>NC_135784.1:243191302-243820989 GCF_051106095.1 Pogona vitticeps | reverse complement strand
AGTTACTTTGTTGGCGCCATTTTCTACTGCTACTTCCAAAAGTTACTTCTAAAGGGCATTTTATTGCATTTTGACAGGAGTTGTCCATGTTTTATGTACACATCTGGCTTGCCTTTCATGGCACACCATGACACACTATCCACATCTTTGTTAACTATGAGACCACTGGGTCAGGATTCTGACCAGTATGAGGAGCCAGCAGTTATTTTTGTGCTTCCTTTGCTTTACTTGTTTTTTTTTGTTTACTTGTATGCATAAACAAATTTATAAAACAATTAGAGCCAAATATTTCTAAGAAGCATACAAAAATGACAAAGCACACAACATAATCCACAAACCACAAAAAACACAATTCAATATGCACAGTACACAATAATACACAGATGAACACACTGCATATTTTTATAACACACTTGACTTTTAGTCCAGCTTGCTGTATAGCTCAGTAGGTTGCTGTATAGCTAGTAGTCCAAATTCCAATCCCACACTGTCCCTGAAGCAGAACTATGGTTTAAGCCGGTGGTTCTTAACCTTGGATTACTCAGGTGTTTTTGGACTGCAACTCCCAGAAGTCTTCACCACCAGCTGTGCTGGCTGGGGTTTCTGGGTGTTGCAGTTCAAAAACACCTGAGTAACCCAAGGTTAAGAACCACTGGTTTAAGCTAACATTTGTAAAACCTTTATTTCTCTTCCCCTGTCTGCTGTCCTGTTGGACTCCATCAATTCTCACCATTCTCAGTCAGCACAGCCATTAGTTAGGCTGACTGGAAATGTTTGGAAGACCAAGACGCCTGAAGAGAATCATGCCTAGGAAGGCTGCCCTGCATTATAACGGAGATCTGCTCCTGACCGTTCCAATTCAAGTCTTCCAAAGCAGGATTAGGTCAAAAGGAACATCTAAAATCCTCAGGGCACAGTTGTACTATTCACAGGTGAGATCATTTAGAAGAACTGTTAAAAAGTTAACTAAACCACAAGGCTGTAACTAGGACAGAGCAACTGGATCTTTCTCTCAAGGCACCAGCATTTAGAAGGCAACAAAAATCTAGAGGTATATTGTGGCGTAGCAGGCCACTCTGATGTCACCCCCAACTCAGGCCTCTCAGAATGCCCACCACACCACTTCACACTCGCTGCCACCAATTGTAATGACTATTTAAGAAGGACAAAGGTTTCCTTCAAAACAAAACAGGTTTGTTGAAATCACAAAATAAAATATGTAAATCACAATTAGCTAATCAAGATGTCAATCACTGTATCTTATTTAATCAATCACAGACTTCCCTCACTGACCACTTAGGCACACAGGCCTCTAAACAAGCTCTTTCTCTCTCACACACTCCTGATCTGATCTCTCACGCCCTCTTCACACCCCTTTTTCTTCCAACTCCTCCCTCTTCAGCCCCACCCTCCGTCACCCCATTGGCTGATGATTCACTGCCCAGCTGTGACGGACACGTGAGGTCAGGGTTGCCTGTTACATATATCTACTGGCATGTTTTTGGAAAATAAACTGAAACAACTCTTCGCCCTGTTCACTTTTTTAAAAAATGATCAATTTGCTATTTCTTGCTTGGAGGAACCCAATATTCTCCTCCTCCTTTTTCATGGGGGAAGAGGGGTGATGCCTGTGTCAGAGGGGCAGGGGTGGGTGGGAGACCAAGCCGCTTGCCAGAACTGATAGTTAGAGCCCTGCTAAACATGTACCCCCTTCCATCTTCTGCGTAGTCAAAATCCATGTATATACACCATTTTGAAAATTTAAGTATTTCTTCCACTTCTCCTTTTACTTTCTGAAACCTGGTATTAATTTTACTTCACTGGCATTTTCTCTAGCAGCAATATTTCTCTGAAGTTATCCTTCCCACCATAAAGCACTGATTTGGAGTGAAACAACTTGGTGCTCTTATGTTTATTATATAATTTCTCATCATTATGAAAAGTGCTTTAATGGGAACAGGAAGGGAGGGGAAAAAACCTTTCCCAAAATGTGGTTAATGCCTTTATTCATGGCCTGTCATAACGCTATAAACTGCATAACATATTGGAAAAGCAGGTATTTAAAGAATTTCTAAAATAAACATTTTTCAGCTACTGCAGCCTTAGCATCAAGAAGCTCAGAATGTTAAACCCTTTCTGAATGCTAAAGAAGGAGCATACAGAGGGAACCACTGACAGTATTTTTAAATGGGAAGTCATTGTGCTTGTTTATTCAAGTATAGTTATAGCCCAGTGTTGTGCCAGCTGGGCCCTCAATGTTACTCCATGTACCAATCTATCTCAAGGACCATTTTATTTATTTATTTATTTATTTATTTATTTGATTTGTATCCCGCCCATCTGGTAGGTCAGTACCACTCTGAGCGGCTAACATAAAATATACAAATTATAACAGCATAAACCAAAAGTATCAAATGTCAATTAGCAAAACATAATGAATCATAAATAATAACTAAAAAAGAAGAGAAAAGTAAATTAAATTAAATTAAACGCTGGCAGGAGGGAAGGCCTTGATATAAAGCCAAGTTTTTAATTGAGTTTTAAATGTGCCCAGCGAAGGGGCCGCGCGAATCTCAGGAGGGAGATTGTTCCAAAGGCGAGGAGCCACCGCCGAGAAGGCCCGGTTTCTTGTCTTCTCTCTCCGGGCCTCCCTCGGCGTCAGGCCCCTCAGCCTCACCTCCAGGCTCGCGCGGGTGGTTCGGGTAGAACTTGGTGGGTGAAGGCGTTCCGCCAAGTATCGAGGTCCCAAACCGTTTAGGGCCTTATAAGTGAGCATTAAGACTTTGAAGTCGATACGGAAACAAATGGGCAGCCAATGCAGTCTAGCCAGAATGGGAGAAATATGATGGTATTTTCTCCCACCGGTGAGAAGTCTGGCTGCTGCATTCTGCACCATCTGAAGTTTCCGTATCAGCCTCAAAGGTAGCCCCACGTAGAGCGCGTTGCAGTGATCTAATCTTGAGATTACGAGTGCGTGTACTAAGGTAGTGAGGGCCCCCGTGTCGAGGTAGGGCCGCAGCCGGGCAATCCGCCAAAGATGGAAATAGGCGGAGCGGACAACCGACGTCACCTGTGTTTCCATGGTGAGCGTCGGGTCCAAGTGTATGCCCAAGCTGCGGACCCCACTCGCCGGGGCCAAGGCCGCCCCCCCAAAAGAGAGAGGGCCAACCAGGCCACCAACCACGGGGGGCCCCACCCTCAGGACTTCCGTCTTGTCCGGGTTCAGCCGTAGACCATTTTCCTGCATCCATTCCAGTATAGTCTCCAGGCAGCGCTGAAGGGTCAGGACGGCATCACCTGCAGTTGGCAAAAAGGAGATATAGAGCTGAGTGTCATCAGCGTACTGGTGACACCTCGCTCCACACCTCCTGATGACCCCCGCTAGTGGCCTCATATAGATGTTAAATAACATTGGGGAGATAATCGAACCCTGTGGAACCCCACAATTGGAGCTCCACGGGGCCGAGACCCTCTCCCCAAGCTGAACTCTCTGGGGACGGTCCTCCAGGAAGGAACGGAGCCAGGCTAACGCCTGGCCACCGATTCCCAACTCGGAGAGCCTCCCCAGGAGGATACCGTGGTCGACGGTATCAAAGGCCGCCGAAATATCGAGGAGGACCAACAGAGACAGTTTGCCCCTGTCGGCCTCCCTCAGGAGGTCATCATACAGGGCGACCAATGCCGTCTCTGTCCCGTGGCGCGGCCTGAAGCCCGACTGGAATGGGTCCAGTGCATCTGTTTCATCCAAGAGCGCCTGAAGCTGGTCTGCCACCACCCTCTCCACCACTTTGCTCATGAAAGAAATATTGGCGACGGGCCTATAATTGCCAATTTCGTCCGCCGCCAAATTAGATTTCTTTCGTATGGGCCTAATGAGTGTCTCCTTGAGGGCAGATGGAAATCTGCCCTCAAGGAAAGACCCATTTATTATAGCTGTGGCCCATTCAGTTGTTTTCGGCCTGGCTGCTTTGATTAGCCAGGCCGGGCAAGGGTCTCCTATATATTTCTGTCCAATTATTAAGGTGATCTTCATAAGATTGTCTCTGGAAGTTGTTGCCCAGGATGGTATGCACCATGGATGGCTCCTTAAGAAAAAAACCTTCTCAACAGTGGGCCCATGTCTCTGGAATGATATCCCAAGAGAGATCTGCCTGGTATCCTCTTTTGATATATATAGAGAGCAAAAACAAAACAAAACAAAACAAAAACACTCTGTTTTGGTAGACATTTAGCCTTTCAGTTTTACTTTTTAAAATTGTTTTGTTTAGTATTTAATTTTTATTTCCAACCCTCAATAGCTGTTACAATGATGTGTTGATACAATATTTGACTGAATTATTTGCTTTGGTTGTGGTTTTCTTAACAGGGTCTGTAAAATTTTATTTCAGAGAGTCATCATTCAGCCTCCTGGGTGTTGTCTACATTGTTCATTATCATATCATCTCCTCTTGTAATTATGATGTCATTGTTTCTGAGATTGGGTAGCATCACATTCTTTCTAGCTGAAGTTGCATGACAGGTGTTATTGTTTGCTGATTCACCCAGCTGGGGCTCCATAACAGAAAAGCTCTATGTAAAAATCTAGTACCATGTTCTGACTATCTAGAGCATAAGTCTACTTGTAGCATTAGGGGGGTGTTTATGTTATTTCACTGAATGTGGTATTTTGTAATTGAATGCTAGTGCATTGTTTGGTTCATTGTGGAAACATTGAATTGTAGATTGCAAAAGAAGGTCTCCAGTCAGTGAACAAGGCAGATGGGCAACTATCCTTTCTGGACTACAAGATCCTCACACCTCCAGATTGCTTCAGAATTGTTATCTTATTTCTGGATTTGTTGGGACAGAAAGATAGGCTCAATGAACAAATATGCTCCTGCCAGATTCAGTTCGTGGCTGGATAAATTTGCAGTGCTTTAAGGTGGAGTCAGACTCTTTTCCAGTTCTGCAATCCATGTTAAATGTGCAGAATCCAGAACTGGTGCCCATTTCTGCATTAAATTATGATACAGCTAAATTGTTGTGGAGGTTTGGGAGTGGAAAGGCATATTTTGTACAAGAAAAAGCCCATGCATTAAGCACGGAGATGGCGGGTGCATCTGGTCCAACCAAATACACCGAGAGATAATCAAGTTAGGGATACTCAGTAAGTTGGGTATCTGGCTATGGAGCCAGAGGTTTGGAGTTCAATTCCTCACTGCAAGAAGAACCAGCCTGTGTGGCCTTGGGCAAGCTGTGCAGTCCCAGGACGACCCCACAAGAAGGGAATGCTAAGCCACTTCTGAGTATTCTCTTCCTAGAAAGCCCTGAAAAGGGTTGTTATAAGACAGCTGACTTGACAGCACACAAATATTATTACTATGTCGAGAATTGCTCCCATGATAATTTTCATTCTCATTCCGTATGACAGAATAGTTGTCCCATTTCAAAAGCATTTCAAAGGAGGAGAAATGTCATAGAGATTCTCAGGGATGGTTTTCAGGGTTCTTGTGCTTAACTTACTTGTGAGGTGGCCACTAAATATGCTTGCTTGTCCCTTCTGTCCTTGTACAATCAGCTCTGTGGTTTCCAAAGGGAATCCCCTACCCCAGCCTCTCATCCCTCAATTCAAGGCCAGGGGGAGATATTACAAGGTCACTTCTTGCAGTGATTTTTCAGATCAGAAAGAATGAGTAGCAGGAAAGCTGCAGAATAATAAAGATGTATGTTGACAGAAAGAAAGAAAAACAAATGGATAAATCACAAATGTTCCTGAGAATGAGTTAGAATAGTATCTACATGAAAATTTTTGGGGGGGGAAATAAAACTTTTGGGAAACTGAGGATAACCCTGGCACAACACTAGCTTGACCTTTTTCCTGGTGCTGAACACAGCCTACTCTCCTTTTGTACCTGTTACAGAGCTTACAGGGAAGGAGTTCTAACAGTAGAGACAAATGGATTCACAAAGATCCCTCACAATGGAACATTTGGGAGGCCTTGGGAAAACTTGAGGAATCCTGAAGAATGTGAGTGATGAGTCATGATTTTTTAGAAGACATTTTTCCTGAGATGTATCTCAGGAGGTTTCCATTTCTTATTTCCCTAGAAATAGCAGGCTTGTATTCTCAAAGGCTTTCATGGCCGGGATCTGATGGTTGTTGTAGGTTTTTCAGGCTGTTTGGCTGTGTTCAAAAGGTTTTTCTTCCTAATGTTTCACCAGTTTCTGTGGCTGGCATCTTCAGAGGACAGGAGTTAGAACTCTGTCTGTGTTCTGGTGTAGTGTGTGGGATAGTTGAGTATCTGTAGCTGTGCGATCAGCTTTTTGTCCTTTTCAGAAGATTGGGTGATTATGATGATCAGGGTGGTTTTTTTTATGGGTGCATTGTTGTGATAAAGGGATATGATCTGTCACTGTGATTGATGGGTGTCATTAGCTAGTCTATTGTGTGCAGTGGTCACTGGTCCTTGCGGCTGGGTAGAGTTTGTTGACCTTTTTGAAGGCTGTATTTTTCAGTGTTGGGAACCAGGCTTTATTGAGTTTTAGACTTTCTTCTTTTTTGTTGAAGCTGTGCTGATGTTTGTGGATTTGGCTTCCCTGTGTAGTCTAACATAATGATTGCTGGTGTTGTCTAGTACATCTGTATTTTGAAATAAGATTTCATGTCCAGACTTCTTTGCAGTTTAAGTACCCAAATATCTCAGCTGTTTTGGAGGGGAAACCATCTCCCTGCTGTTTTCAGTACCACCACCACCAGTGCCACCACCACAATGCCCCAGAAGGATACAAGATAGAGGGCACTGGGTGGGAAGTAAAAGTGTCATCAAGTTACCAGAACAGCTTCTATTATTGCTGCCTGCAGTGGCTGTGTAATAAACAAATAAAAACATAATTAATTTTTGTTTTGGGAAAAAGAGCAAAGCTGTGCCGCAGCCACTGCTAATGGCGAGTCCCACTAACCAAGAAACTTTTGGAAATGTTCCTTTTAAAAAAAAAGAAAGTTGGTGAAATCCCTCCACAAACATACACACAATTTCTTTTCTCCCAGAGTGGAAAAACTGATAAAGATGAGTTAAAAGGACTGTTTTTTTAACTTTGTATATGTTTTTATATATGAGTTTTACTGTTTTTGTACATTTATTTGTACATCTGGATATTGGTCTATGACCGTATTAAACTTGATCTGATCTGATCATAAGGATGTTTTTGCATGGCTAGAGCTGAAACTGATTGTAGGACAACCATTGGATATTAGTTGACATACATTTTCTTGTAACTCAAATCATCTTAACAGCTCATACAAATTTAAAAAGTGCAAGCATGTGAGAAGGCCTTTGTTAATCCATGCTTGCTATCAAAGCAAATAAGGTCTCATATTCATTAACCTAGGTTGCTGATACATATTATGCATGTGGATCAAAGTTTACCTAATAGTATATGCCCTTCATTCGTTCTTTGTCGCTACAATGGTCAAAGGAGGCATTCTTTTTTAATTTGGGGGCTCAGCAGAATTTAAGCCGTGCTTCTTATAAGTGGGCATAAATATGAGAGCTCTAATTTGATTTGTCTTGCCTAAGTTTATTTTGAGTGCCTTCATCTAACTGCTTGGAAGATTAGAAAAGCAGAATGATGGATAGCTAGAGTTGCAGAATTAAATCCACCCTGATGTGTACATAGCAGCATTTCTGAAAGTGATTTTCCAGAGTTTTATCACCCCACAAAAAAGGAGCTTAGTAGCGGGTAAACCTGATAGAAATAATGAATTGAAATTGCAAATGGTAGTCCTCATAAAATATAATTCAAATGTGTCAAAACATCCACCACCAAATTTATATTAATCTCTTTTCCTCACTTTTCCTCCTTCCTTCACTTTTTCATTTTGTATCTGTTTTAAGACTCTCCTTAATTTTGACTGATTTAGGATCTGTGAAACCAATTTTCCTCTCAATCTAGGCTGTTCATCCTTACAGACAGATCAGTGGCTTTAGGTGCTAAATTTATTCCATGAAAATGATTATACCCATTTGGAACGACTATTTTTATGCCATTAGATTGCTAAATTGTGCAAGATATACGCTCAAACAAATGTTTTTTTTCTTTCTCATCATTTTAGCATATAATCTAGATTAATCTAGAGAGAGCACGCCCATAAGAGGAGAATGTAGATGCTATATTGCTCTCAGACAAAGGCGGTAAATAGCATTTGATAATGCTGGATGATTTTAACATCATCTATGGGGGTAGTGAATTCTGTGAGACCTCTTATCATGATATTGCTTAAGTCAAGTGCTCATGCATTACACACGTCACCTAAGTGAAGAATTTGTGGGTGCAAAAGTTTTGTTTAAATTGGCATTTGGTGCACAATCAAGATTGACTACCAGTTTTCAGAAAGTGAAGATTCTACTTCCATAGTGTGAAATAGAATACACATTGCTATGAAATGTGATCAAAATGGCTACATCATCCATTCATTTTTGTAATATAGCAGTGATATGTTTACATGAAAAATTGCCACGTATAATCTTTTAAACATGTTCCATAGAACCTACTGCATGATTGTTCGTCCTGTCTTCATTAATTTGGAAACCTTCATCCTCGATAGAGCCTGCGAAGTCAACAATAATCCAACAGTCTTATCTAAATTGAATGTTGGTTGATTTTCATGAAGTCAGTTTGTCGCTTTCACAAGCAGACGATGAAGAATAGTGTTAATCTTTTTAGCATTCTTATCAGATAGCTGCAAGACAATGCCATCAGCATACATGTAAATAAAAGATGTAACACGAAACTGTATATATACACACAGAGAGAGAGAGAGTTATCTTAGCAACCCCAGTGCTGATGATTGTATCTGGTAAAATAAATCCATCCAGGTTTTAAAATTCTTCTCTTGTCTCTCTCAACAAGATAACAATCTGGAGAATTCTAAAGTGATGATACCTAATTCAGAAAACAGGCTGTAATGAACTAATGTACTTGCAAAATATTCGTGAGTGAAGCGTCAAGGTCTTGCATTTTTTATCTAAGAAAAGAAATATATGATTTGGGAAGTGGAAGTTTTATAAAGTTACTTGAGAGATGAACATGAGTTATTAAAAGCACATTAATAAAGCTGATGCTTTGTCCAATTAAAAGGCAGAAATTCATTCATAGGCTGAAATCCTGTTCCTTAGCATAAGGTCTCACTACAATAGGCCCATGGAATCTATGAGGATATAGTGAATCAGCTATCCTATAAATTGCATTGATTCAAACAGTCCTACTCTAGTTGTGGCTTACTTTATAGCATTAGTAAGTCATAACAAGAGATGGGCATTAGAGATGGTTCATTTCTAATGAACGGCAGTGCCCTGCACCACCTCCTCAACGATTCAGCTGCCAAACGAACCATGCCAAACTGCCAAGCTGGTAATATGTGCCCATCCCTAGTCATAACTAGAGCTAGTCCATTTGAATCCATGGAACTTACAGAGATGTTGGTGCACCAAATTGCCATTAATTCAGTGGACCTACTATAAGCAACAGGATTTCAGCTATTGAGCAATAGGTGTATGATTCCCCCACACACTTAACAAGAACACTTTACCAAACTGAAGGTTCACACCTCTTAAAATTAGTGGCACAGTGAAAAGTAATATTTACTGATACCTTAACACAATACAATGTCTCAGAATGGGAATGAGAATAATCAATCACTGATAATTATAGATACGATACAGTAGTTTTTTAAAAAAGAGATGTTTACTAGACATAAAAAATGAATCATGGTTTTGCAGAAAATTGCTGGTTCATTGCATATTCGTCCCTTTGTGTTCATCCGTTCTGGAGACCCTGATGAATACGAAGAGACAAATATTTACCTGTTTTTTATTCATCCCCACAGGCATAGAGAGAAGACTGGCCTGCCAGAACAGAAGCCACCACTGCTGTTTGCAAAGATGGCAACAGCAGAGGAGGCGGCAGGTTAGAGGTGGTGGCAGAGGTGGCAGCGACAGCAGAAGAGGCAACTGCAGGATGAGGTAGGGAGGTGATAGGACAGTGGGAAGGGGAAAGCTGGGGGGGCAAGGGAGCTCAGTTTCTTTTTAAGATATCCATGGACTGTTTTAAAAAGAAAAACAAGCAGTGACAAACCAATTCATTGTTTGTTTGTAAAATATTAGTAAATTTGTGGTTTGTCCACCTTAATGAATGACAAACTAAGATAAACCACCATTTTGGTAGTTCATCACCATTTCTAACTCCTCTAAAAAGAATTTCATACTATAAAATGACTTGTAAATAACCAATCATACACACAAACACACATATACACAAACACACACACACGGACCTACTGACTAGAAGCAGCTGTTGAAATTCAGTAGAAAGTTGCAGCTAGAGTAGGCCCATTGAAACTATGGAGATTTTTTGAGTTAAGTCCTCTGTAAGTTCCACTGCTTCAGTGGGTCTAGTTGCAACGTACTACTGGATTTCAGCCACTAAGTCCCCCTCCCCTTTCTTAGAGTGTCATAAGTCACAGCTGGTATGCCCATCCATCTATCACAGTTTTTTTTTTACAGAAAATAAACACTTTCTAGAGATCTCTGTGCTCCAAAAGCAGATAAAAAGCATGAATTTCATGGAATTATGGCAAGACACAGTGCTTCCATAAATCCAGCATTGACACTAGCAATGTACAAGTCTATGATGCACCTCAGGAGGAAATAGGGAGGAAAAAGGAATAAAATTGCCACCCAGTTTGAAGTCAAAATTGTCATATATGTTGATTTATCATCTGTTGGAAAATATAAATATAAGTTATATGCTCTTATTATTTGCCACACAGGAGTTCTTGTTCCTATATTTTATTTAAAGAATATGTAACCTATTGTTTGTCCAACAGATTACAGGAAGTAAAGAATCCTTCCTTCCTTCCTTCCTTCCTTCCTTCCTTCCTTCCTTCCTTCCTTCCTTCCTTCCTTCCTTCCTTCCTTCCAACATTGCAATATACAGTGGTGCCCCACATAGCAACGTTAATCCGTTCCGGATTAATCATCGCTATCCGGAAACATCGCAATGTGGGGGGGGGAACCCCATAGAAATGCATTAAACTTCATTTAATGTGTTCCTATGGGGTGAAAACTCACCGTTATGCGAAGATCCTCCATAGCGCCACCATTTTCGCCGCCTCAGTGAGTGAGGAAATCGCGCAAAAATGGTTGTGGCAGCCATTTTGGGCACCCGGCGGCCATTTTGGAACTGCCGATCAGCTGTTCCGCAAACATCACAATGCGAAGATCGGTAAGCGAAACGCTTACCGATCATCGCAATGCGATGTTTAGGCTATTAAAACATCACAATGCGAGCGCATTAGCAATCCCAAAAAATAGATCGCTATGCGGATTCATCGTTAAATGGTGTGCTCGTTATGCGAGGCACCACTGTACTATAAAGTCATATAGAATCCCTGGTTTCTTTCTTCATACTAAAATAAGCAACTTTGTCTCTTTAGAATGCAAGATTTGTCTTTTGTCTTTTTGCAGAGACCACTTCGCCAGTCTCTGCTGAGATGACGGTGCTCATCTCACAGTCAGCCCCACTTATGGTTGCCAACTGGTAAGGAAAATTGGAGAGCCAACGTGCCAACAAATAACAAAACAAAGTTAAAATGGAAAGAACGTATAGCCTGAGAAACACTGTCCCGTTTTTATTAAAACAATCGGCCCGAACTAACTATGCTGTAATTGTTTCACACTGGCTGAATTTCTATATTCTGTGCAATTTGCATATGGTATTCTGTTATACATGGTTTTCAGCTATTTTGGAACAGTTTTGGCGTGCGTAAAATTGTTTAATTCCTAAGCAGGTATGTAGATACTGACCACACGGCTCATTCCTCACTGTTTTGCTTTTTCACTATATATTTTTTATGGGGGAGGCACCTTGTTTTTTTGTCCCAAAGTAGGATGCAATCAGTTACATGTGAAACCAGCAGCAAAATCCATCAACTATTCAGTATCATCAGCAGTGCTATCATCACGCAAGAAGATCTTTCTTTGTCTGGGTCTCCACAGGCTGATTTTCCGGAACCAGCCTGACAAAATTGGATCCTATGATTTTGAAATAGCTGTTCTCTTTTTTCAATTCAGGGTACGGTTACAGTTTTGTCATTTCCAATAGACAGAGGGGAAAAAATTGTATAATATCACGCTGCCCTGTGGTATGAACATGAAATGCTTCGCTGCAGCACAAAGAAATCCTTTTTTTAAAAAAAATGCAACAATTAGCTGGAAATAACAATTCTTTTGACTTCATATTGCCTAGATGTTTTGAGCCAATTAGGAGGAATCTGCAAATCCTCTTCTAAACAAAGGTCTACTGCATCATTTGTTATTGTTATCTGCTGTCAATTTGCACAATAATGGCCCTATTAGGGATCAATAAAGATCTTTATATAATATATATGTAATGAGGGTGAGATGAAATGGTGTGATCATTAAATTGTTCTGCTATTAAATATCTGTGCCAATGTGTAAACAATAAAGATGATTTGTTTCAACATGTTGGATTTTTCCCATTCCATAGTACATAAGTCAAGACAAATGTGTTCTTCAATGACTTTTGTATCGAACAAGGAAGACCATATTATACACCATTCTATTTTTTTATAAAATCAGGAAGGGTGACTTGTGCATTGAGCCTCGTGGCGCAGTGGTTAAACCACTGTACTGCAGCTAAAACTGTGCTCACGACCTGGGGTTCAAATCCCAGGTAGCCGGCTCAAGGTTGACTCAGCCTTCTATCCTTCCAAGGTCGGTAAAATGAGTACCCAGCTCGCTGGGGGGGGGGGCAATGTGTAGCCTGCATAATTAAATTGTAAACCGCCCAGAGAGTGCTTGAAGCACTATGGGGCGGTATATAAGCAGCACGCTTTGCTTTTGCATTACACAAATCAGGAATCTTTCTTGTGTCTGTTATGTAACAAATGATTCACATCCTCATAATAGTCACAAAACATAATTGGACAGTCAGCTTGGAAGTGTTTTGTGCCATTCACTAATAGAGACACAAAACAGAGAAAATGGAAACAAGTGGTATATACTGTAGCTTTACAGAAATACTATAGCACTTATTTTGGGATATACAGTGGGGTCTCTACTTAAGAACTTAATCTTTATTGGAAGGTGGTTCTCAAGTTGAAACGTTCTTATGTTGAATCTGCATTTCCCATAGGAATGCATTGAAAACCATTTAATCCGTATCTGCTCTTTTCCGTCCATAGAAACTACGTAGAGTAATGATTAGCTGCAGAATAAGAAACACGAAGAAAAAAATCTTTAACTTGGCGATATGAATGTTGGATAAAAATGGGCATAAAGGAGACACATTGAGACCTCCAGGTAATCATTTTCAATATTAAGCATTCTATAAGCCTATACAGTGTAGTTTATATCTTTGCAGAATCTTACTTCACATATTTTGTAACTTAGGAAATACGATTGTTTTTTGTATCATCCCTTTCCCCTGCTATACCAGGAATACATCTCTTTATTATTATTATTTTAGCCACATTAAGACACCACAGCAGTTACTGGAAATATCTCAATTTCCGGCAATATTCCATTGTCATCATGTTCAGACATATTCACATAAGGTGAATTTGTAGAAAACCACATGGTCATTTAGTGTCGACAGTTTGACTGCTGTAGCTATTAAGAAGGAGGTTGTGTTATCAACATGCTTTCCAATAAAAGTCTATCCCAAGGGAGAAGACAAGAGGAATAGGATGAAAGTGGTTAAGTCAATACAAGATTGACTCCATTACTTTTGCCATCTGTTTATCATGGACCTTGTTAAAGTTGTTTTGCTCTCTTTTACTGACTTAGGGATATTAATATTGCTTGACAACTGCTGGGTATATAGAATAAATGGTTATCTCATTTTGTTGCCTAACAGCTGTTGATTCACCTACACAAGCATGTTTGTGTAACATCAATCATGTATATAAAGTGTTAAAAGCCCCCACTCTACATGCAGTTGCAGAATATTGGATAACACAGAACTATGGCTGCTAGAAATTAATGACAGAGCTGTACAAATAACTCTCTCTCTCTCTCTCTCTCTCTCTCTCTCTCTGCTTTAATGAGCCACACATCCATCACACTGAAAATATGACTTTTCCTCCAATGCTAAAATACCCTGCAGTTGTGCAGATAAGAGTGCTTACCAAAGTGATACTTGAACCCAAAAGGATCAGTTTTCAGCCCTGATGGATACTCTTAAATTTTATAACTGTTATCATGTGAAGAAAAAGAATGATATAGCAAGCAGCAAGTCAAAGCAAAGAATTGCCATGTGATCTAACTGATGTATCTACTTCATTCTCACTAGCTGAAGGCAACAATATGGAGGCAGGAAAATGGACGATGGCATAACAATTAGATTAGCCAAAAAGATAATTCTAAACAAATCATAGCATTTAAGAAAGTATCATATATAAAGAATCTCATTTGTGTATCTTGATTCTCTAGATTCCACTCCATTGCATACTGAACATTTCAAATTAGTTGTGCAACTTTTCAAATTATTTGCACATTAGGATGTAAATCCTCTCTTGTCAAACTTATTCTTTTTGCCTATGAGACAGCAAGATTTTCTCTGTCATTGCCCTCCCAGCCCGGAAATAACGAGGTGAGACACAGATTGTTGGATTAAAACTTGGGCCACAACTTTATTAACTTTTTAAATTGTATCCCCCAAAATACAAGGGGGCCTACCGTAGTCTGAGTTCCTTTTATGTCCAGATAATCCTAGCTCTCCGGACACTTCCTAGAGCAGAGCGAGCTCCTATTACTGAATTGTGCTGTCCACGGAACAGCACACCTTGAGTTGCTCTATGAAATGGTACCCCCAACCAACTCTTCCCATCTAGCCGTGTGACCCTAAATGGGCAGCTGGTGGGGAGGTCCTTCCATATAAGCCAACTCTCACTTGCTAGTCCATAGGCTCGACCTGCCAGCGAGATGTCCTAATTTTGGCAACCCTGTGCCAACATGAACTCACCCCTACTTTTTCCATTGCACTACCCGCCATGGCTAGGGGCTATTTATATGCCCCAAACCCATCACCCAAACCAAAAATATTGGCTCTAAGGACCCCTTGTAGGTCCTTAAGAAAGAGGCCCATGCCCAAATCCGATAAATGAACACCATCACCCCGATATAATTTGGGCTGGCGACTCATAACCTCAGGATGTGAGATCACAGACCCCAACCCCGTTCTCACTGCATGGCTAACTTCTTGATTCACACCACGCCGTGCCCTGTCTATCCTGCCAGGCTTGCAGTCAGCTCGTCAAGCCCTCCGTGGGATCATAGTGGACCAAATCAGCTTCATTGAAGGAAACGTATCCTTCAATACCTGGAGGTCCTGGATGACCTGCAAGATCAAAGACTTGCCAATTCATTTCGTCAGATCGTTACCACCCAAATGAACAAAAAAAAAATTATTGGGGGTGTGAGCCTGAAACTCAGTACTGCAAGCTCCATGAGCTTGTGCCACAGCATGCCCCTTTCACCCTTCCATTCAAGGGCAGCTGAAGCCCCCAGACCTAAATTACTCCCCCATCCAAACTGCATGGCATGCTTCACTGCCCAGTGAATATAGCTGTGACCATAAACAGCCACTCGCAGCCGTGAAGAAGGAACCCTGGGTTCTGAAAAAGAAAAAACAACATCACTTCTATTGGGGGAGGGAATGAATATATGTCTTAAACCTACAAGATGACCAACTTGACTCAACTGAGCTAGAAACCTGGGGGATATAGGGGCTGGGATTCAGCGTGGGGGGATGCAGAGTTAAACCACCAACCACAGCCTGTGAAATCACAATTAAACAATTCCCAAAATGGAAATCACTCCTAATCACCACACTTAAATCATCATCATCATCATCATCATCATCATCATCATCATCATCATCATCATCATCATCATCATCATCATCATTATTATTATTATTATTATTATTATTATTATTATTATTATTATTATTATTATTATTATTATTATTATTATTATTATTATTATTATTATTATTATTATTATTATTATTATTAATTTGATTTATACCCCGCCTATCTGGGTGACTCGTCTACTCTAGGTGATTTTTAAATCACCCTTTAAAAAACTACATATAACGTACAGTGGTGCCCCGCTAGACACTTACCCCCGTAGACGACAAAATCGCTTCACCATGAGTATTTTGCGATCGCTATTGCCATTGCAAAACAGTGTTTAGATGGAGAAAATCCACTTGACGATGATCAGTTCCCTGCTTTGGGAGCTGATTTTTCACTTTACGACGATCAAAACAGCTGATTGTCGGGTTTCAAAATGGCCACCCGCTGTTTCAAAATGGCTCCCCGCTGTTTCCTCGCTTTACAGGCACTGGAAAATGGCCGTCCTATGGAGGAACTTCGCTTTACAATGAGGTATTTCGCCCATTGGAACGGACTGAGTGGTTTTCAATGCATTTCAATGGGCTTTTTACTTTCGCTTGACGAAGATTTCATTCTACAGTGATTTTGCTGGAACGGATTATCGTTGTCAAGCGGGGCACCACTGTAATTTATAAAACAGCAACAAGCCCCAGGAAAACACAGAACAGAACCACCAATGAAGCAAGCCAATCCTCCCCCACCCCCCGGCTGCAAAGCCCGTGGAGGGGAAAAACCAACCACACACCGCCTTGAGCCCACAAAGCAAGCTCTAAAGAATTCAAATACAGTAAGCACAAGCAAAGTAAAAGAATTAAAGTAAAAGAAATAAAGATGAAAGTGACTTAATCCTTCAGATCACAATAAAAGGTCACCTCCAGGGAATAGCAGCTGCTTTTGAGAAAGCGAAACTGCGATCTTGCAAGGCCACACAGCATACACCTTTGCTGGCTCAACCAGCAAAAGAGGCTGAACCAGGGAAATGGAGCCTTTTTGAAAGCTCCGTCCTCTCTCTCCTCTGAAAGCAGTGTCACCTGTGTGACCCCACTTTCCAAGCGGGAGGGCAAAGCGTCCCCACCACGGCAGGAGAGCACTGTGGCATAGCGGATATTCTTAGCAAGAGATTTTGCATTTGTGACAGGGGTTTCTGTATAAATTGTGTGATTGTGCAATGGCGCAAAGCTATGATAGGTTCTGCCTTGTTGGGTAGAATTTTGTAAAGTATATCAGGCCAAAACAATATGTGTGTGTGTGTGTGTGTGTGTGTGTGTGTGTGTGTGTGTGTCTATATGTCTATATGTCTATATGTCTCTATATATAGACAGTTGTGCAAGTTTTTTCCCTCCTATGGTAGCTTTTATGTCACATGCCCAGTGTCTCAGTGATTGTGAAATTAGTTGCACAGCTGGTTGCATAATCAAATACTCAAAGTGGAGCCAGCAGTAGAAAAAAAGCCACTATCTGATTGGTAATAACATTAGATAATAGTCGAAATCCAACTGATGAAAAATTGCATGTGTAAAATGGCTGAACACCTACAACAAGCTGCCCATAGAAAATACATCTTGAGGGATGGGCATCCAGCACCCCAGCTAAATTGTTTAACTCTTTTAAGAACCTTGTGGCTAAACTGCAGCAGTTCAGTCAAAACACTGCTCATGGTCTAAGTTCATTCCCAGTGGATTCAGGCAGCTAGCTCAGGGTTGACTCAGCCCTCCATCCTTCCAAAGTTGGTAAACTGAGTACCCAGCTCAGTGGTGATGGGTAATGTGTAGCCTGCATAATTAAATTGTAAATCGCCCAGAGAATGCTTCACGTGCTATGCGGCAGTATATAAGCTGCATGCTTTGCTGTTCTGCTATTACTTTACCTACTTTCACTACCAAATATTCAATTACTTTTAACAGCTTTATTTATTTACTATTAAAGCACAGATTTGAATGCAGTAGCACAAGGCATAACATCAGCCTGCCAGCACTTGAACTATATCCCTCCTTAAGCATTTTGTGAGATCACAGACCTGTAACTACAAAAGCACCTAAATTTCAGTTACTCAGTTACTGAAATTGGTAAATTTCAGTTACCAATTATCAGTCACCAACTATATTTCAGTTACCAATTATCCTTCATTAAGGATATTATCCTTCTTAATGTAATGGAGTAAAAACATTATTCTGAAAAAAAGCTAAGTACATATAATACGTACTTTGTAAGTAGTTATTTTCATGCTCTGAGATCCTCTTTTAACTGTCATCTGAAGTAATTTCCTTATATGAGTTCTGTAGATCAGGAGAGAATACATGGAAGGTCTATGACCACTGAAGCTTCCCACACAGCTAGCATGGATAATATCTGCCAAACAGTTCTTCCTGTATTCTGCATACATCCATTCTGGAAAGAGCACATGGGGAACTACAAATAGTTTCTGCCTTTCAATCTTAACTCAAGCATTAAAAGTCAGGTTAAATCCTCATGATCTTAACTGGAAACGATAAAAGGATGAACTGCTGAGAATGACGACTTAAAGCAATGCCTCTGAAATGTTGGACTCTCACTACATACACTTCTAGCTCTCTCTGCAACCCGCCCTGTCATTAACCCAAATACCATTCGAACTATAGCACAGGTAGTTTAATGCTGTCTGAAATCCAATGGCAGAACTCACACCATGTGAGTTGGCATCCTCAGCCCCAGCAATCTTTTTGTTAAATTAAAAAATAAATTGATTCACCCTTCCCCAGCCACCACCATCGCAAATTTCTCAAGGCGCCTTTTGGATTTCTTTGGTTGTGGGGAAGCCTTGGGGCCATGGAATGAGTGGAAGCCTTCAATTTCTGAAAATTGCCAGCAGAATGGGTCCCTTTACAATCAAGATCCCAAGGAAGCCTCAGAACCAGAGAAAAGGACTGGAATTTTTGAAATAAAAAACCCACCATAGTCAAGGCCACTAAGTTCCACAACTGGCTTTCAGCCATTGACTTCATTCTTTACATTTAAAGAAGTGTCTTGGGAGTTTAATAACACTGTGATAGTGTGTCCCTGTGTATGTGCCAGGGAGTGGATGCATTTTTTTTATTTCTTTCACATGGTAATCTACAGATAATATATCCTTCTAAAATATTCTTTTCAAAACTGGCCATTTCTGCTCAAACTATTCTGTTTATAAAAAGCCATCCATAATAATATTTCTGTTGCATATCAAAGGAAAACATGAGCCGCAGCCTGTTTTTCCCTCAGCCGCTGAGCGCTATTTTGAAACAACATCAAATGAGTCCAATCTGCCTCTATATATTCAGTGTCATCATGTGCTATGAACTGAAGGCAAAGCCCCATGATGACAACAAAGGCAGTTGATGTATCTTTGGTTAAATTGTTTTTCTACTATGAAAGACAGAGTAGCACCAGACAGAGAATGAAGTAAATCACCCCTATTCTGTCCGCTGACTGTTGATCTAAATAGGGAACCAAAAGAACACAGAGCTAATAAACAACTCCTGTGTTGTATAGATTTAGCCAGTGTTCATGTCTAGTCATTTCTCCACACATGTCTAATCATCAGTGTAGATCAACCCCCAGTGGTATAGTGCGGGGGGCAAAGGGGTGATAGTCCTGGGCTGCAAGATTTTAGGAGGTACAACTGCTGCCCTTTTGTGCACCCTGTGGTCTGTCTTGCCACTGGGCTGGCCTGAGTGGCCTCATCCATTTGCCCTTTCTCCCTCCTGCCACTGCCCTCCACCTCCCTGCTTGCCAAGGCTGTCTGGCAGACATGGCAAGTCAGCCACCCCCAGCCTAGCTCAGTGTGGCACTGAGCAACGAAGGTAGACCGCCCCACTGAGGACAGCAAGCTGGTAGCTTCCATCTGATTGTCCTCCCAGGACCAGTGGAGGAGGTGCAGCTGCTACTGGGCTTCTAGAGCCGTGCGGACTGGGCTGAGGGCACCAGGGCCCTGGGCACTGCTGTGTCCCTTTCTGGCTGCTATCAGACTGCTGGCAGTGTTCGGCCTGGCTGGCAGCATCTTTCTGCTGGGCCGGTGATGGGAGCTCAGAGTGGCCATGTGGTCGCTTCAGGAGGCATCAGTGTCAGCTCAACAGCCCCCCTTTTGTGGACCTCCCTCCGTGCCCTGGCCAAGCCCAGCAAGAAGTAGGTGGGGAGGAGCCAGGAGAAGATGGGGGAAAGAGGAGGAGGAAGGTGCCTTCAGGACACTCTATTGGAAACAGAGGGGGGGAGGAAGGAGTTTTGTGGAAAACAGAAGTGACAGGTCCATGGGTTAGGGAGCACAATACTTGATCCAGGTGCTGGGAATCCACACTATGGCATTGCCACCCCATGAACAAACCTTACCCTAAATTACTGCAGAAATGGCAATGTGCATTTTGCCCTGTTGAACAACAGCTGCACAATAGTGTCCGTGTTTCAGATGTGTTAGAAAACATTGCAACACCACTCCTTTCCCCCTTGTTCATCTGCCAACGATCCACCTCAACAACCTGCAGTTCCAGAAGTCTCTCCATCCATCTGTTCTGTCCAGAATTACCATCTTATATTTAGCTGCTAAAATCAACATACAACAGGAGAGGAGTTGTAAATTTGAGAGGGAAAGGATTTTTGTGCAAGATCCATTTCTGATCTTGAAAACAAAGTCCTGGGGACAGTGTTTGTTGAAAGAGACTCGGTTCATCCTTCCTCTGTCTGCTTTCCTGAACTTCTGTTTTATATCTGATCCCAGCTGGTGGATCTTGGGGCTGTAATGAAAAACAAAGTTGGTCCTCCAAACCTTGATTCTGATTATCCTTTCTATATGCAACACATCTACAACCTTGGGATTTCTTTTCAGGGAGACCAAAGTGAGGTTATTTGGTCTCCTAGGCTTTCCTCACAACATATATTATGCTATAACCATGTGAAGACGTGAAACAGCTTTAGGCAAAGTCAAATCAAAGGACTATCCAGCTCAATACTGTATGTTCAAACTTGCATGAGCTTTAAAATATCTCAAGCAGAAGGACTTCCCAGTTTTACCAGCTCAGATGATTTTTAGTAAGAATGTAATATCCCAGATATTGTGAGAATTGAATCCTTATGGTGGAAGCCGTGGAACAACTTTCCAAAGGAAGTGAGGTTGGCTGCCTCTCTGTTGCTCTTCCACCAGAAGGCAAAAACTTTTCTGTTCAGATGGACTTATGGCAATAGATTGATTTTTAACAGCTTTGAAATTCTTATGAATCATTGTACAGTGGTGCCTCGCTTGATGACGATAATCCATTCAGCAAAATCGCTGTACAACGAAATCGTCATCAAGTGAAAGTAAAAAACCCATTAGAAAGCATTAAAAACCAGTTAATGCGTTCTAATGGGTGAAATACCTCATCGTCCAGTGAAAATCCTCCATAGGGTGGCCATTTTCGGGTGCCTGTAAAGTGAAAAAGCCCTCCTAAACACAGCAGGGAGCCATTTTGCACAGTGGGTGGCCATTTGAAACCCAACAATCAGCTGTTTTCTGATCGTCGTTAAGCAAAAAATTGGTTCCCGAAGCAGGGAACTAATCATTGCCAAGTGAAAAAAGCCCTTTGAAACATTGTTTTGCGATCACAATAGCGATCGCAAAAATATCATCATGAAGCGATTTTGTTGTATAACGAGGTAATCGTCAAGCAGGGCACCATTGTAATTTAGTGATGGTTTTTATATGATGACACAATTATATTTTGGTATTGATATTATTGCTGGATAGGTCAGTGACTTAGGTCTTTGGCTTTGGAGCCTAAGGTTGAGAGTTCGATTCCCCACTGTGCCTCCTTGACAGGGGCTGGACTCATAGGTTCCCTTCCAACTCTGTAGTTCTAAAATGACTGTCTCTTTGTGCTATCAACTCTTTTTGATGTTTAATCATTTGGGAGGAATGAAGAATATGAAATAAATAAATCATTATTAGTATTCACTACCGAGCTATAATTCTTCCTCCACAAAACCTCTCATAAATCCCATTTTCCATGGGATTAATAGGCTCAGCCAAGGAAAGTTATTTTAAACACTTGATATTGAAGATAGCTTTTAATATTTTGGTTTTCAATATTTCCCATGATTTGTATTTGATTTGGAAAAAAAATCTTATTTTATAATCTAGATTAATGTAATATTACACATTCCTGTTACCTCTACGATCAGGTAGATAAATTTTATTTCAGTGATGATGCTAATCAATGAGGCAGAGTAACAAAGGTACAAAATACATGAAAAACAGAATTTTTATTTATTTATTTATTTATTTGATTTTTATCCCACCCATCTGGTCTATGCGAAGAAGGGGAATAACAAATTGCAGGTGGAGGGGAATTGTTTATTCTTAAAACCTTATAGAATGACTTCTAATGGAAGCCAACTGGATGGTTATATGATTTAGTGATAAACTGCTTATTTATTCTGTCCCAGTACCATGATTTCTAGGGCTGCCTTGGTTCATGTTAAGAAAGCCTTTATTCCCAGATTGATCACAAAGGTCGGAAAAAAGACATGTTCAGTCTGTTCTTAAAGCCCACATGCCACACTATATGGCATGTCCTAAGAGGGCAATCTACAGCAGTGGATTGCCCTGGAGCAAATGCCTGGAGGAATTTCCAGAGGACTTCTAAAGGAGGAAGAAGCTTACTCTGCACTAAATCCTCATGTTTCTCCTCCTCACAGGCAAAAGATGGGGAACTGCATCATTCTTCTCCTTGCCTCCAAGAAATGCCTGAGATTCCATGACATTCTTGCACCAGTCATTGCTTCTGCAAGGATGGCTGTTGCACAAAATAGAGCGTTAAAACAATGGAACAACAGTGCAGTCAAGCAATCAGACATGAATGCTGCTGTGTGTCATGGGTGTGTGCCAGTTCAAAGCCTTGTACAGGTTGTTTACATCTTTATTAAGAATCAACCTGCCTTGTAATGGGGGGGGGAAGGCCCCTTGCAAGGAAACTGGGGGTGGGGGAAGGTACCACGTATCTCTTAGAGATGTCAACCATAATTAGCAAGGAATTTAAGGAATATTCTTCATATCCCTACCCCAAACCTTTGTAACAGTTGCCATCACTATTTCTGTTTACTGCTGGAAGCTGCCTCAGCAGCCGCACACTTTCTTTTGTGGAGCTAGTAATCACCAATAACTTCTGGACTTGCATGTGAGCTAACACATGGAAGTCCTTTTAACAGAGTATACCAGCTGAGTCAGCTTGAGCCCTTAGGAATTGTGTGGAGGAGAAAGGAGGAACTGTCATCTTCCCTTCACTCATCAGTGAAAAGGGATTGACTCAAGAGGAAACCTTCCAGTGATTCCATTTTCCACATTTATATTTTGCAAGCCTCATTTTCCCCCATCCCATTTAATGAAGGAACGTGCGAATTCATGTAAATTATTATTCAAAATAAATTGAACCACGTACCTGCATGGAATCAGTAGGTTCGGCTATTGCGTGCAAATAGAAGATTGTGTTCTATCTACCTTCTGCACTGAGTGGACTATCTTACTTAGGGATTCTGACCCAGACATTTAAGAGTTAAATACTTAAGCCTGAAGTCAAAGGGATAAATCTATTATTTTAGTTTTCTCCCACCTTCAGCTTTTCAAAATCTCAAGTTCTTTCCATTGCAAACATATTGAAAACATGAAACTTACACAATTCTTTACAAAAATTGACTCATACAAGGTTTCTATCCATCATTTAAATAGAATTACAGGCTTGGAAGGAACCCGAGGTTACGTAGCCTAGATCTTTGCCAATGTAGAGTATTCATAGCTAAAGCACTCCTAAGAAAAGATTATTCCAACCTCCTTCAATGAAGGAGGTCTCCCATCTTCCAGGGTAGTCCATTAAACTCTGAAAGAACTTCTTGACACCAGGAAATTCTTCTGTATCGGTACCTAAAATCTCCTTTCTTATAATGTTACGATCAAGGTACTACTCTACAGGGCAACAGAAAATAAACTTGCTCCATCTTCCACATGACAGTCCTTCAAATATTTGAAGTAGCTATCATATCAGCTCTTAATCCTCTGTCCTTTTCTAAACACATCCATCTCCCTCAACCATTCCTCAAAGAGCTTGGCTTCCATTCCTACTCATCAGTCATCAGCACTGTCACCCTTACCCATCATCATCATCATCAATTGCAGCTACTCTTCCATAGGCCCCCATTTAGGAAGCAGCAACCCATTCATTACCTAACCCTCCTCAGTCTTCTGGTCAATCTGCCAATAAATCGTCCCTTTCACAGGCAAGCTCATATAAAATCATGCCATATGTCCTTTAGATTCCTGCTCCGAGCACTAGTTAATCTGCCTCTTCACAGGCACACCCATATAAAGTATCCATTCACATTGGACAAGGGTAATGCTTAATGGTATCAGTGCTCAACCAACTTCTCAATGAGAATCTTTGAGACGCTGCATATAAAGGGAGTTTGTCCTAAAAAGGACAGACTGGGCTGCTGCATAAATAAGAATCCTGACAAGGGAAAAACAAGGCTTCATGAGATAGATAAACAGGATGAAATGTTTGGGGAAAAGATACAGACTATGAATGTTAATTTAAGTGAATTGATACTTTCAGAAAACTCATGTTTATGAAACTTTGGAAGGGGAAAGTAGGATTGTTTAATAAGACCAAAGGGATCTTAAACAGACAAACAAAAAGCAAGAGACAAAATATAAGTCCAGATATAATGACCAGAAAGCAAATAAAGCATCCAGTCTATCTGGAAGGGATTTTTATCACCACTTGGGACTGACATTGATGTAGTGGCATCAGGGATCACAGGGTGAAAGCTCTGTGTCTTTTTGCTTAGCTGGGATGGTAACATCATCTGTTGCACACTTCAGATTTCCCAGTTCTCCCTGAGAGCTGCAGTCTTCGCAGTAGCTGGGGGGGGGGGAGAGGAGGAGCATAAATTGTCTCAGCAATAGTATATTACTCTGAGCAATCTCTGTTGTAGTGAAAAGCAATGAGAAGTATTTGGGGGTGACTGGACCCTTAATGGGAATCTCAGACCAGATTTATGCAGCTTATGCTGGTGGTAGAGATGAAAAATGGTAGAAATGGCTTGCTGATATGGGTCAATACATCTTGCACTTTGGGACCATATTGCTATGGGGTTATTATGCTGACTGCCCACATTTCAAGATCACCCACTACATCACTGGAGAATGATGGAAGCAGTGCATGACCATTTAGAACTGTCAAACAGAAACAGGAGAAGTACAATGAACATTTAAGTGTTTTACAGGAACCATAAAGGGAGATGTTTCACTAAACATCTGGAGGAATATTAATAGAGGAAAGCCTTTATGCCAGAACTGTATTGGCAGGGGCAGTCTGGAGGGTCCTAGAAACAACATATCCAGGTTGTCCATCTGTAAGAATAAGCAAATAAACTAAGGGATGGAACCACAGAACAAGTGAAAACACTGAGACCAAAAGGTAACTAAAATATGTAAGCATCCTCAAGTGGAAGTTTTGTTTCTTGAGCAAGGATTCAGTGAGAGAGGAAGGCTCTTACCTTCCTTCCTTCCACGGAACAGCCAGTAAACATCTTAGATGAGTAAATAAAACCAGAGCCATATATTATTTCCAGGGAGAAAAACCTATGCTGTTGCACTGTATGATCCAGCCGCTGGTGGGTCCATGACCTCGAACAGCGAGGCTGGCCTTGCCCCCCACCCGGGATATCGTGGGATGGGCCAACGTGACTTCCAGGTGGGAGGGAAAAGCCCTGGTATTTAAGGGGCCTTCCCCTTCCGGAACGCCCTCTTCTTTTCGGGCACCAGTGCAGGAAAGAGAGTTGCTTCATTACCGGGTCCAGCTTGAGAATAGGGGATCAGGGGAAGGCAAGAACATCGCACATTGCGACGACGAGCGGTAGAGGCAACAGCCTCCTACTTTGGCTGAGTTCCTTTTTGATTTGGGTTCACCTCAAGGGCACGGGAGGTGGTCTTATCGCGGCGGGGCTGTCCCTCTTACCTGTTGTGTTTTCTTGCATTGCTTTCTGTCCGCGGCGCTAGCCGGCTGCCTCCAGCTGCCTCGCGGTGCCGCGCCATCTTGGATTCCCCCCACTCTTCCGGGATACCTTAATAGAGCACCCTTTCCTTTCCCTGCCTTGCCTTGCAACCTTCCCCCTTTCCCTTCCCCTCTGCTGAGGCGGCATCTCCTGTTTTGTTGGAGCCGGGCTGTGCTGGGGGTTTTCAAGGGGACTTTGCTTCCTAGGGACCAGGTTTAGGTGCCTGCTCCTGCTGCTTCCGCGCTGCTCGGTACACTTCCGTCCCGAGTTCACCCCTAGCCAAGCGGCAGAGCTCTTTTCCCGCCCCCATTGCGCGAGTAGCCCTGTTTGGGTAGCGGGCAGCACCAGCGGCTTCTCCTTCATTACACCCGGCGGGTAGGGCGGTTCTTCAGCTTCCCCCTCGCTTGCTCTCCCTTGCTGCAGCGGCGGATTCGCCCCCTTTTGCCCATTGTTTTTGGCCACGTGGCAGCTCCGGCTTGCTCGCGAGCAGGGGCACAGAGGCAGGGCAGTACTTTACTTTTCCAAGCGTCCTTCTTGCATGAGCTGCTGTTTTTTAGGGGATCCCTCAGCTTGCCTGTAAGCTCGGAGCGTTCTGATTTTGAATTTCCCGCCATTTTTTGGGCCCCGCCCACTTGCCTACCCATCGCAGCGGTTGTTGTTTTTGGCTACTAGTGAGGTGCTGAGGGACCCGCGTAAGACCGGGTCAGCTAGCTGGGAGGGGGAATACCCCAGAGTAGCTCCATATCAAGTAAATTACATTGCATTGATTGAATGCCAAGAATTGCTGAATTAATTTTGCAATTAACTAGTAGGATATAAATATATACATAGACGAATTAATTGGCCTGTTAAGTATTAAAGTCTGAATTGAAAAGTGTGTATTTGAATAAATTTTATTGCACTTAACTTTATCTACATTTATCTTTATCTACATTTAATTAGCCATATATAATTATATGAATAAATGAATTAATTGGCTGGTTAATTAGTAAAGCCTGAACTGCAAATATTATTTGAATAAACTTTAACTGCAATCAACTTTACTTACATTCGATTTCATATACATTAAATTTAGTCGTACATAAATATATAAATAGATGAATTTATTGGCTGGTTAAATAGTAAAGCCTAAATTGAGAATATTAATTCAATAAATTTTCGCTACAATCAACTTTATCTTCATTTAATTCATATGCATTTGATTAGTCGTATATAAATATATATGAGATGATTTAATTGGCTGGTTAAAGAGGAAACCCTAAGTTGAAAATTTTAATTGAATAAATTTTTATCACAATCAATTTTCCCCTATTAGCAAAAACTTAATTAAAAAAAATCACACTGAGGTGGTTGGTGGACCTAAGGGTTACTCCCTTTCATTCTTAAGGTCTAGGGCAAGGGTGCTTGGCTAAAATCAATTCCTGTGAATTAGCACCTTGCTGCTTGTTGTAGAGTGCTCTATTGTGCCAGGATTTTTATGCAGTCTTGTTTAATATATATATATATATATATATATAATAAATAAAATAAAAATAAAAGGGGGAAGAGAGAAAGAATCAGGGTAGCGGCCCCGGTTGTAGCACAGTTACCTTGCAAAATGGCACCACGAAAAGGGGTTGGAAACAAGAAAGGGAAGCAGCCGGCTCAGAGGAGGCAGGTAACCCACGCGTCACCGCCACATTCCTCTTCGGATGAGGAATCATGGCCGGTCTGGCAAAAACTGCAGAATAAAATTGAGGCCTTGGAGGCTCAAACACTGGGCAAGCAGCCCACTCAACCACGTGGGGTGCGTAGGTCGGCTAGGGAATCCAAAAGCCACAGGAGAACTAGGCTAAGGGTCATGGCTCGCGAGCTAACACAGAGATGTGCTGCTATTGAGTCCACACAGGGCATGGATGCTGCTGCGAGCCAGGATGAGGATGGTGCAGTGGTGGCCGCAAAGAGGCGCCGGATTGTTGAACAGAGGCCGGTACCCAGGGAGGACTCGGAACAGGTATCTGTAAGCCAGGAGGAACAGGAGGAGATCGAGGAGGTTAGCTACGAAGCCCCACAGCATTATGAGGAACCGGGCGGACCGTCGACATCATACAGTGAGTATGCAACCGGGTCAGTCGCCCAAACGCCTCCCACAGCATGGCCCTGGCCCGCGGGTGCACCAGGAACATATGCAGCGACCGCCCCCTACATCTCGATGGGCGCGGGTTTACCCAATACTCCCTGGCCTTATGCCGCTCCGCATCTCACGGGGTGGGGCGGTCCTTCCGGGGCTCCTCCCGCGCAGGCTCAGCCTGCGGTTGTAACTGGCTCAGGGGCCTGGTCTTACCCATCGGTACCCAACACGGGCTATAACACCGTGCCTATTGCTGCGCTGCCTTACGGGGACTATTCGACGCCTTTGGGCGACCATTTGAGCCCGGCAACTAAAGAAAAAATTTGAAAAGAAAGTACATAGATGTCTTTGAATTGCTTAATAGGGAAGTGGAAAAGAAGGACCTAGATGGGGAGGATGAGAAGGATAAGGAGAGGAGGAGGAAAAAGCCGGAGAGAACTTGGGCTAATTGGCTCCCTGGGTTTTTAATTTACGCTGGGGTTATTGTAAATGCTCAGCCGTGGAGGGCGCAGGCCCTCTTCCAGTATTTAGACATCATATATAGGGCTTACACAGACTTCGCAGGGCAGGCTTGGTTACAATATGATCAGGCATTCCGCATGAGGAGTGCCATCCAACCAAACCTGCGGTGGGACGAACCACAACCAGGGCTCTGGCTGCAGCATATGGCCCCTTCTAGGCCCAACACTGGGGACCGTTTTGATAGTGGGCATCTCAATAGGAGAGCGTTAGGCCCACAAGCTACCCGCACAGGCGCGGGGCAGGTGGTTCAACCCCGCCTGCCTTGCTTTCAATTTAACGCCAGGGGCTTCTGTAACAAGAAGCCCTGTAAGTTCAGGCACGAGTGTCTCACCTGTGGAGGGCAACATGCAAACTCCTCCTGCTTTAGGGCGGGGGCCCAGAGACAGAACAGGAACACAGGGGGCCCCAGGAAGCCTAACAACGGCAGTGGGAGCAATGGAAAAGGGGCCCAGCCCAATTAAAGTCCAGGTCTTGGAGGAATGGCTGAGGCTTTACCCTCGCCATGAAGATGCTAAATATTTATTGGAGGGTTTTAAATATGGGTTTAGAATACCGGCAAAAGGGGAACGCAAGGCTTTCATGGCCCGGAACCTCCGATCAGTGCTAGGCATGGAAGACATAGTACAACAAAAAATGACAAGGAAGTAAAGGAGGGCAGGGTCCTCGGCCCCTTCTCAAAACTGCCTATGGAGAACCTTAGGGTTTCACCACTAGGTATAGTGCCCAAGAAGGTCCCAGGGGAATTCCGGTTAATTCATCACCTGTCCTTCCCGGAGGGGGCATCGGTGAACGATGCTATTCCCCAGGAATTATGCACGGTCAGGTACACCTCCTTCGACGATGCAGTGAGAATGATCAGGAAATGTGGTGTAGGGGCTGAACTGGCAAAATGTGACATTAAATCGGCCTTCAGGCTGCTGCCAGTTCACCCTCAGGACTTCAACTTGCTAGGCTTCCATTTTGGTGGCGCATTTTTTGTGGACAGGGCCCTACCCATGGGATGCTCAGTGTCATGTGCCGCATTTGAGAAGTTCAGCACTTTTATTGAGTGGAGACTTAGGCGCATGGTGAGAAGCAATTCAACAATGCATTACCTCGATGACTTCCTTTTCTGTGGAAAGGGAGGCACAGGCAGATGCGGTGTCATACTCCATACATTCCAAGCATTAGCCAAAGAATTAGGGTTGCCCCTAGCGGAGGATAAGACAGAGGGTCCGGCGACATCTTTAACCTTCCTGGGTATAGAGCTTGATATGGTGCAGCAAACATCGAGGTTACCCCGGGACAAGTTGACTGACCTGAGGGCCCGAGTTGAAGCTCTATTGCACAAAAGGAAAGCTTCCCTTAGAGACCTGCAGGAAATGGTTGGACATTTGAACTTTGCTTGCAAGGTTGTAGCACCGGGCCGAGCATTCCTCAAGCGCCTATGCACAGCTATGAGGGGACTCAAGCGACCGAGTCACAGGACCAGGGTAATGCAGGGCATGAGGGAGGACCTCCAGGTATGGAGCCAATTTCTCAAATCGTTCAATGGGGTCTCCTTCTGGAGGTCCGAGATAAATCTGAAGGCAAATTTCCAGGTGCACTCGGATGCCGCAGGGTCATTGGGATTTGGCATCTTTTGCCAAGGCAAATGGTGCTCAGGCCCATGGCCACAAGCATGGCAGCGGAGCGGCATTACAAGGGACCTAACCTTCCTAGAATTCTTCCCAATTGTAGGAGCGCTATGGCTATGGGCGGAAGAATGGACAAATTCTGTAGTACGCTTTTGGTGCGACAACCTGGCGGTTGTGCACATCATAAACAACCAGACAGCACAGTCGGAGCGGGTTATGAAATTGGTGAGGGCCTTCACACTCAGGGCATTGCAGTTCAATATAGTGGTGCACGCTAGACACGTCCCCGGGGTAGACAACAGCATAGCTGATGCCTTGTCACGTCAACAGATCGATCGGTTCAGGGAACTGGCTCCAGAAGCCAGGGAGACGCCAGACGTTCTTCCCCCGGAGGTCTGGCAGATTGGCGTGACGTCGCATCCACAGCAATAGGGCTGGCCCTTGCAGAAAGGACAAGGAAGGGCTACTCCGCAGTGAGTACGGAGTTCATGCAATTTAGAAGGATGGCGCATCTGGATCAGGCTTGGCCGGTCCCGGTGGAACACCTGCAGCAGTTCATGGTATACCTGTATAAGAAGGGGCTAGCACCGTCCACTATACAGGGTAAGCTGTCAGCCGTAGCGTTTCAGGTGAAAAGCAATGGCTATAGGGATACCACTGGCGATTTTCGAATTAGGAAGATGTTGGAGGGGTGGTCCAAGGAGAGGGGCAGGACACAGGACACTAGGGCACCCATATCACCTAGCATCCTGGAGCGTATGTGCACGCACTGGAGGGCATTGTGCAGGGATGAGTATGAAATAAGGTTATTCCATGCTGCATCTCTCATAGCCTTTTTCGGTGCCCTGTGGATCAGTGAATTGGTGGCTCAGGGTAAGGCGGACAGGGCTAGGGTAGCCCTACAGTGGGAGGATGTGAAAGTGCAGGGAGCAAGGGTGGAGCTGTTGGTTAGAAGATCTAAAGCCGATCAAAGGGGGAAAGGCAGGCAGTTAGTTTTAGGGCAATGCTCAACCAAGAGCATATGCCCAGTCAGAGCCATTAAAGCCTACTTGGAATATAGAGGAAGCGAGCCGGGTTATTTTTTCCAGCATGCCGATAAATCTCCATTAACAAAATACCAGTTCTGGAAGCTGACAGGTTTAGCCCTACAGGCGGTTGGTATTATGGGTGCTAGGTTTGGCACGCATTCATTCAGAACTGGAGCGGCATCCACTGCAGCAGCCATGGGCTACAGCACGCAGGACATCAAGCGATTAGGGCGGTGGTCCTCTTCCTGTTATAAAAGATATATTAGGACCTTGCCTACGGTGTAGGCGGGGGGCCTGACTGATGTTTTTACAGGTGGCTCAAGCGCAAGTACACGGAAGCAGATCTTGATCATCGGGCATAGCTATATATACTGGGCAGAGCGCTATGCAGCAGCATCTCCTTGGGGAACCAACCTGGGGCTAGGAGCAAGGGCTACCATTACATGGAAGGGGCTGCGTGGCATGCAGTGGGGTCAACTGTGCAGAGTCACGGCGTTTGGTCACTGCCCTCCTGACCTTTTGCTAATACATTTGGGAGGCAACGACTTGCCCCGGCTGCCTGGCAAGGCATTAATACTGGACATTCTGCGTGACCTTAAGAGATTGAAGGCAACATACCCGATGATGCGTATCATATGGTCTACAATTATACCTTGGATAGCCTGGTGAGGCTCTGTGAGGAGTGCCGCAGTGAACAGGGCCCGGCGGGGCGTCAACAGGGAGGTATGCAGAGGCGTCTGCAACGGTATTGGATCTGTGATAGGGCACCGCAGGATTCAAGCCGAGAGGTCACAACTGTTCCGGAGTGACGGCGTGCATCTATCGGATGAGGGCCTGGAGGTATTTTTAGAGGATATACGGGGGGGGGGGCTGCTTGCTGAGCTCACAGGGCTCTGTGGCGGGCATGGGACATAGCCAGGCTAGTCCCTATGCTGTGGCGGGTAGTGCGGAAAAAATAGGCATCTACGGTGGGTCCCGCAGTAAGTTCAAGTAAGCCAACAGTACATCCTACCGCCCGGCACTGCGGATCGTGCGATTACAGTGCCTGTGGCGGAAAGTTGCGCTGGGCCACTCCAGACTAACAACCCTCAAACAAAGGGGGATAAAGGTCTGGGGGTGTTGGGTTAGCGGCCGGCCAGGTCCCTGCTATCCTTTATGGTCACGGGAGCCTGGGGGCCGGGGACTCGCCCTTATGTTAATCCCTTTAAATGTTTCCGCACTACAGCAGGCCCCTCCTTCAGAATAAAGTCTTGGTATATGATTGTACGATTAATAAAGTGTGGCCCATATTTTAAACCCATATTATTGTCTCGCGTTTTATTCCGGGGTTGGGGGGGCAATGAAAGGGGTGAACTGTTCTTGAGTAAATCCAGTTAAATAATCTACCCAGGGAGGAACGAAAATAAATTTTACTAAATTTCTCATTCTGATTGGTTTAGATTGTCTCGATGTGAGGCACCACAGAGAAGAATACTGAAGCTCTGAATGATTTATCATCTCCAGCCAATAGTGAGACAAAGGATTCTCTTTTTCTCCCTCAGGAAAAAAATTTCCTGCAAAATTTCTCATGTCTATTCTTTTTGAAACACAAATCTCTCCTTTGTGCATGTACCAGGCACAAAAAGACTGGATGATTTGTTAAAGTAGAGATGAACAAACCACTCTGTGCTTCAGATTCTTAAGCAAAACATCAGATTTTCATTTCCTATAATTCACAGAATTGTAAGTACTATGCAACATGTCATTTTTCGCAGAAATCGACAGAATTTCCACAAAATATTGTCCTTGTCAATGTGAGAACTCCTCATCAACCCTCCAGTGAAGACAAAAATGTTGTAGCTCCTCATTCTCCTTTGCAAGGACAGATGTTAACGTTTCTTGACACTATCTGCTTTTGAATTCATAGTAGTATTTTGACCTGGCTTGACAGGCTACATGCTAAAACTCTAACAAACATATCCATCTCCAATATCTGTGAACATGATGTCATGGGAATATTGCCTAGTATATTCTAGAATACTCTTTAAATCTAGAAGAAGTTTCATGTCATTTCATTATAGTGCAAATCCGTACGTACAGTATATGATATAAAGAATGTAACATTTGAGTAAGGACTTGCCAAATGTGGGACTGCTTTATCTGCAAAAATGTCCATAAAATGGGGTGAAAATCTCTTTAAACAATTGTTGTACCTTGGCAATATTATAAGCTGATACAAGAGCTGAAAATCAACCTGAGATTTCTGCCTCCTAAGCAGAAATCTGATTTTTTTTCCAAACTCATATTCTTCTCTTTTTTTAACATATCACTTCCCTAGTTAGCACTTCTTTAATTTCTTGAACTTTCACAAGCCTTTAAAAAAATATATGGTTTTGCTCTTCGTAATGAGCTATAGCTTTAATCTAATAAACAAGCTGACGACTATTGACTCTTTTTAAAATTCTCACATTCAGTTATTATGCTCATGTCTGAATTTCACTAAAAACATATACCAGAAATCTCTATACATATACAAAAAGTTACATATTAAAGAAGAAAGAAATGATAAAAATTATAAAGTTGAAAAACCATTAAGAAAACAAGGAAAAGAAGACTACAGGAAAATAAAGCTCAGCAACCAGAATCCTATTCTTTTGATCTGCTTAAACAATGGTTCATTCCATCAATATTTTCAGAGCTTGTGTGAGGAAGGATCAAGTACAGTTTTGTATACAGTTCTATCTCTGTCTGTGTGGTGGCAAGCCAGAAATCATACAGAACTATGGGGTAGGATTATGATGGTGGCATGTGGGTGGAGTAAGAGGATCCCATCCTGTGAAAATAAGAAGTCACTGAACTCCAATCACATATCAAAGAATGGCGTACCATGTAGTCCTATAGCATTTTTACAATCTAAAGCAGTGGTCTCCAACCTTGGGCCTCCAGCTGTTCTTGGACTTCAACTCCCAGAAATCCTGGCCAGCAGATGTGGTGGTGAAGGCTTCTGGGAGTTGTAGTCCAGGAACATCTGGAGGACCAAGGTTGGGGACCACTGATCTAAAGGAACTGTATCTAAGGCAATAAGCAGAGTAAATTGTTAGTGAAAATGCCACCTTCAGATAACTAATGATTGGCTAGAAGTGGAAAAATAGTGGTTCATGATGGTTCATGGTTTATCACTATTCACAAACCATGAACCACAAGCTTTCTCAAACTTTCCAACTAAATGAACAGTTTTGTGGTTTGTGCAATTCAGGACTTCTGGGAGTGGTAGAAGACCCCCTGCATGAGTTAGAGATGCCAAACCCACAAGAAGTCTTCATCTGACTCTCCTTCCCACCCCTCCATGTTTGGCAAAGATAGTATTTGGGATGCCCAAGTTATAGCCCCCACAAAAGTCCCCCAGATAAGTCCACTTTTTTGGGGGGGGAGGAATTAAATGAGTGGTTCATGAGAAGGAACTTGAGACAGCTTGTTCCTTATCTTGAGGTGGACTGGAGAATTAGCATAAACGGGGGGAAATGCTGAAAAACTAAAACCACCAGCTGAGCTGCTCAGGGTGTGGCTCCTATAAGCAGCTACTCCCAAAGCACAAACATGGAGCTCTGTGGCTGCCTATACAATCCTATACAAAATTTTTGCTAGGTCCCCCCCCCCCTCTAGTGTTTCCTAGGCAATTGATTGAATGATCATTGAGCGTGAAAGTCTGCAGTTGGTTCTGTTTGATGCAAATATAGTCTTCTGCAGAACTGGGGGACTGATCGAGCAGGATCCTTGACAGTGTGGAGTGTTTTAATTGCATTCAAATGAACTCGAGTGGAAGCCCTTCAGATTTTGTCACTCAATGCTGCAAGGTCAGGCACAGGAAAGGAGTTTGTACTAACACCCACAGGGAAACACAGCTGGCCCCATTCCCTTACCCAGTTCAAGCCTTCACACATTGTATATTTGAATGTGCTTGACATTTGAACAATGAGCAATTAAACAGAGCCATATAGGAAGAGAATTCACAATCTGTCATAAACAAAGGGACTCTAAAGTCACAGATTTTCTAAGCATGGTTTTATTTTTGCTCTCTTTCTAAGAAAAGCTATTTCAGGCCTGAAAGAGGCCCCGGGAGCCTTTAAATGACAAATCAGCCTCCTCTAGCTTTTGAAGGGCATTATTTGCCATTGTTGGCTCATTTTCTTTTCTAGCATAAGGGTGAGATTAAAGAAAAAAGCCAAAAGTCTCCCATGGACCTTTAAAAGTCATTCACTGCTCTTCTGCATGGTATACTGGATTAAAGTATTGCATAATGCAATAATCATTAAGTGCCACTAAGTTGATAATTAGCAAGCATTTAGGTGCATATCTTTTTTTATCAGAGAATGCAACAGGATTGGGCCTTTGTTGCAATGGCAACATACAATTACTAGATAGATAGATAGATAGATAGATAGATAGATAGATAGATAGATAGATAGATAGATAGATAGATAGATAGATAGATAGATAGATAGATAGATAGATAGATAGATAGATAGATAGATAGATAGATAGATAGATAGATAGAGCTGGGTTATATAAGGTGTGTGTGAGGAGTTTGGAGAGATCAGAGTTTGAGAGATGAGTGATTAAAGAGAGTGATTGAGAGTGAGAAAGAGCCTGTCAGTGAGGGAAAAGTCTGTGGGAGCTAGTGTCTTAAAACAGTGACTGACTAATTGATTTTACACCTGTGATTTACCCTTTTTATTTCTTGTAATCAATAAACCTTGTATTTGTTTGAAAGAAACCCTTGTCCTTTTGATTATAAGGATAGGTTGGTGGCAGCAAGATTTTTTAGTGAGAAGTAGTGGGCACTCTTATAGGCCTGGATGGGTAGAGGCTTGAGAGTGGCCTGCTACAGATAGATAGATAGATAGATAGATAGATAGATAGATAGATAGATAGATAGATAGATAGATAGATAGATAGATAGATAGATAGATAGATAGATAGATAGATAGATAGATAGATAGATAGATAGATAGATAGATAGATAGATTCAGCAACAGATTAATGACAGGATGTTTTAGAGGTCACCATTTCAATCAATTGGATGACATATAACACAATGATATAAAGTCTGAACTGCTTGGTATGTGAATACATTTACAAATTTAAAATTAGATGAAAAATACTATATGTTTTCCAATTAGAACCTAGTAACACAAAAGCAAAGTGTGCTGCTTATATATAATTAAAAAATAAAATAAAATTACCAGCTCACTGTGGGGGCCAATGTGTAGCCTGCATAATTAAATTGTAAACTAAATATATATAAAAAACTCGGTATATATATATATATATATATAAAACTCGGGATAACAGGGAATATATCATGCTATACATTATCATATATTATCTGTACTTAAACATATCGTTACATAAAAGACTTTTGTGTCTGTTAGCTGCCTATATAATCCCAACTAGAGTTATTTGACTATTTTATATTAAAATTATCACATTTGGCTTTCAAAGTTATAGAATGGATTCTGTTCATATGTCCAGCTGGTACTTATTTTACCGTCATAAGAAGGATGAAAGGCTGAGTCAACCTTGAGCTTTCTATCTGAGCCTATTTGGATCAAATTCAGGTCATTCAGAGTCTTGGTTGCAGTATGGCAATTTAGCCACTATGTCACGAGTTAGGATTAGCTACCTGGCATCACAATTACAAAGGATCCCCAAAAAAATTCTTCACGAAAATTTCACAGCCATGTGCTTGTCTGAGGGGACACATCTTTCAATCTGAGTACCAATCATATAAATTTCATCTTTAAAATAATACCTATAGAAGGGAATAGAAAATGGATTTAGAAATGTTCCATCTCAATAGAACCATGGAATTGTTTTCAAAAAGAGGCTGTTTCACTAAGACAACATGGCAATTTGGGATAACCTCTTTCAAAATTCTGTGTTGATGGTATTAGGAATTTGGAAGGCTAAAAAGAAATTGGATGCTAGAACTACCAATGGGCAAAGTCCATCTCTCTTCCTCCCCCTTCTCACTACACCCCCCTGAAGCAGCCCCTGTCATTCAGCCACAAAGGTTCTTGGTATGTTCTGGCAAACACTCTTCAGTTGTTGTTGTTTAGTCGTTAAGTCATGTCTGACTCTTCATGACCCCATGGACCAGAGCACGCCAGGCCCTCCTGTCTTCCACTGCCACCTGGAGTTGGGTTAAATTCAGGTTGGATACTTCAATGACACTGTCCAACCATCTCATCCTCTGTCGTCCCCTTCTCCTCTTGCCTTCACACTTTCCCAACATCAGGGAACATTCCCAATATCAGGGAACATTCCCATTCTTCAGTACTTCCCTCCAAATTATGGGGAAATTTAGTGGTGTAGACAAGAGGGAATTTGATGTCTGAATATGTGATCATGATCTTCCTCTGCCAGTGATTGAAAACTTCTGATGGGATCTCATATCTTCCTTTAAATTCACTCTATTGGATTAATAAATTCTTTGGAAGATTAGGTTGCATAGACTTCTCTTGCTTACTTCGAAGAATTATTTGGCCATCAAGAATTTCTAGAAATAAACCTTCATAAGTTTAGGATAAGACTACAGCTATACCTTCAGGTCACCTTTAGGCAAACCCATAATTAATGCTGAGTTTAGAAATCAGAAGAACATAGTTTCTGGAATGGATATTTGAAAGGTTAAAATATTCAGAATATGAACTTTTCTTCCTGGTCATCTAATAATGGCCATCGGCTGCTGTGCTTAATCCATGTATGCACACTCTTTCTCCTTTATATCCCTATCTCAGCATATATCACTTTTCAAAAATCAATATGACTGTCTGGGCTCAGTGAAAATATACAGCAGGAGAACAAGAAAAGAGCTAGGAGCAGAAATGAATAGGAAGTGGAAGGACTGCATGCAAATGAGAATCTCCTCAGAATTCCTTCCCTTTTTCTCCTGTTTTGTTTCCTAACAATCCTGAGTATGATAAACAACAAAAAGCTGCAAGGTTGGAGAAACACTTACAATGCCTGTTGAATTATACATAGAAAACATGCTAATTTTGTTTCACTTTTCTAATGCTAAGAGCATCACACACATACCTTCAATCTTTGGATGTTTCCTTTGAGATATGATGACACCAAGCTTTCCATTATATTGCTACAGCCAATTGATAAAATTTCAACATGCACAGGAGAATTGTGAACAACAGTGCCAGAATCTTTCTCAGCAGCCTACAACAACTGCACAACTGCAGTGTGCACCATGTGGGAAATCATCATATTGATCAAAGGCAGCAATTATGTGATGTGTTTTGTAGTCACATCGAAGTTCCAGAGCTTGATACCTGCAGATATGAATAACCACTCCATTGTATGCAGTGTATTCTCAGAATCTGCTCTGTTTTACCAAAATGAATTGGGAGGTGAACATTTCTTGATTTCTTCTCAGTTGGTTTTGCTTAGATACAGTCTTTATGAGTGGTCAGATAAACGTATTACCCACCACTATAAAAAGATAGATATAAGGTAGCTTTTGACCTCATACAGGTCTTTATCAGACTGGACACCACTGAGCTGTGGATGGTACAAAAGAAACATAAAAGTTCCAGAAATCATGGCCAAATATGCAAACCAAACTGACCTGAAGTTGCAGCCCCCATTTTGAAATGTACTTTTAACAGAGGAGCCTAGTCTACACATCTGGCCATGATTTCTAGACCTTCTGTGTTTTTATTTTTTCCTGCATGACAGGTCAGTGGTATTCAGCTTGGTGAAGGCCAGAGGACAACACTGCTTTCCACCCTTTGATTAAGGGTTTTTTGCTTTTCACCTATGGTGAAAAGGGTCGAATAGGGTACTGAAGACTTCTGCTGCTGAATGGGGCAGCTTTCTCATTTATTTATTTATTTATTTATTTATTTATTTATTTATTTATTTATTTATTTATTTATTTATTTATTTAACTTATATGCCGCCCACACTACCCAAAGGTCTCTGGGCGACTCACAACAATTAAAATTCAATTGAAAATAATATGATTAGAATAAATTAAAATACAATTAAAACTGCCACCAGGACCCACAGTTGATGTCATTTCAATTAAAAGCCTTCTGGAACAGGAAGGTTTTGACCTGGCGCCAAAATGTCATCAAAGTCGGTGCCGGACAAATCTCAGTCGGGAGGGCATTCCATAGTCTGGGGGCAGCTGCTGAAAAGGCCCTTTGTCTACAAGCCATCCCTCTTATCTCCTTAAGGGACAGCTCTTTCAAAAGGGCCCCCTGGCTAGATCTTAACTGCTGGGTAGGCTCATATGGAAGGAGGCGGCCCTTCAAGTATCCAGGGCCCAAGCCGTTTAGGGCTTTATTCCTCAAAACAAGCACTTTGAATTGGGCCCGGGCAGCAACTGGTAATGAATGTAACTTGAACAAAATCGGCTTGATGTGTTCTCTAGCGGCCCCACCACTCGCCAGCCGCACAGCTCGATTCTGGACCAGTTGCAGTCGCCAGACCATCTTCAAAGGCATCCCCACATAGAGCGCATTGCAATAATCTATACAAGATGTTACCAGTGTGTGTGTAACTGTCATGAGATTCCGCTCTTCCAGGTAGGGCTGTATCTGGTACAAATTCTGCAGAAGGCGCCCCTGGCCATCGAGTCCACCTGGGCTTCCAGGGTTAGACTGGGGTCCAGGAGCATCCCCAGACTGTGGACCCTGTCCCTTAGGGGTAGTGTAACCCCATTCAGGGCAGGAAAATGGCCCTCCAACCTGTCCGGCGATGCACCCACTAACAGCACTTCCTTCTTGTCTGGATTGAGTTTCAATTTATTAACCCTCATCCAGTCCATCAGGTCCAGACACGAGTTCAGCACAGAAACCGCCTCACCTAGATTGGTGGAAAACGAGAGGTAGAGCTGAGTGTTGTCAGCATATTGCTGACTCCTCAGCCCAAACCTCCTGATGACCTCTCCTGGTGGTTTCATGTAGACGTTAAACAGCATGGGGGACAGTATTGAGCCCTGAGGAATCCCATGACATAAATACCAAGGGACAGAGCAACTGTACCCCAGCACCACCCTCTGGACACGGTTATCCAGGAAGGAGCAGAGCCACCATAAAACAGTGCCCCCAACTCCCAACCCAGCCAGCCTATCCAGAAGGACACCATGGTCGATGGTGTCGAAAGCCACTGAGAGGTCCAGGAGTATCAACAGGGTCACACTCCCCCGTCTCTCTCCTGGCAAAGGTCATTATACAGGGTGACCAAGGCAGTCTCCGTACCAAAACCTGGCCTGAAACCCAATTGAAATGGATCAAGAAAATCTGTTTCATCCAGCAGTGCCTGGAGTTGCCCAGCCACAACCCGCTCCAACACTTTGCCCAAATATGGGAGGTTCACCACTGGTCGGTAGTTAACCACCAGCCTTGGGTCCAGGTTAGGTTTTTTAAGGAGTGGTCGAATTACCGCCTCTTTGAAGGTGGTAGGGACCACTCCCTCTCTCAAAGAGGAGTTCACGGCCTCATGGACCCAAGTGCGAACCCCCCTGGCAGATCTTCCAATTAGCCAAGATGGGCAAGGGTCGAGCAGATGGTGGTAGAACGGACAGATCCAAGCACCCTGTCCACATCTTCAGGTCTCAACAATTGAAACTCATCCATTAATATTTGACCTAAGCACGGCACACTGGACACAACTTCCGATTTTGCAGTAATGGTGGAGTCCAACCCACTGCGAATCTGAGCGATTTCCCCCTCAAAATGAATAGCTAACTCATCATAGTGAGCTGACGAGCAGTCCAGAACCTCCCCCAGATTTCCTGGTTGAAGAAGATCCTGGACCACCCGAAACAGCTCTGCTGGAGAACATTCTGAGGAAGCAATACAGCTGGAGAAATATTGCCATTTTGCCACAAAATATTGCCACGAAATAGGCCCAATAATGGGCTCTAAGTCGTGTTCGATCGGACTCCCAGTGGGATTTCCTCTACCTGCACTCCAGCCGTCTCCCCTCTCGCTTCATCGCCCGCAGTTCAGAAGTATACCAAGGAGCTGTCTGGGCTCCGCAAGCAGGGAGAGGGCGCTTAGGCGCAATCGTGTCAACCGCCCAGGTCATCTCCCTCTTCCATAGGTTGACCTGAGTTTTCTTTCTACTCCCCACATATCCCATGAACGTTTTCTCCAGGGATGGCATGATCTCCAGAGTACAAAGATGACTCACTAAATCTTTTCCCCTCCAAAGGTGAGTGGCAAGAAAGATCTGAAGGGAAACCTTCCCATTTCTTAAGATTCTTAAAGCTGCTGCTGAGCCATCTTGAGAAATGGGAAGAATTCATTTAAATTTTCCTTGTCTCTCACCTTTGGACAGGAAGGGAGTCTTTTCTTTTTAATGATTACCAACTGATAACAGGGAATCTGACAGGGAGCCAAAAGGTGTGAATTGGAGGAACACTCTGGTTCTGGGTTGATTTGTATTGGCACTTATATCATCTGTTTGACAGCCAAAGGTGAGAACCACCCTGGCCCCAAAGCAGACCAGACAGCATGACAAATGCCCGTGTAGTCAGGCATGTACAAGATTTCAGTTATCCTATGCTAAAATTAGTGCCCTATACTAGACAAATCATGCACACATACAAAAGGGGGGGGGAGAGCTGCAGCAAGCACAGAAGTAAAAGGTGGTTGCTCAATGGCAAAAAAAAACTCCTCATCTGGTGCTTCAGATGTTTGAAAGACTATGAGACAAAGAACAAACTGATACTGTTTTGCACAAGTTCTGTAATTTGCACAAAACTCTCAAGTCAGCAAGACCATGGCAGCAGACACTGTTTTCCTTTGCCACAGAACAAAAATGCTGTTCCTCGTCCTTTCCTGCAAGGATGAGACAAGCAAAGATTTACATCTCTATGGGATGATCCTCCATATTAAATTACATTTATAGTTACAGAGGCCTTACTACGTAGTAGAGAATGAATATTACATGTTTCATATACTGCCTCATGCTGCACCTCATGGTTCTATCTTGCGCTCTGCTGTCTATGCTGAGACAATGAAAATAGAAAGAAAGCATGTTTTGACTGCAGGCCAGAACATTCAGATCACTGTGTGATTTTGTATCTAGGAAGTAGGTATTTTATTACCTTTATGAGAAATGGCACAGTTACTTTTAAAACATGTAACTATACCAGTATCTAACTACATTTTGGCTTTAGGACTAGAATGACAAGTAATTAATTTTTAAAAATAATTTTTCATGCATTTATTTTATAAGGCTGTTAACACAAAGTTGCAATCTATATTCTCCAAAGACCCTCAGCTTTAAAATAAATTAGCTTTTAGCTGATATATTCAGTGTACCATAGACTTGACCCAGAATCCTTTGAGTTAAAAAAGAAAGAAAAGAAAAAGCATTTTTAAGGGGGGGCGGGAACTAAATGGAAATAGAAGAAAACCTCAAATTGAAATGGTTTTCATGGTTGGATAGTGCATTGCTGCATGATGCCCCCTACTGACAATTAAAAATATGTATGAGTTCAAATTTATTGCGAGGGAAATTGAGATTGTATAATGTAACACTAATACTAACTTGTTTTATTAATAAATGTCTCTGTGAATCCTATACCCTTTAACAAACAGCCAGAGTCAGTTCTTCCCTTCCCTCTGCAAAACTCAATAGTGAATCATAACATATTTACTTATAGTGTTTCAGTTAGCTATACTGAAATATGCATGACAAATGAGAAAGAACATTTTATTCTGGTACACATACAACTGTGTTTTACTAAGAAGGGTGACAGCTGATGTATCTGCTTATAAAAGCAATCCTATATCATTACACATACATAAGCGTCTCCAGTTTTACAACCTCTAGCTGCCTGGCTAGAGGTTAGCCATGATCTTTTCTTATATTGCCTTAATGGCATGGGGACAAGTGGCTTTTGTCAATCTGCACAGTCTCTGTTGGGAGATTCTCAAGTTTCAGAAATCTCCTCATACTTGGCTCCTGGTATGGAGGGTTTCGAATTGCTTGTACACTTGTTTGTTTTTATTTTTTATTTATTTATTTATTTTATGTCCCGCCTATCTGAATCACATAGGACCACTCTAGGCGGCTAGACTTGTTTGTTTTATGTCTATGTTTGATGTTTTTACATATTACAGAGACTGTGTGGAACTGGGCTGTCCACTTCTCTGTATGATAGGTCTAAGGACTGTAAATCAAGAATTAAAATTTAAAAAATTAAATTAAATCTGCACAGTCTGAATAGAATAAGAAGCCTGTGGCTCTGTACGGTAAGGATGAGGAAAGCCTAGATTTCCTCAGGAGAATGTGACAGGAGAGAATCTACATGCTAGTGTTGAGTGAGGCCAGTACCCATCCAAAATATATGACCCTTCACATGTGAACCCTGCACACACAAACACCCAATCCAGATGCTGCTCAGTGACTTTCAACCAATCAGCTAAGGTGTATGGAAGGGTCATGACCTTCCTTGTTGTACTCCCACCATAGGACTCGATACCCACTCACCATCTACTACTCCTTTCTTTTTTCAAGGAAACTAAGCAACAAAAAATTCTTTTCAAACAGAAACCAGAAATGATCTTTTCTTCCTCTTGAATGACAGTGCATTTGGACCCCTGAACTGCGAATCAGATGACATGTCAGAACATGTGTATTTCCTCTCTTTTTTTACTTGTTTTGACAGATCTTTAATTGCTACCTGCCTGAGACACCACACATGGGAACAGATTTGTGCTACATTCCAGATGACCAATTACAAAACAAAAAAGCTAGCTAATTTGTCACATGTTGATTGAGGCAAACCTGAGCAGCAGTATTTATCACTTCTGTTAGAATATTTGTAACTCTTACACATATGCTTTTTATACAGGAGAATGTAGCATTTTGAAGTTTGTTTTATTTATGCCTTTGGTTATTGGTCTTTGGCCATATTAAAGGTGACTTGACTCGGCAACAAACCATGTTTGGCAGTAAGCAGGAACAAGGTATTTTGTATAGAACAAAATATTGTTCAAGAATAAATTCAAGTTGAAGAGTAAAAATTGATGGAGAAAACATCAGTAATTTAAGATATGCAAATGACCGTGTTCTACTGGTAGAAAATAATGAGGGCTTAAAGCAACTACAAAAGAAAGTTAAAGAAGAAAGTGCAAAATCAGGATTTCTATGCAACATTAAAAAGATAAAAACTATGACAACAGAAAAATATTTCATGGCTGAGGCCAAGACCTTCCATTCTGTGGTAGCCCTGATTATGAGGTGGTGATGTGAAAGCTCTACAATGAAGAAAATGACTGGGGCGGGGTGGAGGGAAAAGACCCATTCAAAATGTGGCATCAGAATATAGCTTTATCGATATGATAGAATGCCAGAAATAAAAAAAAAAATTGTGTTCTAGGCAATCAAGCTGAATTTGCTCTAGAATCTAAAATGACTACATTGAAAAGGCATAAGAAGAGCAGACTCCCTGAAAAATCCAAGAATGCTAGGAAACATTGGAGGTAGTGAGAAACAAGAAAGATCTAACATGAGATGGAATGGCTCAATAAAGGAAGGAGGTAAAAGTCACAGCCATTTATTCATTTGTTTCAGCACAAGAAAGAGAAAGCACCACAATTTTGTACCATAAAGCAAGTACAGTGGTGCCTCGCTAGACAGTAACCCCGCATGACAGTTTTTTCGCTAGACATTGACTTTTTGCGATTGCTATAGTGATTCGCAAAACAGTGATTCCTATGGGGGAATTTCGCTGAACAATGTTTGGTCCCTGCTTCGCAAACCAATTTTTGCTAGACGACGATTTTGACTGCTCCCTCCACGCTTGCAAAAAAAGGTCTTTTCGGGACCTAAACTTCACAAGACAGTGATTTAAACAGCTGATTGGCGGTTTGCAAAGCGGTTTTCCTATGGCCAGTCTTCTCTAGACAATGACGATTCTTCCCCATTGGAATGCATTAAACAGGTTTCAGTGCATTCCAATGGGGAAATGCTTTTCCCTAGACAATGATTTTGCTAAACAGCGATTTCAGTGGAACGGATTATCATCGTCTAGCGAGGCACCACTGTACCCATTTTCTTGGATGATGTTCACACCCATCCTAAAGCCCAAGTATTTTAGAGTTAATTGCAGTTGGGTTTTCTTATTGATTCATTTGATGGGGAGCACATTAAAATCTGTTTAAATGTTTTAGTGTTTTTATTTCAAGCTTTTTTAAGTGGTTAGAGAGTGTTTGAGTAGGCTTTGGCAGATCAAAGTTCAAATTACTACTGAGCTGTGAAACTCACCGGGTAACCTTGGCTCAACCTCCTTCTTTCAGCCTGATCTATCTTACAGATGTCTTGTGCGCAAAATAACTGGCTATTGTTCTGAAATGCAAAAAGTGGCTATAAATGGTTATCATAAATATTGGTCTGAATCCAAGTAGTGTTGGCATAAAGTCTGTGTAATTTGCCATGATTAGTTGCACTAAGTAATGAGTTGGAGGGCACATTTTGATTGTGCCATTGGGCATACTATAGTTCTTTATTTCGTTTTACTGCTTTATTGCCTGATTTAAATAATTTGCTTTTATTTTGTTTCTTCTTCTAACTGTATTTTATTGCTGCTAGCCACCTTGATAGCCATTTTTGTAGAAAGGTGGGCTATAAATTTTACATATCTATCAATATTACACATTAGGTCATTCTTAATTTTTTGTTTTCTTCCTGTTGGATGTGGGATATTCCCACAGTTTTTGGACAATACAATACAATATATAGACCAATGGAGTTTCAAAGTTTTTATCAGTCCTGAGGGTAAAATTCCATATTTTACCTTGAAAGCTAATCCTTCAATATAATTGTTTGTTTGTTTGTTTGTTTGTTTGTTTGTTTGTTTGTTTGTTTGTTTGTTTGTTTGTTTGTTTGTTTGTTTGTTTGTTTGTTTGTTTGTTTGTTTGTTTGTTTGTTTGTTTGTTTGTTTGTATCCTGCCCATCTGGTCTATACAACCACTCTAGGCAGCTTCCAAATAACGTAGACAACTAATAAAAATAACACAAGATGTAATCTAGAGATGTAAATCCTGGCTTGTTTTGTCCTCATGAAGTAAATGAGAAAATGCAATAATGTATCATCATCTCTGTTTTTCAACATGTTGCAGTTTTGAAAATGATCCATAGTAATTAGTATCTTCTCACCTCGACTGTTAAATCTGGCAATATAAGGCAAAAGCATTCACTTCTGTTTTGGGGTCATGTTGTACTCTAGCATCACAGAAGGTGTACTATAAATATAATAGCATGCATATACAAAATTTATCTTTTGTTACACAATTTGAATACAGTTTATATAACTCTGTCTACAAGGTCATCATATTTCAACAACCCTGTTAATGCTTTACTAGCATAATAAAACACAGGTGATAAAGATGATAAACCCCATTCCTTCCCAGAGCTTGGAATTTTACTTTTGATGTATTCGCGAAGGCTTTCATGGCTGGGATCTAATGGTTGTTGTGGGTTTTTCGGGCTCTTTGGCCGTGTTCTGAAGGTTGTTATTCCTAATGTTTCACCAGTCCCTATGGCCGGCATCTTCAGAAGACAGCACTCTGGTGACAGCAAAATTTTACTTTTGGACAGCAAAATTTTATTTTTGCTTACTATAGTTTTCAGAATCACACAGCAGTGGAGCTGTAATCTTAAAAAAAAAAAAAAAAAAAAAACTCCTCCCCCAAGTTTGTCCTCTCATCTCTTCCTTCAGCATCGCCACAAGGAATGTGGAAATGTTTGGTTTCATTTTCAAGTAATTATGGCTTGCTGTTTCATCTAGCCAGACAGGGGTGGTGAATTGCTGGAGCTTGATTTGCAGCTGATTTCACACTTCTGTTCAGATTAGGTGATCACACAGAGGCTGTGGACTGTTTCAGTCCCAGTGTACACACTGGTCCCTCAATCAGAGTCACACTATAGCCAGCCTTCCTTTGATCTTGTCCTCTGCCAATCCCTGGCTCTCCTTTTATAGTTCATTGTATTGATGGGTATGAACCGTACTTTGGCAGTTCCGCCAAGTTTGGCAGAAACACCCATACAGGCCATAGAGTCATAGGGCTGGAAGAGACCACTGAGGCCAACCCCCTGCTGTGCAGGAACATCCATCAAAGTACTCCCAACATATGGCCATCCAGCCTCTGCTTAAAAACCTCCAAAGAAGGACACTCCACTACCCTTCGAGGCAGCCTATTCCACTGCCGGACAGCTCTGACCATCAGGAATGTTCAGACGGAATCTCTTTTCCTGTAGTTTGAAACCATTGCTCCGTGTCCTAGTCTCTGGAGGCCTGGAAAACAAACCTGTCCCCTTCTCAACATGACATCATTTCAAATATTTAAACATGGCTATCATGTCCCCTCTCAACCTTCTTTTTCCATAGGTGTCATGTGCTTCCCTCCCCTGCGTCCTGGGTGATCACCCAGTCACCACCAGCAGTGCAGGCTTCTGTGCCCCACCTCCTCAGGCAATTGGCCACTCAGAGAATAAAGAGGGGAAGGGAGGCCCAAGTTTCTGCCAGTGCCTGGGTGATCACCTGAGAAGGTAGAGAAAGGAAGTGCATGGTGCCCATAGAACACCTGTGCAGGAGCCATGACCATCCAGCCAAACTGCCATAGCATGGTTCATGCCCATTTCTACTTCGTTATAAAGCCACTGGGCTGTTTAAAGGTTTGCATGGTGTTTGAAAAAAAAGAGACATTTTTCCAAAGTTCTTCATAATGTACAAACACATAGACTCATTCCATAGAAACACAGTAGTCTGCTGTAGTTCAATAGAGTTGTTTCTATTTCGTAACAGTTTTTCAGGGTGACTAGGTAGAAAAATCATTGGGTAAGTGTTACAGTGCCCAAAATATCACGTCTAGCTTAATATATCACCAGAATATCACCTACAGTCCCCGTCCCACTGGTCGTTTTGAAGAACAAAACAACTAATCACTCAGGGTAAGCACGGTCCATATTGCTCTGATGTGAAAAAGTAGAAGTCCCCAGTAACCAGAGAAAAAACTTTGCTTCCAAAGCAAAAAGAGCCTGGTAGCATGTGATCAGTTTTTTTAAATTTCAAATGCATCTGTTTTACTTCCACAGCAAATCCTATACTATTTACTCATATTGTTGTTGTTGTTTAGTCGTTTAGTCATGTCCAATTCTTTGTGACCCCATGGACCAGAGCACGCCAGGCCCTCCTGTCTTCCACTGCCCCCCCCGGAGTTGGGTTAAATTCATGTTGGTAGCTTTGATGACACTGTCCAACCATCTGGTCCTCTGTCGTCCCCTTCTCCTCCTGCCTTTATACTTTCTTAACATCAGTGTCTTTTCCAGGGAGTCTTCTCTTCTCATCAGATGACCAAAGTATTGGAGCCTCAGCTTCAGGATCTGTCCTTCCAGTGAGCACTCAGGCTTGATTTCCTTTAGAATTGATAGGTTTGTTCTCCTTGCAGTCCAGGGGACTCTCAAGAGCCTCTTCCAGCACCACAATTCAAAAGCATCAATTCTTTGGCGGTCAGCTTTCTTTATGGTCCAGCTCTCACTTCTGTACATCACTACAGGGAAAACCATAACTTTGATTATATGGACTTTTGTTGGCAAGGTGATGTCTCTGCTTTTTAAGATGCTGCCAAGGTTTGTCATCGCTTTCCTCCCAAGAAGCAGGAGTCTTTTAATTTCGTAGATGCTGTTACCATCTGCAGTGATCATGGAGCCCAAGAAAGTAAACTCTGTCACTGCCTCCATTTATTCCCCTTCTATTTGCCAGGAGGTGATGGGAGCAGTGGCCATGATCTTAGTTTTTTTTTTTTTTGATGTTGAGCTTCAGACCATTTTTGGCACTCTCCTCTTTCACCCTCATTAAGAGGTTATTTAATTCCTCCTCACTTTCTGCTATCAGAGTGGTATCATCTACATATCTGAGGTTGTTGATATTTCTTCCGGCAATCTTAATTCCGCCTTGGGATTCATCCAGTCCAGCCTTTCGCATGATGCATCCTGCATATAAGTTAAATAAGCAGGGAGAGAATATACAGTCTTGTCATATTTTTGCACTGTTCATTTAAGAAGGCCCTCTTGTCTCTCCTCACTATTCTTTGGAAGTCTGCATTCAATTTTCTCTTACTTTCCCTATCTCCCTTGCATTTTGTTTCCCTTCTCTTCTCTGCTATTTGTAAGGACTTGTTGGACAGCCACTTTGTTTTCTTGCTTTTCTTTGGGATGGTTTTTGTTGCTGGCTCCTGTATAATGTTACGAGCCTCCATCCAAAGTTCTTCAGGCACTCTGTACACCAAATCAAGTTCCTTAAATCTGTTCTTCACTTCCACTGTGTATTCATAAGGGTTTTGATTTAGATTATACCTGACTAGCCCAGTGGTTTTTCCTACTTTCTTCAGTTTAAGCTTGAATTTTGCTATGAGAAGCTGATGATCAGAGCCACAATCAGCTCCAGGTCTTGTTTTTGCTAACTGTATGGAACTTCTCCATCTTTGGCTGCAGGGAACATAATTAATCTGATTTAGATATTGCCCATCTGGTGATTTCCATGTGTAGAGTCACCTCTTGTGTTGTTGGAAAAGAGTGTTTGTGATGACCAGCTTGTTCTCTTGACAAAACTTTATTAGCCTTTGCCCTGCTTCATTTTGAACTCAAAGGCCAAACTTTCCTCTTGTTCCGTTTATCTCTTGACTCCCTACTTTAGCTTTCCAGTCCCCTATAATGAGAAGAACATCTTTATTTGGTATCAGTTCTAGAAGGTGTTGTAAGTCTTCATAGAATTGGTCAATTTCAGCCTCTTCAGCATGGGTGGTTGGTGCATAAACTTGGATTACTGTGATGTTGAAAGGTCTGCCTTGGATTCGTATTGACATCATTCTGTTGTTTTTGTGATTGTATCCCAGTACAGCTTTTCTCACTCTTTTGTTGACTATGAGGGCCACTCTATTTCTTCTACTGGATTCTTGCCCACAGTAGTATAATATGATAATCGTCTGAATTGAATTCACCCATTCCCGTCCATTTTAATTCACTGACGTTCAGGATGTCAATGTTTATTCTTGCCATCTTCTGTGTGACCACAGCCAGCTTACCAAGGTTCATAGATTTTACATTCCAGGTTCCTTTGCAGCATTGGACTTTCCTTTCACTTCCAGGCACGTCCACAGCTGAGCGTCCTTTCAGCTTTGGCCCAGCCACTTCATTAGCTCTGGAGCTACTTGTACTTGTCCTCCGCTCTTCCTCCATAGCATGTTGGACGCCTTCTGACCTGAGGTGCTCATCTTACAGCATCGTATCTTTTAGCCTTTTGTTTCTGTACATGGGTTTTTTTATTGGCAAAGATACTGGAGTGGCTTGCCAGTTCCTGCTTCAGGTGGATCGCGTTTAGTCCAAACTCTCCACTATGAACTGTCCGTCTTGGGTGTGCCTGCACGGCATAGCCCATAGCTTCTCTGCTTTACTCAAGCCCCTTCACCATGACAAGGCAGAAATCTGTGAAGGGGATTTAGAAACAGCCAAATTGTGGTTAATAATGCTGTACAGTTTGTAAGAAGTTAATTTTAAAGTATTATTTAGGAAACTGGGTTCTTTTAACCAAACATTACTAAGACTGATAGTTCAAAGGCTGGATTTATATTCTGAGAACAAGAGAGGTTCTGATGTCCTTTTAGGGGCTGAGTGAGGTGATGAGGAAGGACAGGAACATGTTAGGAGCATTCTCATCAAGAGCAACTATGGATTTTAAAGATATCCAAAGAGTAATTATGTGATCTGCTGGCTAAATGCTCCTATTACCAAATCCAGGATCTCACTCGGTCCTGTCACAGTTTTTCCACCCTGGTGAGGGGATGATAACCTTATTCACTAATTTTTACACTAACAGGCCACAAATCTGAGGTGGGTCACAACAAGGAACTTCCTTGGTACATTTTACCTTTTAACATCTTAAACTTAGCCACCATTCCTTTGTGCCACTAGGGAAATTATTAAACTGAAATAATAACCACTCTCCCAAAACAGAGCCAACTATTTTAATGTTGTCCCTTTTATTCTGTCCCAGCGAAAGCCTCCTAGACCTAAGCTAGTACCTCAGATTCTTCAGTAGTTTGTGAAATTATTTTTCCATTTTATATAAAGCACTTTGTTCCTATTTTTCTATTTTAAATTAAGCACTTTGTTCCTGCTGGAAGGATATAGCTTTGTGTGATGTTGGGATACTATTACCTGTTTATGGTCAGCTTTGCTCCTCCTTAGTCACAGGTAAAATAAATAACTAGGAGACTTCAATTTAAATAAACAGATTTAAATAAACAAATGGAAGTTTTATATCTGTTACCTGTGGTCCCTCATTAAAAGGAACCACAGGTAAGGTAGGCTCTAGGATATGAAGGATGGCAGTCAAAACAACAGTAAGATATAAAAATATGTTCTCTTTATTTAAAGGTCAAAATAAATTCTTTACAAACTCTCAAACATTCTGACACACATGCTTAGCTCTCTAAATAGATTTCTCTTAATAATTTCTAGTACATATTTTTGAGTGATTCTTAGACAGATTCCTTCTTTTAAAACTAACTTTCTAATTGATTCTGATCTCAACCATCATACAGGCCAGATTCTTCCCAAAAACTGTCTAACCAAACTAACCAACAAATTTTCAATCATTCAACTTCCTATTCCACTGGCATGCCATCCATCCATACCCACTACATAGGCACACAATGCTGCTCTCATACAAAACTGGTATTCTTCTACTCTGAAGAAAAAGTTACTGGGGGGGGGGTCTGTAGCAGCTGTCCTCTTTTAGATCCCCCGAAGATCAATATGTGCATCAAATCATATCCTTGCCCTTGTAAATAGTAACGACAAAGAAAAAAAATCAAATTAGTTTCTTTTTGTTGAGAAAAGAATAGTGTATTTCATTGATTGTCATTAAATGTGACATTTTGCCTGAAACATTGAGTCCCTAATGAATAAATACCTGTGATACATTTTCAGGATAGTTTTGTATGACAGTAATCATTTTTATCCCTGTACTTCAATCCGTACTTGCAATCAGCTCATGTTCCCTGGTTAAAAGCCACAGCAGGATAAATGTTCAAAATATTAATGGTCTCCAATCCAGCAGATGACTTCATGTCAAACCGTGTAAAACATCAGATCCCGTGGTTTCAAATAACATTAACCAGCTGAATGTGAGTGTGAATTTGAATTTGGCTTCAGATACTACAGTGAAGTAGGGGGGAGAAGACATATAAATCACAAAGCTACTCTCATACTTCGCTTAATATTCACAGGGAAAATTCTCATGGCTTTGTATACTGTACTTAGAGATGTGCATATAAAACCAGCATTGGGAGATGATGCCTTTCTCCATAAGTTGCCCCTGTTTCAGATGTTACAGATGAAATATCAAGAGCAACATGTAAACTTTTACAGCATATCAGGCTCCCAATATATCTTGAGGATAGAAAAATAAGAAGCTCCCTGACATTGAGTCAATGTTGGCACACTTAGCCCAGTATTGTCAACTCTGCTGCAGTCCGAGGTTTTCAGGCACAATTTTTCCTGCCCTGTCTGGAGATCCCTGGTAGTCCTTGGTGTTCTCCCTTTCAGATAATCAACAGGACAGACTTGGTTTAGTGTCATGCTTTAGTAGCTGGCAGAGTTTCCCAGGGATGATGTAAGCCAGTATGGCATACCTTGACTGGAGGAATCAAAACAGAAGAAAGGCTCAGGCCCCAGCTGGCATAACCTCCCCAAAGACACATGAGATTACAGAAAAAAAAACTGGCCTTTGCAGAGAGGGCCCAATCCCTTCAAATGTGGGGAGACTCCAGAGAGCAATGGCCTTCCAGTCCAAGACAAATGTGGTATTCCCTGTATTGCTGAACACTCTCAAATGAAATGTTCAGCTTTAAGGCTGGCCGTGATTCAGAGAGCTGAGAAGCTCCAGCTGTGAAAGGGCATAGCCCACATCACAGCCAGATAAGCACATGGCTCAAAGTCCAGTTCAGTGCTGAGAACATCTTTTGTCCTTCACCTGCCTTGTAACTAGCTCTCAGTGTTCCTTGCTCAATAAATTCCCCACAGACATGACCAAGTATGTTTCTGTCAGTTTTGTCTGTTCCAGGAGGCATCTAACATTTTAGAAAAATCAGGAAAAGGCCTCATGGTCCTGGAAACAATAGAAATACAGGGCCAAGTAATATCTTTAATCAACTATTAAGAATATATTTTAAAAAGGAAAAAAGAAAAGAAATAGAAAAAAACAGCGAGCTTTTGATGATTAATCTTCATCTTCAAGGCGTGCATCAAGTTCTTGTATTTCTCATTTATATGCTGCTATCCATGTCCCGATTCACATGGCTGATGATGATTTATCATTGAAAGCTCACTGTTTGTTTTTCTGGTTTCTGTTTTTGTTTTGTTTTATATTCTTAAAGGTAACATTTTGGAAGCACCTTAGCACTTGCTCCATGCCGTGAAATCCTTAGCTTGATGCTTAAGAAGAAGAAAAAAACTCACACAAGTAAAAAATACAGTGTGATCAACAATCCATACATTTTATTCGTTGATTTTGTCCTTTCAATGCCCTTGTCTGCTCCATGTTTGGATCTTTGACCCAATAAGTGATTTATGGACTGACTGCGGCCTCACCTTAGAATGTTTGTTTCCTGACTCTGATACTGTCTACCATGCATTTTTATTTGGCCTGGTTATGGATTCCCTTTTCACTAAAATCTCAAAGACTTTTGGTTAGAAAATGGGGCACTAAGCTTTGGAAATCAGAAAAGACCAGCTGTTTTCAGGGTACCCATCTCTTCTGTTCAGACAAGGAATGGATGGGATGGCAAATTAAGTTCAATCATATTTCCCCATCATAGAATAATTGAGTTGGAAGGGGCCTATAAGACCATTTAGTCTAAACCCCTGCTCAATGCAGGAATCCAAATCAAATTAGATCTGACGGATGTCCAGTTTTCTCGTGAATGCCTCCAGCTTTGGAGTGCTCACCCCTTTCTGAGGCAATTGGTTCCATTGTGATACAGCGATAACGGTTAAGACTTTTTCCTGATATTCAGTCTAAATCTGGCTTCCTGAGACATGAGCCCATTATTATGTGTCACATCACATCTAAATCTATTCCTTGTCTCAACATTCTTCTAGAACATTCAGAATTAATTCATTTTGAACTAGCTGGTTACATCATACTTGCACCCAGCCATAAATCCATACAAAACAGAAACTGAAACATAATATTCAAAAGTTCAGGAGGTACAGTGGCGCCTCGACATACAAACGTCCCGACACATGACCATTTTGAGTTACGACCAGCTCTGGCTGTGAAATTTTGCTTCGACTTGCAGCTGGAGCCTCAAGCTATAACCAAAAAAAGGTGGGGAGTTCAAATAGCTAACTGTTGGTAGCAAAGAGGCTTCTTTGTAGCTATTTCGCCCCAGTGGTTAGAGAGTGTATGATCGGAGGAGACTTCGGACTGCCTGGTAAGATAAGGTGTTGCTTTCTACTTTTTAAAAACTGTTCTGGGTGTGTTTTGCAGCGTGGTTTTGGGCTGGGTGGTGGGATTATGTTTCTATGCTGTGATGGGTCTTGCGGGGTTTGTTTGCTTTTTGGGTTTTTTTCCATTTCTGATGGGTTTTGCAGGGTTTGTTTGCTTTTGGGTTTTTTTCCCCATTTCCGATGGGTCCTGTGGGGTTTGTTTCCTTTCTGCTTTGCTTTTCCCCCATTTTCAATGGGTCTTGCACGATTTGTTTGCTTTCTGCTTTGCTTTTTCCCCATTTCCAACGGGTCTTGCCCATTTTCTTTGCTTTCTGCTTTTCTTTTCTTTTTTTTTCTTTTTTCTTTTTTCTGTTCTTTCTTTTTCTTTTTTCTTTTTCTCTTTCTTTTTTCTTTTTTTTTCATTTCCAAAGGGTCTTGCATGGTTTGGCCCCCCCACCCTTTGGCTGGAACGGATTAATTACATTCCCAATGGTCTTACAGTGGTTTTTTTGTGATTTTTTTCCTTCGGCTGGAATGGATTAATTGCATTTCAATGCATTCCTATGGGAAATGGTGCTTCGACTTACAACCATTTCAAGTTATGACTGGAGTTCTGGAACCAATTAAGTTCGTAAGTTGAGGCACCACTGTATGTTGATTTGGGAGTGAATAATATACTGCTGTATCTATGGAAAACATCATTGACCATGTTTCTAGCTACATTGTCTCGGATATAAAGTATATATAAAGTATTCATATCATTGGATTCATATATCATTTTAAGATGCTTCCAAAGAGTTTGAAAAAATAGATGAAGATATTTATATTATTTATTTTATTTATTATTAGATTTTTACCTCGCCCTTCTAGACTGCATCTACTCAGGGCGGCTCACATGAAAATCATACATAAAAACAGTTAAAACAATAATTTAAATCAACAATATTAATGTTAATCAAGATGAAAAATAGAACAAAAAACTAAGTAAAAGTAAGAGTCAGGTATTGACAGGAGGGAAGGCCTGCCTAAAGTGCCAAGTCTTTAATTGGCTCTTATAGACACCCAGCGAGGGTGCCAGGCAGATCTCTGATGGCAAGCTATTCCAAAGTCAAGGGGCCACTGCCGAGAAGGTCTGGTTTCTTGTTCTTTCTTTCCGGGCCTCTCTCGGCGTTAGGCCCCTCAGCTGTCTTTCCTGGCTATAGCGAGTGACTCGAGTAGATCTAGGTGGGCGAAGGCGTTCTGCTAGGTATTGAGGTCCTAACCCATTTAGGGCTTTGTATGCCATCATTAACACTTTGAAATCAATGCAGAAACTAATGGGCAGCCAGTGCAAGGCAGCCAGAATGGGAGAGATATGCTGGTATTTTCTCGTTCCAGTAAGTAGTCTGGCTGTGGCATTCTGCACCATTTGAAGCTTACGCATCCGCTGGATATGATACGCTAGGTTGCCTAGGTTTTACCTCTTGGCAGACTCCAGGCTACAAAAACCTCTTTTTCATTTCAGGAGAAAACTGCAAGCCTATAATAATGGTTATCAAATCTTTTACAAGAGGATGCACTCTTCATCTTTGATCTTATGTACTAATCCTATCTCAGGTTGTAGAAAGGTTTGTGCTATGTGCAGGGCATCTGTTCATCACATTCCTCATTCCCAGTGATATGGGATAGGAAAGTGGGACTAGAAAACGCTACCAGATATTTTTCAGCACCCTAAATTACAAAGTTACAATTCCCAGAATTTTTTTAAAAAAGGCATGACAGATTTGCAGCATGTGTTTTGCCAGGTAAATCACAAAGGACTGCAGTCAAACCAATTTGAAATAAAATCAATCTATGTAAGGTAGGTATAACTTATATTCTTAATATGCCACACAACATATGGGCATCAAGTTTTCTATAACTTAGGTTTTCCTTCCTGTGAGATTCTGGTTTAGTGCTGGAGAGGTTTAAATTTTTTTTAGTACTGTACTGAGTTACTGAAAAATTATTCAAAATTTTCTTGTATGCTTGTAGAAGTTGATGGAGCTGATGTTTCATGTTGCCTTTTGCATTTGTGTTTTTATTTCGGCAAGCACAGATTTGTTTAGCTCCCATTTCACATTTTAGAATCATAGAATAATTGAGCTGGAAGGGGCTTATAAGGCATCAAGTCCAACCCCCCGCTCAATGCAGGAATCTAAATCAAAGAATATTTGTCACGCCCGACTCTGTCGCCAGGGCGATTGATCGCTGCCGTGCCACCACCTCCTCTTTGGACCCTTGCCCGGCCTGGCTAATCAAAGCAGCCAGGCCTTTAACAACGGAATGGGCCACGGTAATAATTAATGGGTCTCTCCTTGAGGGCAGGTTTCCATCCGCCCTGAAGGACACACTCATTAGGCCCATTAGGAAGAAACCTAGCTTGGCGGCGGATGAAATTGGCAACTATAGACCCGTTGCCAACGTTTCTTTCTTAAGCAAGGTGGTTGAGAGGGTGGTGGCCGATCAGCTTCAGTCGCTCCTTGATGAAACAGATGCCCTGGATCCATTTCAGTTGGGCTTCAGGCCGCGCCATGGCACAGAAACGGCATTGGTCGGCCTGTGTGATGACCTACTGAGGGAGGCTGACAGGGGCAAAGTGTCCCTGCTGGTCCTCCTTGACATCTCAGCAGCCTTCGATACCATTGACCACGGTATCCTCCTGGGGAGGCTCTCCGAGTTGGGAATAGGTGGCCTGGCATTGGCCTGGCTCCGTTCCTTCTTGGAGGACCGTCCCCAGAGAGTGCAGCTTGGGGAGAGTGTCTCGGCCCCGTGGAGCCTCAATTGTGGGGTTCCACAGGGGTTGATTATCTCCCCAATGCTATTTAACATCTATATGAGGCCGCTGGGTGGGGTCATCAGGGGGTGTGGAGCCTTGTGTCATCAGTACACGGATGACACTCAGCTCTACATCTCCTTTTTGACAACCGCAGGAGATACCATTCTGTGCCTTCAGTGCTGCCTGGAGGCCGTACTGAAATGGATGCAGGAGAACGGGCTGAGGCTGAACCCGGACAAGACGGAGGTACTGAGGGTGGGTCCTCCCACAGTTGGGGATTTGGGAAACTCCCTCTCTTTTGAGGGGGGACTCTGCCCGCCAGGGATGGGGTCCGCAGCTTGGGGATCCATCTGGACCCGGCGCTCACCATGGAATCACAGGTGGCGTCGGTGGCCCGCACCGCCTTTTTTCATCTCAGGCGGATTGCCCAGCTGCGGCCCTACCTTGATGTGGGGGCACTCACTACCTTGGTACATGCACTGTAATGCGCTCTACGGGGGGCTTCCTTTGAGGTTGCTGTGGAAACTACAGGTGGTGCAGAATGCAGTGGCCAGATTACTCAGTGGAGTGAAAAAATTCCAACATATTTCACCCACTCTAGCCGCATTGCATTGGCTGCCCATCCGATTCCGCATCGACTTCAAAGTGTTGATGCTTACGTATAAAGCCCTAAACGGTTTAGGGCCTCGATATCTGGCAGAACGCCTACTCCCACCAAGATTTACCCGTGTCACTCGTGCGAGCCAGGAGGTGAGGCTGAGGAGCCTAACACCGAGGGAGGCCCGGAAGGAGAAGACAAGAAATTGGACCTTCTCGGTGGTGGCTCCTCGCCTCTGGAACAAGCTGCCTCCTGGGATTCGCGGAGCTCCCTCGCTGGGTATCTTTAAGAACCAATTGAAGACATGGATGTTCCTGCAGGCCTTCCCACCAGACAATCCGTGATGTTCCTCCTTTGCCCCTCTCCTCTGGTTTTCTATCTTTGTAAGGTTTTTATTATCTATTTTGTTTTATATATGTTTATGTTTATTATTTGTTGATTGTTAGCCGCCTAGAGTAGTCCTGAGTTGACTAGATAGGCGGGATATAAAATAAATAAATAAATAAATAAATAAATAAATTTGACACTTGGTTGTCCAATTTTCTCTTGAATGCCTAGAAATGGAGCACTCACTACCTCCCAAGGTAATTGTTTCCATTGTTGTACTGCTCTCACAGTTAAGATGTTTTTCCTGATATTCAGCCTAGATCTGACTTTATGTAGCTTGAGCCTATTACTATGTGTTTTGCATTCTTGGATGATCAAGAGCTAGCTATATTAATCTCTGCTAGCATATCTGCCCCAAACAAAAGAAAAATTAGAAAATAAATAAGACAAAACATTGTGGCATTGTAAGGACTATATTTTAATGTGAGTTTTCTTGATTTGAGGAAGTAGACTTGTTCCTCAATTGGCAGCTATTTTTAAAAAAGAAGTTATACATGAAACTGTGTATATTTGTGTGCACATTTTCATAAATATTAGATATTGTTTGCAATTGAATGCTTTCTCTCATCAATTTCCATACATTCATGTCCTTTTCTACACTGTTTCTCCAACTTATACATTGTGGTGTGCTACCTTCTATGTTGTTATTTAGTCATTAAGTCATGTCCGACTCTTCATGACCCCATGGACCAAAGCACGCCAAGCCCTCCTGTCTTCCACTGCCTCCTGGAGTTTGGTCAAATTCATGTTGGTAGCTTCGATGACACGTTACATGGATGTTTTGGAGAGCTGCAATGCTAAATCCACAGGGCTGAATAACGAAAGATAATTGTGTCCTTGATTGTGTACTAGTTCAAAAGGTGCACATTAGGTTGATTCTTTTTAAAGGCAACCCACAGTAATTTCTCTCCATTCATTTGCTACCATCCCAGATCATCAGCAAAGTGAAACAATTCTCTCAGTCATGTCCTTCTGAAGTTTCCATTTGAGTAGAACTGTGTATTCATGCACTGATAGGCTACAACTGGGAACATGGGAAAATAGTCAGTACAAAGGCAGGTATGCATATATATTGTGCCTGCAATATTTACTTCTGAGGAGAAGCTGTTGATTGTGTCTTAGAGTGAAGATGTTTGGACAGGATAGATCAAAAACACTGAAGTTACAAACCCCCTCTCCACCCATGATGAATTACACTAGGCTGCATAACCTTGAGCCCAGCAGATGTTGGCATTAAAACTCCCATAAACCCTTTCTATTGGCCATACTGGCTAGGACTTCTGGGAGTTAAAAGTCCAAAGCATCTAGACAGCCAATGATTTCTTGCCCCTGAACTGCATAAAATATATGTCAAAACAGTGTTGTCAGCAGCAAGGAGTAAGCAGAGGAACTGAGAAACTCTCAGGGCACTAAAATGTCTACTGGTATAGTACGACCATATTTCTTTCCCATAGAAGGAGATACGCGTCAACCTTGAAAGACCTCAGAAAGTTCACCCTCTCTCAAACATTCAATAATGCAGCAACCGGATCATTTTACCCTGGCTGTACTCTGCATGAAAAGCCGGAAAATAATATCTAGCAGAAGTTTACAAAAATGTAAAGCATGAATAAGTCCACCCAGATATATTTGTGTGGAATGAGTTACCAGATGTTTAGGTTCTCTCTAACAAAAAGAAGTGTGTAGAAAACACTCAACAGACTCTGTATCTGAATATGTGAACCATGTAAATCAGGGATGATTTCTCTACCCCATAACCACTATGAGACATTTTGACTCACTGTGACATCATCTACACATTTCAAGATCTCTGGTTAATTTTAAAACATCCCATGAGAGAAGAAATAGAAATAGCTATGACTGAGGTGGGGGTTACCCAGCATCCTAACTATGTGACCTGTTGACTCAGAGCCCAACCACACTCATCCTAGTAATATATAATCCAGGTATTACAATATTTCAGTGAAGGTTAGTAAATTAAGCTGAATGAAAGTATAAAGAAAACGGAAGAATATTCCAGAATGCAAAAAGGTCGTCTAAGTCAGTGGTTCTTAACCTTCGGTTACTCAGGTGGTTTTGAACTGCAACCCCCAGAAACCCTAGCCAGCACAGCTTTTGGTGAAGGCATCTGGGAGTTGCAGTCCAAAAACACCTGAGTAACCCAAGGTTAAGAACCACTGGTCTAAGTAGCCACACAAGTCTTCCTCTTTGATCTACATCTCTTAGAAATGGCTGTCATGATAGACACAAGGGAATATGCAATATCATATGGTGATCCCAGTCTGAACCTCACCCCTCAGTGGTTGGAGTGACAAATTAGATCTTTGGCTTTAGGGAAAAGGGTTATTACTTAATAGGATATGCTAGATCCTTGTGGTATTCCTCCACCCTGGGAGAGAACAGTGGCTCTTTGTTCTGCCATGTATATACCCTTTAATTGCACAAATGCCACTGATTTGTCCATGTTTGTATACTTGTGTAAAGACAGTCAGATGCCTGATACTAAAGTAACCAAATGCATTAATGAGGACACAAGAGAGGGCCTTGTCTATGGCTGCTCCCAGACTTTGGAACCCTCTTCCACAAGAGGCCAGGTTGCACTCATTTTTGCTGTCCTTCAGCAAGTAGGTGAAGACCTTTCTTTTCAGGCAAGCTTTCTTTTAGTGACTGGCTGCCCAAGTGGGTTGTTTAAATGGATTGTTGGCCCTTATTGTTTTGAACATGTTTTTGGTGTTGTTTTTGTTAACCACATTTCAGTGTGGTGTTTGCTTGACACTTTTTAGTACTTGTATACTTACTGGTTTTAGCTTTAAATGTTGTCAGCTTGGGTCCTTTTTAAGGAGAATGGTGGGGTAATAAACAAACAAACAAACAAACAAACAACTGATTTATAGCAATTTGAACCTTGGTCTTGAAGTGTCTTTTAAAATATTTTCCTATTCCCTTATTGTTTTCTCTCCCACTATGAACCACAACCAGACATGGGTGGAAAGATAGCACATGTGAATAACAAACATATTTTGAGGACAGTACCTATCATCCATTGGGGCCTAGTAAGAGGACCTGAAGTGAGGGAGAAGGTGCCATCCACACTCTCTTATAGTAGCACATCTGCTTCTAGTTCTATCCTTTTTTTATTGCTTAACATTATTTCTGCTGTGTGCTAAGCATATTGAATTAAAAAGCAATCTTACATCATTTGAATGAACCTGCTGGGCTCATGACAACATGCTTTATATGAACTGTGTAATCGGTTCCTAATAAACATACAGAAAAGAAAAGAAAAGTTAATAGGCTAACACGGTAGGGAGGTGTTATTTACCCTAGTTAAACGTTGGACTGAAGACAGCAAGTGGATTCTGTGCAATAGTCCTAATTAAAACCCAGTGTTAGCTTGCTTATCAACACTGGAACAGCATCCAAATTCACCCTCTGTGGAGGCAGTAAATAACAAAAATGGAAAGGAATTACATTTTCTTACCAAAGATTCATTCAAAGCATCTACCTGTGCTTTCCAGATTCTTTGTTCTCCCTTGTCTACTCTGATTATAAAATGCCTCTTCTTGCTGCATGTTATTTTAAAGAAATAAAAATAAAAAATCCTCAGTGAATATGCAATGCTTTGGTTCTTAACCAACCAATCTGCCTGAGGGCAAAGGAAAAAAAATGTTGAATCCTCTCACAGATGGCTCAATATCATGTTCATTCATGTGGTGCCAACTTGAACCATCCCTGAAAATGTATATTTTACAGACACCCACATATGCTTCATTTCACCTCTCTGAAGTTCAGCAATACTAGTAGTGATGGCAAGATCCACTGAGTTAGTGACAAAACTATTTTAGAACCATATCTAGATATGCTCCAAGCTGTGCTTTGCTTGTTATTTATTTGGCTCTCCCCAACTTCCTATGGTAAAAATATCAGAAAACAAAATTAATTGCAGAGTTGAAACATTAAAACTTGGAAGAAGTTAATTGGGGGGGGGGTTCATTGTCCAGTGGCCACACTGGCTGAGGGATTTTGGGTCAAGAAACGACTTTCTAAACTGCCATACATCCAATAAAATCAGATAAAAAGAATAATTAGGAAAACATTGAAGGGGGGGAAATTGTAAGCTGAGAACTGAAAGAAGCCAAAGGTGGAAGTTAGAAGAAACTGCTGCTCTTGGAATGGCATTCCAAAGTTGTGAGGCACCACAACTAAGAAGGCTCTGCATCTATTACCACTTATCACCTCAGAAGTTGGTAAGACTTGGAGCAAGACATTCATTATCACACTGCCTGGGCAAATTCAATAAATACTCCTTCAGATATCTTTGTTCGGAGCCATCTAAAACTTTTAATAGCAATGCTCAATAGCTTGATGTGGCTTTAAAACATACAGGGAACTGGGTTATCAGTATATAATCCATAATCTACAAAAACAACATTACTAGTTAGCCCCATTACTCATCTGAATGAAAAGCCAAAGTTTAGATAACGTTTCCATGCCTGCTCCTCTAGAAGAGATTCTGACTTGCTGTAGGCAACCAAATAAGCTAGTACATGTAAATCTGATTGGAGAGCATTGGCCAAAATTTTGTTGATTGCAATAGCAAATTGCACTAGAGTGGGCCTATTGAAACAATGGGCAATTTAGTGACTCAGCTCCTCCACAGGTTCAATTGGCTCAAATAGGTCTACTCTAATTGTGACTTACTTTAGCATAGTAAGTCACAGAGTGGACCAATTTGAACCAATGGAACTTACAGAGGAGGAGACTCACTAAATGACAATTGATTCAATGGACCCATTCTAGTTTGATTTACTACACTAAGCAAAAGGATTTGGACCACTTAAATATTTGTGTATTTTGGAATGGTCCAGCTTTGTTTGTTCAACAAACTAGGAAAAGACAGTGTTCAGAAGATATTGTTTAGCTGTAATAACCCTCTAAAACAACTAGGTCTGAATTCCAAGTATTTCAAGCAGAAAGCTCAATTAGAAAACATTATTTTAATTTGTTGTTGTTTATTGGCTGTTTATTACCACATGTTTTATGTATGGTAGTAAATCACCCAGAATAGTGCATCACACTAATGAGGTAGTATAATAAGTAAGTAAGTAAGTAAGTAAGTAAGTAAGTAAGTAAGTAAGTAAGTAAGTAAGTAAATAAATAAATAAATAAATAAATAAATAAATAAATAAATAAATAAATAAATAAATAAATAAATAAATAAGTAATGTGTCTGTTTTTAGATACTACTAACTTCTTTGTGTATGGAAAAATAGTTCTGAGCTGACAAATTCAAATGACAGGGAGGAAAGAAAACCACCAGGAAGAGTGCTTAAACTATTGCTGTTCTGCTCCAAATCATGCCTTACCACATACACACATGCTTTGCCCACCCTACGTTTTGTAGATAGGTATACAGTACACTCATTCATGTACTTGATGCTCTGGACTACAAATGGGCCTGAATGATTCAACAGCAATCCCAAGCAGCTTTGAAGATTTATAAACAGGTTTTCATATACCCTACAATTTGACTTTCAGGTAGAGTTCACTTTATCTTCTGGCAGAGTTTACTCAACAGACAAGGAAATGCAGTACACTGCCCTGCCCCATTATTCTCACTCCTGTCACTCTCCACAGAAAATGAGGGTATCAAGGCAACTGCTATGATTCTCAAAAAAAATCCCCATTTACTTTAAAAATCCATGTTCCAAATTGTGTAGGGTCTTCGTAAAAGATTCTTTTTAAATTGCCATCTTCCACATATAGACTGTCACTGAAGGCATGAGATTAGCCTGCTTCCTTTCCTCACAGAAGGCACAACAACTTGAATGAAATGAGTGAATGCAGCTCATATTCTGGAAAAATATAAAACATTTAAGAATATATAGTGCAAAGGCGGGCTACACAAAATCTTTGAGGCATTTTTATGAGTTCTGCAGACATAATCGGAGATGTCATTAAAAAGAAAAGTGCCAAGGAAAACACTGTCTGGTCCTCCATCTAGTGGTGGATAGGGAACAAAATGGGGAAAAGAGGAAAAGGTTAGAACACAAAAAAGGCATGTTTTAAAAGAGACAAATGCTAAAGGTCTTTTGAGTATGAAGAACGTCTGGCAAGTGCAATGGAGAGACCTGGGTCCCTGTTTCCTCTGCTCTTCATGTGAAGGCAACACTTATTTCTCTCACCTCCTTATTCATTATAAGGTGATGTTACATTGTGAAGGCAGAGTAAGAACTAGCATTGTTAGTGAAAATAGAGTTGAACCAAGGGAGCTGTTAGAGTGTGGGTAGAGAAAGTGGTTTAAATTAAGGCCTAAACGTGGGTGTGATTAGATGGGTATTTGTCCCATGGTTTGGTCCGTGTTGAGGATGGGCTGGTTCACTGCTTTTCACAGCAACCACACAGTGTACAGTACATGCCATCGCAAATCAGCCCACCCCTGACAGAGGCCTCCTTGCAGCCTTTTAGGTCCCCGTCAGGGGCTACTGATCTGGGAGGATCACTCCATATTTGTTCACTCCCAACGTGCATCATCACTGCAAACAAACCAAAGCAGCTGGATGGCTGTCCCTTTGCTGAAGCTTCCTTCTCTCTTTCCTGTGAAGGAAAAGAGAGTGGAATTTCTTTTTAATTGTTGCTAATTGACACAGTCTATCAGTGATGTTTTGAAAGGGTTTTAAAGGGAAAGAAGATTGGTCCATGTCATGATGAACAAGGCTGCTTGAGATGCAATATGGTCGATCCTTGCATGTGGATGCAAGGACCATTCCAAGGGACATACATCCCCTCAAAGTATTTAGCACAATCTAGACTGATAGGCTGGGATAACTGGGCCATCTAGTTGTGAAAACTTTAAAACACACACACAAATCACATATCTGCACATTCTGGACAGGTCTGTATGAACAGCCCACATTTGTGCTTTCTGCAAATTCATTTGCTAGGATGGAGTGCCTTATTTCTAAGGGCCTGCTGAGCCAAAAGGGTGATTAGAATACCTGGAAGGCTAGGCTCAATTTCAGTCAAGCTGATTCTAAGATGGGTGGCAATGAGATATCTTGTCACTGTGGTGCTTTCCAATCCTCTTGAAGTTGCAGCCTTTCTTGTTCACTGAGACCTAGATAATGATACAGGATGAGCTGCCCATCATGTGACCTTTACCATGGCAAAATTGTGGCATAGTGAGGTTTCTCCCCTCTCCAGAATATGAACATCATCATTGTATGCATTGATTGATAAATGCTTCTTGTAGGAGAGAGATGCTGCATTTCCATCCTTGACCATTCATTCTTAAAGTTTAATTTTCTTTGGCAATGCCATTTGTTTGGGCTGTTGTTGTTTTAATAAGAATGGAGTGTATTTTTCCATTTATAATAAGCTCCCATTTATAAGACACCCTCTCCTCCCCCCCCCACTTTTCTAACCCCAAAATTAAGAAAACTTAGCTTTGAGGATGCAGCCTCTGGGCTCAGAACGGTGGACATTTTGAGTCTCTGTTGAATTTGAGCCTACAGGCTCCTCCTCCAAGGAGGTGTGTTCTAATTGGTTTGTTCAGCATCAGCTGACATCAGTCCAATAAGGCTCATGATTGGAGGAAGCTACCGAAACTCTCCTGACTGTATGAAGCTGAGCCTTGTGATTGAAGGAAGCCTGTTTACAGAGGCAAGGTATGTGCCGTTTTGTTCTCTCCTCAGTTATCTCAGCTTACTTCCATGTAAAAGACACCCCTCAATTTTTAATGCAATGATTTTAGGAAAAAGTAGTATCTTATACATGGAAAAATATGGTAAGTTCTTTTAAAATAAGAACATCATAAATTCTTTTCGAATAAGAACTTTTAAAATCTATTTATAAAGGGTCATCTAAGCCCCACATTTGTCATTCAAATTCAAAGACAGCAGAAGGTAACAAATCTGAGAGTTCAAAACTAAACATGTGAAAGAAAGCAGAACTGGCAGAGAAATCCATTCCCAGTTCAGAGCAGGAATTGTCACCAGAGACTTCTTCAGTTTGAAGAAACGAGGTAACTTAAGGAAATATCTTTCAGAATACCCGCTTCATTTCTATGAGATTACAAGAAGATGGGTGAGTTTCCCTAAACCTAATCTTGGACTCACTAGGGAACACTGACTGATTTTTTAAAAATGGAATCTGTATTAACTTGAGGGAACTGAGTCTAGAAGAGGGATGGGAAGTCTTTGTCTACGGAGATGTTTGGATTATGTTCCCTGTAATACTTTACCAAGGGAAGAGGGTGGCGCTGCAGGTTAAACCACTGAGCCACTGGGCTTGTTGATTGAAAGGCTGGTAGTTCGAATCTGCACAACAGGGTGAGCTCCTATTGCTTGTCCCAGTTCCTGCCAATCTATCGGTTCAAAAGTATGCAAATGCTAGGAGATGAATAGGTACTATCTCAGTGGGAAGGTAATGAGGTTCTGTGTCTAGTCATGCCGGCTACATGACCACAGGAAGTGTCTATGGACAAACATCAGCTCTTTGGTTTACATGGGTGAGCACCGGTCCCTAGAGTCAGACAAGACTGGACTTAATTGTCATGGGGAAACTTTACCTTTAATACTTTTCTATTAGCTATGCTAGGTGAGACTGATGAGAGCTCTAGATATCTAGAGTGTGAACCTCATCTAACATCTGAGTCAAATGACATCATCAGATTGACACAATGATCAATATCTTTCAAACCTACTATCAACATACCATCAGCAAACCAGGCAGTGCCATGGGGGGGGGGGTGAAACACTCCTAGAAAAGACCAAAGAGTAGAAGAATATGCCCTAATAGTGTAGAAATGGAGAGCAATGGTCAAAATCCTGTTGCACAATTCCACATGTAAAGGTTAATGGTATCATCAGCCATGGATTTTAACTCTTTAATTACAAGTTTTCTATCCATTGCCTCCTAGTTATGTTCTGACGCTCTCTAAAGATTCCTTTTGACTTGGCAAAGACTTTAAGGATCTTGGTATAGGAGGATAATTTTTTAATATCTAAAAAATGACCACCGCCATCATGATCAGAGTGGTGTGATGGATTCCAGGGTGTGTCATTTCTAGAAGAGTAGCTATTGTACTTCATTCCAGAAAAAAATAATAAAGACTCTTGTGGCCCCTTAAAAACTGACAAATATATAATGGTGTATTGCTACAGGAAAATGTATACAAGCCAGAAATATTATTATAATTATCAGAATAGACACTGTGACATAACATTGGTTACAATGTTAATAGGAATTTGTGTCATTGTTTTTAAGTGAAGAATGAATAGACTACGACATAGGTCCATGATATAGGGTAATGTATAAGATTATCAGAATAACAACCAAGAATATATAAAAAGAGAGAGAAAAAAACCTGTGCCTTCTGCCAGCCAACTCACCCAATAGAGTGAGTAGGCTGGCAGAAGATACAATGCCAAACTTTCATACTTGGTAGTTCCCATACTGTATGTCATTGCATGATTTAAAACATGACCTAAACTTACACAGTATTTATCAGCAGTTCTCACTTTCATGGCAAAAATATGTTTTTCAAAAAATATATATAAACATGCACAACCAACAGCTATAAGTTTGAATTCTACACACATTTTTAAACATAAGAAAATCAACAGACCTTTCGAACACGGACACATAAATATATGAACCTGGCTGTTTGGTCTAATACGGAGAGATATGTCTAGACTTGCTCCAGCAGGCAGAAACACTTTTGGGGTTTTCTCACAGGAGAACTGGATTAGTGGGAAGGAAAGCTAATTAGCTCTCTCTTTTGAAGTTCCAGTGATAGGAAACTGTGATTAGCAACAAGGGAGAAGAGAAAAGTATGTGACTAACTTACTGTATGAGTGCTGTCATTTAGATACAGAAAAAGCACAAAAATTAACTACACTTCACGATTAATCTATAAAAATACATGATTCAAAGAATGAAATGTTGACATGGCTAACAATTTTTGGCTTGTTTTTGAATGAGTCTCAAGATAAGTAAACAAAACGGTTTCCCATACTGATCATAATGTGAGGGGTCACATGAGCCATCAAGACTCATGCTGTACCCAGGGTCCGAGAAACTGTGGCGACTCTGAGCACTACTGAGCAGGAGGAGGGTACAGCTCATGTTGCACACACCCAAACTGAGATAGAGATACGGCAAGGATGTGGGCTAGTCCAGATAGCAAGGGAACAGGGAAAAGAGATCACCCTAAAGAATGGGGGCAACAGTGGGGAAGGGTTGAATATCGAGGATATAAAAGGAGCCCTAGTAGAGGAGGAGGAGAAACTAGTTGGAGAGGAAGAGAAGAGAGAGCCCTCCAACTGGGAGGGAGAAGGAGCTTGGAATGATGCTCAATAGAACATAGAGGAAGACTACCACATGGAAGATGCCCCAGAATGAGAGGGGAAATGGGATTATGTGCTCATGGAAGATCAGTAGACTGGGGCCTTGATCAAGTTGAGGGTGCTCAAGGATAAGGGGGAGAAATATCCTGAACTGACATACCATCCTAGCTATTGGGGCAGGGAGAGATGAGGGCAGTGATTTGAAACAGGGGCCAGAGTGGCAGAGCCTACACAGCTCCAATGCTCTTGGAGAATGTGACAAAAAGAGGGCCCGAGGAGGCTTCAGCAGAAACAGCCAGCCCCTCCAACCCACCCAGGGGTAAAGAAGGGAACACATAGGAACCAAGGACCCTGCTTCATTGCATGTATACTGGCCATCACTACTTTGGGCCTCCAGCTTGAAGGTCTTGTGGAGCACACCTGTGAGAAGGATTCCAGTGACACACATCCCAGTGCTATTAACCCAGGAAGTGGGGCAAGTGAAATGGATTATAATGGAGAAATCTCAGTTGGAATTGTCTGTTGACTATCTGTTTGAAATCTATGTTCTGGAAACAATGCACACTCCTTTATTGGAATTATTTGGTGTCAGAGTCATGGTACAGGGAATGGAGAAGGCACCACCCATTGACCCAGATAAGTTTTTCAGGGCACAAAGAATGATACACAAAATGAAGTGCTTGGAGTTCAATGAAGTGATGGATGTCCATGAGCAGGCAACATGATGCAACAGCCTTGCTAAAGCTATAAAGCTCTGTAACATGTCAATGCTCAGATAAGAAATATGGCACTGGGGAATGCCCTCATTCTTCCACCCATTGCTGGTTTGGACTGCAATTGCCAACATTTTGTGGCAGCCACAGGGGTTCCAGCCACTGCAGGAGCTGTTGAGGGCAGCTGTGGCACCTCTCTGTGGTTCAGGATAATACTATATCACTCTCCTCTACTATGGATCCCCCATGGTGGATGGTGAAGAATTTCTCCTTCCTTTTCTGCCTGGAAGGCAGAAGGGTAAGGAAGGCACAAATTACCCAGGGCATCTTCTTTCGAGAAGCCTATTTCAATAGTGTGAGTTTATTTGATTGCAGCAGCAGATGGGGGTTCTGGGGGATGCAAAAACTGCCAGGGGTGTATACAGCCCAGGGTTCACATATTGTTTATCCTTGACCTGTAAAGAAAATTGCTTGGGAACCCTCTACATGTCACCCTGAATTCCATGGTGGAGAAAAACTGGGTATAAACACAATACACAATAAAATACAATAAAAATAATGGATACTAATGGTACATTTCAAGATAGAGGTGAAGCCTGAAGCTGACCAAAAATGAAAAAGAAAGAATAAGAATAAGGAAAAAAGGAAAGGAAAAGGAAAAGGAAGGAGTGGAATGACAATTTCTTTAATGTCTTTTCTCATACTAGATCAGCTTTAGGCATGACTTCTGCAGAGCAATGTCTGGGGACTACTGTCTAAATTGGTCTTTTTCTTTTTGAAACATTAGATGCAAACTAATTAAGTTCATGGTTGTTGGGGCTCCTTGGCCATGTTCTGAAGGTTGTTCTTCCTAACGTTTCTCCAGTCTCTGTGACTGGCATCTTCAGAGGACAGGAGTCAGAACTCTATCTGTGCTCTGGTGCAGTTTGTTTGGATAATTGAGTATTTATAACTGTGGCATCAGCTTTTGTCCTTTTCAGCAGATGGATGTTTGTGCTGATCAGCATGTTTTTTATTGTGGGTGTATTGTTGTGATAAGAGGGAAAGATTATCTGTCACTGTGATTGATGGGTGTCGTTAGCCGGTCCTTTGTGTGCAGTGATCACTGGTCCTTGTGGCTGGGTAGAGTTTGTTGACCTTTTACAGGCTGTATTTTTCAGTGCTGGGAGCCAAGCTTTGTTGACTACTAAACTTTCTTCTTTTTTGTTGAAGCTCTGCTGGTGTTTGTGGGTTTCAATGGCTTCTCTGTTCAGTCTAACATAATGATTGTTGGTGTTGTCCAGTACTTCAGTATTTTGATATAGAATTTCATGTCCAGCTTGTTTTAGGGCATGTTCAGCTACTGCTGATTTTTCTGGTTGTTTTAGTCTGCAGTGTCTCTCATGTTCTTTGATTCTGGTGTGGATGCTGTGTTTTCTGGTTCCAATATATACCTGGCCACAACTTCAAGGTATCCGGTATACTCCTGCAGTGATGAGGGAGTCCCTTTTGTCCTTTGCTGACCGTAACATTTGTTGTATTTTTGTGGTGGGATTGAATACTGTTTGTAGGTTTTGTTTTTTCAACAGTTACCCCATGCGGTCCATGACCCCTTGGATGTATGGCAGAAATACTTTATTTGTGTGTGGCTGTTTTTCTTCTTCAGTTTGGTGTTGTTTTCTTGGTTTGATGGTCTTGTGATTTCATTTTTGGAGTAGCCATTTGCCTGTAGGGCCCAATTCAGATGGTTGAGTTCAATGCTGAGAAATTGAGCTTCACAGTTCCGATTTGCATGGTCTACCAGTGTTTTAATTATGACTATTTTTTGGTGTGCATGGTGGTTGGAGTTTTTGTGTAGATACCAGTCTGTGTGGGTGGGTTTTCTGTAGACCTTGTGTCCCAATAAGAGGTCAGTTTTGGTTATGACCATGACATGACATCTTTTCCTTGGAAAAGACCTTGATGTTAGGAAAGTGGGAAGGCAATAGGAGAAGGGGATGACAGAGGATGAGATGGTTGGACAGTGTCACCGAAGCAACCAACATGAATCTGACACAACTCCGGGAGGCAGTGGAAGATTGGAGGGCCTGGCGTGCTCTGGTCCATGGGTTCACGAAGAGTTGGACATGACTAAACGACGATGATGACATCTAAGAAAGGGAGTTGGCCATCTATTTCTTTTTCCACGGTGAATTGTATATTTGGGTGGATGCTGTTGAGATGGTTTAGAAATTCTTCAGTTTTTCTTCACCGTGGTTCCAAATTGCAAAAGTGTCATCCACATATTGGAAACAGACTGTGGGTGCGAAGAGTGCCAAAGCCAGGGCCTGTTTTTCAAAATGTTCCTTGTAGAAGTTTGCTATAAATGGGCTGAGGGGGTTCCCCATGGCCACTCCATCCGTCTGTTCATAGAACTCATTATCCCACTGAAAATAGATGGTTGTTAGGCAGTGTTGGAAAGGGGCCTCGATGTCTTCTGGAAAGAACTGCTGGATGAATGTCAGAGTGTCCTTTATTGGTACCTTGGTAAAAAGGGATACTACATCAGTCTGTCCCTGGGGTTGAGTTTTAGGGTGCTGATCTTGTATATGAAATCACCTGAGTCTTTGATGTAGGATGAGGTTGGTCCAGTGTGGGTCTGTAGGACGGTGGCTAGGTATTTTTCTAATTCATATGTCAGGAAGCCAATGGCACTTGCAATGGGTCTGAGTGGGATTGAATCTTTGTGGATTTTGGGGAGTCCATACAGTCTTGATGGGAGAGCTTCTGTCTTGCAGATTTATTGAAGGATGTTGGGGTGCGGGGAGGAACTCCTGATCAGCATGTTTGTTTTTTTATTTTGTTGGTTGGTTCCCGTTTCAGTGTTCTGTAGGTGGTGGGATCTGGAAGTTCCCTGATTTTGTCCTTGTATTCTTCTGTTTGCATGATTACTGTGGCGTTGCTTTGTCTGCTGGCAGAATGCTGATGTCCAGATCTGAGTTTAGGGACTTGATAGGATTTCTCTCCTTTCTTATTATGTTGCTTTTTCGGGGTTTTGCTTTTCATAGGATCCTTAACATCAGGCTTTATAGCTGTCCTATGAAACACAGTAGACTTGACTGGTTTTTCTTTTATTAGCTTAGATGATACTCTGCTTACACCTGTGAATATTTTTAGAATAACTAAAGGCAACTTTCCCTTTCAATGGCAAGGTATCAAATTCGCCTGACACAAAGCATCACAACTGCCATGTGTGCTTCCAATGCTGTCATCCAACACAAAACTCATTTCCTCTTTGATTATAGCGGTGGGCATATACTTTCCCCCTTTGATAACAAGGTAATTGGTTATATGTTACAATAAGCAGAGTATGAATTATTATGAAGTCTGAACTGGAATACCTGTCTGGTGACCTCAGTTGGTTGGCAAGAGGGAATCTGATGCTCCTCAACTCCATTTTATGATAGAGGGAAAATTGTGTTATCAAGAAGCATTGTGAAATTGACTGTGATCTGTCATACGATAGCTGTGTTATTACAGTGTGCCACAAATGTAATTACATTCCCTGCTATGATATAGCCTGACTTTGCATATAAGTCATGCTACCGATGATGATCAAATGCTATATTTTAACAAATCTCTTTTAGGAGGAAAATACACCACACAGAGCTGAAAAATGAAAAGGCGAGGAAGGGAAATAATGCAATCACATTCAGTGAGCTACCAACATTTTTTACTTTTTCCAGAACTCATCTCTCAGTCCTGCATAAGAAAAAAAAAAACCTAGCAGCACACGCTGTCTTAGGCAAATGTGCAAAAATGGGCCACATCAGGGGTATTTGTGTGACTGGAGAGTGACTACAGTGTAGTGTGAATTAGAGAGCTGCTGTTCACTCAGGGGGTGGAGCAGCACCATCATTTGACACAGTTAATAAGATGGGAAGGAGGGATAAAGTAATATAGCAGCAGTGAAGCACTAGGGAGGACATAGACTGCAGTTACCTCTATCCCCTTGCAGCTGCTCTACCAGCCATTTCATAGAGTTGTAGGGTAATGAGAAAGGCTCATATCACTGTATTTATGAAGGTTTTCGTGCACAGAGTGCTACTCCTGTCCTCTGAAGATGCCGGCCACAGAGACTGGCAAAATGTTAGAAAGAACAGCCTTCAGAACACAGCCAAAGAGCCCGAAAAATCCACAACAGCTCATATCACTGTTTAGGTAGCCTTCTTGCATTCTTCTATTTCCTACATTAAGCTTAATTTATGAAACTTTGCCAAAATGTTTTCACACAATTAGGATTGAGTGCATACTTATATGATTGTGGAACGATGATTGTTGTGTATACTTCGAATGCATAGGTCACACAATTAGGGTACTGAGTAACACAAACACAAACACCATCACAATGTTTTTGTTTCCCCCATTCATCTGGTTGTGTGTTTTTTTGTGTTTTTTTTGTACTGGACCTCTCTCCCCTCAAACACAAATAATGTTATGGACTCAGTGATGGAGCAGCTGGAATGTCCCCTAAAGGATACAGGGTGAGTCAGGCCTGATCTCTACCTTTCAGGTCAAAAAATGTAAAACTTCTTTTAAAAAAAGACAAGACAAGAACCAGGCGTCATCCATCAACATCTTTGTGGATGTGCACAAACAGTTCTATTGTTGCCCTTATCTAAACTCCAAGCATATGCATGTGGAATAGGAACATAGTACAGAATAGGGGTGGAGGATGCCTTATGTATAATTTATTTTCTTTCTCTTTCTCCACTTATTTGTTTCCTGATGGAAGTCATTATACATGGTTCCACTGAATAAGAATCTTAGAACCGGAGAGCTGGAAAGGAAGTTATGTATCATCGAGTCCAGCCTCTGGCAAGGAGGCACAGTGGGGGACTGAACTCCCAATTTTTGGTTCTGCAGCCAGAGACTTAAACCACTGAGCTTTATAATACAGTCAGAGGCTATGGTTTGCTCTCATTAGCATGAAGAAATCCATGGTAATGACAGCAGTTCAATGAACAAATATGTAGCTCAGTAGACAATGATCAGTTAGGGTAGGATTTCTTGCACAGATGAGACAGTACAGAGCTCTGGGGCACAAGACCAGCAAGGAAAGAAAATACTACAGTCTGGAAGATTGGTTTGGGCTCCATGATCACTGCAGATGGTGACAGCAGCCATGAAATTAAAAGACACCTGCTTTTTGGAAGGAAAGCGATAACAAACCTAAAAAGCATCATAAAAAGCAGAGACATGACCTTGCCAACAAAGGTCTGCATAGTCAAAGATATGGTTTTTTAGTGATGTATGGAAGTGAGAACTGGACCATAAAGAAGAATTGATGCTTTTGAATTGTGGTGCTGGAGGAGACTCTTGAGAGTCCCCTGGACTGCAGGGAGAACAAGCCTATCCATTCTAAAGGAAATCAACTCTGAGTGCTCACTGGAAGGACAGATCCTGAAGCTGAGGCTCCAGTACTTTGGCCATTCATGAGAAGAGAAGACTCCCTGGAAAAATCCCTCATGTTGGGAAAGAGTGAAGGCAGGAGGAGAAGGGGACGACAGAGGACGAGATGGTTGGACAGTGTCATCAAAGCTATCAACATGAATTTGACTGAACTTCGGGAAGCAGTGGAAGACAGGAGGACCTGACGTGCTCTGGTCCATGGGGTCACGAAGAGTCAGACATGACTTAACTACTATACAACAACAATTTGCAAAAACAGTCACCAAATGAATATGGATCGACTCTTACATTTTAACTCATCTTCAGACCAGTTACCTGACAATAATCGCTTTAGCAGTCAGGCATTACTTCTCAACATGTGTTTTGAGAGCTGTGGCCAAAGACCAGGGATTATGCAATTCTTAAAAAAAAAACCACGAACCTTTGGCTTATGAATTTGGAATATTGTGCTTCTGTAGCCACAAATAAAAAAACAACAGGGAATAGACTGCTGCACAATATTGTGCCTCCATTGCCAGCAGGAAAAAAGGATGTGCAGCTTTGTATAGCAAAGGGCAGCTTGAATTCTGACAGCATTCAAGATGGTCTACAACAGTGGTTCTTAACCTTTGTTACTTAGATGTTTTTGAACTGCAATTCCCAGAAACCCTAGCCAGCAGAGTTGATGGTGAAGGCTTCTGGGAGTTGCAGTCCAAAAACATGTGAGTAACAAAGGTTAAGAACCAGTTGTCTACATGACATCCTCTTTCGCTCACTACCATTTACAAAGTGACACCATGCAAGGGAAAATCCCAGAAGCTGACTCCTTTTTTCAGCAGTTAAGCACTTCTCACCCAAATCCAAAGCAACTGTAAAGGCTGTTTTTCAACAAGTGTCAATTGTAGTGAACAGAAGAGGATATTCTGTAGACTATCTTGACTGCTGCCATTTGCATTGTCAAGAGTACTGGCCTAGCCATTATATGGGTGGCATAAAATTTTAAATAAATGAGTGAATAAATAAATAACAACCATTAGTTAAGAGTATATGTACATTCACTGTATGCATTCAGAGTGGTCTCATAGGTCAGATGGGCGGGATACAAATCAAATCAATCAATCAATAAATTTTTGCTCTCCAAATCTGCTGTATTAATACTTGATCCCTGATAGCCAGGGATTAAGAACTTGTGGCTCTCTAGATGTTGTTGGACTACAAATTCCATAATCTCTCACCATTGGCTTTACTGGCTGGGACTGATAGGAATTGTAGTCAAACAACATCTGGAGAGCCATGTTATCTGCCTTTGCCTCCAAAGTCTGAACCATTATCAGGAACACTCATCATGGAGCATTTCTTTTATTTTTACTTAGCAATGATTCAGAGTCACACCATGGGTAAGTCAAAATACTGGTAAGTTGGCAAGTGAGGCATTTGCCTCAGGTGTGTTCTGTTCATTTGTTTCCTATCTGGGTAAATTCATCACACTTTCTCTGCTTCATGTCTGCAGGGAAGATGTTCTTGCTCACATGTAGGCAATACATCTAAGCAAGAACCCATGTTTTCCATGTGTAGAAAGCAGTGACAGAAATGGAAGGGGCTAGCCATTCCTAAGTTTGGTAAGCTTATCCAGGTAGAAACAACTGCATAAAGCTTATAACTAAAATAACAACTATAAAAATATAAGACAGCACTATTTTACATTCTTACCTCTGGCACATGAGCACTGAAAATGTAGTTATGGCTCTGTTGGCATTCTATGTGTAGGTCAATGGTTACACATCATTAATGCTAGCCATTTTCCTTTTTGTGGGAGGACCTGGTGCTCTGTGTATAAAGTAATCTTTGGCTCCTCTTGAAGAATATGTGAGAGATTTCTGACATGAGGAGAGACTGGAAATCTAGAAAGTGGAACACCGCCTGGAGAAAATGACAGTTCAGAAAGGAAGCTGGGGCAATTAAAACTACCCTTGGCCTCAAGCTAAAAGTGGAGATTCTAGAAAACTTAGAAATCAAAAGGAAAACTAAGTGTTCCATCATTTTCAAGCTGAGAAATACTTGGAAATGAATTCTGAGGGAAATCTTGGAACCTCCACCAAATATATGATGCCCTTATATATAATATTTTCTAATACAATTCTAAAAACCATAATGCATTTCTGAAGAAAAAAACACATTATCCTTCATTAGTGAGTCTCTTGTTCTTCCTTGTTGTCTGCATTTCCAACTTTGTTTCAACATAAAAACCCCATGTTAAAAAAAGGCATTGAAATACTAAATCCTTGTTGGTCTTTCATCACCATATTTCCACTAAGAGTAAACTTGGATGGTTTTGCAGTTGTTCTAAAGGGTTATTTCCTCAAATATATGACATCTGTTCTACTTTGTCCTTCTTTGTAACTACTTTGAGGGAATTCAATGTCTATGAAGATTTTCAAGATAATACGAGCCCGAAAATGCAATGTTCCCTTTTATTCACAGTAGAGTACATGTCCAGACAATAGCAATATAAATTTACTTATGCTGTTCACCGTGTTCAGCACTAATATCAGAGAAATGAAGAAAATAATTTCACCAAGTAACTGTTTAGTCACTGCCTCTTGTATCCAGGGTACTCAAGACTGATAGAAACTATTTTCAATAATTCATTTTAACAGATGCAAATATATGGCCATTTTGCCCTATAAAGCTTTATCAGCCGATTACAGATGCATTTGCCATATATAGTTGTAGTGCTCAGTTTAAAATATTTATGTTGTGAAAATAAAGATTAATCTTTTTTATGAAAAACTTTGAGGTTGCTGCCTTGTTAGATAATGCTTCTCCCAATGAAAAGAAAAGCTCTGGTCTATTGCAAAAAATAGATAAATAAAGAATAATTTAAAAAGTACCACTATACACCACATAAATATACAAATAAGGAATTTCAGATCATTGCTCATTCTGTCTCTTGACTCAAAACACAAGCACACTAAGTGAACAAACTTAAGAGGGGAACTCAATTCTTCCATCAGTTAAATTTTTAAAAAAAGATCTTCCAGTTGCCTAGGAATAAGCCCCTTATATTCAAAAAGAGTTCCTTCTTCCAGATACGAATCAGTTGCACCAGTTAGGTTTATGTAACTGTGGATAAAATTATGCTGCAAATCTGCTGTTAGTAGAGGCTAACATTATACAGTGGTGCCTCGCATAGTGATTGCTTCGTATAACGATGAAATCGCTTTGCAATGAAGATTTTGTGATCGCTTTGCCTATGGGGGAATTTCGCTTTGCGATGATCGGTTCCCTGCTTGGGGAACCGAACATGGCAAAGCAATGCTTTTTAAACAGCTGATTGGCACCGCACGCTACTCCCCCAGAGCTCCTGCATAAATATGGGACGGCAGGAGAGGGGAAGCGGGGGTGCTCCGGATTGGTGTCTCGGGAGGAGGGAGGGAAGGAGGGGCGAAGGACCTGGCCCCGATCCCTGTGCGCACCCCTGGGGCACCGAGCCAGAGAGTCGTTGTGGTGGGAGGCGCTGCAAAGGAGGAGGCACCCACCCGGCAGCGGCCAGAGACCCCCTCCTCGCCCCGTCTGTGCCCCACCAAGGAGACCAGGCATCCAGGGTTGGCTGGCACTCGGTGGATGGGTGGCGTGCCCCTTGCCACCCGGGCGGCTTCCTGCCTCCGAGCCCTCCTCCCGGCGCTCACTGTCCAATGAGGCCGGGCGTCATCCCGGGCTGTCTGTCTGGTGGTCGGTGGGTGGGTGGCACGCCCCTTCCTGCCCCGGGTGGCTGTCTCCGAGCCCTCGCTTGCTGGAGAAAGACCCTCCAGCCTACCTGTCTGCACCCCGGGACAGCCCCGCCAAGGAGGCCGGGTGTCGTCCGGGGCTGGCTGGCTGGCTGGAGGTGCTTTGCCATGATCGGTTCCCTGCTTGGGGAACCGATAATCGTAAAGCAATGCTTTTTTATCAGCTGGTCGGTGGTTTCAAAATGGCTTCCTGCTGTTTTCTGGGACAGATTCCTTGCTTAACAGGCAGCAAAAATGGCCGCGCTATGGAGGATCTTTGCTGAACTGTGAGTTTGAAGCCCATAGGAATGCATTACTTGCGTTTTCATGCATTTCTATGGGCTTTTTATTTTCACATTGCGACGTTTTCGTTTAGCAGCGATTTCACAGGAACGAATTAACGTTGCAATGCGAGGCACCACTGTACAACCTATGTTTCATTTCAGCTCTTCCAAACCACACATGATGTATTAGAGTTAGATAGAGTTTGGCATGACTAGTGGAATTATGCTGATTACCTGGGGAAGAAGTTAGGTTCAAGAAGTGAACATCAGGATACTTCAAACAATTAGTTACAAATCTGCACCACCTTCTATATAGTGTTTGTGTGCTGCTTAGAGTTTCCAGCAGGGGAAACAATCCAGGATCAACTGTAGGCCACTAAACTAGGCCCACATGAGGAAGAGGTGCTAGAAAGCCACTGTTTTCTTCCCATGGTTGCTACTCTAATTTACTCACTGTGGTAAAAGGCACAAGCAGAGATTTCAAGTAAAGATGGAAGTATTCGTATTTGAATATAAATACCCCCCTAATAGGTGGAGATAACAAGGGTCTGGCCCCCTGGGGCCAGACAGTCCACTCACCATTCTGCTGCTGCTACGGGAGCCGCGCTCCCTTCCTATGGCTCTGGAGCTCACGGTGGATTAGCCACTCCTGGCAGGAGGTGGGATGATGAGCCTCTCTGCCAGGTTGAAGAGTGGCTAATTCACAGTGAGCTCTGGAGTGATAGGAAGGGAGCGTGAAGCCCACAGCAGCAGTGGAATGGTGAGTGGACAGTCTGGACCCAGGGGGGCGGACCCGCATTATCTCTGTCCGTGGTGCAGTATTCGTATATGAATAAGAAAATCCCCATCTCTAATTTCAAGCTTTCAGAAGATGACAGAAAGATAAAACTATGGGATCAATAAATAATCTCCTTTATAAAAGTGTTGCTAAAAAAATAATCTTCACAACTCGTTTTTGTGAGAGATGGCTTGAAAACATTTGAATAGCCATGAGTATATGGTGGCTATGTGACAAATGGACAAAATTATGTTGGAGTGAATTTGCATGGTATAATACAAATCAGGTGCTAGAAGTATTACATTTAAAGTAATTAAAAGGTTCCCATCCAGCTCCTATTAGGCTCTGAGTCTCCCTGGGGCTTCCGTTTGCCCTTCAGAGTCCTTGGGTAGGGGAAGGGAAACTTTAATGGTAAAATATTGTGACCTATGGTCTGAATCCCAGTGGTGGCAATCCAACAGTGATATTTTATTATCAAAGGCTCCCTTTCCATTCCTAGGGTCCTCAAAGGCACGCTCAGTGCAAAATGGAGACCCACAGAACCTAAGAATCTAAATGGAGGGGGTTAGGAAGCTTGTAATTACTTTAGATAAAAAGCTTATGCTGGTGCAAAGGATTTTGCCCGTTAGAATTGCACTGGCAGTCTCAAAAAGTGACTACTGTAATGCACTCTACATGGGACTTCCCTTGAACTTGGTACAGAAGCTTCAGGAGGTCCAGAATGTGATGTCCGGATTGGGTTGGTAGGTTGAGGAAATTCAACCATATCATCCCAACTCTGGTCCGCCTACATTGCTTTCTGGCTTCTTGTGTGGCAGATTTAAAGTTTTGATTCTAACATAGGAAGCCCTAAACACTTTGGGTACTTGTCTGAACGTCTTCTGCCAAGTTCAGCTGCTCATATGAGTCAGTCCTCACACCTGTGGCTATTGATACCCATAGAAGCTTGGAAATCAGGAACCAGAAAGTGTTTTTTCTCTACAGTGGTGCCTTTTTTTTGTGGAACACTCTCCCACAGGAGTTACAGCACGTGCCCTCCACTGGTATATTTTAAGAGCCCTTAAAACTGAGCTGTTCAGAGAAGCTTTTTGGGAGATTCTCCCCAAGTAGCTGGGACAGTGGATAAAGAGGGAGGGCCCATACTGTCATACATATTCCATTATGAGTATTGCTGCTGATCTCTACTTGCAGCTTCATTAGTTTTTACTTCCCACAGTCAGTGGTCCAAACTCTTGAAAATATTGCATATATACTAAAAAGCATTTCATCTCATTATTTTTACTAACTCTAAGGCAGACTTCTGGCACTGATTAGCAGCTCTATGTTGAGCTGAGGAACTGCCTGAAATGCAGATATCCTATTTACATAGCTAAACTGCTTGCCTGCAGCCTAGAAACACAGAGAAATATAGGGACTATATGTTTCTAGACTGTAGGCAACAATTTCCATCTCCTGTGTGACTCAGCTTGTAAAAGATGGAATGACCTTTATTCAGTGCTTTCCTGCCCTTATTACTTTGAACTGTTCCAACCCCACTTCTTTGCCTTTGAATAGCCAGGCTGAGCATATTTGCAGGCCCTTTACGAGGCAGAGCACAGCTGCTGCTCCAAGCAAGATGGCAATAGCCCCACCTCACTTCCTGGACTGATCCTATTTAATTAACACTTCAGGGCAGAGGAGGGGAGGTATGGGATGCTCTTGGCAGCCAAGGCAGGAATTGGACGATGCCATACTTTGTCCCTTCCCACTACTGTCCTCACAGTAAGGCTGTTGGTGGATCTTCTTTCCACTGAATCTCTGTGCCGCCGACAACTTAACAGCAGACAGTGTTAAAAACAAAGAGACAACTTCCCTCATCATGGATGGGCTGCAGATGGGCAAACCTCTATCTGCCAGGTCTGCCAACATTATAACCACCTCCTATAGCTGCATCTTTAAAAGCAGCTCATTGTGAAGGTACCAGGATAAGATAATGTTGGCTTTCTTGACAAGAAAACATTCTTCTGCCACTTTCTGCACATCAAGACAAGGTCAAAGTCTGATAAGACGCAAATTATCCCACCTCCAGACAATTGTCAAACCCATTCCTGCTTTGCTTTGCAGTGTTTAAGAACAGACCGTCTCTCTGTAGAAGAAGATGTTGCTTGATAAATTCTGTATTTTATTCGATATTTTAGGGCAATGTAATAGTATGCTAATATTCTGAACAAAACCACTGCACAGTTGTAAAATTCCCTCTCCTGAGTCCCTTCTTTCTAAAGGCTGCCGAAAAAGAGAGGAGGGCACCTCATCCTGAGAAGCTCAAATCCCTGGAAATACCCAAGCATGATACATTGGCAGATGTTTTCAAAAGCTATCTGTTTGGTGTTGGGAATGTTCAGTACTAAACTAATCTCCCTCTCCAGCTGTTCTCCGTCAGATTCTGACACAAAAGAGCCCACACTGCTGGCCATCCAAGCATCCCTGCTGGGAGTCAGGAGCCTTAGTGGTCGATGAGAGGCAGTAGTAAAATGAATGGAAGTGTACACACAACAGTATTTTGTTCAATGTCTTGTTTTTGAAAAGAAACCCACTCCCTATAATGTCACTTTCCCTATAGAGAAGCATTAGAACTTTTAAAAGCCTGCTTTGCAATGCTGTTTTTTTCCCCTTTCTTTTAGCAGTTTAAACATTTTTGTTTAGATGCAAATTTTCAACATCTGTTGGCAGAGAAGCGCTGTAGTGTTGCGAGTACCCAAAAGAGAGGGGAGGTTGGAAGGCCAGAGGCAGGAGCAAAAATGGGGGGAAAATGATGAAATAATATATCAGCATCCAGTTTTTTTTCTTTTAAAATACCACAATATAAAAGTTGTTTTGTCTTTTGTTTGATTCAAAAGAAAGGGTGAGAAAAAAAAACATGAAGATTTGAGGTGGTTTGGAACCAATTCTGGTAGTCTGTGGGTTATGTTCTTCTGTAGTTCCCAACAAACTTGGCCTTGAGAAAAGAAGACGGGGCGGGGGAGATATTATAGCACCTTTCAACTACTTGAAAGGTACTCATACAGAAGAGGGGCAGGATCTGTTCTCTATAATCCCAGAAAGCAGGACACATAATAATGAGCTCAAACTACAGTAAGCCAGATTTAAGCTGAATATCAGCAAAAACCTCTGAACTCCTAGAGCAGTAGAATAATGGAACCAATTACCTCAGGAGGTGATGATGAGCACTCCAATGGGGACCAATGGGAAGAGACAATGCCTAACATGAGATGCTATTGGTTTACAAGATCTGACCAAAGCTGTTATTGATGGGACATTTTGGAGGTCATTACCTCATATAGCCTCCACACATTAAAAGTGACTTAATAGCATATAACATCTTTGGAACTTTTTTTCCAAATTACCAAATACTTGTATAGTGACAAGAAGAAGAAGAAGAAGAAGAAGAAGAAGAAGAAGAAGAAGAAGAAGAAGAAGAAGAAGAAGAAGAAGAAGAAGAAGAAGAAGAAGAAGAAGAAGAAGAAGAAGAAGGAATTTCACAGCTTAAGCAAACAAGTTTCTGAATACAGTGGGGTCTCGACTTACGAACTTAATCCGTATTGGAAGGCAGTTCTCAGGTCGAAAAGTTCGTATGTCGAATCTGCATTTCCCATAGGAATGCATTGAAAACCATTTAATCCGTATCTGCTCTTTTCGTCCATAGAAACTAATGGGAAGCTGCTATTCCGCCTTCTGCCACTAGAGGGGGATATTTTTCTTTTTTCCTTTTAACCTAAGATGACTTCGCTTTAAAAAAAGCGGGGGGGGGGAAAGAGTTCGTAACTCGAATCTAAGTTCGTAAGTCAACTCCATATATTCCTATGAGAGCGGTTCATAAGTCGAAACGTTCGTATGTCGAGCCGTTCATAAGTCGAGACCCCACTGTATTCTGTATTCTTATTAAAATATATTTTAACACATTTTCAGTACAGTGGACCCTCGACTTACGGACGGCTCGACTTACAGACTTTTTGAGTTACAGACTTCTCTGGCTGCAAAATTTTGGTTCACCTTGCAGCCGGAGAATCAACTTACAGACCAGAAAAAAACCAAAATGGAACAAAAACGGAACAAAAATGGCCGGTTACGGATGAATTGGTTTTCAATGCATTGTAAGTCAATGGAGACTCAACCTACAGACTTTTCAACCTGCAACCACCATTCCAATACAGATTAATTCCATAAGTAAGGGGTCCACTGTATCTGTATTTTTTAAAAAATGTTTTAATATATTTTTGTATCTGCATTTTTAAAACCAGACAAAGAATCTCCTTGCAAGCATGTTACCCATAAACCTGTTTGGTTAGGAAGGAGTTAAAAAGTCAGCTAATTAGGTTCTCCCTTTTTTGTGCATAAAAGCTCATATTAAAAAAAAAGTGGACTTGTCCACGATAAAACAAACATATATAACCTCTTGGTTACAATAATACAGTATAATCTTGACTCTATGCCTCTGTCACAATACTAATATCCATAACAGATGCTATACTTTCTGCTCATACTTGTTTCTGGGCCCAATCATAGAACATTTTCCAGCTTTCTTTAACATCTGCTCTCAGATTCTCACGTAGCGCTTCTGAAAGGCTATCAATTTCCGAGATATACAATAAATTTTTAATCAGCTCCTCAACCTTCAGGTTCTCCCGATTTTTCCATTTTTGAGCCCAAATCAGCCTTGCCACTGTAAATATGTGTATCACCATGTACTTAATTCCCCCCCCCAACAATTTCTGGCATTATGTTCAGTAGAAAACATTTCTGGTTTAAAGGGTATTTTCTGTTGTATAATTTCTTGTGTAATATCCATGTACCAAATCTTTTTATTTTATCACATGTCCACCGCATATGAAAAAAAAGTTCCAGGTTGCTTAACACACTTCCAACAGGAGTTGCTAGCCCCTGGTGCCATTTTTGCCAATTTTACAGGTGTAAGATGCCATCTATTAAACATCTTTAAGGCATTTTCTCCCAAATTTACTGGCTTAATCCACTTATAGTTATCATTCCACATTTGTGTCCAATCATCTATATCTATATTATAACCAACATTTTGTGCCCATTTAATAATCACTGCTTTCATCCTTTTGTATTCTATATTATACTCTAACAAAAAAGTATCAATGTTTTGTATAATTTTATCACTGATATAAATCCATAAGTCATCCACCTGAACCTTCCCCTCATAAAAACCCATTTTTTATCTTTCTTAAACCTTGCAGCATTGAGCACCAATCCATTGGTAGACCCATTTCCTTCAGCTCCTGTATTTTTTACTTGTTGATCTTTTGTTAGAAGTTCTTTATACATATATCTCATTTCTTTTGAGATCAAAGAAGGTTGAGTAATAACTTCCAGAGGTGCTACCCATATTGGGATTTTTTGTATATTTGTCCTTGGAATTTTTGCCAAAGCTGGTATAAGCTCTCCTTACAATGTGATCAGAGAAGTGAGTTTGCTCTTTAACTTTGCTGTATCATACAGTATATATGCATACCAGCCTAATCTTAATTCATGCCCTTCCACTTTTAAGAGTCTTAGATCCTCCAAAGTAATCCACTCCTTTATCCAGTTCAGTGAGCAGGCCTTGTAGTATAATAGACAATTTGGTAGACCCATTCCACCTCTTTCTTTTAAGTCCTGTAGTGCTTTGAGTTTTATTCTCAATTTTCTTGCTTGCCATATAAACCTAGTGAACACAGTGTCTATGTGCTTAAAATACTCGTAGTTTAACAATATTGGCAACTTTTGGAACAGGAACAAAAGGCTTGGCAATATGTTCATCTTCATAGTTTATTTATTTATTTATTTATTTTTATTTAGTTGCAATTCTACTCAATATTGGAAATTGCAGTTTGCCCAGATTTTCCAAATTTTCTTGTATTTCTTTGAGCATTAGGAGATTATTGTCTTTCATCAAATTACTTGGGGTTTTTTTTAGATATACACTCCCAAATATTTAATTTTTGTTGAATGTTCAAAGCCAGTTTCTAATTCTAGTTTTCTTGTTTATTCTTGTGTTATATTTTTTTATCAGAAATTTAGTTTTTTTGTAATTCACTTTAAGGCCTGACACTGCACCAAAATCTTCAATTTTAGAGATTAATTCTCTAATCGATTCCTCCAGGTTTTCTAGCATTAGTACCAGATCATCAGCATAAGCTTGTAGTTTATATTCTTCTCCCTTTATTTTCAAACCCCTAATTTTGGGATTTTGCCTTATTTGTCTATTTAGTATTTCTAGTGTTAAAATAAAAAGGAAAGGTGATAAGGGACATTCATGTCTTGTGCCTTGTTCGACTTGGATCTCCTCCGAGATTTTGCCATTCACCTTGACTCTTGCTTTTTCTTGCAAATAGATTGACTCTACAGCCTGAAATAAGTTTCCTTGAAGGCCCATCGGCTTTAATTGGTTCAGCATAAAGTCCCAATTCACATTATCAAAGGCTTTCTCTGCATCTAAAAAGACTGGCATCATTTACTTTTCTAGATGAGCTTCATAATATTCCAAAACATCTAATACTGTTCTTATATTTGAGGCCAGTTTCCATCTTGTCCTTATTTATCATCAAGGTCAGGACCTTTTCCAGTCTTTTAGCTAAAATCAATGCAAAGATATTATAATCCACATTTAGTAGGGAAATTGGTCTGTAGTTCTTAATTTTGTTCCTTTCCGTTCCTGATTTATGTATTAGAGATATGTGGGCTTCTTTCCATGACTCAGATATTTTTCCTCCATTCTCAATTAGGTTCTGATTGACAAGGTCGGAAGTTCAGATTGGAGTTGATTTCTCTTTTGGAAACTTAAGTGAGGAGAATATTGGATCTCAGAAATTCTGAGAATGTTTACTGAATGTACAAAACACTAGCTATCTGTTTTTCTAAGTTAAGATGAAATACTTTGAGTATACTTTACAGAATTGTATGCTTATTCCTCTAAGATCCATGGCAAAACATCCCCCTTTCTGGAGGATTGTCACTCCATTACTCTAAAGCAAACTCGTTTGTTTTCTTTTTAAAGAAAAGCTGTGATATTTAGTTGCTCTGTAGATCTCCAAGTATCTCCCTACCCCAATAATGAATTGATACAATGTGAGGAGGCGGGGCTTTGTTGCGGCACTGCCAGTAACTTTGTTGCAGCACTGCCAGTAACTTTTTTCTCTGGAAAAACTGGAACTGTCCGGTCCGGGATCCCCCATTTGAAATAGGGATCGAAGGAGAGTCTAGGAGAAGTCTCTCTGAAGCACATGGCGAGCGGCAGAAGGAGAAGAATGGGAGGCAGACCCAGACTTCTTAACTCTGAAGAAATCACCATGCACGGACTGGAGCAGGCACCATCTTTGGCACTGAGCCGTGAGGAACCCTTTACCGGGGGAGAGGAGAGCAATCAACATAAACTAATAATATATAACAAGTAAGAAAGCCAAAGCCTCTGATTTTTGAAACAGCCTCATTAAGCTGAAAATAAGAAAGAAAATCTTTGGCTGAAAGAAGGAAAGCAGCAGTGAGTTTATCTTATCAGTCTGACTCAAAGCAAAACTAAAGCTTCTCCAAATGAACTCTTAAAACACCAGGCTGATTCCAAAGCCGAGAGAGTGAGTCGGAAAAATAAATCTTATGTTTCTGGAAAAGAATCCCAGATAGTAACACCATCTGACTGGATTTAAGAGACTTGAGTGTGGTGAATGCAGTTTGGCTGGGACACGTTTCTCTTCGCCTTTCCCTGGATTTTGTGAACTGTAAATAATAGAATTTGGTGGTTCTCGGGAGAAGAAGGGAGCTGACGTGGTCGACTGGACTAAGCAGTATCAAGGGGTTAATGAAGATTGCAAGACGGGCTTCAAAGACAACTACTGGACAGTTTGAGACTTGGTGATTGTTGTTTTGTCTGTCGGATTGCGGACTGCGTGTGAGTCTGATAATAGAGCTTGCTGAACTCAGGAGAAGAAGGAAAAAAATTGTGCCACGGTTCTATTTGACTCTGTATTTGCTGGGTTAAAAGTTAATCTTACATTATAATATTTGGATAAAGATTGGAGGGAGATCTAAGGGGAGGTTTATGATGAGGGGTTTGGATTGTTGATAAAATTGTGGAAACAGTAGAAGGATATTTAAGGGGTGATTATTGCAGATAAGGGTATAGTACTGTCTATACAAACCCCAAAGCCTGAGATGGACTCCAGAAATTCAGGAGAACAAATGGAGACTGGCTCTGTGCAATCCCAAAGTTTTGGAACAGTGGTACAAGAAATAGAAAAGGAATGGCAGATTAATATGCGAAGGATAATAATAATAGGGTTTCAGCAAGTGAATGAAAATCTTAGCAAAATAGAAGATTTTATGAAAGGGATGGAAGAGGGGACAGTAGATGTCAAACAAAACTTAAATGAAGATGTACAAACTTTAGAACTGTCTGTATGAGGCATGACTCCAGGTAACATAAATGGGATAGAGAGTTACCCAGTGACCTATGCAGCTTCCAAAATTAAAAAGCATTATGTCAAAAATCTCAAGGAAGCAGAGATACTGAAACCAGAGAATCTTATGGTGAAAATATGGGAAGTGAAAAAAATGGAAATTCTGTCAGATGGGCTGAAAGACCGTTTAATTCAAAAGAAAACTGAACGATGGGATGTATGGTATAAATGGCAGCAGTTACCAGACAGTGTTGGAGTAACATAGAATAAAACTAGAATTAAATGATAAGATAAAAGCAGGAGGGTAATCAAACGATGAAAAAGCAAAAAGTTGATTTGTATTTGTAATATGAATTAAACGTATGATGGTATATTTTATGTTCTCCTATCCCCCAAACCATTTTTCCCTTTCCCCTATTCCCCCCTCATTTTCTGTATTCTCCATCCCTGTTCTTAAATAAATACTTAAAAATGGAAACAAAAATAATGAATTGATACAATGTATCATTACATCAAGTTCTTGCTCTTCTGTACTGTATATGCTAGGTGTTATGACAAAGTCCCTTTTTTTCTCATTTCAAAGCCTTTTTTAAGGATAAATATTTCAGCCCCTGCAACCTGGATTCCTTTCAAATAAAAAAGCAGGTGGGCCAATCATTCTCTCTCAAGATAATCAATATCGGTCTTTTCAATTTATGTGATTTATTTTGGGGTCACCCAAATTTGAATGGGGGAGGGGAAACAGCTCCACATTTTAAAAATTGTAGCTCAAAAACTATTTATCCTAATTTCCCCAAATTTGGTGAAGACTAAGACAATACTGTTTGCTACACATGTGTCAAATTTGGTGCTGGTCTGAAGCTCAGTTTAGGTTATAATATTTGTTTGGGTCGTCCCCATTTTTGAACTGCCCTGTAGAATGTTGATTTGCTTTGCTGCACAGTATCATAGATGCATTCCATGCATCTTTAATATAATCTGTGCCTTTAAATAAGTTTTTTACCCTGTAAAAGTTCTATTGCTTGTGTTACAGCATGAAAATCCACCTTTGAAATGTGTCTAACCTGCAGAACCCCATTCTACTGTGACAAACAAAATATTGGCTTATTTATGAAAATCTTACTTCACCAGCACCACAGTTATTAACTCTGAGTCATTCTTGAGTATTTTGCTGTATTGCTTAGTATCTCAAAAATACAGTGTCAGAAGACCATTAAATCCAAACCATGCTGCAATGAATGTTCGGAAGCACATGGTAGGTTCCTCCCAGAGTGTCTTTTTATTACAGGAGGTTCTCGACTTACGAACTTAATCCATATTGGAAGGTCGAAAAGTTCGTATGTCGAATCTGCATTTCCCATAGGAATGCATTGAAAACCATTTAATCTGTATATGCTCTTTTCCGTCCATAGAAACTAATGGGAAACTAATGGGAAGCTGCTATTCCGCCTTCTGCCACTAAAGGGGGATATTTTTCCTTTTTTTCTTAGGTCAAGAAAAGTTCAGGAAAGGAGGGGGGAGGCAGAGAACAGTTTTAAAAGCACTTTTGAAATCTTGTTTTTTTAAACGAAGCCAATTTTAAAGCATGTTTTAAAGCATGTTGTGCTGATTTTTTCAGCACAAAGACACACAGGCAGGCTTTTTAGATGCTGATCAAGCCTCCCCAAGCCTCTTCAGAGCCAGCCAATCAGCTGTTAGGCAGGGAGAGGAGGGGACAGGAGCAGAGAAAAGCACAAAATGGCTGCCAGGCTCCCTTCTGGGTGTCAGCTTTTATCTGTTTGCTGCTCTTTTTCCTGCAGTTTGGGGGCTACCAAGGCCTGGTAAGTGACTTTCTTTTATTTATTTTTAAGTTTCTGACCTTTTTTTCCCCTCCAGAAGCTTCTAAGGGGAGGGAGGTGTGACAAACCCAGACCTACTGGGATATGTCACACAGTTACACTAAGCTGCCACCAACCATTCCCTGTAAGAAGTCACACAGACCAGGGATGGATTTTTAAACAATAAAAAGAATAAGGTTTATTTTAAATACACACAGGCAAAATAAAACAATCAGGTGAACAAGATAAAGTAACGTGGCTTATTCTCACTCATACAAGCATACAGTTTGGTTCACCCAGAACCCTTAACTTGAAGCACAGACCCTGAACCTATCAGTTCTGGCTAACCAACAGACACCTGAACCTATCAGGTTGGTACTCTGACACACAGTAGTACCCTGTCTGACACACAGACTCCCACAACAGCTTCTTCTTCCCAGCTGCTGCTTCGTCACATCCCAGTGTCTCTCAGTGTCTCTCAGTGTGTGTCTCTCACCACACAGGCATCACATATATATACAGTACAGCCCCTCCTCCTGATGTCCCGCCTTCCACTCCCCATAGGATGGAACTTTCCCTCCAAACCCATGACAGACAGGTAACATCAGTGCTGTATGTAACACCTCCCCTCTTTATAAGTTGTTTTGTAGGGGGAAAGCTAACGTGCTTTTCACCAAAAAACAACCTGGGTAAAATACACAACAACAGTTATACATACCATACTATACTTATACTTACATTCTAAGTTAAACCATAGCAAATAGGCATTTAAACATTTACCATCTACATTACATCAATTTACCTTTATTCATACAAACCAATTCAAAAACAGGTACATTTTACTTTTTGTCATCATTATATACACATAGTCCATGTTCTTTCGCCGTCTTCATTCTTCAGGTCTTCTTGATAAGGCGTCAGCAACACAGTTCACTGACCCTCTGACCACCTTCACTTCAAAGTCATAGTCCTGTAGGTTTAAAGCCCACCTCATAAGTTTGCTATTGTGGGTTTTCATTGTCTTTAACCATTGCAATGGTGAATGGTCAGTACACAGAATAAAATATCTTCCCCAGATGTAAGGCTTGGCCTTCTGGATCGCGTAGACTATTGCCAAACACTCCTTCTCCACGGTTGCCAAATGTCTCTCACCTTTTTGAAGTTTCCTACTCAGGTAGGACACTGGATGCTGGTCACCATTCTCATCCTCCTGGCACAGAACTGCTCCTACCCCGCTGTTAGACGCATCGGTGTAGATGATGAACTCCCGGTCGAAGTCTGGAGCACGCAGGACAGGATAGTTGATTAACGCCTCCTTCAACCTCTGGAACGCCTCCTCACAGTCGCTGGTCCACGGGATGCGGTCATCAGCCTTCTTCCTCGTCAGATCGGTCAGCGGAGCCGCAATCTCGCTAAACCTCGGGATGAACTTTCTGTAGTAGCCCACCAACCCAAGAAATGATTTGACTTTTTTCTTGGTGTTGGGTCTAGGCCAATCACGAACAGCTTCTATTTTGGCCTCCAGGGGTTTTATCACTCCTCCCCCTACCATGTGACCCAAGTATTTTATTTCTGGGCTACCCAGCTGACACTTGCTGGCCTTTACTGTTAGCCCTGCTGCACTTAACCTCTGCAGCACTAACCCCAGGTGTATCAGGTGATCTTCCCAGGTATTACTGAAGATCCCTATGTCGTCAATGTAGGCCACTGTAAAGTCACTGAGCCCTGCCAAGGTCTGGTCCATCAGCCTTTGGAATGTGGCTGGTGCATTTCTGAGACCAAAGCTCAGGACTCGAAACTCATAGAGACCAAAAGGGCTGCAAAAGGCAGTCTTTTCTTGATCCCTGGGATCAATTCTTAATTGCCAATATCCCTTTACCAGGTCCAATGATGAGATGAACCGACAACCCCCTATGGTTTCAATCAGGTTGTCTAGCCTGGGCATTGGGTAGGCATCAGGAGTGGTTACACGGTTTAATTTCCTGTAATCGACACAAAACCTAATGCTCCCATCAGGCTTGTCCACAAGGACTATCGGAGAGGACCAAGGACTAGAAGAGGGGACGATTATGTTCTCCCTCAGCATTTCGTCCAGCTCCTTCCGCACCTTGTCCCTATAGGGTCCCGTTACTCGGTATGGGGATACTGCCTGCGGGGGTGCATCCCCTGTGTGGATCCGATGCATCACTCCCTTCACTATCCCCGGCTTGTTGGAAAACACCTGTTGATATTTACTAAGCAGCATTTTTAGTTCTTGCTGCTGGTCTTGGGTGAGTGCAGGACTGATCTTTACCTCCTCTGGGTTGTATTTTACTTCCCCTCTACCCTCCCAGAAGGGTAATTCCGCTTCCTCACTCTCAGCTGCTTTTATCGCGAATAAAACCCTCTGTTCCCCTCTGTAGTAGGGTTTTAGGGCATTCACATGAACCACCCTCCTTGCTTGGTTCTCCTCCTGCTCTATTAGGTAGTTCAGGTCTGACATCTTAGAAATGACCCTATATGGTCCTGCCCATTTGAGCTGCAGTTTATTCTCTCTGCAGGGCCTAAGCCAAAGCACTTCCTCCCCTGGGTCAAAGTGCCTCTCTCTAGCTTTGTGGTCATACCATGTTTTCTGTCTGACCTTCTGAGCTTGCAGGTTTTCTGCTGCCAGCTCTAGATTTCTCCTTAGGTCATTCATCAAGGTGTCTATGTAAGTCACAACGTCTTGTGGGTCATCCTGGGTGATCTGCTCCCAATTTTGTTTGATCAAATCAAGGGGCCCTTTCACCCTTAAGTGTGCAGCAGACATGTCAGAGTGACCCCTTTGTAAGATCATGGGGCGATACTTTTCAGGTACCACCAGCTGACTTCTGATCCCATCTCCCCCTTTTGAGATATTCCTCAGGGTCTCTCTATATAAAATCCCCTTTTTCTCCAGAAATCTCACTGGGGTTTCAGGTGTTAGCTGGGTGTCAGTCACCTGTTCAAAACACTTTTGGAGAGTGGCGTCTGCCTTTTGCTCCTGTCCAAATCTGCTGTCTGTGGTTAAGGTTTCCACCACAGCTTCTGAACCCCCCTCGGCTTCCGTCTCTGGCTCATCATTACCCCCCTGAACTGTCCCTGTGGTGGCTTGTGAGCGTGTAATCACTAGCACCCGTTTCACATGTTCAGCCAGGTCATTTCCCACGAGCACGGCTGCTGGCAGAGTCGATGAAATCGCTAGCCGCCAAGCTCCCCTCCAGCCTTGAAAGTTGACAGGTACCTCTGCTACTGGCAGAGAGATTACCTGCCCCTCAATCCCTGCCACCTTCATGCTCTCATTTGGGATTATATACTCCCTAGGAATAATATCTGGATGGCACAGGGTTACCTGGGAACAAGTGTCCCGCAGCCCCCTATACTGACGGTCAAGTATTCCTACGTCCACCCCGGCTGTCTCAAACAACTGAGAATCTGTTTTCACCAGCAAGCAGCGCTTTACCTCCACAAGAGGACCATTTTCCTCAGCCTGATCAGCAGAGGTAGCTGTTCTAGACTGAGTAGCCATGGCAACCGGCTCCCTCAGTGACACTGAGCTTTGCTCCTTCTGGACACAGAACACAGCTTTTGGCTTGGTCCCACTAGACTCCTGAGGCACCATTCCTTTTAGCTGCTTTAATTTCTCACACTCTGAGATTAGATGACCCTTTCCCTGACAGAAATAGCATTTTCTGGTGTATTTTGATTCTCTCTCATCTTGTTTTGGTTTTCCCTCCAAAATCTGAGGTCTTAGTTTCATGTCTGAGGGCTTCCCTTCACCATGGGCCCCTCCCCCTTGCTGGCTCTTCCCTGGTCCCTGAGAGTACTTGCTGTAGGTTTCTTTGGGTTTACCTACAGATTTCCCCTCACCCAAGGGCTTTCTTATTTGGGAAATAAAATCTGCGATCTCTGCGGCTGCTGCCACAGATTTCGGTTTCCTTTCCCTCACCTGGAATTTCAATTCCCCATGCAGGACTGAATAGAACTGTTCCAGTGCTATCAAGTCTTTAAGCTGCTCATAGGTCTCTGTCCCCTCCTGCGATAGCCATTTCTCAAGCAGCCTCACCAATTGGGCCCCCACTTGGGTAAAAGTTTGCTCTGGTTTCTTGGTGAGGGACCTGAATCTTTGTCTCAGCTGCTCCGCATTTATCCCATGTCTGGCAAACACCAGTTTTTTAAACTCTGCAAAATCTTTCATTAGTTCCTCAGGCATCTCGGCATAAACCTCAGCCAGGCTACCACTGATTAAAGATCGCATGATGGTCATCTTCTCAGTTTCCCTCACTGAGAAGTCCACAAACGCTCTTTCCACTAAGGAAAAGAACACCTCAGGACAATCTCCCTTGTGGTACACAGGGAATTTCTTCAGGTCAGCTTTAGACAGTTGGCCTCCCTCAGAATCCCTATTATTATTATTGTTCTGATTCATCAGTTCCAATTTTTTTAATTCAAACGCCATTTTCTCTCTCTGCAATTCCAATTCAATTCTCTGTATTTCAAATTGCCGCTGTTTCTCCCTTTCCCTTTCTTCTCTTTCCCTTTCCTCCATTTCAAATTGCCTCATCCTCAGTTCATGCTGTTGGGCTATGAGCAATTTTCTAAGTTCTGGGTTCTGCTCTCCTGTGCTGTCACCCTGCACTGAGCCAAATTCATCCTCAGAACCTTGGTCAATCTGGGGGTCTTTCACTTCACTCATTTCGGCCATCTGGCTTCGAGTCAAGGGCATAATCCCCCCTCAGAACAGGCTGCTTTAAAAAGTCAAGCCTCAAAATAAAACGACCACTTTTTTCCTTTTTGCCTCAGAACCAGCTCTCCCTAGAGATTGCTGCTGTTCTTCAGCACTAACTTGCAACAGTATCGAGTCAGAGCCTACCCCCCTCTGCTGGGCCTCTCAGCTGGCAAGCTAGCTCGCTGTTGCTACGCAGTTTTGCCTCAGCTTTTTCCCGCCAAAACTAGGCTGCCTCAGAGCACCTTAATCTAAGTCTCCCCAGTTGGCACGTTCTTCTACTAGCGCACCTCCCCGTGAGGTACACCTAGAAGATTACCTACGCGCCTCAGACTGTCCCTGACTAGACCCCCCTTGCTCTGGGCACACCTGCCAAGGCTTTGCTGGACCGCTGGACAACTGGACCAGTCGTATCCCACACGCTGGACACCAATCAATGTGACAAACCCAGACCTACTGGGATATGTCACACAGTTACACTAAGCTGCCACCAACCATTCCCTGTAAGAAGTCACACAGACCAGGGATGGATTTTTAAACAATAAAAAAAATAAGGTTTATTTTAAATACACACAGGCAAAATAAAACAATCAGGTGAACAAGATAAAGTAACGTGGCTTATTCTCACTCATACAAGCATACAGTTTGGTTCACCCAGAACCCTTAACTTGAAGCACAGACCCTGAACCTATCAGTTCTGGCTAACCAACAGACACCTGAACCTATCAGGTTGGTACTCTGACACACAGTAGTACCCTGTCTGACACACAGACTCCCACAACAGCTTCTTCTTCCCAGCTGCTGCTTCGTCACATCCCAGTGTCTCTCAGTGTCTCTCAGTGTGTGTCTCTCACCACACAGGCATCACATATATATACAGTACAGCCCCTCCTCCTGATGTCCCGCCTTCCACTCCCCATAGGATGGAACTTTCCCTCCAAACCCATGACAGACAGGTAACATCAGTGCTGTATGTAACAGGAGGGGGCACTTTTTCCTGTTTGTAACTCGAGGGAAGTTCATATGTTGAGTATGTAATTTCCTATCAGGTGGGTTCATAAGTCGAAAAGTTCGTATGTAGAATGTTCGTAAGTCGAGACCCCACTGTATCTTTCCTCACTGTTGTGCCCCAGGGCATAATATGAATCTTCTGGATCATGACAGTATTTTAATCACTGAAAGATATGCAAACCCCCTGCATTCAGAGATGGCACATAGCCTGGCCAAGATACAGTTGCAGCTATGTTAAAACAGAGTGGTTTCACAAGGAAAATCCCAATCTTTGTGAAATGTGTTTCATTTGGAAGTTTGAAGGACATGAAAACTGAAATGGCTTTGTGACATCACTATCCAGTTGGCCATGTGATATTGTGATATTGTCACACTATCAATTTGAACATCAGTTCATTGAGATCTGACTATTATGAAGTAGATGATATTTGGGGAGACTGTACCAAAATAGCTAAGAATGTGGCATACATGTAGCCTCCATTATTCTACAAGCTACAAATCTCAACTAAATTCTGTTTGCTTACAGACTTTGTACACATACTGAGATGGACACACTGAGGTACAGCTAGTGGACACAACCCTGTATCATGGAAAGATGTGAACTAGCCTATGCATGAGAATGAAAATCTACACTCTGTTGTGTGCATATATTTTTCTGGGCATGTTTATATTAAATGTTTTATGTATAATCAAATCTGGACTTCACCAATATTAATCAGCATGCAATGGCAGTGTTTCTTCTTGCCTCAGGTTCCAAGAAGCATTTCAGAATGCAACTTCTGTGCCCTTCAGATGTTGACTGTAACATTTACCATGCTAGTTAGCATATCCAATCGTAAAAATGCTGGGAGTTGCAAACCAGCAACCTCTGGAAAGTGAAATTGTGCCGACCCATACTTTGAATCATCTCCAACTTTTGTTCAGTGGTTCCATTTCAGCAGCCCCCCCATTTAAATTCCAGAATTCTACTTTCAGAGGTGGGCAATATATTTATTAGGAGCAACTAACAAGAGTATGAAAGTCGTTGGAGTTATTACTCAGCATAAAACCTAATTGCATGCTAAGAAATACACTGGACTCTAACCTGAGCATATCTTAAAAAGAGATATGTCTAAGATGAATGTCTAAAAAATTCTGTCTCCATACCTATCACCTCTCTGCAATATCAATTCTGTTTCCTTCTGACCGTATTTTCTTTACAAGAATATTGCTATCATTATGACCTCATGATTCATTTTAGCATATCTCATTTGTTTGGAATAGAAATCCAATTACATATCTGCATGAAAATTCTAGCCAAGCAATGCACCCTTATTCGTCTTGAAAGGCATCATTTAATATTTTCTTTTATTTGCTCATTTATGATTAACAGGGAGTTTGTTGCCTTCTCAGTGGGCTCTTTTAGACTTTGTATATATAGTACATCACAACAGGCAACTGATTTGAATTCTCAGTATTGTCCAGATGTGCTACTCCTGAAATATTCACTAAGCCAAGCCTATTTTCTCCATAAAATGTGCCTTACAAGAATTCCTTTAATTTCCATCAGGTGGAACAGCTACAAATCAGATTTAAAGTTGTTGATTGCTTTACAATACAATCCTATACATATCTGTAAACCCACTCACACCCAACTTCTATGGGCTTACTCATGGGAAAGTAAAAACAAGAATGCATGGAGCATGCTTCACTGAACTTTGTGGGGGGTTTACATTTGGATATGCACAGGAATGCACTATCAATAGTCAGGGAAATTTAAGACGTTAGGAACATGAAACCATTTCCCTGTCCCATAGAATATTCTCCCACTGGAGGTTTGGCTAGTACCATTTTTTAATGACCAGTGAAATAATTGTTTTTCAGCAAGCCATTGACTAGATAGATGTGTTCATGTATGATCAATGAGCATTCCTATTGGTTTTATTCTATACTTCTCTGTGAACATTCTCCTGTGAATTCTTGCACTGAGCAGGGGGTTGGACTCAGTGGCCTTATAGGTCGCTTCCAATTAAATTGTTCTATGATTCTATGACTGATTCTATGCAATGAAGAGTAGATATAAGTTTTACAGGATAGCTAACCAAATGAATGTGTGAGCCAATGTGGTAGAATGGATGGAGTGATGGATTAGAACTCAAGACCTGTTTCCCTGCTCAGCCAAAGAAATTCCTGAGTAGGTGGGGCTCGTCAACCTTGGAAGGCAGCCCATCTAGGAGAAGAAAAACTCCAATTTCAAACCTCCACTGCCTTGTGGCTATATCCACTGATGGAAAGGGCTTCAGGAATTAGCTTCGAGGCAAAATCCGGAGCCGGAGTCCCGGAGGGAGTTTGTGTCATTCTGGCAACTCCTGTGACGTTGCTGGAACCAGTTGTATCAGCTCTTGCCTTTCCATTGGACTATTTCAGCAACATGGAGGGGGGGATTTGCTGCTTGGGTAACAGCCTGTCCTCCATATTTTTTTACTCAGGCTTCATGCTCTGGAGAGGACACTCCAGCTTTGCATACTGCATTGAAATAACATGGGAAGTAGCAGTTACCAGTTATAAGTCTTTTCTCGATTGGCATAGAGCATGACACCAGGGGCTACTTCCAATGGTGAGAGACGTCATTGTTCCTCACTAGGCATCTACCGCCTGCCTTAAGCTGGGAAGTCCCCAGTCAGTAAGGTGCTGCCTTGCCACGGTCTGGGGTGCATGGGGTTTAGGGTAAAAGCCGAAGAGACCCTTGTCCAGCAGGCCGAAGCAAAGAGGCAGTCCCGAAACCAACAAAATCAGGGAGATGGACAGGGAGACAGATTGTATTTGCCTTCAGTGTGGAAGGGATTGTCACTCTCGAATTGGCCTTCTCAGCCACACTAGATGCTGTTAAGTCCTCTATTCAGAGCACATTACCATAGTCTCTCGAGACTGAAGGATGCCTAAAACTAAACATAGAAATTCATGGGGATGTGGCAATGCTTGCTGGAACACTCCTCATACATAACACATTATGTGAAAACCCTATTAGGGTGATGATGAATCAGAAGCAATTTGATTGCCACTAGCAGCAACAACTAAATGCACGACCAGACAGAGGAAATTGGAGTGATCTGATTCACACTTAAATGGTTGTTGTCTTTAGTATGATCTATTTTATTTTATACTTTAGTGATCTTTCCATTCACACAGGGCACATTTTTTTCTTTTAGAAGGATCCTGTCAGGTCTTAGAATTGTTCCATTCCCCCCTTTTGTTTATTGACACCTGCCATCCCCATCATCTTCCCTGCTTTATTATATATTTTTTGATGCCATGATCCCATTGGCCACAATAATCCCCCATTTTTATATAAATAAAGTGACATCATGCTAACTTATAGTGAAGAAATAGAAAGATGAGTGAAGTCCAACATGCATTTTAGACTTCAAGGAAACTGGTCTCAGTAAGCTTCAGGATGTGTTCGGTGAGTTTCTATGGTCAGAAATACTCAGAGAGAACAGAATTTATTTATTTATTTATTTATTTATTTATTTATTGGACTTATATACCGCCCCATAGTGCTACAAGCACTCTCCGGGCGGTTTACAATTTTATACAGGGTACACATTGCCCCCCCAGCAAGCTGGGTACTCATTTTACCGACCTCGGGAGGATGGAAGGCTGAGTCAACCTTGAGCCGGCTACCTGGGATTTGAATCCCAGGTCGTGAGCACAGTTTTAGCTGAGGTCATGATAAATGAAAGTTTCTTAACAATGAAATAATGAAGGTGTACAAATCACAAACAACTCTTATCAGAAGGAACAGTGGGACTTGTCTAAATAAACCTTGGTGGCTGCACAATAAAGTTTCAGATGATCTAAGTTTTAAAAGGAGCATATATATAGAATATGGAAGGTGAGAAAAAGCACTAAAGGAGAGAACTAACATGCAGCCAATATCTGCTGGGAGAAGGTCAGGAGAGTTAAAGCTCAGAATAAGTTCAAACTTGCAAAACATGTTAAAATAATTGAAAAAGTAGGTTTGTTTCCCCCAGCTATGTTAAGAGCATGAAGAAGGACAAGGAAACATTACATTTGCTGTGTCGAGAGGATGGAGAAATGCTAGGGGGTGGCAGAGAGTAAGCAGAACTGTTCAACTTCTACCCAAAAGGAAAACAGGATTAAAAAAAAAATCCAAGTGTAAATGAAGGAGGTAGTGAGACAGTTGCTGCTCAAGAGAAATAAAGAATATAGGAATGCATAGATACTTCAGATGAAAAAAGGTCTTCAGGGCAGGACAAACTGCATGTGATGATACTAAAGGAACTTGCAGTTGCAACCTCAGAGCCTCCATCTATAATCTTGGAGAATTAGGCCTCTGAAAAATGGATATGGTCAACTTTTGCCCTTCAAAACAGTGAAAAAGGAGGATCCTGGCAACTATCAACTACTCACCTTAACACTGATGCCAAGAAAGTTACTAGCATTCAAGAGTTAGCCTGGAACACTCAGAAAAGAATGTGGTGATTAATAAGATGCCCTTATGCCAAACTAATCTTATATCTTCTTTTAAAATATACTGTTAGAAGGTTGATAGATCCCAGGAATGCTCTATGCAGTATATCTTGATTTCAGCAAAATTTTTGACAGATACCTCCCTGATATTTTTGTGGCCAAGACTGTAAAATGCAGGCTAGATAAATCTACTGTAAGGTGCATTTGTAGGTGGCTGATGGGTCAGAATGCACATTAATGATTTCTCATCCAAAGAGAAGTGACAAATGGGGTGGCACAGATTTCTTTTCTGGATCCAGTGTTGTTCAACCTATTTTTAAATGATGCAGATGAAGGGGCAGAGGAGATGCTCATCAAATTAGCAAAGAGAACCCAGTTGGGAGCACTGGCTAACATTTCAGAAAACTGAATGAAGATCCAAGATTAACAGATTGAACAACTGGGCCAAAAAAAGTTTCAACAGTGAAAATTGGAAAATTCTACATTAGGCAGGAAAAAAGATCAGGTATGCAAATACAGGATGGGTTACACTTGACTTGGCAGTAAAACATGTGAAAAGTGTTAGGCTTCTTAGCAGATCACAAGCTAAACAGGAGTCAACAGCATGATATGGCTGTGAAAACAGCTGATGCAATGCATCTCTGCATCAATATAATTATAATGCCTAGATCAAGAGAAATAATAGTATCACTCTATTTTCCTTTAGTGAGTCCTCACCTGGAATACTGTGCCGAGTTCTGGGTACCCCAGATTAAGAAGGAACTTTTCTAGAAGACCACAATCAGGATAGTAAATGGCCTGGAAACCAATGGGGTATATTAAGTCTGAAGCAGAGACAACTGTGAAGTGATATAATAGACACCTTCAAATATTTGAAGGGTTGTCACATGAAAGCTGGAACAAGCTTCTTTTCTAGTGTTCTGTAGGGTACAATGCAAACTAATGTGTTCAAATTTCAACAAAAGAGATTTCAACTAATGAAGAACTTCCTGACAGTAAAGCCAATTGTCAATGGAACAGATTATTTTGGAAAGTGGTGGCATCGCCTTCACTTGAGATTTCCAAAAATAATTGGAGGGCCATCTGCTAAAGATATTTTCATTGTGGAAGCCCTACTTTGGTAGAGGGTTAGACTCAGTTATCCTTGGAGCCTCCTATAGCTGTACAAGTCTATGATTCTATTATTTCTTTGTCAAGGTTTAATGATAACCCTAAAATGTACATGTATTCTTACATTTTTCAAAAATGTCAGTGAGCAATTCCTATCTTTCATTTCAGAAATACTTGATGAAATCCAGTAGTGAATCACAACTAGAGTAGGCCCACTGAAGCAGTGGAACTTGTCCAGCAATTGAGTCACCAAATCACCACTGATTCAATGGGCCTACGTTAGTTATAGTTTACTAAGTTTGTGGATAGTCAGAAAACAGTCATAATTGCTAGTGTGAATGTTACAAGGTTCTCCAGACAACTTTACATATTCTTTTAGAGACAGAAGTTTAGTTTGAAAATATGCTATTTTCCATTTTCTTTTTTTTTTTTGCCTTTCTTCCAGTCCTTTTTAATATTAATATTTTATCTGACTTTCATGCAAGAAACTCATAAAAACTAGACGCATTTCAGGCAATGCAATTTGGGCTGATATTTGCATTTGTTTTTAGTCGGTAACATCGGAAATAATGTAAGGACATTCAGTCATTTAAACATTAAATACAAGCTTCTGGGCAGCTACTCCATGACTCTGCCTCTACTGTCCCATGTGTTGAATATGTTAAAAAGAGCATTCACGCTTGTTTGCAATTATTTGACTCAACCTCTATACAAATGTTGCGGTTACTACAGCAGCTCTGGAGCTACTGTGAGATATTCTGAGAGTATCAGAAGCTACTCCAGCAAACAGCAGTACCAAATGATTAGGCTCAACTTAATTAGCGGCATGCTGTCCCAATGTTCAAAATAGATATTGAAATACTCCAGTATTTTGCAGTGCAATCCCATACATGTCCATTTGCTGAGTTTAGGGAAAATGACTCTCAGATAACAGAGTGTAAGATTTCAGCTTTACCGCTTTATAGTTGGCCTTTGTTGCTTTATCAGTGGGTCACCAATAGTGACAGCAATTCATGTTGGTGATAATTGTGGCAAACAGAACAAAAGTATTCAGAGTTCATGGTGTAATAAGTGGATTCCAATTTTTGCAGAATTGTTAGTGGGTTGTTTGTTTGTTTGTTATTTCTTTCATTCAGCATTTTCATTAAAAACAATGCTCATAGGAAGTAACAAATGGCATAAAAATAATTTAAAACAACAGAACCACTGGAAATTCTTGCATAAAACAGGGAAGTTTTAAAGGTCAGTGAAAGTGGTACCTGATTGTCTGCCCCACTGTCTGAAGGCAGCATGGGAGAAAATCTTTTTTTCACATATCCATCAAGCTGGCTTCCTCAGATACTTGTATCCACAGGTGGTTTTCCTTCTTAAGATTTTAGCAGCTCCAAGCAGGTGAAGAACAAGAGAGGTGGTCCATTTAAGGCTTTTAAATAGGGAGGTGTATGGCCAAAAAATTATCATTTCTTCTATTCTGGGTTCTTTTGAGGAGTGGTACTTTTTCCACTGTGGATTCATTTTAATATTTTTCATGTACCAATATTTTTGTTTTGCATGTAAAGGTAAAAACATGTTTTGAGTCATTTGTTTCATGCTTCCCCATTTATTTACGTTTTCTGGCATTTCGAAAGCTCTACAAAACCTTTCAAAAAAAGGAGAGGGAAAGCAATTTTCTGGCTTTAAATCCTTCCCTGCTGTGTTCTGTGGCTCCTGTAACCTTCCCAGGATAACAGGGATGCCTAGGCATCCCTTAATCTGGTGAGAGGGAGGACGGGAATCAGTTGCAACATGGCCATTACTGATGACATCACTAGAATTACATGGTATAATAAATACCAACTGGATTCCAACCTTTATATTATTAAAATTGTATAATTTTTAATGGTAAAAATCTATTTGGGAGGCTTATAAGTACAACTGTAGCTTATAAATGTTCAAAGTAACTTTCGAAACTTCAATATGAATCTCAGAGTACGATGTTCCTACCATGAGAAAAAGAAGTCCTTTTTACACATCACATGTGTGACAAAACACACATAAACACACAAGGAGTCTGAAGAGTTGCTACACATATGTAGGCTGTCTACACAGAAACAAGGTTTGTCCCTGCTATGCAGCCTCCATACCTGAATAGCTATTTTTTCTCTTCGGACTTCAGACTAGAAACTGTGAGCAAAGCAAGAGGGGGGGCATAGCTCTGGCCAGAACACCCACCAGGAGAAGGGCTCAACTTGGACTATATTGGGGGGGGGGGGAGAGAGAGTTAAAATCTGCATTTTTAAAACAGTGAAGTACTCAAAACCTTTGGCCTGGATCTGCAAATCTGATTTTCTAATGTATTTAAACTCAGATTTTTTCCATACCACATATGAAGAAATTTGTGGGTTTATATAAATTCTTATTTTTTTTAAAAAATGGATGCTCTCCACTTGAAAGTGGTTTTTTTCATTACATAAGTTCCATATACATATATAGTTGTGAAATACCTGAGATCACTCATTGGGAGTAATAACTATGTAAGGTTTAAGCAGATGCATGAGTTGAAAATATATTTCTATGGAAGCCTTGATAGTTAATTAGACATTTGCTGTTAAAAATTCTGACCTTATTAATGTTAAATGATAGCTAATTAAACTGTTACTATGTTAAATGATATTTGAATAAGAAACGTTTCTCACATTATATAAGATATGAACAAGAAAGCAATTGCATATTCAATTCCCTTATGATTTTTCAGTTAATTTACATTAAAATACATTTTCCCTTATATTCCCACTGAAAATTCTTTAATAGATCATAAAACTCTAGTTCTACAATCAGGCATTGGTTTTCATTCTCTTATAGGGCCATAGGTCCTCTACATACACACTAGTACACTGATCCTAAGTTACACCATACCTTAAAATGTAAGGCATTTTTTCAAATATATTAGAGACAAATCAGTGGTAATGTGGAATAGCATACAGTGGTGCCTCACTTGATGACGTTAATTCGTTCCAGCGAAATCGCTGTAGAGCGAAAACATCATCAAGCAAAATTTTTAAAAGCCCATTTAAATGCATTGAAAACCATTCAAGCGTTCCAATGAGCTGAGTACCTGCTTGTCTAGCGAAGATCCTCCATAAGGTCGGCCATTTTCAGTGCCTGTAGTGCAAAAAAATGCCTCCTAAAAACAGTGGGGAGCCATTTTGAGCAGCTGGTGGCCATTTTGAAAACCTGACAATCAGCTGTTTTGATCGTCGTCATGCAAAGGATCAGTTCCTGAAGCAGGGAACCGATCATCGCAAAGCGAAAAAACCCCATTAAAACATCGTTTTGCGATCACAATTGCGATTGCAAAAACATCGTCGTGAAGTGTATTCGTCGTTATACGGGGTAATCATTAAGCGGGGCACGACTGTATTTGCAAATTCAGGTCTAATTCACTATTAGAGTATTTTTTAATATAGATGAAATTGGAGCGCTCATGTAGCGCAGATGTACTGCTTGTAAATGTGCAGTCCAGAAAAATCAAAACAAAAATAGTAGTTACTGGATTTTCAACCTTTCTATGCATAGAAAATCAATCCATTCTGAACTGAGTCAATGTGTCTGACTATCATTTTTCTTCTAGCACATGCAGAATAAACTACGAAGGCACATTGGCAATGCAGTCCTAACTGGCCAAGATGGCCAAGGACCATGCGAGAATCAGAAGCTGTGAGTCCAATTCCCCTCCCCAGCCAAGTAATGCTACTAATTATCTATGGTTATTCTTGACATGCCATCGTTTGGTTGGGTCTTACAACTAGAGAAGGTTTACATCAGGCATAACTTGGCTCCTCCTTTGTTCACCCTTTTCTGCCCTAATTTCGCCTTTTCTCTTGGCAGGGCATTAAGATCATAAGAGGACAATTCTGTGGAAAGAAAGGAATTTCTTCAGGCACATAAACCATAGGGGCCAGGATTAGGCACAATCCTGGCCCCTACAGTTTATGTATCTATGGCTTAGGATCATGTTGCTCATCTCTAATTCCTCTGAGCACAAATCATGCTAGTCTCTTCTATTTCAACACATTCTTACATAGGTACTTTCATTTAGGCTGTTTTTCTTTTTCTTTGAGAATAATATGTATATTAAAGATACAATTTCTTGATGTTTAGCATGATGGAAATTACAGAGTACAAGCTGATAAATCTTCTCATGAATTGTAAACTGCAGACAGTCTTACTGAGTGGATTGATGTATTCACCTCATAGTATGGAATTGTGTAATAGTTCATCCTCAGTTTCCGAAGAGGACTGTCTTCATCAGATTCAGATTCATCATTTAAGGGGGTGGGTAGATGGAAATGAAGAAGTGAGCAGTTAAGACTGAGCAGTGGCATGTTAATAGACATGTATTTGGACATAAATAACTAACTAGACTAATATGAGCCGTGGAGACATGGAAACAGGTATGAAATTATACACCCCCAAAAAACAATTTATCAATTGAATCAGGAGATGATGAGTGCTCCAACACCACAGACATTCAAGAAACCCTTAGACAATAATCTATCAGATGTACTTTAACTAGGATTCCTGCACTCCATTTTTCTGTGAATCAGAATAACTTTCTGGTGAATATATTCTTAGGAAAAAAGGTCTTGTGGTTTCATAAAGAGTTTCACAGCATAATAATTAATTAACAAAAAAGCCCTCAGATTCATGATGTGTATGGTATACTCAGTTTTGTCTCTGGTGATGTGCTCTGGACACATCCACGCCAGACTACAACAACCTGCTGTACAACAGGCTGCCTTTAAAGGCAGTTTAAAAAGTTCAGCTGATACAGAAAGCACCCACAAGAATTCTTTTGGAGGTCAAGAACTCCAAACCTATTAGACCAATACTGTCTCAGTTATATTGGCTCTCTAATTTTTCTAAGTCCTGTTTAAAGTTCTTCTTATGATCATTAATGTCCTAAAGAGTTTGAATGAGTTTGTTCAAGATATTACCTGCTCATTTGAGGGCTTATCTCTCTACCTTCTTTTTTATATATTTCTTAATGTATAACATAGTAGCCAAAATCCTGGTAGATATGCCTACTGATATAACACAATCAGCTTAAATCATGATAGTGAATTGCCACTAGTTAAGAAGTTAGCATCAACATTTGCTGCCTATGCTGACTTGTTAATGTGTGGCATTGCACAACCAAGATTAACACCAACTGTGCTACAGTGAAATAAAATCATAATACTTTGTTTTGTGATTCCAATATATACCTGGCCACAACTGCAAGGTATCCAGGATACTCCTGCAGTGGTGAGGGGGTCCTTCTGTCCTTTGCTGACCATAACATTTGTGTTTTTTTGTGGTGGGCTTGAATACTGTTTGTAGGTTGTGTTTTTTCCAAAGTTTCCCCATGCGGTCCGTGACCCCTTTGATGTATGGCAGAAATACTTTATTTGTGTGTGGCTGTTTTTCTTCTTCAGTTTGGTGTGGTTTTCTTGGTTTGATGGCTCTTGTGATTTCATTTTTGGAGTAGCCATTTGCCTGTAGGGCCCAATTCAAATGGTTGAGTTCAGTGCTGAGAAACTGAGCTTCACAGTTCTGATTTGCACGGTCTACCAGTGTTTTGATTATGCACCAGCAATCACTATGTTAGACTGCACAGGAAGCAACTGAAATCCACAAGCACCAGCAGAACTTCAACAAAAAAGAGGAAAGTTTGAAACTCAACAAAACTTGGCTCCCAGCTTTCAGAAATACAGCGTGCAAAAGGTCAACGAACTCTATCCAGCCACACGGACCAGGGATCACTACACACAAAAGACCAGCATGACACCCATCAATCACAGTGACAGATAATCTCTGCTCTTTATCACAACAATACACCCACAACAAGACGCACTAATCACCCATCTCCAGAAAAGGACAAAAGCCTATCTCACAGCTATAAATACTCCACTCCCAAGCAAACTACACCAGAGCACAGAGTGCTGTCCTCTGAAGATGCCAGCCATAGAGGCTGCAAAACGTTAAGAAGAACAACTTTCAGAACATGGCCAAAGAGCCCGAAAAACCCACAACAACCATTAGATCCCGGCCATGAAAGCCTTCGCAAATACAAAATCATAATGGCCAAAATCTTGATCATAGCATAAGACAAGTCTTAACTTTCAGTTCTTTCCTCCCTGGCAATCAAGGTATCCACACAGTATTTCTCAGAGGGTGCACACACATCAAGCCAGCATTCATGTGCTTCCCCAAGAACTACAGTGAAGATGCTTTGTTTGCCTGGGATGAATGGACCAAATGTTGCTTATGCTAAGGACAGGATTTTGGCCAACAGTGTTTTGGCTGAAAGCCAACAGTACAAACAGAAGTCATAGATATTATAATGTCTTTTTTGCCCCTACCTTGAATAGCTGCATTACGCTTTACTTTGGATTAGCAGTTTGCCATCCATGTTGTGCTGCCAAAAAGAGAAACATGATTGAATATTGTAGTGGATTAGCAAGACATTAACATTGTAATCTGAAATGTGTTTAACACATTTGGCGAGGAGCTGGCTGTAAGCAGGAGGTGAACTTAATAAATACAGACATAGATCAGCCAACTGATATTACTAACAATTGCTAAAAAGAACAATGATTTGAAGCTAAATGTATATATAGGATATTAGAGATTGATACTAAGCACGGTTCAGTGGTTTGGCAGTTTGGCAGATCGAGCCCTCAAATGTTGCACGGGTGCCATGGATTTTGCACCCCATCTCCTCCCATGATCCACTCAGAGGAGGAAGCAGGGCAAGGAAGCCCGCAATGTTGCTTTTAACAGGGCACCTGTGGGAGGAAGTAGGGTGAGAAATCCAGAACATCTACACAATGGCTGTGGGCTTAAACTGCCAATCACCACCAAACTGCTGAACTGCAGTAAGTGTACATCTCTAAGAGATAGAGATGGAAATAGAGATAGAGGCCAAAGCAGTAGCCAATCAAGCCAGCAGATTGGCACACGCACACGCACATGCACACGCACACGCACACACACATGCACACACACACAAAGGACCATGGAAGTATTTGGGGGAACATTTATTCCCCTTCATGTTAAACATTCATTTTTGCAAATGAATGAATGAATGAATGAATGAATGAATGAATGAATGAATGAATGAATGAATGAATGAATAAATAAATAAATAAATAAATAAATAAATAAATAAATAAATAAATAAAAGTGTCATTCTTTTTTTAAAAAGTGGTTGAAACCCTGTTGCTTAGCATAGTTAGTTGCAGCTAGAGTATCCCCATTTAATCAACAGCAAGTATGGAGGAGTTGACTTACTGGATAGTTCAGTGGTTTAGATATCTGGTTGCAGAGCCAGAGGTTGGAAGAAGCTTTATTTCCCACTGTACCTCCAGCCTGTGTAGCCTTGGCTAAGCTGCATAGTCCCAAGGTATCCCCAGAAGAAGGGAATGGTAAACCACTTCTGAATTTTCCCAATGTAGACAACCCTGAAAAAGACCACAATGTCAGAATTAACTCAACAGCTCATGATTATTGCTATTGAGTCACCAAATCCCTGATGATTCAATGGGACAACTCCAGTGTGACTCACTATAATAAGTAAGATCTGACAGGTTCTTTATATTTACTGATAGTGCTGAAAGAGAATTTTTCAAAAATCATAAATAATGCTTGTCAAATGAACAATTTTATGCCAATGAATGCATTACAAAGTCAATAAACAGTTAATCAGTCTATAGAAGCATTATTGTTACAGGTGCTTCCCACAATTTAATTAAATTGTTCAGACATCATTGCTGACTCCTGCAATTCACTTAATTATTGAGCAAAATGAAGACAAAGTCAAGTCAGAGGACAAACATTCAATGACATTCTTATAGTGGAAGACAGGTCCCACACAGGAACTATACATAGAAAATAGAACCTTTACAATATTTCAATAAACAATTAATATAAATTTATGCACAATATATTTTAACTATTAGACTGGATCTCAGCTTTTCAAAGAATTAAGATCATTGAATTAATAGCATTAAAGGGGATCTGAATAAGCTTTCTAGTACCTGCAGCCATAATCATTTGTATGTCAAATTTGTTCTCTGGCCAACCATAAGCACACATAAAAAAGATTAGAAATGCTAAACTAGACCAAAGACCTGTCTAGTCCAACAATCGTTCCACACAGTGGCCAATCAATTGCCTATGAGCATTCTATTAGCAGGACATGGGTACAACCTCTGTTTCACTTTCTTCATCAACTGACTCTGATATTTCATAATCCAAACCATAGTTTTCACAGATATCCCAATGTATGTAACTCAGGATACTTCAAGCAAATGAGCGGAGAAAAATATTGAAGAACATGACACAACTAGCATAGGCTGGGTCCAGCATTCCATAAAGAACTTTTATCTCTGTGTGAATCTTCTACCCATCGTCTGGGATATTCAGATGGGAACAACTGGCTCTGGAGAGTCACATCAAGAATTGAGAACTTTAAAACCATTATTAACAAGTACATATGCAGTTCCTTTAAAACCCTAAAATCTGCTTGTTGCATAAGTAAAAACACAGCTTTAGGCAGTAAACCTATACTATCTCATCATGATTTATTTTTTTATTTATATTTTGTATTAATAAACTGAAAGCTGTATTATTTAATTTGTTTATCATTTAAAATGGTATTTTTTTAAAAAATTACATGTTATCCCCCTCCCATTTTGAAACAATGCCTTTAATACATGACAAAAACAAGATTAATTTGCATGAAATAAATGATAAGGCAAAATTATGTTCCTAATCTCAAATATGGTGGGCAGCCTTATAAAGAAAGCAAAATTCTGTAGTGAATTATGCAATACATCCTATGCTTTCTTTATTACAAGTCTCACCCAGACAAAATGCACCAATAATAATCAGGTCACAATGTTCAAAAGAAAAAGCAACCCCTACTGAGATTGTTACTCCTTACCAAAGCATACATGCTTTCATAAATCCTGTTCTTATTTTAGTGGATTTTGTCTATGTGAAGCCCTCGTAGGCTTACTCTGTATTCATAAACTAGGTTATCTTAGCAGTGTTACATTTTGATAAAATATACAATTGTTTTGATTTATGTTGCAATCAATTTTTGGTAGAGGGAAGGGTAAGAAAAAAAAGGATTTGCATTATCCTAAATCCCTCGGTGATGTTTTTGGAAATCCTTACATTTTCTGTGGGCCTCAGAATTATTACACAAGATGTGCTTTAGATTTGGAATTTATTCAAGAAGTGAAGCAAAGCAGGAGTATATGTTTTTGAACTGATTCAAAGCAAATGAAGGAAGCCCAAAGTGGTGCTCAAATCAAATCAGGGCTCTCTGAAGCACCAAATATTGCTTCAGTGCTTCAGAGGTTTAAAAGACTGGAGGGAAAGGGGGGATACTTGGCACAAGCAAATCTCACTTTGAAAGTAAAAGCAATACTTGAAAAGAATCAGGAAATCCAAAGCAAAAAGAGATTGACAGCTCAATCACCAATGAAAAGCCCAAGCTCTCCTGAAAATCCTAGCCCTGGACCTTTGCATAGGGCTCAGATCTACAAGCATAATTCCCTTATTCCATGATCAGCAGCAATTTCATCTCTTTGCAGGATGAAGGAAGGGTGTTAGTATGTTAAAGGTTGCTATTGTACCACTTTCATTTTAAATAGGGTGGATGTATATTGAGGATTGTTTTTCCTCTTTTCTTTTAAGCAGCTACAGATATCATTTTGTATTACAGTTTAGAATTTAATTAATTAAATGCGTGTGTGTGTGTGAATATGTCATGATGGCTTAAGTCTCTTGTGTGAGAACTTAGTGGGATCATTTGCTTTAACATTAGGAATAGGATTTAAGCTGTTATCTTCCCAATTTTGTACTTCATTTTTTATGCCTGCTGCTAGTTGTTATTTTTGTCACATTTTGATGTAATCTTTTCCCATCATGCATGTCTGTACCCCTGGCTGTTGTTGTTTAGTCGTTAAGTTGTGTTCAACTCTTCGTGACCCCATGGACCAGAGCATGCCAGGCCCTCCTGTCTTCCACTCCCAGAGTTGGGTCAAATTCATGTTGGTCGCTTCAGTGACACTGTCCAACCATCTCATCCTCTGTTGTCCCCTTCTCTTCTTGCCTTTTCCCAACATCAGGGGCTTTTCCAGGGAGTCTTCTCTTCTCATGAGATGACCAAAGTATTGGAGCCTCAGCTTCAGGATCTGTCCTTCCAGTGAGCCCTCAGGGTTGATTTCCTTCGAAATGGATAGGTTTGTTCTCTTTGCAGTCCAGGGGACTCTCAAGAGTCTCCTCCAGCACCACAATTCAAAAGCATCAATTCTTCGGCAGTCAGTATTCTCTATGGTCCAGCTCTCACTTCCATACAACACTACTGGAAAAACCATAGCTTTGACTATGCGGACCTTTGTTGGCAAGGTGATGTCTCTGCATCTTAAGATGCTGTTTAGGTTTGTCATCGCTTTCCTCCCAAGAAGCAGGTGTCTTTTAATTTCATGGCTATTGTCACCATCTGCAGTGATCATGGAACTTAAGAAAGTAAAATCTGTCCCTGCCTCCATATCTTCCCCTTCTATTTGCAAGGAGGTGATGGGACCAGTGTCGATGATCTTAGTTTATATTGAGCTTCAGACCATTATTTGCCCTCTCCTCTTTTAACCGCATTAAGAGGTTCTTTAATTCCTCCTCACTTTCTGCCATCAGAGTGGTATCATCTGCATATCTGAGGTTGTGGATATTTCTTCTGGCAATCTTAATTCCGGTTTGGGATTCATCCAGTCCTGTCTTTTGCATGATGTATTCTGCATATAAGTTAAATGAACTGGGGGACAATATACAGCCTCGTTGTACTCCCTTCCCAATTTTGAACCAATCAGCTGTTCCATATCCAGTTCTAACTGTTGCTTCCTGTCCCACATATAGATTTCTCAGGAGATAGATAAGATGGTGAGGCACTCCCATTTCTTTAAGAACTTGGCGTAGTTTGCTGTGCTCCACAGAGCCAAAGGCTTTTGCCTAGTCAATGAAGCAAAATTAGATGTTTTTCTGGAACTCTCTCCATAATCCAGCGCATGTTAGCAATTTGGTCCCTAATTCCTTTGCCCCTTTGAAATCCAGCTTGTACTTCTGGGAGTTCTCAGTCCACAGACTGCTGAATCTTACCTTGTAGGATTTTGAGCATAACCTTGCTAGCATGAAATGAGTGCAATAGTGTGGTAGTTGGAGCATTCTTTGGCATTACCCTTCTTTGGGATTGGGATGTAGACTGATCTTTTCCAATTCTCTGGCCACTGCTGAGTTTTCCACTCCTGGCTGGGCAACTGGTAAACAAGACACCAACCACATACTCTACCCCACTGAGGCAGTGAAGCCACCAACCAAGGGTATCTCTTGGTTGAGCAGTAATTGATGGCACTAAGTTCAGAGTTTTTTATTTTCTCTATGTCTATTTTATTCCCTATTGAGACAAATATTAGTACAAATAACTGAAATATCAGGGTACAAACTGAATCAGATGGGCTACAAATTGGCTCAAAACAAAATGGTTATAACTTATTAGACAAATAATGTGAATCAAATTGAAGCACATGCTTTTCACACATTCCTAGTTATTATAGTTCCCTATACAAATATTAGTACAACCAAGAGACAGAGACTTTTCTGCAACATAGATTTGAAGTACTGCAAAGTGTGGTCATAAACCTTCAAATCTGCTCCTGTTTTTCATTCTGTCCAGTGCATCAGTAGCAATGAGCTGTTATCCAATTGTGCTTTTGTACAATCAGTGTACAGATCTATGCATATGGGATTACAGTGGTGCCTCGCTTAACAATTGCCTCGCTTAACGAGGAAATCGCTGTACGATTAGTTTTTTGCTATCGCTTTTGTGATTGCAAAACGATGGTTTAAATGGGGTTTTTTGTTTAATGATCGGTTCCCTACTTCGGGAACCAATTTTTGCTTTACAGCTGATCGTCGGGTTTCAAAATGACCACCAGCTGAAGAAAATGGCCCCCTGCTGTTTTCTAGAATGAATTCCTCACTTTACAGGCACCAAAAATAGCCGCCACATGGAGGGTCTTCGCTGGACAAGCAGGTATTCAGCCCACTGGAATGCATTGAATGGTTTTCAATGAGTTTCAATGGGTTTTTTATTTTGCTTGACGATGTTTTCGCTCTACAGCGATTCTGCTGGAATGAATTAACATCGTCAAGCGAGGCACCACTGTACATTGAATATATGTTAAGGCGGTATTGCTTGTTATCTATCTTCAACCTGGCATTCTCCAGCTATTTTGAACTACAATCACCATCACCCTTGATCTTTGCCCATGGCAATAGAGGCTGATGGAAATTGTAGTCCAAAACATCTGGAAAGTGCAGGCTTCAGGGAGGGTGGCTTATGTATTATGGAATTATTTCTGTTTTTCCCACCAAAGCTGATGATAGCAGTTGTCTAGAATTCAGTGTTATGTACCCAAGCAGCAAATATTCTTGGCAGCAAATATTAAAGATGTAACATAGCCAGGCTTCCTGCCATATGCTTATCATTGTACATTATAATTTAAAACATGACTTCAGCGTTTTTGAAAATTTTAGTCTCTTTCCCTTCTGACTCAATGAAGGCTTCAAAGCAGCAGTAGAATGTTAACTTTGTACAATCCATTTTACAGCCAGTTGCTTCATTATAAGTCCCCAAACAGGAAAGTCCTAGTTAAATCCATGTCATCTGAGTCCCAGGTATGGAGTTCTTTGGGGGCAGACAAGTTATTAGCTTTGCATATATTTTTAAACTAATTAGGTTGTCTCCAAACTTAGCCTCAAATATGTATGTCAGCTAGGAAATGTTCGTTTTAAATGAGCTGTCGATCCTGTCTAACATTTAATTTAGCCAAGCACAAACCTCATGGAATGGAGCACAAAAGGTAATGTTAATTTCTGTTTCACTTGGCAATCAGTGTAAATGCCAGATACACCATAGCTGCTAAATGAAATGTGTGCTTAAGGAAAATGTTATTTTATATCAATAACATGATGGTGCATTAAAATATGTGCATAATCCTGACCTTATTTAAACTAAAGAGAGAATAAAAGAAAGATAGAAGAGAAACAGAAAGGCTGGTACTTGATGGGACTTCAAGGAATCTCTCATTTGTGAAGGTTCTGTCAGCTAAATGCAAACAACAACAATGTATTTTCCTTTCAGTCTGAATATCTTTCATGTTACATGTGAAAGATTAAATACATTAGTTTGTACAGTGGTGCCCTGCATAACGGGCGCCCCATTTAACGACAAATCCGCATACTGATGTTTTTTGCGATTGTTTTTGCAATCGCATTGCGATGTTTTAAATGGTAAAACATCACTTTGCGATGATCGGTAAGCTGTTTCGCTTACCGATTTTCACATAGCGATGTTTTTAGAACAGCTGATCGGCGGTTCCAAAATGGTCGCCGGGTAAAAAAATGGCCGCCCGCAGTGTTTTTGCGCCCATTCCTCGCTTACCGGGCAGTGAAAATGGCGGCCGTATGGAGGTGAGTTTTTTGCCCATAGGAATGCGTTAAATGAGACCTTTGGGTAGAGTGGGCGGCATATAAATAAAATAAAATAAAATAAAATAAATAAATGTGTTTTAATGCATTCCTATGTGCTTTTTTGTTCAGCATGGCGACGAATCCACATAGCGACGATTTTTCCAGAACAGATTATCGTTGCTATGTGGGCCACCACTGTAGTGGCACAGCATAAACTTTGTGGCATAAAGGTAGGTAGATAGCTTCCACTTTCTCTTTCTTCCAACCCACATAGACTGAGCAGTGACATTAAAACCACCTACTATATATTATGTAGGTCCCTCTCATGCAGCCAAAACAGCTCTGATGTACTGAGGCATGGATTCTACAAGATGTCTGAACATGTCCTGTGGTATCTGGCACCAAGGCATTAGCAGTAGATCCTTTACATCCTACAAGTTGCAAGGTGGGGCCTCCATGGATCAGATCTGGTGTTCCACCACATCCCATACATGCTCAATCGGATTAAGGTCTGGAGAATTTGGAGGCCTTGGCAACAGCTTGAACACTTTGTCATGTTTCTCAAACTGTTCCTGAAAAATGTTTGCAGTGTGGCACAGTGCATTACCCTGCTGAAAGAGGCCACTGCCATCAGGGAACACCATTGCCATGAAGGCGTGTATGTGGTCTTCAAAAATCTCTAGGTAAGTGGTATGTGTCAAAGTAGCTTCAGGACTTGCTATGGGGGTCTTTGTATTTGTATACGAATACCCCCGCACAGGTGGATATAATGAGGGTCCAACCCCATGGGGCCAGATGGTCCATTCACCGAAGTGCTAATGTGGCAGGGTCCACACTGCTGTCCTATCGCTTCAGAGATCACGATCACCAAGCCACTCTTCGACCTGGCAGAGAGGGCTGTTGTCCTGCCTCCTGCCAGGAGTGGCTCAGCGATTGCGATCTCCGAAGCGATAGGATGGCAGTGCGGACCCCACAGCATTAGCGCATCATCACGGAGCCAGACCCTCATTATCTCCACCTGTCTGGGGGTATTCGTATATAAATACGAATATCCCCATCTCTAGCCAAGACCCAAGGTTTCCTAGCAGAATATTGCCCAGAGCATTACACTGCCTCAGCTAACCTGCATATTTGCATAGTACATCCTGCTGCCATCTCTCCCTCAGGTAACCGGTGCACACATGCCCAGATCTCGCCATCCACCTGATACAGAAGACATGATTTATCAGACTAGGAAACCTTTTTACATTGCTCCATGGTCCAGTTCTGATGCTCACATTCCCATTGGAGGCACTTTTGTCAGTGGACAGGAGTTATCACAGGGACTCTGACAGGTCTGTGGCTATGCAGTCCTCTATGCAGCAAACTGCAATGCACTGTGTGTTCTGACATCTTTCTATTATGGCCATCATTAAGCTTTTCAGCAATTTGACTTACAGTAGCTCATCTGTGTGATCGGACCGGATGGGCTAGCCTTCGTTCCCCATGTGCATCAATGAATCTTCTGGCTGGCCAGTAGTAAACATATACATCTTGCATCACTTAAGGACTGCAACATTCTTTTCACTGTATAGCTTAGACTTTCAGGGGAAAGTAAGTTACATTTATATACTAATGTTCGTTGTTTCTTAATTAAAATAATATATAAAATACCTGTTATCCTTTCATTTTCTCTCAGCTACAATATGTATTGTATAAATAAGTGCATAAATATAAAGGCCAGTATCCCATTTATCTTATTTATACAGGATAAATGTTCTGCATACATGTTCTCCCATTCCTGCAAGCCATTGCCCTGTTGAAAGACTGATCAACCAATCTTGCAATCAGTGAGAAATCAGAGACACAAAGGGGCATCTTCCAGCAGTGGGTGAAATGATTACACACACAAGATTTCTTAATTGATAAACAACAACAATAAACTGCTGTTTTGTTGCCTTGCCTTATTAAAAAGTAGAAACATTGGCTTGATTATGTATATATCAAGTTAGACATTTTCCTGCTTCGTGTGTGTGTGTGTGTGTGTGTGTGTGTGTGTTCAGCTTCACAATAGGAAGGGCAATGCAGATGTTAAGAGCAAACTCCACAGAGCATAAAAAGGTGGGCGGTGAGATCTGTGAGAAGACTTGAGAGTCTTTGACTGGCTGATTGGCACTGAAACAGAGATGGAAATCATTACAAAGAAATTTGTCTTCATTGCAAGACAAAAGGATTATATTGTTGGTGTTGACGATTTTGAAATGAATTTACACATTTGTCAGATTTTGGTTTTTTGCACACTTTGGACTTTAACACAAAACTTTCCCTAAGATGTGCAAGACAGACTTTGCTTTCTTATATGATTTCTTTCTTTTCACAGTTTTAAAACTGTACATTGCATCTCTTGCATGGGTAGAAAAGTAGTTTATACATTTAACAAAAATAGAAAGTCACAGATGGAAGACAAGCAAGAGGGCACTAACTCAAAAGACTAAGTGTGACAAGAGGCACCTCTTAATTATCCATCTTCATTAAGATCTTATTTGATGTATGCATCTACATTCTTCTCTTTCACTTACTATGCCTCCTAAAACATAACAGTAGAAAAATAAACATAAATGTTCTCTAAAGAAGCAAAGAGCTGGAAGTAGCAACTAAAAGTATAAAAACTTGTCAACCAGGGTCTCAGTTAAAAATAATCATCAACCCAAAAGATCGAACATCTGCTTAAAAGAGAGAGAGAGAACAGGTCCTGACAAGATGGCAAAAAACTTTCATGCCTGTCTATCAAAATAATTGGTTTTATTTTGATGCCTGACTCACTTTCACAGTCTGCTGGGAAACTACATGGGGTGAACTACATGTCTTACTTCACTTCTACTGACCTTTTCTAACCCTAAGGTGCAGCTGTGGTGAATTAGATCTTCCTTCCTTGCCTCCTTCACTGCCCTTGAAGCTGCTTAGTTTAGAAACAGGTTTGGATGGTACACTAGAGATTAAGTCAACCCATGGCTTTGTGTCTGTGGATAACACTTCTGCAAAGTGAGAGGCCTAGTTTTCACCTATCTCCTCTACTTACTGTAGCTGATTGTGCTATATTTCACACTGTACCTTCAGGAGAAGCATACAGTACTGGGGACATACAGTGTTGCAGTATGTAGGAGGTATGTGACAACTGTTACATCCGGGCCTTTTACATTGGTGAAAGTGGAAGCTCTTTGTACTATAGAAAGGCCACCATTCAGTACAATCCAATCTTTCTTCCTCTGGTTGGGGCAAAGAACATGTAATTTGTTTTGTGACACACAACTCTTAGGTCAAAGTCTTACTGGGGGGAAAAGATGCATGGAAAGGCAGTGGGACAAGCTGTTCCCTTTCAGCAGACTGCCCATCCAATTGGCTGTACAACTAGTTACACACCTGATGTAGCATCTGCATCACTGGATATGCCAAATCATTCCCTCCAAGAAGTGTTAGCAAAACATCTGGAGGCTGTGAGCCAAATGCAGCTGCCCTGCAAAATTGGCTCCATAGCATTCCTCTATGCCCTCTCCATTTGATCTGGGCTCTGGCTCCAAGGCCGAGATTGCGTCCCCAAGCCATTTGCAATGTAGCACGCCACCCAAAATATATAACTATGGCCGATTATCAGGCTGTGTAACCACCTTGTTGCCTGTCATACCAGTAACAACAGAAAAGAACCAGACACCTGCCTAGATGTGAGGAAGGGTTCGTACATATCCTATGGTAACTGTTTGAAGCTCACTGTCCCAACCCCTCAATGTCCTCGGGGTCATAGCCTAGTGCAGTTGAAGCTGCACCAGCCCTAAAGGAATGCATGCCAAACCTTAAACCTCTTATTCCCACCTTTTGCAATGCCAGGTCTTTCAGTTTCCATAACTGGGGTGCCATTTTTGTGAACAAAAAGTATCCTTGCTCCTCTCCCCTAATGCTCAAATAGCTTTCAACTGCTTTTTACTTGGCATAAATTCTTTAATGTGCATGGAGCTAGTGTAATGCAGGTCCCTTGCCACACCGGTCAGCCTTGGATCTACGGATGTGAATCCTAATGTTATTATGGTCTAATCTGATATCATGCCTTTGTAATGCAACTCTAGACACGTCACACGTTCCTATTGCCACTACTTTGCTCACTCTCAGGGCCCCAAAAAATGTCAGCAACGATGCTGTCCTAAATAATGTTGCCTCAAACTCATCCTTACAAATAAACTGCCATTGTTGGCAATTGGTTTCCAACAATGCTGGGGAAATGGGTGTATCTTGTATCTTGAAACCAGCCCCTTTCTTTATTCCATCCCTCAATCATCTTTCAGATATGGAAGTCAGAGGTGTGGTCCTGATATCCCTGAACTTTGGCATGAAAAGGTAACACGGACATCCTACCCTGGATCGAACCTGGTGTCAGCCCTTTCATGTGCAGATAAATTATGAACTGCTTCAGATGCTCGACTGGAGTGGGCCATATGAGCTCCAAACCTACTAAATTTCTAAATTACTGAAATTCTGTACTCACTGCCACATACCCCTTCCGTGTCCTCAGGGCAAATACAAAACCTATTGCTCTTTCTGCATCATCCTGCTAATTTGCCAAACCCCTGGGGAGAATGTCTCTGGATATTCATTGGCTCCCGGATCTAATTCCCTGAACCAACCAATCTGTTGGCAGGATAGTGCATCTGCTAAGCTGTTGTCAAGGCCAGGGATATGTGTCGCTTGAACTAGAACGTTGAATCTCAAAGTGTGCAATGTGAATGCACGTACTAGGGTCATCACACATTCAGAATGTGAAGTGAGGTTGTTTATGATGTAAACTACTGCCAAGTTGTCACACCAAAAGCGCATGACTGAGTTGGCCTACTCATGCACAACACAATGCACCTACTATAGGAAATAATCCAGGAAAGTTAGATCCTGGGTAAGCCCTTCCTCATGTCATTCTTCTGGCCATGCTTCTGCACACCACCTACTCATAAAATAAATTCCAAAGCCCAAAGAGCCAGCTGTGTCAGTCTAGACCTGGAAATCGGCCCTGAGGTTCATCTTGGATCTCCAAAAGGAGACTTCGTTAAACCCTTCTAGAAACTGGGTCCACACTTGCAAATCCTGTTTCATGCTGGCTATCTCCCATGCCCTATGGAATGGGCAAGATAGCCTCCACATGGCATCACATAAACTTCTTAAGAAAGTGCATCCAGGCACAACTACCCTACATGCAAAATTCAGATGTCCTACTATTTCTTGCAACTACTTAAGTGAAATTTCATTTTTATCTAAGAGACAACTGAGACGAACTTCAGCTCACTTATTTTCTTGTATGGTAGCCAGCAAGCTTGCATCTGTGTATCGAGTTCTATGCCCAAAATGTCAACGAAGTGGAGGGACCGTCTGTTTTTTCCTCTGCTAGCGGTAATCCCAGTTCATCTGCCATCTCTTAAAAAGATTCTAATATGAATTTGCATCACCCAGAGTTGCTTTCTCCACAACGTGGCACAGTAGATGGAAGAACCCATGAGCGAAGCTCTATCCATGTAGTAAAAACCTTGGAAATGAAAGCCCAACAATTCAAAATCAGGGGGATGGACCGGGATGGTGTGAAAAGCTGATTTAATGTCACATTTTACAAGCTCTGCTCCAATGCAGCACCTATGCACCATGTGCATTGTCACATCAAAGAAAGTGTACCTTAGTGTACACAGTTCCACAGGGATGGCATCATTTATTGACTCCCCTTCCGGATAGGACAAATGGTGTATAAGCCTAAACTCCCCTTGATTTTTCTTGGGTACTAACCCCAGTGGGGACACCTATAGACTGTCTGTTGAGGTGTGTGTGAAAGAACCCAGCACCCTTCCTTCCCTAACTTCCTTATCAATTTTCTCTTTGACTATGCTTTCCATCCCTACTACCGACTTTAGGTTCCGGGCAAAGAAACCTTTACATTTTCCCACTGCTGGGATCCAGAAATCATCCTTAAAACCTCTTAGCAGGTATGCCACATATGCCTTTCTAGAGTAATCCTGCAGCCAGAACTGCAGCACTTCAACCTTAATTGGGCTGGGTCCCTTTTGCAGGGGAGCTACCCCCTCTACTTGACTTCTTGCTACCACTGATCTCTTTACTCCCTGGCCTTTGTGTTCATGCTCTGAAACACATTGTGCTAGGGTGCTGGCCCCCGCACACTGTACACTCATGCGTATATTTACAGGCTTTGTGTGAGCACGCATTTCTTGAATTGAAACCCCAACAGAGCAGGTGGGGTTGAACCTCCTGCCCCATATTACTAGAGGGAGAGAAATTTGGCACAGGCTTCCTGGTGAGGTTCCCACTGTCAAATCTGTCCCCTACATTAGGCCTGGTCAGGATCGATCATGTATTGAAGTCACAGGCCAGGCTGTGTCTCATCCCAATATAGATTTGGATGAATTGTTGCTATCATATGAAATGATTCTTCCTATAAAAGCCACACATTCCCTGGGAAGTTACATATGCCCTGTAGATCAGATCCAAGTATTGAATCCAGGACAGAGCCCTCCATGGTTGAGGTTTCCCTACAACCCTCATATAAATCATAAAGCCTGGGAGCCAGTTTGCCCAAGTTCTCTCAGGTGTTTGTGTATTGTCTCCCTGCTTGTTTAACTTATATGCAGAATACATCATGCGAAAGGCTGGACTGGATGACTCCCAAGCCGGAATTAAGACTGATGGAAGAAATATCAACAGCCTCAGATATGCAGATGATTCCACTCTGATGGCAGAAAGTGAGGAGGAATTAAAGAACTTCTTAATGAGAGTGAAAGAAGAGAGCACAAAAGATTGTCTGAAGCTCAACATCAAAAAAACTAAGATCATGGCCAGTGGTCCCATCACCTCCTTGCAAATAAAAGGGAAAGATATGGAGGCAGTGATAGATTTTACTTTCTTGGGCTCCATGATCACTGCAGATGGTGACAGCAGCCACAAAATTAAAAGACACCTGCTTTTTGGGAGGAAAGCAATGACAAACCTAGACAGCATCTTAAAAAGCAGAGACATCACCTTGCCGACAAAGGTCTGCATAGTCAAAGCTATGGTTTTTCCAGGAGCGATGTATGGAAGTGAGAGCTGGACCATAAACAAGGCTGACTGCCAAAGAATTGATGCTTTTGAATTGTGGTGCTGGAGGAGACTCTTGAGAGTCCCCTGGACTGCAAAGAGAACAAGGCAAGAGGAGAAGGGGACAACAGAGGATGGGATGGCTGGACAGTGTCATTGAATTTGACCAACATGAATTTGACCAAACTCTGGGAGGCAGTGCAAGACAGGAGGGCCTGGCATGCTCTGGTCCTTGGGGTCACGAAGAGTCGGACATGACTTAAAACAACAAAAAGAATAGGAACCCTAATGAAAACTTCAGAATCTCTTTACTTGAGAATGAGATGGGCAGATTTTCACACCCCTAATTTTGACGGGTTGTCTGAAATGTTGATAAGTCAGCACCATTCTACATTTTTTCCCTTCTGACTCAAAGAGGGGCAGCCATAACAGTTTTATAAATGCTTAAGCTTCAGGTGCCTAAAAAGTGAATGAGGAAAAACAGAAAGGGAAAATGGGAGGCAAGAACTCCCTGACAGAACAGCGTGTAAAATCTCAGGACCCCGAGGCCATTCCATGACCTTTTGCTCCCTTTGGGAGTTAGGCAAGGTGCCTGCAGGTGTCTGCTTAGTGAAGTGTCTGTCACATGTACATCAACTAAAGTAAGGTTCAGATAAAGAGGTCAGGCAAATATCCTACAGCAAAATAACTTTGTCAGAATATCTACAAAAACAACAGGTCTGAGGACATTAGGGTCAGTTGAAGAAGGAAATAAGTGAGGGAGATGTCATTACAGGAACATTGTGACAAAAAAAAAAGCAAGAGAATCAAACAGTGAATACAAGTTGAAAGGCAGTATTGCAAGAAGAAAGTTTTGTGGGGATATTTTTGTTGATTTCAAGTCACGGGGGAGAAATAGTTTAGCCACTATTTCTACTCAGTGAGAATTAACCAGAGTTTCTACACAATGGGTGAAACTGTCCCTACAGAGAATGACCTTGGCAGTTTTTCCGGATGTTGTTCAATATGATTGCATTCAACCTCCCCATAACATCATTTTGAAGGCAACTTTCAGGAAGATTGTGCTCCAAATCTAATAGAACCTGAACATCCCAAATGTTGACTCTAGCTCTACAGTAAGGAAACCTATTAACTCATACACAGCTCATTGAAAGGCTGGCAGCTGTTACGATTTTTCATCAGATTCTCATCAACAATTCATACTTTCATTTTCCATATTTTTGAGATTTTTAAGTCTCTCTCCCCCTCCCACCACCAGTTGGACATGTCCATCCAATTTCACTTGTCAGATAATTTATATTTCATAGGCTTGGCTCATTTTTCATATCTAGGTAGTTCAATATTTCCTGAGCCCTAGTCTTCATTCATCTCTTTACATTGAACAGAACCAATGTTTGTTCTCAGTATCTCTTCACTACAAATTAATTCATTATATTGCCTCCCCTAGAAGAAGCAGTATGTGCACTAGAAATACACTTCAACCCATTAAAGCATTTATTTCTAGTCTTTGTTTTAATCCCTCACTCCTCATTTTGATCTGAAATACCCTAACATGCAACTGTTTTTCCCATATTTCCCTGTAAAATCTGCCTTTTCTGCACTCTCCTTTCTTCTTCTTCTTCTTCTTCTTCTTCTTCTTCTTCTTCTTCTTCTTCTTCTTCTTCTTCTTCTTCTTCTTCTTCTTCTTCTTCTTCTTCTTCTTCTTCTTCTTCTTCTTCTTCTTCTTCTTCTTATTATTATTATTATTATTATTATTATTATATTATTATTATTATTATTATTTTGCTGTTTCAGCCATCACGTTCCAACCTCTGATGAGGTTGTTGGGCAGGTGGCTCATGCAGCCACAGAGAATGTGATAGAGACGCGTTTGAGACAAACGTAAAAGTGCTTCTTTCAAACAATGGCCATATTTGTGCTGTAGATATTATAACATAGTGTTATGGCTTCCACCTCTTAGGTTCTGATTCTGAAATATTATTTACAATCATGATAATAATATTCTAATATGATAAAATATTATATGTTGTTAGTATCTGCAAATATACCTTTCCAATTGAAGAATATAAACTGTTCCAAATGAAAAGAAAGAATAGAAAGCATGGTGTCACACTTTATGTAAAAAAAAAATCTTCCTGCACAAAAAATACAAGGGAGTGATCTTGGTTGTCCCATCAAGAGCATCTGGATTAAAATAAATGGGATTTTAAAAAATGAACTAGATGGAGTCTGCTAACAAACACCCAATCAAGGGAAAGAAAAAGGCATGCAACCTTTAAAAAAACAAGTTGCAAAAATTTCAAAGAGACTCTATGTAGTAGATTTTCCTTTTTCAGTAATTGTAAATCATGTCCTTCCAAGTTAAGTAATCTATCATTTTCCAAAGTTATCCATTCTTTTATCCAATCTAAAATACAAGATATATAATACAGAACCCAATCTGGAAGACCAAAACCAGCCCTCTGTTTAGCATCTTGCATTGCCTTAATTTTAATTCTTGGTTTTTTACCTTGCCATACAAATCTCATGATATTGATCAATGGTTGAAAATATGGCAAAATAATATAAAGCTTACAAGATTGGCTAATTTTAAGGAGAATATATACAAGATGTTTTATAGGTGGCATATGACTCCAGAAAAACTGTCGAAGATGTATCAAATGTGTGTTGGAAATGTGAAGCACAAGTGGGAAGCTATTATCATATGTGGTGGTCATGTAGAGTAGCGAAACAGTATTGGAAAAGAGTACATGCTGTATTGCAACAAATATTGCTTTGTAAAGTGCCATTAACCCCAGAACTGTTTTTATTGAGTATGATACCTGATAACATAGATAAGACAAAGGAATATATAGTTATATACATAGTTACTGCAGCCAGAATTCTCTATGCCAAAAATTGGAAAAGTCCAATGGTACCGAAACAAGAAGATCTTATAGAGAAGATACGGGAAACAGCGGAAATGGACATTTTATCAGAAGTGATGAAGGACTGTCCTTTACAAAAGGCAACAGAAAGATGGGACTTATTCTACAAAAGGACTGAGTCAACAGGCAGCGTATGAAGAGCATATATTGAAATGAGAACTTAAATCTGGAAGGCACAAAATAGTAAAAAGAGTAATTTGGAATATTGATATGGCAATATGTATAGAATGGACGTTAGTATGTTATTGTTTCTTCTCTTCCCGTTTAACCTCAATTCCCCTATTCCTTTTTGTCACCCCTTGTTAAATAAAATAAAAAAAGATTAACAGAAGTTGTAGATGTATCTTCAGTAGGGGCTTGTGTTTACAATAATGTGTAGTTCAAAATACAACCAACCCACACTTTGGCCACAATCCAGGTCCAAAGCACATAGATTTCAATGAACTTCAACACATCTACCTCTGCATTTTATCGTGGGTGTTGTGTACTGAGGATGGTGCTTTGGTTGTTGAGCCTGTTACAAGTCAAACCTGTATTCTAAAGTTTCTCCTTCAAGGGATTAGGTGAAACGCAGCCAGCTGAATCAAAGTCCAATTTTATTGATAAACAGCAAAGAAAAGGCCACCTGGGATTTCTAAAAGCAGAGAAGATCCCGAAAATACAGTGTATAGATGTTTTATAATAATACAAAAAAAGAGCCATAAAGTTCTAATTTTCTATTGGTTATCTTCTCCCAAATTCTGGATCTAGTCCCTTATTGGCCAATGATGCCAACTTCGCTAATCTATTGGTTCCTTACAGATATGCATATAAGATGCCCTATCTCCCTTTGACCTATGCCTGGGATGCACCTCAATGTCTGGAAGAAAGTGTATCCATTTTGCCTTATCTTTTGATATGTTTATGTATCCTTCCTGGGTCCTAATGTATGGCCTTCAGTCTCCGGCTTCTATGCTGGGTCTATGTTTCGACTATCATCACCTGGTTCCTCCTGCCCACATTCCTGAATTGGGCTATCTGCTAGATCAAAGGTGAAAGGGCAAATGTCGAGGTTTCAAAGGAAGTTGGTTGTTATGGCTTTTTCGGGCTCTTTGGCCGTGTTCTGAAGGTTGTTCTTCCTGACGTTTCGCCAGTCTCTGTGGCCGGCATCTTCAGAGGACTGGAGTAGGAACCAGTCCTTTCAAAGGAAGCTCTATAATATTTGTGAATGTTTCTCTTTTTACCTAAACTATGCAGAAATATCCCAGGCCTATGCCTTTGTTAAATCCATGGGGCCTATACTACAACATTTACAGTTATGTCGAAACTGATTTTGGTTATATTCCAGTATCAAGCCTACCAAATGTACTTCACTTTTGGATGAGGAACACATAGATGTTGTTCTGATGAGACCTCAGCCCAATCATCTCAAGGGCCAAAACAGATGAAATCATAAGGCAACTTGTAGCTAGAGAAGGGGAGCTCTCCCCCTGGTTGGTCCATGCACTGCTTCTGGATGAAATGGTGAGAATCTACCATCAAATCTTCCACTTCTTCACAAACAAACAAACAATTGAGCTGATGAGGGATCAATCCACATGCAAGGAATCTCTTCCTTCCTGCTTTTTTTAAAAAAACTCTTCCCTTCCCAAGGAAAATCCCTTTCTCTTCTTCCCAACTGCTTTCTGTCCCACTAGGCAAAACTCTTACATTAAGAGATGGGGGATGCAACTGAAGGTTTCTGACACTTTCCCCATCCCTAATTTGGGAATGCTTGTATACATTCAGGATTCTGCCTCAGACAAACGGATATGGCTGTGACTTTGCCCAACCCTGTTGCTCTGCTTCTGCCACGTTCTGAGGCAGCAGTCTCTCTTGCATGGCTACAGGACAGGTCTGAAGTCACAGAGAAATGAAGGGAGAACCACGACAGCAGCAAGAGCAGCTCTACCTCCTTCCCTTTGCCCTTGCAAGCTGTTCCTTCATACACACACGCACACATACATATAGTTTACTTGTAACAGCAAGTAAACAGTAACTGCATATTGAAGCACTACATCTGTTGTTTTTAAAGTTGCCATTTTAAATTATGTTTTTTTAATCCCAGAGAAAAGCATAAAACAGTGTGACTCTAGGCCATGCCTCTAATTAAAGATCACAACATTCACACACAGAAACACACCTCTCTGAAGAAAAGGAAGTCTTTCTAATCATAACCAATTAAAATATAGCACTTCAATCAGGCTCATTCTTTGCAAAAAAAAAAAAACCCTCAAACAAACAAGGAAAGAAAAGAAAAATGATGCTGATAGGCTTCTTAGGGGTCCTTTTCACTTGCTGTTGTTTATATTACCTTTGCCACAACCTCTGATGCAAATTTGATGGCATCTTAATTGCTATTAAAACAATGAGAGGGAATGAATTGGTGACAATTAATCTTCCTGCTGCCAGCTGGTTCATGAACTACTTTTTGATTCTTGAAATGTGTCATACAAGTTGGAGCAAAAATAATACCACCCATTGCGCTCAGCTAAGAATTCATAAAATTAGTCTGTTTGATGAACGTGTAAGCATACAACCATCTGCTTGCAGTCATGGAGCATCAAACTAAGATTGCAAAGTATATAGATGAGATATATGGCTGAGTGTTCCAGGTTCAAATTGCTTCATCATATTCTAGTGGAAGTAGAGACTGGAACAGATGGATGGAATGGAGGACTTCAACCAGTATTTCCATGGTTTGTTCAGAATGACAGGAAAAAAATGATCAAATTAAGAGAATGCAGAGAGAGCACAACAAACCAAATGTTTTGTTATGCAAAACACAACGTATGCTATGGGTGAAAGCATCAAACCTGATGGTGTTAATATAACAATTAGCAGAATAGGGGTTTCTGGCAACTGAATGACTAACAAATTTTATTTGGCAAGAGCTTTCATGGACTGCAGCCCATTTCAGCCAATTTATTTATTCTAAGTAAATCTTACTAGTCTTTAATGTGCCTCTAAATGTGTTCTTGCTGCAACTGACTAACATAGAAACTGTTGCTGATGGCGTGTACCATCAAATCCCTTCTGGCTTTTGGCAACTTAAGCAGTTAATGACTTCCCATTGGCATCCCTGCATAGGCCTTGCAAACTACAGACAGTCCTTTCCTCTGTTGCATTGACCTATCGCTTTACTCTTCCTCTTTTCCTACTGCCTTGCACTATTCCTATAATTGTCTTTTTTCCAGGGAGTCTTAGTTTATCCATCTTACCTCTACGGTTCAGGCTTGATTTGTTCTACCATTCAAAGATTTGTCTTCTTGGGGAGTCCACAGTATCTGTTACTACTGTCTTCCCACACCAGATTTTGTTTTTTGTTTTTTTTCACCTTTCACATACTAATCAGGAGTACCACAGCGCAGATGACTTTTGTCTACATCTCCAATGACACATTCTTACTCTTAAGGATCTTTTCTAGTTCATTTGTAACTTCCCTTCCAAATTTCAATCTGTGTAGACAAATACATTTCTAGCTGACACATTTGGCACTTGGAAACCATTTTGTTTCTCCATTTTCTCTCCTGTCTCCTTTTTCGTGATGCCTAACCTCCTTTGGGGCTTCTACAACTTTAGTATTCTAAATAAGGTAGGGAATCCTAAAAGCAATTGAAAAGCGAAAGCCAAAATTCATTCACTCCAAAGAGAATCTTGCATTTAAATTGAGATGGAATAAAATTTTAAGAGACTCAGACTAAGATAAACTTTAAAGAACTCCAAATGAATGAATGATGAATGATATGCGTTGTCTTCTAGATTCAGACCATGAGGTGCAGAAAAATTCCTGATGGTCTCTGTTATAATGCTACCCATTTTTCCTTAATGTGAATCAAACTCTTAGTTGCTCTCCACACTTCTACAGCACTCTTCCACAGTAGCAACTGGTATAGTGTGTGCCTATTACAAGTAATTCCATTCCTTCAGTCACTTGCCACACCCCTGCTTTAGAAACCCCATGACATCCATTTTGATTGTGAACTCTCGGCACAAACCCAGCTGCAGCTAATTATTCCAATCATTTCCAACTCAATTTTGCTCTCATATCAGGCCGATGGATCTTGATGCCAATATTCTGTGCTTCTCACATGTGCAAATCCTCCATTGACATTCTGCTCTTAATGATGAACATCATGTTTAAAACAATGAGCTGTCTACAAAGAGGCACAATTTTATCTCTTCTGTGTCTTAGTCATCTTTGATTTTCTTTTCACTCCTTCCTCTCCCAAAGGATCCCTTCTTAAAATCCACACATTCTGGTACTTAAAATTCAGAGAAAGATTGGCCAAAACCTGTCACAAGAATTGCTTTTGGAAGGATAACTATTGATTACATAGAATACAGATGAACATATATTCAAGTATTAAAATAAATAAGTAGCTCAGCATAATTAAGTAATGAAAATAATTAACTATTGAAATTATAACAGAAATGTTAGATGTTCAAAGTGAATAAAATGTGCCAAAAAAGACATAAAACTCAGCAAATCTAAGTATTCCCTTTCAAAAACAGCAACGTCATTTAAAAGCTACATTCAAGAAAAAAATTGACAAAATAATACAAAACATTGGGATTACAGATAATATTGTAATTTATGGGAGAAATGCAAATGTTATATTTGACTCATAAACAGATAATAAAAATTGAACGGCATATTAATCAAGATTTTTCTGGATCCCTGAAGGATGCAGTTAATAAATAAACACATATACCTATAGATGTAACTAATAAACATAAGTATGTAAACAAAACATTTCAGCTTCAGCCTTCCCCATTTGCTCTGGTAAAAATAAGATGGCAATTAAAGAACTTAGAAGACAGAGTATTCCAAAGCGGATGAATGATGTCATGTGTTGTCTCCTGTGGTCCGACCTTACGATGTTAAGGTAACCAGTCTGCAAATCCAGAAGTTTTTCATCTGTTCTAATGTGGTCAGACAGACCATGATGCTCAGAGTTGATCTAGATCTTGGTTTTCTGACTTTTTTAGTCAAGGTGGCAGACTTATGTTTTCTGAATCTTTTATGCAAGAAGTTTGTTCTTTGCCTACATACTGTAAAAGGCATAAATTACATTAAAATTACATTGGAGAACCTACAGGTGATGTCTTGTCTCATATGGTATGTCCTGTCAGTCATTGTGCTAGTAAAAGCAACTGTTTCCCTGAGAAATACATAGAATGTATAGCATACAGAATCATAAGGGTGTGATCCAGGATTACTAACTGGTGGCTTGAGGTCAGCTCATATAAGCAATATCTATAGATTTGGAGGCTGGCAGAAAACTATCACAGAAGGCTCACTGATGGCTTTTGTGAGACTGTGCTCACTAGCAATGGATTGCTTTTTCTAATTTCTTGGCGTAATTTGGAAATATTAGATGGAAATCCACCATGAAAGGAATGCATCATTCCCTGTTAGATTCATAACTGTGATTTGGGGGGAGGGGAGAATTCCACTTAAAACAGGAACAAATTAGTTCTTCCCTTTTCTGTATGCTTCAGGTTTGAAATTAGCATTGCATGTATGGCTGAGCCCACTAAAATCCCCCTTGCTAATTTCTTAAATATAAATACAATCATTTATCTTCACAACTACGCAGCCATAATGGGGTGATGTGGTTGAATTATGCCTTCTAAAAGGAGATTATGGTTACTTAATGGCAACAAGGATATCTTCAAAAACAATAATGTGAAGAACAGGAGTATGCTTGTCAACAAGAATATCTTCAAAAATAATAATGTGAAGAAGAAGAGTATGCTTGGCTTTAGCCCATATTATACAAAAGCACTATTTGTTTGAAGGGGAGTAGCACCATGAGAAATAGTATCATGTGAATAATAAGATGTTCCCTTAACTATGGACACCAAACCCTTAGACAACAGCTAAAATTGAGGAAAGGATTACCACACACATCTCAAGATCTAAATATAAAACCTGAAGAGGCTACGCTAAACCTAGGGAGAGCAAATGCTGGAGCTGTTGATGAGCAAATCTTTGGGCAGCACGGCTCACTCTTTGCCCCCACCACGGGGCACAAGACTCTAAAGATCTCTAAAGAGTGGAGGGGGAATGCCAAGTTATTTAAGGGGCATTCCCCTCGTAACCGTCCTCTTCCTTTTATTGGCTTTGTGAGAGAAGGAGGACTCCGCTCAATCTGGTGATCTTTGCTGCGTTACTGAGACCAGCTGCTGAAGGAAGGGAGGGTAGCATCAATTCCCTCCCAGGGTCTTGTTATCATTTCTTATCTTTATTATTTAATTGGTGGGATGGCCACCCCCTTTTATATATTAAGAGTTTTATTACTGGGCTCAAAGGAGAATTGGGTGGCAGTGGTGGCCAAGCCCGCGACGGCTGCGTTTAGGCACGAGAGGTTCAACTATTTTAAAATAAATTAAGAAAGAAATAATAAAGAAAGAAGAAATGAATTATAGCAGGCCTTCTAAAGAAAGATAAGGACATTGGGGGGTGAGAGCATAGGATCGGGGCTGCTGCACTTGGGGTTTTTTAGCAGTTACCAGCCCTTGGACTGCCATCATCTCCCTTCTCGGTTTGAATAACTTTTGGTGCAAGTGTGCAAGGCATGGCAACAAGGCTTTGGCAGTTGGAGCAAAGCTGTGCACGCACACACACCTCCCCCCACCACAGCTAGTTATACATTGCAATACCGGAGGTAGGCTTGCAGGGATTGGAGCACAGCCCAGGATTGTATTGGGCTTAAATGATTATGTCCTATTATGATTAATAGTTAAACAATCAATTTGAATATTTAATTAACTTCCTATATATATTAATATTAGAATTAATTTATTTAATAAATAGATTATCAATTAATTGGATATTTAAATTTAATTGTTGTTATTTAAATATTACTTAGTACCTAACTATTATTATTGTAGTTAATTTAATATAATTTATTTATCTATTTATTATATATATTCAATATTCTTTAATATTATTATTTATAATTTACTTTATTTTATTTTGTTTATATTTATAAAGACCATACAGTGGGGAGGGTCCAAGCATGGCTTCAATGTCATCAGGTGAGTGGACTGCTCCACTGGGCACCTATGCCTTGGGCTGGTGGCGGTCAATTCAATCATGCACCTTATACACCTTTCAATGCACAGAGTGCAGGGCTTCCCAGCACCACATGGCCATATGCCACTCCACAATTCAGTGGATGGGGCATGCCATACCCTACTTTAGCTTTGCCAGCCCAAACTAATACTACCGTTAGTGTAGGGGCTTGGCCTTACCCTTCTGTATCCAACACAGGTTACAATACTGTCCCATCGTGCGTTCTGCCATATGGGAATTACTCGATGCCTCAGGGTGATCATCTCACCCCGGCGACAAAAGAAAAGATTTAGAAGAGAAAATATGTGGACTTATTTGAATTATCAAACAAAAACAGAGAAGAAGGATTTAGATAAAGAAAACAAGAAGGAAAAAGAAAGACATAGGATAAAGAAAGAACATAAGCAAATTGGCTCCCTGGATTCTTGATTTACGCTGGCGTGATAGTTAAGGCTCAGCCATGGAGGGCCCAATCTTTATTCCAGTATTTAGATATAATTTACAGGGCTTACGTTGATTTTGCAGGGCAGGCATGGCTTCTTTATGATGAATCGTTTCCTATGCAGAGTGCAATTCACCCCAACATGCATTGGGATGAGCCCCTACTCAGGTTATGGCTGCAACACATGACCACCGCTAGGCTAAACATAGGGGACAGATTCGACAGTGGACATTTGAAGAGGAAGGTTGCTCTTGGTCAAAATCCCTGCCTGCAAGAGCGGTAGGCAGTTCAACTCCACCTGCTTTGTTGGGAGCATAACTCCAAGAGCTTCTGTACTAAAAGACCATGGCACCCCAATTCAGCATGTTTTAGAGCAGGTGCCCAGCACCAGAACAAGGTGGTAAAAAGCCCAACAATGGAAGGGGCGAGCCTGGAAAAGGGACCCAGCCCAATTAAGGTCGAAGTTTTAGAAGCCTGGTTAAAACATTACCCATGTACAGAGGATGCTAATTACCTCTTAGAAGGCTTTAAATATGGCTAATCCATCACTTGTCTTTTCCAGTCAATGACACTATCCCTCCAGAATTATGTACGGTGCGATAAACCTCATTTGATGATGCTGTTGCATGGTTAGGAAATGCGGTGTTGGGGCTGAAATGGCAAAATGCGATATAAAATCAGTGTTTCTAATTTTGCCAGTGCACCCCAGGGACTTTGAATTGTTAGGATTCTATTTTCAGGGATCTTTTTATATCGACAGGGCCTTAGCGATGAGTTGTTCAGTGTCATGCACTGCATTCAAGAGATTCAGCTCATTTATTGAATGGAATTACTGTGCACTGTAAATCTACGGCCCATTACATTGATGACTACCTTTTTTATGGTGAAAAGAACTGAGGAAAGTGTAGGTTCATCCTGAAATAGCTTCCACTCATTAGGAAGACAGCTGGGATTACCCTTAGCCGAGAAGAAAACCAAGGGACCAACCACGTCCCTCACTTTCCTACCGATTGAATTGGACACAATACAGCAAGCATAATGGCTTCCTGATAATAAGCTAGAGGATCTCAGGACCAGGATAGCAACACTCTTACAGAAGTGGAAGGTGTTGCTGAGGGAGCTTCAACAATTAATAGGGCACTTATATTTTGCCTGTAGATTAGTGGCTCCATGATGAGCTTTTCTCCAGCGATTATGTACTGCCATGCAAGGTCTTCATTGACCATTGCATAGGACTAGAGTCATACATGGAATGAAGGAAGATTTATTAGTATGCAGCCAGTTTTAAGCAGAATTTAATGGAATCTCCTTTTGGAGTGGTGAGATTGGGCTAAAAGCTCATTTCCAAGTCCATTCAGATGCAGCAGGATCCTCAGGATTCACTTCAGAGGAAGATGGTGTGTGGGCACCTGGCCTGACAAGTGGCATCAGAACAGTATCACCAGGGATCTGACATTTTTAGAATTTTTCCCGATAGTGGGTGCGCTTTGACTATGGGCCAAAGAGTGGTCAAATTCGGTGGTCCGGTTCTGGTGCGATAATCAAGTGGTTGTTTACATCGTATTCAGATCAGGTCATGATATTGGTCAGGCCATTTACATTACAGACATTGCAGTTGAATGTACTAGTGCATGCCCAGTATGTACCAGGTCTGGAAAATAGGATAGGTGATGCATTATCACACCAACAGATTGAGCTGTTCAGGGATCTAGACCCTGGAGCCAAGGAGTTTCCTGAAGTGCTGCCCCCGGAGGTCCAGCAAATTGGCATCAAGATACATCAAGAGTGATAGGTTTGGCCCTAGCACCGAGGACAAGGAAGGTTTATTTGGCTGTGAGTATAGAGGTCCAGGAATTTAGGGAAATGGTCAACCTTGAGCGGGAATGGCCAGCTCCAGTTGAACATTTGCAACAATTTATTGTGCATTTAAACAGAAAGGGACTGGCACCTGGAACCATTCAAGGTAGGCTTTTTGCTCTACCCTATCATGCGAAAATCAATGGATTTAGGGATTATTCAGGGGACTCCCGCATAAGAAAAATGATAGAAGGTTGGTTCAGGACACCAGGGTCCCTATTTCACTGCAGCTATTAGGACACATCTGCAAATAGTGGGCGCTCTTATGTAGGGATGACTATGAGAAGGTTCTTTTTGAAGCGGCGTCATTGATGATGTTCTTTGGGGCTCTTAGAATTAGTGAAGTGGTTGCATCAGGAAAAGAGGATAAGTCTAGGCTAGCCCTACAATGGCAGGATGTTAAGGTTAAAGAGGAAAGGTACAAATCCTCATTTGGCAATCCAAGGCCGATCAGCTAGGCAAGGGTACACAAATCACCTTAGAACAGTGTAATATAAGCAGCATCTGCCCCATTAGAGCCACACAGGTATATCTAAAGGTTAGGGGGCAGGACCCCAGATATTTTTTTCAGTGTACTGATAAATCACCTCTGATGAAATATCAGTTTTGGAAGTTAATAGATTTAGTGTTAGACAGAGTAGGTGTACAAGGTATGAGATTTGGTATTCACTCATACAGAATAGGTGCAGCTTCTACTGTGGCTGCTATGGGCTATAGCTCAGAGGAGATCAAGAGGCTAGGTCATTGGTCATCTTCCAGTTACCACAGATATGTAAGAACACTATGTAACGTATAGGCAGGGGCCTGGTCTTGTTATGTCTTCACAGGTCTTTTAAGGTCGGTGAGCTGAAGACATATTGCATTAATTGGCCACAGTTATGTACACTGGACAGAGTGTTATACTGCTGCCTCCCCATGGGGGAGCAACCTGGGCCTTGGGGCCAGAGCACAAATTACGTGGAAAGGGTTGTGAGGCATGCAGTGGAACCAACTGTGCAGGTGGCGGCCTTTGGCCAGTCTCCACCAGATATATTGGTTGTACACCTTAGCGGAAGCGATTTAGCCAGGCATCCCAGTAAGGCATTGATTCTGGACATAATTCACGACCTTAAATGGTTGAAGGCCATGTACCCTGCTATGCGGATTGTGTGGTCCACAATCATCCCGCGATTGGTGTGGTGAGATACCAGGTTTTTCCTCAATGTTAACACAGCTTGCAGGGGTGTTAACCATGAGGTCTGCAGAGCAATCTGCAGTGGCCTTGGATTGGTGATTGGGCACCAAAGGATCCAACTGGATATGTCTGATTTTTTTTCAGAACGATGGAGTCTATCTGTCTGATTTCGGTTTGGATGTCTTCCTGAAAGACGTCAAGGAGGGGCCTGCTTGTTGAGCTCAAGTGGCTCAATGGCGGGCATGGGACATAGCATGGCTAGTCCCTATGCTATGGCGGGTAGTGTGGAAAAAACAGGTATTTTCTGGTGAGTCCCACTGCAAAACCAGGTAAGCTAAGAGCCCATTGGACCTCCCAGCGCTGTGGATCATGCTATTACAGTGCTTGGGGGGAAAGATGCGCTGGGCTGCTACCAGACCAACAGTCATCAAGTAAAGATGGCTTCAGGCCCAGGGGTGGTCAAATTGCAGCCAGCCGGGTTCCTGCTGTCTTTAAGACTGTGAGAACATGGGGGCGGGGACTTGCCCATCTGTTGATTAAGGGATATTCAGCTACCCGACAATTTACCTGTTTCCACACTACAGCAGGACCTCCTTTGCCAAATGATTGGCAAAATTTTGAATCACAATCAACAAAGTGTGGCCCAAGTTTTGACCCATAATATCTGTCTTGCGTCTTTATTCTGGGCTTTGGGGGGGCCAAAATAATATGCCTTGCTAAACGGATGAATGCTAAAGAATGTCTCCTACCAGAACAAGATTCCCACTGGGCAACTGAGAGATAGACTTTGAAATAAAGTAGGAATATCAAGTATAAACACATAAAATAGGGCTACATGGATACAAGAAAAATGTTCTGTGAATGTGGAGAAGTTCAATCAATGCAGCATTTGTCTGCCCACTCCCAGAATAAAGACACTGGACACAGATTATGGGGTCAACAAGGGCCACACTTTATTAAATTTAAACTGTTCACCCCCTCATTCCTCAGAGTGGCCTGGATATAGTGCAAGAACCTGGGGCAGGCAACAGGGGTACATCTTAGCCCTGTCCTGTCCCTCAACAGGTGAGTCCTAAGCTCCAGATCTGTGCTATCTGATAGAGAACTCGTCCCCGGCCAGCTAAACCTGGGGAACCCTCTTCATACCCTCCACCAGCCATCCAATCATCATGAACTTAGCTGGGTAGCAACCAGGGCCTGCTCTCCATTCACCCCCCCCCCATCCCCGTTGTTTAACTGCTATCAGGGCACAATAGCATCCTCATTTATCCCATGGGAACTCACCAATATGCACATCCTATTCCACACCCACCAGTGTGACCTATTTAAACACAGTCACCACCCTTGATCTGCCCATCATGCCTCATGACTAATCAGTGTGGGATAGGCAAAAATAACCCGCCAATCAGGTGAGACTGGCCCAAAATTCCTATTCAGCCCAAAGCAGCTAACTACCATCACACTGGAGCACCCGGGGGGGGGGGGAAGACTACTTCCAAACCTTGAATGCAGCAGGCTGGGGGAGGCTGGCCTTATAAAGGCTCACTGCTCCCACCACCAGTCAAGTTTTGGGGGTAACACCAATAGGCACTCCCACCTGTCAGTTTGCCGTGGGGAGAGGCATGCAAAAGAGTCCCCAATGGTGCAAAATATTGCACCGGATAAGCCAAGCATTACGTGCACGCAGGTTATGTTCCACCACATGTATTAATGAAGATCTAGGAAATGGCTGAGATAATATCTAATCATTTTAACCTTTTAAATTTGTTTGAACTTTATCTATATTGCATATATGTACATAATTATGAATTGTCCAATGCTCTCATATGAATAAAGAGTTACAGGGACATCTTGTTACCACTGGTAATTGGGATGGATCTAATCAATGTGATCTATTCGAACATGCATTTCACAGCTAATGCAGGCTTATACATTGTGTTCTTTTGTAATCATTTGTGAAAGCAACATGTTTGTATTTTTAGAAAAGACCAGCATGGGAACAATATGCACAAGGCAAACTTTTGGCATCATGATATCAAAGTTAGGGGCTTACGTAAGACTTTTGCATAAATTGTGAGTGAGGAACCACTTACATATGGAGGCCACCTTTCCTTTCCTTTTTCTTCCTTTTAATAAGGAAAAAAAAAAAAAGAACCGTAGTGAAGGATAGGCAGAGGACAAGTACAATTCAATTCAAAACACGATACAGGTTGCAAAAAGATTTTCCCAGTAAGGGCTTGTTCTTCTACCCATCAAAATTGATGGGGAAATGTCAGATTTCTACAGGAAACTCAGTTATTACTTGGTCTCTGCAATCATGTTTCATCTTTTGGAAAACCTTGATGTATCTTTTTAAGAAGCCTAACCCGATTAATCGGGGCATGGTTTATTTTGTCACTCACACTGCAATGAAATAGGAGCTTGTGTTTCAGATTCATGCTGCTTCCTAGCATACATAATTTCCTTTTTTCAGCTCACACAGGCTGCTCTTTATACTCCTCGTTGTAAGAAGGGCCTCTCAGAAGAGTGACTTGCTTCCAGCCGATAGCAGTACAACAGGCTGCTGATGAATCCCTCCGGCTCACTAGCGCTGTTGGTGCTTCCTATTTTAACTATGTTGCTTCTTGTACTTTTGAGGTATCATCTGGGGCTCATGCCTGACAGCTCTGTCTTGTAACCATGGTGAATGATAGATCATCACCTTATTTGAAGCTGTTTTGCAAAATTTCTGTATTTCTAAAATGAGGGTGGGGAGGCCAGAATCATCTGTCATCCACAACTAGATAATTTATGGCACACAATCTCTTATTTGTATTAGGAGAGCTGCTTATTTTCCCTTTTTATCTGGCTTCCTTATGTTTGGAATTATTTTTCACCATCCCTGCTACTCTATTACAAGAAATAACTTTTATTTATTTCTCTAAAAGCCACAGACTGCTTTATAATTCATAGATGCAGCAGAATCCTTGGTATACTCTGTTTACTGGTCAATAGCTATTAAATAATGGCAACGAGTGCCATTTTGTTGTTGTTGTTGTTGTTGTTGCTTTGACTATATTTTCCTGTCAGCAAAAAGCCCTGTCTTAAACGCTGGGAAAAGTACGGTTTCTCCAGAAACAGGAGGGTGAAGTACGCTAAAGACATTTGGATGCCCTTGAATGTCTAAGTAAAAACTAAGAATTTATCACATCTTAAGTACATTGGGTTAAATCCAGTTTCTTAGTCAACAACTAGAATGGATCATTCAATGAATGCAACTTGTTGCATCAACATTTATGCAGGTCTCACTGATTCAGCAGGTCACCAGATTGCTCAGGTTTGTATAACACCCCTGCAGAGTCTCATTTTTGCCAAGACATGTATGTGCATGCCACAGACTGTTTTAACTTGAAAACGTGTAAAGCTAAGGGCAAGTATAGCTTAAAAACAGTGGCTGAGAAGAAACTGCCTCTGATCTCAAAGTGAGTCAAGCCCCCATATGTCAAAACTCGCACAGAAGGCATGAATACCCCAGTCAAAGTGTTATCTCAGAGAATAGCCCTCCTGTAGAGAGACTATATAAATTAGATAACCTTCTTCTGTTTTTGTACTACAGGGATTGTCTGATGGTCTGGGAAAGCAAATAGACTAGAATGGTATTTATAAACAGAGTCTGCCTGTCATCTTCTTCCTCCTCCTCTGAATTGTCCCAGACCATCAGATGGGATTAGCCAGGTGAGGAAAGACTAAGATCAGGCAAGAATTAACAAGATTAACAAGAATTAACAAGATTAACAAGAGCCAGATGCCTTTAGTCAGCCTGGCTGAAATCGGATAAAAGGACAGACAACTGCCACATTTGCAATTTTGGGGTGATTCTTCTTTTTGAATCTATCTCAGCCTGAACCTTGATACTGCTAATCCCTGCCAAGCAGACTGAGCTGAAATCACTGATTTATCCCTGAGAATCCAGGATTTAGCTTAGCCTATGTCACTCTCCAGAATTCCTGGCTTCTAGCCTAGGACTTCTGTTGGCCTGTTCTCTTGGAATTCTTGCCCAAGTATTCCCTTACATTGATCCAGCTAGAGTTTCAACATTCCTCAGCTCCAAGACAGTCTGAGACCAAGGAGAGGCTATCTTTGTCACCCCTTTTCTATTAGTGGGAGTATTTTCCCCATCATTGGTGATTCCCCAATCTATGCTCTCTCTCTCTCTCTGTTTGTTTGTGTGTGTGTTTAGTGTAGCCTACATCTCAGAATCCACTCAACCATGCAAGTTTGCTTCTTTTATTTCCCAATATTAGTTCTATACTTTATAGTTGCATCTCCGCTATATTTTAATTTGAGTTAATATCTGCTCTGAGAACATACCTGGCAATAAATAAGTCTACCCTAGTTGGGACTTAACAACTGGATTTAGGTTGTTGGGTTGCATATAGCCTAAATGCACCATCTTATGAGCAATCTATTCAATTACAGAGCCTAATTAGTTCAATTTTGGTTCCATGGAAATCAATTGGGAAATTTATGTTAATTAACTCATGGCTTAACTAAAGTCCCACCAATTTCAATGGGAACTAAGTAGAACTAATTCACGTTCAAGTGATACATTGTGTTAATTATTTAGTCAACACACACCCTCTATTTTCTGTAACAGTCACATTCCCTGAAGGTTTCACTTGCTTATATTCCCAAGTGGAGTCCTGGGGCTCAAATGTATGGAGTATCTCCTCCCACATCATTGTGACAAAGTCCTGAAATCTTCATAGGAGAAGGTGTTTCACCAAATGCTATCAGCAGAACAGATACACTATAACTGTGGGATTTTAATATTGGATTTATTCTTTAGAAGGCAACATATGTATATCAACTTGGGACCCCTGATGGTTAAAACATTATTCACTAATTTTATATATAAATGCATTTCAAAAATGCTGGAATCCCTAAACTTACCATCTGGTCACTTGGGGGGAGGAACTAAGAATACAGTAGCCATGTGTGCACACACACACACACAGTTCGAATTTAGTCTCAGTATCTAGGCATACATAAAATTTGAGCACAGATATATTCTTACTGCAAGGACTACACCTGTGAACCAGTTTGTATTTGTATTTGGGATTAATCTATCAAAGGTCCAACTGGGCTGAGGCTCAGGAGATGGGGAAGATGAACGTCATCCTCCTTGGTCAGGACACAATTCATGAACACATTTTCAAGTACTTTGCTGCCCTACCATCCTTTTTATGACATCCAAAGGCCTAACATCACCAAAGGTATTCATCTGTGGTTACCACTACTAGGGCCTCTTAGAAGCTTTGCAGAGGATTCTGTAGGGTGTGTTTGCTCAGCTCTTGTTCTGCTTCATTGATAAGGCAAGCAAATTCAGATTATAGCCAAACAAAACTAACAATGCAGTCTGGATCCACTGTGCAGCTTTGGTCAACCTTGCCCTCTGGTGCCATTGCCTTCAACCAGTATAGTTACTGGCTCTCTTGGCTGAGGGCATGGCAGTTGTGATACAGTGTACTTGGAGTGCACCAGGCTAGAGAAAGCTTATATGGTGCATAATGTGCACTGTCATTGGGACTGTTGGCTTTCAAAGTGCTGGCTGAAGTTTTAGAAATAGCTGTGGTTCTCTAGTTGCCCTGGATGTACAGCACCGTGTGTGGAGATCAAGGCAGGTGTGTAAGGTCATGTTAAAACCTGGGAATCCATCTCTAGCCATTCCCAGCTAGTGCCAGGGCTCTCACTCTGGCACTATGTGAAGGTCTTTGTGAGTTTGTTGCTCCAAGCAGCATGATCATCCACCTCCAAGCACCACATGGCTGCCTCTTGCTACTTCATATGCCTTGGCCCTGGCTTTCTGGCTTGCTAACTTTGGGCCCAGCATGCCATTTGGAACAGGGCAAGTAGTGGAGCTGTAGTATCATGCCTCATGAGCCTTCATTCTTGCACAAGTCCTGCCTGTGCAGCCTCTCTGACATCACAAGTCCTCCCACTGATCTCAGGGTCTGGCCCTGAACACTCAGAGGGTGGGATACTGCTGATCTGGTAATGCTGGCAGCCACATAAATAAATGATATTGGAAACATGAGGATTTAAGCACTGTTCCCTTCATAGGGACTCTTTAAGGCTTAGGAGGAGATGTGTGGCATTTGACCAAATATTCCGTAGTCCTGCACAGCATGCAAAACTTCTAAGCCATTCATCGGAAGAAACGGACGGCCAGTCCATGAATATTCATACTATAATAGACTTGATCATCTTAGAGGTGTCACACAGTTCTTTGCTATTTTCTTGCAAAAGGCCCATGGAGTTTCCCTGTGGAAATTTTTAACTTGCACTTCTTGAGATATTTCATGAACCCGTGAGACTTTTGAAATGTTATTATCAGATAACTGCAAAAGCTGGCAGCATAGCACTAGGTATTGCTTTTATATATGACCTAGAAAGACTTCTAACACACAAGACCAACAAACACACACACACACCACATAGTAAAGACAGCCCTTGCACTAAGCTACAGATCCAAAATAAATTTACCTCTCAGATCAAGAGATTAGTTAAACTCACTTGATTATCACTTTTCATGTAATCAAAAGATTTTTTTTAACACAAACACTTTGAACATAATTCTATTTAATTTGCCTGGCTGATAATCACTTCTCAGGAGACAATTTGGAACAAAACCATGGCAACAAATTGTGCTCAGTACTCCCCTGCCATAAAGCTTGCCCTAAACACAAATAATTACATGAACACAGTTGCAGAAGCCTTTGGGCATCTAACATGGCATGCAGCTCTAATGAACATGCCAAGGGGAAGAAAAAAAAACAGAATTTCTGTGGCTACTTGGACATTTGTGACTGAAAGGATTATAAATTCAGAACTGAATTTGGCTAGCTCATTCTAACCAAAAGATGGCTCTTGTCTCCACCCATCTCGACCACTAAACACCAGTAAGGAACCATGCCGATGAATTCAATAATTTCCCCTTAAAAGCAGGAAATGTTCATTATAAAGCAGTTTCCATAGTTCGCAGTGGAATTTCAGTGGTGTGGTAGGGAATTCCTCAGGAAAAAATTGCCTTTGGTCCCACTATAGTTGCTATCTTAAGCTAAAGGGACAATATTACAGCAAGGCATCAGACTGCATGACTTCACATCTCATTAAGAGACAGATCAGCTGCAAGGATGTTGATCCTTAGCCATAAAAAAAAAATGCAGCCTGCTCTTTCCACTGCCATTTGCCCTGGGATAGAGAAAGCTACCGTTTTTGAGTTATAGTTCTCACAGACTCTTACAATTTGCCATGCTGGCTGGACCTCTTGAGACCTAATGTCCAAAACATTTGCAGAACTGAAGATTTCTCACTTCTGCTCTAAAGCCAACCATCCCTTGGAGGGCCAAGGGCTGCTTGGTTGTGCATTTATGTATAAGGATTTGCTGTTGTTGATGCAAACTTTTGTAAATAGCCTTGAGAATCCTCAGGAGATATACATTTTCTGAAAGAAAACTAGCATTGGTCATAGTCAATATTTAATATTTCTGGAAGAATCAGCAAAAATTGACAATAATTATGAGGGTAATTGTTTTAAGGAACAGCATTACTCTTTGCACATTCACAAGTTGTATATAAGATCTCTTTCTTGTAGGTTCCTGATCTCACAGCCTGCTCAGAACTCTCCTCAACTGGTGTGAGTGGTCTTGTCTTGGGGCTGCTTCTTCCTTCCAGCCAGTGCCTTGAACTGTTAAACACGAGGGGTCAAAGTAGAAATTGCACTGTCCTATTAAAAAGTGATATATCTTAAAAGGTTGTTCACCCCAGCATATGATTTCTCCACTTCACAAGCTGAAATTTGCTTGCTGTTTTTTCTTTCTGGATATTAGGAGATCAAGACGGCTGGATAGCTCAATGGTTTAGGTATCTGGCTGTGGAGCCAAAGGTTGGGAGTTCGATTCCTCACTGGGCTTCCTGGGCGAACAGTTAGCCTATGTAGCATTGATCAAGCTGCACTTTCCAAGGGAGCCCCCAAAAGAAGGGAATGGTAAACCACTTCTAAGTATTCTTTACCTGCAACAACCTGAAACGTGTCACCATAAGTCAGAATTGACTTGACAGCAAATGACTGACTGTTGGGAGACCAGCACAGGCTTCTTTTGCTAGTAAATTCTTCAGACACAGTAGATTTTAAGGAATGTGTCTTTGGAGGAAAAGCATTTTGCCATCATCCGGTAGTGTCTCCTCTAGTTCAGCTCTGCTTGTATGCATGAGCCACAGAGTCATTCTGAGAGAGCCAAAGTTATCTAAATGTGGTGCACCTTTGACTGGGTGAGCTACATAAGGCAATATAGGTATCTTAGTATGTTCCATCCTTCAAAGGGTGGGAGATAAAATAGTGCATACAACTTGACACTGATACAAAAGTTTCTTTTGGATATATTCACCTTAGTTTTATTTGTTGTTGTTTTTAATCTAGAGTTCTGCTCTCTTCCTGCTTGGCTGGCAGGGGGTAGGATGATGAGTCTCCCGCATGGCTGCTGAACAGCCGGCCAAGCATGAAGAGAGCAGAGTTCCAGGTGCCATTGGCAGGATGAGTGGCAAGGCATGTGAGTGAACAGTCCAGTCCTGGGGGCCAGACCCTCATTAGGTCCAGCTGCGTCAGGGATATTCTTATTTGTATACAAATACGAATATCCCCATCTCTAATCTAGATCCAAGTCTAAAAGTCATATCAATTCCTCCAGTGCATTTGTCTTACTGGGAGCATTTAGTGGACTATTACTGGCAAATTTCAGACTAGATATTTGTCCTTAAAATTCTTTCTTCAGGGACTATAACATTTCTTTCTTCCTAATCCATTCTGGTTTCTCCATCATGTCTTTTCATTAAGGTATATATTGGAAATGTGAGGGGAAAGTTTATTTATGGCCTATGAGACTTAAAAAAAAACCTATGTGAAACAGAAGAATAACAGTCCCTGTGGTAGAGGAAGGAATATCATGGTATTCTGCAAGAGACATAATAAATCTAGGCAATGGCTGTGTAACACTGCCTATTCTATTTCCTAGAAGAGGCAGCTTTTAGAGCAGAACTGTCCCCTGGGAAATGGGGAAGAAAATGTAGGTATTTTTTAATACTGTTCTGCTCTCCCCAAAGTTACATCCTAATCATAATTAATTTCATTTTGATTATCAGTTACACAGGTGGTATAAATACATACATACATACATACATACATACATACATACATACATACATACATACATACATACATACATACATACATACATACATACATACATACACGTTCCTTCTTTTTGCATTAAAACCGACTATGGACTTCCAAACAAATTGGAAGTGCAGGGGGGGCGGGACAGGATTGCAGCTGGAGATAGATAAACAAATAGTCAAGGAATACCTTACCACCTTGAACAAGTTCAAATCTCCAGGGCCGGATGAACTGCATCTGAGAGTACTGAAGAAACTGGCTGAAGAACTCTTAGAACCACTATCCATTATTTTCTTTAAATCATGGGAAATGGGGGGAGGTGCCACAGGATTAGAGGAGGGCCAATGTTGTCCCTATCTTCAAAAAGGGCAAAACAGAAACCTGGGAACTACAGGCCAGTCAGCCTGACATCAATCTCAGGCAAAATTCTGGAATAGATCATGAAGCGATCATTGTGCAAGCACCTAGAAAGCAATGCAGTAATAACGAGAAGCCAACACGGATTTGTCAAGAACAAATCCTGACAAACTAATTTGATCTCATTTTTTGATCAGGTAACCTCCCTGATAGACAGAGGGAATCCTGTAGACATAGTATATCTTGACTTCAGCAAAGCTTTTGACCAAGTGCCTCATCATATCCTGATTAGCAAGCTAACTAGGTGTGGGCTGGATAGATCAACTTTCAGGTGGATACACAATTGGCTACAGAATCGTACCGGAGGGTGATGATTAATGGGTCCTTCTCTAACTGGGAGGTGGTAACAAGTGGGGTACCCCGAGGCTCAGTCCTGGGCCTGGTGCTCTTCAATATTTTTAACAATGACTTGGATGAGAGGGTGCAGGGAATGCTTGCCAAATTTGCAGATGAAACCAAATTGGTGGAATAGCTAATACCCTAGAACATAGAAACAAAATTCAAAATGACCTTGATAGGCTGGAGCACTGGGACGAAAGCAACAAAATGAAATTCAAAACAGATAAGTGTAAAGTACTGCACCTTGGAAAAAGAAACCAGTTGCACAGTTACAAGATGGGGATACCTGGCTCAGCAAAACAACGAGCGAGAAGGATCTTGGAATTGTCATAGATCACAAGCTAAATATGAGCCAACAGTGTGATGTGGCTACAAAAAAGGCAAATGCTATTTTAGGCTGCATTAAGAGAAGTATAATTTTCAAATCCCACAAGGTGCTGGTCCCTCTCTATTCAGCACTGGTTAGACCTCAACTTGAGTATTGTGTCCAGTTGAGTATTGTGTCCAAGAGGGATGCTAACAAATTGGAACAGGTTCAGAGGAGGGTGAAAAGGATGATCAGGGGGCAGGAAACCAAGCCTTATGAGTAAAGGCTGAAAAAATTGGGCATTTTAGCCTTGAGAAAATAAGATTGAGGGGTGATATGATAGCACTTTTCAAATATTTGAAAAGCTGTCAAACAGAGGAGGGGCAAAATCGGTTCTCGATCATCCCAGAGAGCAGGACACACAACAATGGGCTCAAGTTAAAGGAAGCCAGATTTCATTTGAATATCAGAAAAAAAAACTTCCTAACTGTTATAGTACAACAGTGGAACCAGTTACCTCGGGAGTTGGTGAGTGCTCCAACACTGGAGGCATTCAAGAAAAACTTGGATAATCACCTGGCAGATATGCTTTGATTGTATTCCTGCATTGAGTCTGGGGTTGGACTTAATGGTCTTGTAGACCCCTTCCAACTCTACTTTTCTATGATTCTATGATTCTGTGACATGGTCAAGCCTCATGAAATGAGCAGACATTCAGCTACATGCTTTGGATTGTCTCTTAAATTGGGAGCGGGGGGGCTGAAATCAAGGATCTCTCCTTCTGATACAGAATACTTGATTCACTGTTTAACTCCATTACAAATGGATTGCTAACTCCTTACAGGTAGATTGGTTTTGCTGAGGAGGACATGCAGCAAGGGGATATAATACTGACTTAAGATAAGGGGGCATGCTGGCAAATGTCCATTTCCTCATCTGCAGATACATGGCCCTTGCCCCAAACAGCCTCCTAATAAACTCATTAGAAACACAAGTAACTGTTTAATACCCAGAGGGAACAGGGCTCTTTTCACAATAATTTTGTAGCATTTATTCCCAAACAGAAACAGCATTAATAGTGTTACCTCTAATTATTTTAACTATGTCTTCACACTAACAAATCTATTCTAGAAATGAGCCAGGATTTCAGAGTCTGGAAAGCAAATTTCTGTCTATGAGATCCTCCAGAGGTGGTGCAGACATAAAGAAAGTGAAATTTAAAAATAAAACCCACAGAAGCGACTAGATGCTTGCATCTAGTTTTTAAATGTTTGTATTTGTACTGTGAAATGTGGTGGGTGCAATCTACCCACCTATCTCTTTCAGGCTTCCAGGAGCAGCAGTTCAGTAAAATAAAAGGACAGGGTTTCTGATTGTGCAAAAGACTATAACCATATTAGCTGAAAAGGATTAAAGAATCCATTCAGACTTGACATATTGAACATACACAGAGTGAGGTGGAGACATGTCCCATTTATGTTTAGACAAGTAAACATGTGAAGAAGGCTTTATATTTAGCTGAAGGAGACTGAAACTCAAATGGCTGCTCACCCATGAAGGTCGCTATGTTACTTTGGGCCAGTCAACTCAATTTACCTCACAGAATGGTTGTGAGAGTAATGTTAATACGGGATAGTTAGTTGAACCGTGCGAGCTCTAGCAGATTTCTTTGCGTCAGAGCAAACTAAAATGTAATTACAAATCAAAATGTGGAAACTGAAAGAAAAGGGCAATCCTGCATTTTTGTGGTTAGATGAAAGTGCTTTCATTTTAATTCCATATGGGGCCTGCCGAACAATTTCTACCGCTTTCCATTTTGAAGGTTTAGTGAAAATGCATGAATAAGAAATACAACACTTTCCCCCCTGTGAAATCAAATACATTCTCCCAGAGAGATAATGTCATTTTTCACATTTCCTTATATTTCACTTTCCTTTAATGCAAAGGTCTTGTGACTGTCTTTTTTCATCCAAGCTAGGGCTGAAACGGGTCAGCTTTCCCATTGCCCTGGGTGTACAGAATTATTCCTTTTACTGAATTCTTGATGGTGTTGCCCTTTCTCATTTGAAATGACACAACTGATGGAAAGATTTCCCTTCCCAAGCCTAACTCATTGCCTCACTTTCCAATCTAGAGCTTTACCCTAGACTGACCTTCAGTCCAAATTCCATTTTCCCCTCAGTTTTCTTTCACCATTTGTTGATGATTAAGGGTATCATATAGATCCTTGCTGAAGTGTTTGCCTATTTATGTTTTTAGACACATAAAACCTGAACTAAAAGCATCCAAGCTAAGAATAGATCAAAAACTGGAGTATTAATTAATTTCATCATGGCCAGTATCCTATTGTTGGTCCTAACTAAGAGTATAGCTACTGAATCAACTGCAGAGCAGCAAGTAAATACACAGGTAAAAATGAAGATAGCCCATCAAAGTTTGAATGAATATCCCAAGTATGCAGCCTTGAGAAATTTAGCTTTACAGTTTCATATAAACTACTCGATCCACAGTCTAGGGATAAATTTGTGGATGGATGCTTAGTTACCCACTGGATTTCCAAGTTCTGGGAATACTGCCTCCAGCACTGCTGTTCATAATTCATACATCTCTAACTGCATTGTAAAATGCATATTTTTAAAGACATGCTTATAAAGGTTAATACACAAGAGTCACAATAGGTTTTTTAAAAGAGTTTAGAAAAGTTACGTTTTCAGACTAAAAGAACCTCTAGGTTTTGCTTGTGTATCTGAAGAGTACGGGGGAGTTTCACTTTTTATATATTTCCACTTAAGAATCTAGTCCTACTTATCTTTAAAAATCAGTTGCGTGCTGTCAAACCAATTCTGACTAGAGATGGGCTCAAATCTCTGGTTTGGCAGTTCGTGCTGGTTTGTTTAGTGGCCAAACAGGTCTTTGGCACTTCCAAGCCGTGCCTCCTCCAGGAGGCCCCCACTCAGAGGCAACACCCGGAAGAGACAAGGCAGGGAAGCTGGGCTGCTGCCTCTGAATGGGTGCCTGCTTGAGGAGGCAGGGCTCAGAAGCAGCAAACACCTGTTTGTCCAAAGGATGAACCGGCACAAACTGCCAAACCAGCAGTTTGTGCCCATCTCTTATTCTGATTTATGGGTTTTCTAGGTAGAGAATACTCCAAAGTGGTTTACCATTCCCTTCTTCTAGGGGCATCCTAGGACTGTCCGGCTTTTCTGAGTCTATTCAGGCTGTCACTTCTGGGATGCACAATGGGGAATTGAACTCCCAACCTCTGGCACCACAACCAGCTCCCTAAATTACTGAGCTATCCACCATACTGTATCAGAGACACCATATTCCCAAGATCCGTTACAATTTTGTTTCTTGTAACCATTCATCTGTTTAATTACACTAAACAAATACAGTACTTTTCTCTCATGGTCGGTATCCAAGTCAGATTAAAATGATCACATAAAAACATCAGTAAAGCAACAACATAAAACAGCTGATAAAACTGGAAAGTGTGCCATTGCAAGTGGATAACAACAACTAGCAGCAGAACAATCAAACCACAGATCAAGTAAATACAATCAAGCAAATTGAGGAAAAACAGCAGATTATTCACCAAGAACCTGATTAAGCAGGACAGAACATGGCTGGTACCAAAAGAGCAATGATAAATGTGCCAGGCAGGTCTCCTTTAAGAAGGAGTTCCACAGTCAGCTGAGCTCTTCAGATGAATGCTATGGGTTGAACCATAACAGTGTGATAAGTATTGCTCAGAACCAGAACTTTATAAAGTTAGTTATTTTGGACTATAGGATCCTCCAGCCAGCATGCTGTGAGTTGTAGTCCAAAAGCATAACTTTTCCGAGCACTTCCAGAACTTTGAATATATCGCAAATAATCAAATTAGCCATGCAGATATATCTGGTTTGACTTTAATATCCCCCCCCCCCTTTTTAATCTTTAGTTCTGGTCTGGCATGCCCAGAAGGAGGAGCCAAGCATGCCACTTCTGAGCATCCCCAGAAGTAGTGAGCCTGGCTTCTGGAAGGGAAATCAGGTCTGCTGCTTGCTTCTGAGGACAGCAGCATGCAGCAGGCGCAGGTAGGAGCAGAGGGACTTGACAGGCAACTCAGAAAAATGGTTCCAAGTTGCAAGTCAAGTGCAAACAATGGGGGGAAACCCCAAGTCAAGTTGAATTGTTGTGTGACTTAAGTGTGACTTGACAGCGAGTCTCAAGTTGCAAGTCCCTATCCCTGCACCTTACCCTACCAAGGATGTTAGAAGTAGGGCAAGCATATAATCACATATGAAGCTGTTTTTTAAAAAAATGAGCAGTCTATGATATACTCCTTTCTTTTATCTCCACTTACTCACAAACGCCTCCATCTTTCTCTGTTTCAAAAGACTATGTGGGAGGTAAAGAACACGATTCAGAAAGGTGCTAATTGAAGCTGACAGTGGGTGTAGCTGTTGACATCAATATTACTATCAACTGGGAGTGAGGCCATGTCCACAAAGCTGTTTTTAAAACTTTCCGCTTTTGCAATAAAACCACTTAGTAACACTGCAAAAAGCAACATTGGCATTACAGAGAGGAAAAAAGTGCTTTGGAATTAGGGAGGATGATTCCGGCCCATGTAGGTGAAGACATAACCACCATCCATCTACTGTGGAGAGGTGATAGTTACTCCTTGTAAACCAGGAATTATCCTCATGTATAATTCATGTTCCTTTGTTATTTTTCCCCTTTCCAAACTGATTTTCCAATCTTTTCCTTGTGAAATTAATATCAGAAAATATGAAATATCGTGTATTTCAAAACTATGCTCATAATATGTGCTGTAAGCGTTGTTGCCTAATTTCGTAGAGTTTGGAGACCAATATGATACAGCCTGAAGAGTAGAAAATTCCTCTTCAATTTCAGACATATAGCTTTGGAATTTCCTGCAGCAGGCACATTTACAGTTAGTTTTCTGTTTTGCAATGAAAGCAAAGTATAGTTCTTAAAAAGCATTGGCACTCAACAGAGCACTGAATCATGCCCATTCTTGCTGCTTTTGCCTCCCACTATCTCCCTTGAACTGGCAGCCCTTTCCTAGGGCACTTAGAAAATCCCAAAGTTTACAGATGAAGGACTGCACCAAAGAAGAGTCAGGAGGAGAGTTAGGAGATGAGTTAAAATGCTGCATGGAAAGATGACACAATGGGCACCCAACTAATGTCTCTTATCAGCTAATGTGGTCTACTGTACACATCGGTCAGGGCTCACAAGTGCTGATGTACTCCTGGGAAAGTACACTGTAGGAATGCAGCATGGCAGACAACTTCATACCATTTTTCAGAAGTGAGCAGCTTTACAAACAACTGGTCTTTAGCTGAAGGTGTTCTTTATTTGAAGGCTGCCCAGTCTAAGTCCAAGGGAACACATGGCCTTGACGTTTCCTGCCAAGTGTTCATTCCTGGACAGCAGACGGCAAGTACCTAAGTCAACAAGTCCTGCATATCTTTCAGATTATTGTAATTAGAATACCTAGAGGCACAGATGAAAAGCCATCTGTCTATGAATTCTGCAAGACCTGGTATGTGTTCCTCTTTTTGGTCCACCTTCACTTGGTCTTGGTGATGGGGGGACTGACCTCATCTATAACTGCCCCTATAGCTGTCAAAAGTGTCTAGAAACCATGGGTTTAGGTCTTCATTAGTTTTACAATGATCACTATATAAGTAGCTATATGTAGTTGTATGTACAAGTGGTGCCTCGTACAACAAGTGCCCCGTTTAATGATGAATTCGCATAGCGATGGCATTTTTGCCATCGCTTTTGCGATCGTATAACGATGTTGCCTATGGGGAAAAATCGCTTTGCGATGTTTTCCCCATAGGCACCATTTTCCCCCAGCTGAGCGGCGGGAGCCTCCAAAGGAGTGCTCCCGCAGCTCAGCTGGGGGAAAATGCCTGCGGTGGCCTCGGAAGGACCCTTCCGAAGGGTCCTTCCAAGGCCACCGCTGGGATTCCCCTTCCCCGCGGCCGGCTTCCCCGGCCATCGTCGGACTCTCAGGAGTCCGACCATGCAAGGGGTAGCCAGCCGCGGGTCGGATCCAAGCCGCGGGGAGAGGGTGGGGGGATCCGGATGGATCCCACCACCCTCCCCCCGTGGCCTGAGGAGGGTGGGAGGCATGGCCGGACTCTTTGGCAGCCACCGTGGCTCGGATCTGAGCCGCGGCGGCTGCCGAAGAGTCCGGCCATGCCTCCCACCCCCACCCCCACCTCCTGCGTCTTGAGAAGGGTGGGAGGCATGGCCGGACTCCTCAGCAGGCACCGCGGCTCCGATCCGATCGGAGCCACGGTGCCTGCCGAGGAGTCCGGCCATGCCTCCCACCCTTCTCAAGCCGCAGGAGGTGGGGTGGGGGTGGGAGGCATGGCCGGACTCCTTGGCAGGCACCGCGGCTCCGATCCGATCTGAGCCGCGGTGCCTGCCGAGGAGTCCGGCCATGCCTCCCACCCTTCTCAAGCCGCAGGAGGTGGGGTGGGTGGGAGGCATGGCCGGACTCCTTGGCAGGCACCGCGGCTCAGATCGGATCAGAGCCGCGGTGCCTGCCGAGGAGTCCGGCCATGCCTCCCACCCTTCTCAAGCCGCAGGAGGTGGGGGTGGGGGTGGGAGGCATGGCCGGACTCCTCGGCAGGCACCGCGGCTCGGATCGGATCCGAGCCGCGGTGCCTGCCAAGGAGTCCGGCTATGCCTCCCACCCACCACCCACCTCCTGCGGCTTGAGAAGGGTGGGAGGCATGGCCGACTGTGCTTGCAGCAGCGGAAGAGGTGCCCGGTGGAGGAGAAGGCAGGAGCTGATCTGTCATTTCTCCTCCACCGGGCACTTCTTCCGCTGCTGCAAGCAACTTCGGGGCAGTCCTTTGGGGGAAGCCGGGCTGTGGAGAAGAAAGGCAGAAGCCCATCCGATCTCCCCCCCCCTCCACACCAGGCAGCTTCTCCCGCTGCTCCCGATGGTTGGGAGGGGAGATCGGATGGGCTTCTCCCTTTCTTCTCCACAGACCGGCTCCTCCCAAAGGGCTGCCCCGAAGTTGCTTGCAGCAGCGGAGGAGGTGCCCAGTGGAGGAGAAATGATAGATCGGCTCCTGCCTTCTCCTCCACCGGGCACCTCTTCCGCTGCTGCAAGCACAGTCGGGGCAGCCCTTTGGGAGAAGCCAGGTGGTGGGGGAGAAGGCAGGAGCCGATGCCGTCTTCCCCCCCTCCCCCGAGGCTTCTCCCAAAGGGCTGCGCCCGATAGTGGGGGAGAAAACCGGATAATCCATTCCTATTGGAATGGATTATCTGGTTTTCAATGCATCTCTATGGGAAAACACGTTTCACTTAACGATGTTTTCCCATAGCGATGTTTTTTTTGGAACCAATTAACCTCGCTATGCGAGGCACCACTGTATATGTACATTCAACTTTCAGCTGAATCTTGGTGAGATCAACTCAGTGACTACTTTATGTAATCTGTTGGTAACTGTTTCACTCTGATTTCTTCAAATGAGAAAAACAGCAATTGCAATGTTACAGTTCTCTAAACCTGGGCACTCTGATTGGCAAGCTGGATGATTCGATAAGATGCAAAATGTGGATTTCTTTATGGAAAATATACAAATGAGACTGTCTAATTATTTTGTTAGTTTGCATTATATGCAGATTTTCATGCCACGCAAATTGATTGGGATTTTTCAGACTTTTCAAATTAAGCACCTTAATTGTCCGTTCCATTGTTTATCCTCAAGTATACTTCAGCCTTGGCATCATTTATATGAGGAGGCTAGAATGGTTTCCGTGCTGAACTTGGAAGAAGAAATCCAGGTTGAAATCCCTTCCTCAATCAAAAGTTTACTTGCTGTCTTTGGACTAGTCAGTATTTCTCAGCCAAACCCACCTTACAACATTGCTTTTGGAATCAAATGGTGAAATGATAGCATATCCCTTTGTGGTTCACACAAACAAAGGAATAATGACCTTTTATTAATAATATTACTATCTTCATGGATTTTCAGTAAACTTTCTAGAAGGAGCAAAAATGGCACAAAGCCTGAAATAATTCTCCAACATGTGCTATAGGTAATGCAATATAAGATGTAAGCTTTTATAGGCATGACAATGACTTCAGGGGGTTTCTGGGTATGTATTGCTCTTTTCCTGGCTCTGAGTTGCAACGTTGCTTGGTTTGCTGAGTTTTATCTTGATTCTGGGCTCATTTATGTGGATTTGTTTTGTACCCATATACAAAAGCAGCTTCACAGAGGCCCTTCCCAACTCTTCCATACCCAACCATGCATAATTACTAGACCCACCTATGACATCAAAAAGACCTGCCCGGTGGCCCTAAAATGTCAAGGAATTGAATGCTGCTGCTCTAACAAGCCTATCTGCAAGTACAGTTTTCCTGGGCACTGCTGATAGTTGAATCAATGTACAATCCCCATTGTGCCACTTGTCCTAATTTATATTGCTGTCCTTCATAAAGTTATGGTTTCGCTAGTTCCATGTTAATATCTTCCTCTTTATCATCTCTCTGGGATGCAACTGCATTCTCCTGTGTGTCTGCAGAGTATCCCTAGGCAGAATCCAGGCACAATTTTAGACCAGATGTGTTTGTTTTGTTTGACGCTAGATGGCTTCCAGAGAAATGCTTTTGAGCAGTACCTGACTTGGAAAAATAGATACAACGAGGCACAAAATTGTGTTTACGTAGCAGAATTATTATTTGCAATGCTAGCAAAATATCTTTGTTTTAAATAATAACAACTCGGTAACATTGTTAAGATCTCAGTGTTCTGTTACATATATTGATTTTCCAATCAAAATGAAAATTTAGTTGACGCATTAGAATTTCCAAGTTTTCCTCTGATACAGGCTAGCAGCACTTTTTTGTAAATTGGTTCAGTCTAACAATTATCAACTCTAAACGCTTAAAATCAGACACCCCCTCTACCTGGCAGTTCAATTTTGAAAGCCCAGCTTAAAATATTTGCTTTCATTGATTACTATATTATGTTCTGCTCCGTGTGAAAAATCAGTTAACAAGAATGTATGTTACATTAAAGTTTTTAAAACAAACACAGAATAAACACTTTTAAACTATAAACATTTAATTACAAAGCCCTAATGTTTCTTCCTTAAATCTGGAGACGCATTTGCAAAGCGGTTACCCTTCTGATAAAGGTTTATCACTAATGAAACTTGGTTGCTATCACCTAACTAGCCTATACCTTTCTGTATCTCTCCCATAACATTTATTTAATACTCCTCAGTTATTATTCACATACAGCATTCTGTGCATATTGTCACCAGTATTCACCTTGGCAACCACCATATATATATATATTACCCAACCAAATTATATAATTCATTCTCAAGGCAAGGCATCAGAAGGGAAATGAAGTCATTTTTGATTAAAGAAATGTTAAGGAGGAACAGATGAGGTTTTCAGAGAGACTTTGAATTATTTTAATGAAGCAATTATAAGGAAAAAAAACCAATTGGCAGCTAAAAGCTAAAATGTGTATCTTTTTGTACAGATCTCCTTTTCCTCTCATCCATGTTATATCATGCTAGTAAAGGCAAACCAATTACATAATTTATAGTTAGTAATGCTGATGCCAGCTTTTAGTTGAATTTTGTTTTTAGACGAATTTAAGCATTCATTCTTAAAACATATATCTTTCTATGTCAAAGATTTTTAACTTAACCTGTGTAAAAAGACTAAAAGGGTCATCATTACAACTAGAACTGGTTACTTTCATAGCCTAAATTGATTTACATGCGGTCCAACTTGGAAAAGAAAACTAGAATTCATTCCACACATGTTCAGCTGATACAGTGTGAATAATAAGCATGGGAGAAGCTGCCATGATGTTGTGTAAAGGTAAAGGTAAAGGTTCCCCTTGACAATTTTTTTTTGTCCAGTCGTGCTCAACTCTAGGGGGTGGTGCTCATCCCCGTTTCCAAGCCATAGAGCCAGCATTTGTCCGAAGACCATCTTCCGTGGTCACATGGCCGGTGCGACTTAGACACAGAACGCTGTTACCTTCCCACCGAAGTGGTCCCTATTTATCTACTTGCATTTGCATGCTTTCGAACTGCTAGGTTGGCGAGAGCTGGGACAAGCGACGGGAGCTCACTCCATCACGTGGATTCGATCTTATGACTGCTGGTCTTCTGACCCTGCAGCACAGGCTTCTGCGGTTTAACCCGCAGCGCCACCACGTCCCTAAAAATGATGTTGTGTAGCCTCTAGCTATAACAAAGGCATTCATTCAGTCTAGATGTTCTTTGTATATAGAATATATACTGTATACAGAATAGAGATGTTTGTTTACAGTATTAGTTGTCTTACATCACTGGCATTGCCCTCTTTACATGCCTGTCTTCTCTGGGGTGTTTCAGTACATGCTGCCAAACAAAAAAATTGTTGCTTCTATAGATATGCGTTCAGCACAACTTTTGGAAAAGGAGAGCTATTCATTCATGTATAGCTTGGGCACTCATGCAAGAGGAATCCTGACGGGACCTTGTGAAGTATACCATCTGCAGGACTAGAGTCATTTGGAATAAGCTGCTCTTTTGCTGATGTGGTACTGAGCCTGTAGATGCAAAAGGGGCAGGACCAGTGGCACTTATGGAGTTCAGTCTAGCGCCAGCAACACAATCCCTGTCTCCCTTCCCCTCCATACTTTTATCCTCAGCTTGGGGAAGGACTAGACAAAAATGATGTGAACCAAACCAACTCCACATTGGGTTCATCTAGAGATCATTTTGATTCCATGAAATCATTGCAAGAGGAATGACTTTTAGCTTATGTGTTTAATATAATAGAATGCACCAGAACAAACTGAAGGCTTAGATTGAGTTCCTGTTAGTCACATTAATGTTGAATATCCTGAACAGGGCAATAGTAGCAGAAACAAGGGAAAATCGAATTACTTCCTTCTAATGAGCGAAAATACATATAATGAATACACTTGACAACATGTTTGTTGTATTCATACATTATGCTACATAAAAATGCATAGAAAAGAAGCTGTTATTAAGTGCTTAATAAAAGGTTTTAATAGTAAAGCAGTGTGGGAAGAGAAAAGCTAGTCATTCACTTTTTGGGATGAATCAAAACTTCCCTGCTGTTTTTCTAAGTTAATTAAGTGCTGATGTAACAAAGTTGGTAGGTGGCATTACCACCAAATAGGTAATCAAAGCTGGTCCATCGTGCCAGACTCTGATGCTGGGAGTCACTCTCACGTCTAAGAGCAGCAATTCCAAACAAACTCCTCAGACACACAAACACAAAACTTATATTGCCGTACATGTGCTCTATGTATTATTCACAATCACATTATGTATATTTCCATTTTCTCTTTGATCTTTTCTCCCCAACTTCACAGCCAAAATAGTGTGCTATAATTTATGCCTACAGAAGTGAAATGAAGCCTTTAAAAGGGGGAGATTTATAGTAATCAAAGACTTTCTCTTGTCTTGGCTTCCACACAATGAAATGGATCAGTCATGACTTGTTTAAATCATGAGTGACCTATTTCATTTCATGGAAGCCATGGTTGCTGTGAGACAACAGGAAGACTTTTAAATGCTGTTCATCCTGGAGATGGTACTCCCCCTTCTGCAGGGGTAACTTATGTAACAGGATTTTGACCCATGCATTTAGCAATTGAACATAAAATTCAAAATTTAAAAAAATGTTTCACTGCCACAACCACAAAATATATGAATGGGGTTGAAGAATTTTACTAGATTATATGATGATGGCATCTATCCCATTTGACAACTTGCAGATACAACAAATTAAGACTTGAAATATTAGAGAAAAAGCTTAAAGAAAACCACCTGGAAAGATGGAGAAGTACAGAGGAATGCGTATAAAAGGAAAGTAAAAAAAGCTGATAAGAAAAGTGGCTAAAAATGAATGGAGATCCTCCCAGTGTCACTGAGAAAAGATGGACACCAAAGGTATGTGTGGGTGCTGTTGATTTGGAATTTTCATCCAGGTCATTCAGTGGGTTGGTCTGTATTTCTGATGGTCTTGCTGACATATTTTCAAAAGTCAGAGGTTTTTTTAACCAGACTGATGGCATTTCTATTAGTAATAAAATGCATGCCACATGTCACAAGAGTCTCAGAGCTACCGTGAAGCCAATTTTGCTCCCCATGGCAAGGGAGCAGAAAGAGTGATCATCTTGTGCTTCTCCGGCACTCTGGAAGACAATCCAGGACTCCATAGGTCTTGGGAGAGTCCAGTTTTCCTTCTCCAGCCTCCTGGCAGCCCTTACAGGTGAAGTTCCCAGTCTGGTTTGCCTGGGAGAAACATAGGCAACCTTCCTTACTGGGATGATATTATTCTGCCTTCAGTGAGGCTTGCTGAGTCATTCATTTATTAATTGAATGTAAGATCTTAATTCCATCAGACTTCCGTAGAGTTGATACTTTACAAATAGAAATATATATATATGGTACAAAGTCACTGCTCTTAAGACATCTCCCTCATCCATGAAATGCTTCTTCTGCCTTCAGAGATTGCACTACCCCACTGCAGCCTGATCTTTTATTAGTATTCTGTCAGAGAGTTTAGATTAAATATGCCATATATTTCCCATTACAGTTTCTCAGCCATCCTTTTGACTCAGAGAAGCTTCAGTGGTCACACTCTCCAGCTCATTGCCACCAGCTACTAGAGTGGAACAAAGCTCTGTATGAAATGCAGGGAAGAAAAAGGAAATGATAAAAGTGTGATTTGGTTCTATCTACTATTATGAGTCTTAATCCCTTCTCACTGCATGTTCTGGAACATCACCCAAAGAGCTCATGGGGAAGAGCTAAGGGAAGAAAGATGGCTCCCGGGATGTTTTCTTTCCCCTCCCCTCTTCTACTGGCTTTCTGCTCTGCGACCACAGGAGCAAAGGTCACTACACAACAAAGCTGCTAAGCAAACATTTCTTTCAAAAGAGCACCATGGTGTCAAAGAGAAAGAGAAAAAGAGAAAAAGAAAAGAAAAACAACATGGAACAAAGTGGAACATTAATATTAATGTTTTAAGAATCGTTTTAATATAGGATATTTTATATTGTCTTTTTAATGTTTTCAATGTTTTTAAGTTTTAATATTGTTGTACGCCGCCCAGAAACCACTGGTAATGGTATGGCTAAATAAATAAATAAATAAATAAATAAATAAATAAATAAATAAATAAATAAATAAATAAATAAATAAATAAATAAATAAATAAATAAAAGGAAAGAAAGTTGTGGCTACCAGAAAGCCTACATGGGGTGTTGATTAACTTAATCCTGGTGTTAATTAACTTAATCCTAGGTATCAGTATTGGGTGTTCTTTCTTTCTTCTCATATAAAGTACATTTAAAAAATATATCATGCATATATAACAAATCCAGGAAAAAAATAGTATAAGAATGTAAGGTTTGAGAAGGTTCCGTGCCACACTGAGATATAAAACCAATATATCATGAAGGTGCCAAAAACATTCCAATTACCTTCTTTTCTTCACTACCATTCACAAAGTGGCACAGCACAAGGGAAAATCCCAGAAGCTGATCTCTTTTTTTCATCAGTAACCACTCATCACCCAAACACAAAGCAATTTTCAGGACTGTTTTTCAACAGTGAGCAGAGGACGGTATCCTGTAGACCAGGGGTCCCCAACCCCTGGTCCATGGCCCAGTGCCAGTCTGTGGCCTTGGCTGGACCAGACCTTGGAGACAGATCACCCCCCCACATTCACTCCTGCCCCCCACACAGCCCCTTTCTGCATGCACACGACTGTGTGTGCAAGTGCCCCCCCACCTCTTCACAAGTGTGTGCAAGTGTCCCCTGAGCACCCCCTGACCTTCACACATGCATGTGAGTGTGTACCCACTCCTTCGCGCATGCACACGAGCGTAGTAGAGTGCCCCACCCTCCCCAACCGGTCCGTGGAGTTAAAAAGATTGGGTACCACTGCTGAAGACCATCTTGACTTCTGCCATTTGTATTATCAGCATTCAGGCTACCCTTTGCAATGTAAAGCTTTGCATTTTTTTTTTCTGCTAGTAATGTAGGCACGATATTTTGCAGCAATATTGGGCCATTCCCTGTCTTTTTGAATTGTGGATACAGAAGCACAAAATCCCACATTCATAAACTGGAGGGTTTTTGAAGAATTGAATGTCCTGGCTTTTTAAAATGGGAGCTTAAATATATATATGCTACCCACAGATCAGAAATTTTCCTCACATAAAATTACACAGTGGTAGAGGATTCCAGAAGATGAGCGTATGATCAATACTATGGTCTACTGGGAGAAGACAGAGGTGAGAACAGTTTGGATGTGACTGTAGTCCCTCTATGCCAAAATATTCTGAACAGCTGCTTTGGCCTTAATGAAATAGTAAAGCAAAGGTGTGAGTAGGTACAAGCACATACAACAGAAAAACATACTCACCCTTTAATCTCTCAGTTGAACTAATGTTGGCATGCCTGCTTCACAATGCAGACTGGAAAGGTACGTTCCAATTTCCAAACCTTTTCTCGGAATTAGGCAAGCTGAGGAAGAAAAGCTATGTTGGACCAAAAGCTCTACAGACATATTGTGTGCATGCTTTCCAAAAGATGTCCCTTTGCTCTTTGTTTATTAAAGCTGCCCTGGATTTAGTTGTAAGTTAGGTAACAGGAGATCTGTTAGGCTCCTGGGATCTAAAAGATTGTTGCCTTGAAGCTGCGGGTGAAAATGTAAAAATATGAGTGGAGAGGAATATTTAGCAGGCGCGAGAGAGAAAAAGAGAGAGAGAGAGAGTTCCTTTGTAGCACTGCAGGATTTTTGTCATGCTGATTAAATTAATACTAATGTGTATGACTTCAAAGTGATAAAAAGACAATATAGCAAAGAAATATGCATGAATAATATGACTGAACCAAATAGTCCCCACCATTCATGGTTAATTTAATACCAATGGAACACACTGCAAACACTTCCCTTGATGCTGTGCTATGGTTATTATATTGGAACCAGTATCACAGACAGCACATTGAAGGATCATTGCTTTAATGCGTTACAAATTGTATTACAACCTGCAAGTGAAAATAGATTCTTCCTGGCTACATTATAGCCCACAACAGGCCACGTACGGCTGCACAGAAAGAAAGAAAGGAAGGAAGGAAGGAAAAAAAAAACCCTAATGAATATTAAAGCATGCCCTGGCAGAATGTTTCAAAAATATTGTAATCCACGCACATATAGCACTGGCAGCTTCTGAACTACATTTTTTTCTGTGTCAATTAACTTAAAAAAAACACATACACAAGTCTCAAATGCAGAAATGTTTCTTTGGTAACTTCTTACAATCTACTGATGAAACAAGCTGTGGTTAAATCCTCAGATACTAAAGAGAATTCCCTTTACCCATTCAGCACGTATTCAGCTGCAATTGTAATGAAAAACCTATTCTATTTGATTTTATTACAGTTCCTGCTGATACTAGCAATGAGAAGCAGGAACAATAATTTGCTCAGAGATCTTTGAATATACGGAGGCTGTAGAGTACTGCATGTGAAAAAGTGTAGAGGCAGTCCAGCAGAGAAACAGAAAATATTACAATTAGATAGCTCTCTCTCTAGATCCACTTGTGTGGTGGACCCATCTAATATCGATGTGAAACTGTTGGGGATCTTCCCTTTACACCTCTGCAACTTTTGTATGCAACTGTTACGGTCAATTTTCATTTGTGATAAGACTCCAGAACCTGCTTTTACACCTAAGAATTAGCAACAGGGATTAAACATACAAGCTAGTATAGAATAGATAAAGTCTCAGAGAGCATTTTTAATGCTAGGTTTTTGTTTCCTCCTTCTCTAGTAAGTGTGGGATGTGGTGGCGCTGTGGGCTAAACCGCAGAAGCCTGTGCTGTAGGGTCAGAAGACCAGCAGTCATAAGATTGAATCCACGCGACAGAGTGAGCTCCCGTCGCTTGTCCCAGCTCCCGCCAACCTAGCGGTTCGAAAGCATGCAAATGCAAGTAGATCAATAGGGACCACCTCGATGGGAAGGTAACAGCGTTCCATGTCTAAGTCGCACTGGCCATGTGACCACGGAAGATTGTCTTCAGACAAAACGCTGTTTCTATGGCTTGGAAACGGGGATGAGCACCGCCCCCTAGAGTCAAACATGACTGGACAAAAATTGTCAAGGGGAATCTTTACCTTTACCTCTCTAGTAAGCCACAGTCAGACCAGAAGAACATTCATGAGCTCAAGAATGCCTGGATTCAGAACCTAAAAAAGCTTCTCACAACTACAGTAGCCCATGTTGGCTGGGGCATACTGGGAATTCTAATCCAAAAAAGTAATTTTTCCAGCCCAGTTGTTATACCTATTCAATTTTGCTGAGTACAGTATTAACATGATTTCATAGATAGTGATGGACTAAGATTCAAGAAATGTAGGTTCATATCCCTTCTTGACCATGTAGTCCGGGAAAAAGAGAGGGACTAGCGATGGTAAAAACCATTCCTTACATATTTCACATATGTTGAAAGCATTCTTAGGCTTGCTGTGAGTTGGATGCAATTTGATGACATGTAACAGCATGTTTAATTTTGGCTAATACTGATGGCGGCAGATTTTGTTTTGGTAAAGTAATAAAGAAGTTAGGCAAATTTCTGAACTGATACCAAGATATTAAAAATAAAAGAATGGATTTCACAGTTCCTAATACACTGCCTGTAGAGGCACACAATGCATTCTTAAACATTTGTGAGTTTCATTTGGCCTTATTCTACACACCTCTATTTAAATGTTATTGGAGAGAAAAATGCATTTTCGGAAAATACACATCACATATCACAGAGCAAATATTTACTGTGTAAAAATATAAATGGACCTCAACTGTGAGGTGGGAGCTCATATAGGACGACTTGGCAAAGACTTCAAAGCAGAAATTGTCCTGAAATGTCAGATTGAGAAAAAAGAGAGAATTATTAAGAAGCTCGATAGCTTATTGATTAATATTTCATACATATCACAACAGATATGCCATTGTGAGTGCTATGATATTGTATAAAGAACAACTGTATTTTACTTTTTTAGGACAGTATGGAACAAATCAAATATACTTTTCTTCACTAAGTTGATTGCAGATGTGGAAAGTTATCAATGAATAGATTTATGCAGACAAAGTAAGAAGGAGAAGTTTATTTTTAATGCCAGGTAAACAAGCTTCACCTTTTCAATGATATTTAATAGAGAAATGGTTGTGCTGTTTGATGTAGAGGAAAATAAGTTATTTTTTTGGTTCGGTAAAGTGAACTGTTTGTATTTTGTGCTTTTTAAAAAGGGAAGAAAAGGAAGGGAGATCCTCTCGGTGGTCCTTGTACATAATCCAGAAATGGGGGGGGGGGGAGATATCTCTATTGTGTTAATGCTGTCAAGATGGAACCAACTTATAGTGATTAGATGTGGGAACAAATTAATAAATGATTCATCAAATTCATTCCAAAATTGCTAATTTGTTTATTTTTATTTGTATGAATCAATGCTCCCAATGAATCATGAATTGTTGTTTGGCTATAAAATGGCCCCCAAGGCACCTAGAGACACAAAAATTACAGATATGCTTTTTCTGACTCTCCTATAAGCTTGGTAAAGATTGGATTTCTGACATCCGAGTTATACACTCACAAAGAGCTCCCCCCAGGAATGTCCTCCCCCCCCACAGCACCTAGAGATACCAAAATCACAGAGAAGCTCTCCACTACAATATCTTCCAGTTTGGTAAAGATTGGGTTTCTCCCAAGCCACCTGCTAAAGGGGACCAACTTGGTGGTTGTATAACTTGGATGTCTGAAACCCAATCTTCCCCAAACTTGGAGGGGATTGTAGAGGAGAGTTGGTAGAAGCTTCTCTGTGATTTTGGTGACTCTACGTGCTTTATAGGGTTTTAAAGTAAAAAAAAAAATGAATTGATGAACCTATTAGACAATTTGTCAGAAAAAAATATAAATTTATAGTTCATGATTCATTGACTTTGATGAATCAAAGCATATCACAATGTTTCTGATCGGTGCTCATCTCTAATAGTGACCCTAATAGGGCTTTCAAGGTAAGAGAGATATTTAAGGAGTGGTTTGTACTAGAGACGGGCATGGATTAATGTGGACCCCTTTATACAAAGTAAACCATGTCACAGGTGCTGTGCATATCCTGTCCCCACACACCCCTTGGGCCAGCTGGTCACTCACATTTTATTATGCACCATCGGGGTCCAGAGGTGCTCCAATCTGCGCACAAGCTTGGGTTGCTCGTCTCTACCTCCTCTGGCAGCCAACCACTCATTGGTTGCGAGGGGAGAATCCCCATCACACCTTCTCATCATAGTAGTCTGCTGCTGGTGGAGTCACATGTTTTCCTTCATATGAAGGGGTCCAAATTAATTCAGGCCCATTTCTGGTTTGTACCAGTTCTTCACACACTCTTCCCCATGTGTTTCCATGGCTGAACAAAGATTTAAGGTTCCTGAGTTTTAGTCTGTTGTTCTATCCACTATACCACATTGGGCGTACCTTTAATTAATGGATGAACTTCCATTATTTAGTATTATTTTTCACTCTGAAGCAAATCTCTGCAAAAACTCACCTACTTTTGGCATTTTAGTGGTCTACTAAAGGTATTACCTTCTCTTTTTTTCACTGATAAAGGAAGCCACACATGTAGAGAAGAGTTAAACTAAATGGCCAGTATGAATTACATATAAGAACAGTGCAACTGACTCTGGGAAAGGATGTCATTGCAACCTAGTTCTCTCTACCAGTTTAACTGCATACTAAAATTTTACTTTTTCTCATGGCTTCAAGAAATCAGTTGGATTTACCTCTGGGTGTTTGTTATTGTTTAAAACACATACAAAAATATTATTATTAATTTGTTATAATCACATTGGTTTCCTTAATCTCACTGATATTCATTTTCCATGACTTTCAATAGCAGTCTCAAGTGGTCTTCTGCCATCTGTAGTTTCTGTGTTTTCCATCCAATTGGCATGGCATTTCCAAATGTTCTACTAACCCTCCAAAAGCTCAGAACTGCTAAATTTTAGACAGCCAGGAAATAGGCTCACCTTTCACAAGCAATTTTAACAGCCAAAGCAGCCTCACTATAAACCACAAACTACAAAGCTAACTAAGCTCATGGGAGTGGGGTTGGGAGAGGAAACACAATATGGAACAGAGCAAAAATGCTCAGAAAAACTGTAATAGATGAGTGGGAATTGTTTACAGTGAAAGAACAAACTAAGGAAAAAGCAGCTACCGAGGAACATTATGAGACATCAGGGGCAGCCATGTTGTTGACCATTAAACAAAGCCCAAAATAGGAAATAGAACAACTTCATCCTTCATCAGGCTAGAAATATTTGCAAAGTCTATCAATAAAGAGAGAGAATCAAGAGAAGTGTGCTAAAGCCATTCACAGACTGACATCCTTGTTGTTGCCCACACATATGCACGTCGGCTCTCTCAACTCCCCTTGGTCATCACAGCTAGTGGTGAAGGCTTTTGGGAGTTTTGGTCCAAGAACATCTGGGGACCAAGATTGGGAACCATTGTGGTAGAGGTTTACACCAATGAAGAGAAGGCTAGACCATCCATCCTACTGCTTATGGGAAGTCCACAGGCAGGACAGGATTGCAACGACACCTTTCTGATTGTGTTGCCGAACAGCTGGCATACTGAAGTATTCTTCTGCTGCTTTTGGATATACGATATAACAATCCTAACTAGAATCTATACCTGTGCTGTCTTTAAAGGTATCAGAGTTCTAAATTATGGAGAAAGCCTCCCTGCTGCAGACAGTCAACAATGTGGTAGGGGTAGAGCTAAGATGTTTATGTAACAATCAGCTCTCCTAAGAGAATGCTGAAAGCTTGCATAGAGAGGTTCCAAGTCCAGTTGACCTCTATTTAAGTTGAGATGAGTCCTTGTCTCAACCAGGCTGTCTAACTGGCACTCTTCTCCAAATCTACTCCCATTTAAAAATCACTGAGAAACCAAGTTAAAACCATGAGTCTTAGAGTCATCCAGAACTCCCAAAACTCAGGAAATTACTGGACTCAAAGTAGGTTAATTTGTGGCCTTAAAGAAAAACAAAATAAGTATGGTAGCAGGTTACCTGTTCAAGAGACCAAGCATACGTTTTAAGTATTGTTGTTTTATTAGAAAAATAAAGATTTAGATAAATTCAGTTTATTGCAAAGCATAGCATTCAAAATAATTTCCATAACTAAAGTATTTAGAAATCTAGCAAATTCCAGCTACAAAAATTAAAATAAGAAAATTCTAATAGCTAGAAAGGCAGGTAAGGCTAAGCCCCCCTTTCTATTCTCCTACTATGAACTACATTTTAGCATTGGGAACTCCAAAGTCCATTTAAAAACTCAAAAATCCATGGTAACATCCAATAATCCAAAAATGAATCTAAAAAGAGTCTCTCTCCCTGTAACATCCTGTCATTTTCTTCACACACTGGAAACACCCCCTTCTTCACTCTCCACTGACGTAAGCCAATCAGGATGAAGGATTGCTCATCTCTCTCCACCTCCTTTTCTCATGTGTTGTTGACATTTTTCCTCAATGTTATGACTCGGCTCTTCGTCTTCGGCCTTGGCCAAGCTATCTACATCAGTGGTCCCCAACCTTGGGCCTCCAGATGTTCTTGCACTACAATTCCCAGAAGCCTTCACCACCACCTCTGCTGGCCAGGATTTCTGGGAGTTGAAGTCCAAGAACATCTGGAGGCCCAAGTTTGGGGACCACTGATCTACATGATAACATTCCTAGCTACTGTAGCTGTAAAGGAAAACAGCTTCTCAATGCTTCCAGCAAAATGACACAGACTAAGATGAATTCATTATACACCATTCCATGACTACAAATCCCATTTAGAAATTACATTTTAGCTTCATTAACCTAAACCATCACAGCTTACACTACATTGTGTGCAAATCCACACACTTTTGAAACATCTGTAGAGGACCCATGTCTTCTAGTTCCATATTTCCTTCCCCTTACCACACAGCTTGGAAGAGTATTTGTGGAAAGAGGGCTTATCAGAATGGTGGGTACTTTTACTAAAAGATACTTGAATTGAAGGCTGGACCATTTACTTCCCTCCTCAGATTTGCTTTGACATCCCTAGGAAACACCAACTGACTTAGTTTGTCAGCTAGTAGAAATGAGCAAAAGATAAACAGATTGAATATAAGCTTAGGTTTCTTCAAGTCACCACCAAATGTAATACTTCTGCTACTACCTACTGCCACTGTTATTTTCTTCACAACTACTGAGCCCATCTTTCATCACAAGATTCAGAGATTAAAAACTGCCAATATGCCCTACATTAACATACGTACATGATTCCTCTGCCATCTTCTTTCACCTTTATATCTAATATTCTCTTTTTCTCTCCATCTTGAGTTTTTCAGCTAGGAAGGACTGAAAAATCAGTTCTCGTGGGAAAACACCTGTGTTATCAGACTGAAACAGTCTCAAGATCAGTGTGTACTGCTTGAGATGAAGAGCATAATTGCCACTTATTGTTGGTTGCTTTTTTTTTCCTGTTGGAGGATATGCAGACTTCATCATGTTCTGGAAGGCTTTAGGACAACAGAACTGTGATTGGTTGGTGAGTGTCATCACTGTTGCTGCTTGAAAAAAATATGAGAATGACCGAGAGGAACCTCAAGGGCTTCAAGTCCTTAGATGTCAGCTTGTTGCTCTCTTAGTGAGATCTGCACTTTGTGTAAGCTCAGGAGTGTGTTCTACAGTAAGGTCCTCTGGCATAACTCATGTGGGCAAAATTATTATATTTCTTATATAGTGATTTCTTTCCCACACTTTTCTATGTCTAATTCATAATCAGCTTATTTTCTAACAATAATTCTTTTATTATTATATAATAATTTTATTATTCTTTGTTTAATAAAATACATAAATGAAACTTCTCCTCATTTGGTGTGCTGGTGAGAGATTATGTTGAGAGATTATGGTGCTGAATCCAGTCTTGAATCCTTGGCCATCTACAGAGTTAAGTGGTTTAATACAGTATTGGTCTTTGCTCTGAAGGAAGGGAATCACTTATTGCTTATTCCAGGCAAGGGGTAGCAATCATTAGTAGGCCTGAGCTTCCAGGGCTTGCTAGGGGTTGGCTTGGTCCCTGTATGGGACCAGGTTTCCTTCACATTCAGAGATTAATACCCCAAACTGGTGGAAGTACCCATTTCCTCCTTACATATATACATGGAGACACTTTATTTAGGTTCACACATGAATGGGCCATTCCTTTCTGCCTTTCTCCTCTCCTCTCCTTTTCTGGATGTGCTTCACAAAGGAGATTGGAAGCATTTGTTTCTCCATATTAAATGAAACAAACTGAAGCTAGTGTTAATTGTGGCTTGCCCAAGCATGGCACTTTCAAACTGGTTTCTGACCTTGGTTTGTTTAGTTAAAACAATAGTGACTAAATCTTCTAGGCTGGATGATTGGCAAACTGCAGGCAGCTGAACAAACAAGTTGATACTGTACTTCCATCACTTCCTCATGTCTGTACCAGAGGAGAAAAGGAAAACAAGAACATGTTCATGTAGGTAACAAACTACTATTTGGTACAATGTCCAGACAAGTCCACATATTGTCCATAAATTCTGCTAGATGAGGGTGTAATCAGCATCTGCTTCTCACCCTGCTTTTTCTTGCAAGTGAAAGATTTGTTTCTTCTTTTTTCCAACCTATTTGATGAATACTTGAATACATATCTTTGTGTGGCTACAACAAAGAAAGAATTGCCTATTAACAATATGTTGTCCTTTACTGACATCATCCTGTACACCTATAAACTCAAAGTTTTCATGCATGTTCCATTCTTGCAGGATATCGAAATAATTAGTTTTTATAATCATGAATGCTGGTAGGTTAGAGTTGATAGACTCCACTATCCATGATGGGAGTTTGGATTATAATGACCATCTGAACCAGTATTCACCTAGAATCCCCCAGGCAGAATCCTCCATATTGTCTTTCTGTTTGAGTGAAATAGCTGGGAAGAGGAAGGAATGACCCCTCAGTTGGACTGCTTCTTGGAAATTACTCCAGTGATCTACAGATAGTAATTCAGTAAGAGGCTATCCTTATAGAGTCTGATGGGTAGTGAGGAATAATGCAACTGAGAAAGTGTTGCCTTCTTTCCACCCAATACTTGTGGAGAGAAGCACAACATGGAGGTAGATGGACGTATATTTTCCTTCTGGTTTCTCCTTTCCTAGTCCCAGAACTTTGTCTAGGGTGTTCTGGGTGAATTCTGGGGCCGGAAGTCCTTATAATCTGAAAGTCCTCTCCTTATCCAGCTGTACATGGCAAGGACATACATGATGCCATATGCATCTAATGCCTTTATATGATGAATACGATTCTTCAATGATTGTGGAAATGTTTGGATAAAATCCAGCTCAACTCCATAAACCTGTTACTTATCAAATGCTGATCTATAATCAAATTCCAATGGAGAATCACAATTACTTAAAATAGCCTTCAGATAAAATTGAGATTATTTTGTGTTCATCTACAGAGAATGTTGCCGTTCAACCACAGGTGTCAATGGACATCCATTCTTTGTAAAAGAAAAAATAAACGTAATTCTAAGTCAAGGATATATTTTGGCCCGCTGAGAACTCTGCCTTTTAAAAGGCATTCAGTTTAGCTTGGGACTTTCAAAATTTACTTTTTAAAATTTGGCATTCTTTCAGTCAAAATGAAAGAAATTTAGCACATCCTTCATGTTGACTTTAGTACTGTCCCCATCAAACACTGTAACTGTTTTGGAAATATTCAACCTTTTTTAAAAAAAACCAAAATAACAGACTTGTCTAGCATTTGGCACACTGATGATTAGAAATAACCACATGAGCTGATCTAAGTCTTCTGACAGTGGATAATTACAGCATTATTTTTTTTTCTTCCTAGAAAAAAATGCATTGCTTTATTTGTTTTGAAAACCATAGCATGACAGCACAGCCTGGCATGATTAGATACCACTGTGGAGCATTTTGCCGTTAGTAGCAGTAATACTAGACACATTTTAAAATGAGGCATGATATTCTCAAATGCCTATCCTGTCAAAGCTCAAAATGTATCAGTATCTAAGCCAAGAGAAGAAGGGAATGTTCTTGTTCTTCAATACCCCATGGGCTTAATTCAACATTTGTTCTACCTAGAGTAAACCAATGGGGCTGATGAAATCAATGTGACTTAATTTAAATTCATTGGGATCAATCTTTCTGCCTCACTTTCCCATGCCTCCGGGGGGGACCACCAACACTAAGTCCTTCAGTTAGTCCACTGTAGACAGAGCTAACATTAGCTAGTATCCTGTTGCTAGGATACACCATGGCCCCATGGTGGTTGCTACTGCTCAATGTAATTACTACTGATGAACTATATAGTCATTTTGTGGATGAGATGGAACCCTAACCTTGTGGTATAAGATGGAAGAGTGAGCCCTCTGACAGTTCTGTGGTACCTTTGAAAAAAGAAAGGCCTGTTGCTTGATTAGGACTTTTCATTCTGGCATTCAAAAATGCCTCAGTTTACTATCGATCTGGTTCTTGAAGCACATACAGATATTTTGTCTGAACTGGTCCACTTATTCCTGACTGCAAATTACTCCCATAAATCTTTACAAAAAGAAATGATAATTTTAGAGCCACTGTGGTGTAGTTTCATGTTAAGGGTGAATCAAATGAGTTGCATTCTGTCATTAGAATCAGAAATCAGACAGACAATAGTTCATTTGGTTTATGCTCAGAAAAAGGCAGCTAGGAGCTCTGGGGAGTCCAAGGCCAATCCAACTCAAAAGACAGAGCAATCATTGGACACAAAAAGAATAGTGTGTGAAGGGCTCAGAAACAAGTAGTTAATCTGCAAATCACTGACATTCGAAACAACAAGTCAAAGAGAAGCCCAGTCATAAACAAGTCAGATTGTTCCACAGAGGCTCTGTAAGCACTAAAGAATACTGCAGTGGGCACCACAGCAAAATATGTTAATTGCCTCCAACAGTTTTGGTCTGGTGAAAATGGCTGTATTTACTCTTCTTCAGGTGGAACTTCTCTCTTCTCTGCTGTCTTGACTAGAGATGTACATGAAATGAAACATGAAGGAAAAAGAAAAAAACCCATGAATCAAGGCCATGTTGTCGTTTGTTTCAGAGCACTTCGGGGAAATGCTCCTGCTCAGAATGAAACAAACCAATGAACTATTATTGGTGTTGGCAATCCATATGCTTCATTTGGGGCACATAGTCTCTGAACAGACAGACTGGCACCCCCATGACACACACCTTCCCTTAAATTCCTCCCTCCATTTGAAAATCATTGATACAGAATGTGTGGTGCCCTGTTCATCCACTCTGGCCCTCAAAAGTAGAAACCCTACAGCTGGAGGAAAAAGATATTGCATAGGTATGGATCAGGGTTGAGCTGGACCCTATTTCCCTGCATGGGATGAGCTCACCAGGAAATAGATCTCGTCAGACTACTCCATAAGTGATCCAAATTTTGAACAACTTCTCTGTGTGATCACACCCTAAGTTCTTTTTATTAACAGTAATTTTTAATGTGCCTTTTCTACATTTTATCTTCAATTTGTCCTCTATACAGCTTCCCAATTTGGTGAAACTCATGTGGAAGAGATAAGGAAGGAGGGCCTTAGAATGGGGATGAGCAACGAGTTACAAAGGAGGTGGGAAAGAATGGAGACGAGGCCCCATCTCTCTCGGAGACAGAAAGTAAAAAGATTTCAGTAGAAACACATTCCCAAGAAAGGTCTTCAAACAAAAGGTAAATAATACACTTCAATAGTTTAACTCATTTATTCTGTTGTAGTTGTATTGTCGGTTCTGCTGACGCTTCTCACCGCATGGAGCTCCTTTGCCCTCCTCTCTGGATAGTGCAAGATGCACTATATTCTCGTAGTTACCCGGGGAAGGGGGAGCATCCTTAAAAGGACGTTCCCCCACGTGCTCCTCTATTGAGGCTCACATTTCCTAGCAGCAGCTGTGTTCAGCGCTGCAGGAATTTCTTGCTGTGTTGCAGCCGACAGTCTGGAGGAGAGTTTGGGGGGGGTGCATTGCCACTCCCCAAGATTGGAGTGAAGTGTCAGGGATCAATTCTGATCCCCGGTGGAGCCTGATGATGGGCATTTTGTTTAGAAAAAGAGGGGGACAAATTAACAAAGAGCATGAAATCCCAAAGGATGGATGGATGGATGGATGGATGGATGGATGGATGGATGGATGGATGGATGGATGGATGGATGGATGGATGGATGGATGGATGGATGGATGGATGGATAGATAGATAGATAGATAGATAGATAGATAGATAGATAGATAGATAGATAGATAGATAGATAGATAGATAGATAGATAGATAGATAGATAGATAGATAGATAGACAGATAGACAGACAGACAGACAGACAGACAGACAGACAGACAGACAGACAGATAGATAGATAGATAGATAGATAGATAGATAGATAGATAGATAGATAGACAGACAGACAGACAGACAGACAGACAGACAGACAGACAGATAGACAGATAGACAGATTTTTAAAAACAACAAGGGGAAGAGGGGGCAAAGATTTTAGGGTTGGGGTGGAAACACCCCACTGGGCTTGGCCCTAGATTAAGGGCAGTTTGGGCCTAAGGGCAGTTTGGGCAGAGTGAATACCCCCTCCCCCACACAGTTAATTGCAGGGTGGTGTGTCTGTGGTGTGCCCTGACTTCAACTGGGAGTGGGGAGCGTGCACACACGCACACACACATATCATAAAATAAAATAAAATAATTACAACAATAAATGCATTTACACAATTCTTAGTAGTTAACTAGTCTTGAATTTTTAAAAAGGGGGAAATAAATAAATAAATAAATAAATAAATAAATAAATAAATAAATAAATAAATAAATAAATAAATAAATAAATAAATAAAAATTCAATAAAATAAACAAACAATAAGGAGATGGCTAAAGGTGTGCTTAAAATTGACTCACATAGATAAGGGTTAGCTGCGTGGCTAGCTGGCCGTTTATTCACGAAAGAGCTTTTGGCAGCAGTCATGGCCCCTAAAAAGGGTTAGGACAATGGCAAAGAGAAGCAGCCTGTGAAGCGCAGGGCTCCTAGGGTGTCCCTCCCCCAGTTGTATCATCATCATCAGATGAGGAGGGGTGGCCTGTGTGGGAAGAACTATGGGACAAAATAGTGGCTTTGGAGCAGCAGAAGGCTGGTCAAGTGGATAATGGGACTAAAGTCAATCAGCCACGGCACTCGTCAAGGGAGTCCAAGGTGCACAAACAGGCTAAACTGAAAGCCATTGCTAATAATCGTTTGTCTCATTTCACTGCCTTAGAGGCTGGTGTGCAAGGTGCATTGGGGGTTGCAGATTTGCCAAGGGAGTGCCAGCCAACAGAACAGATCAGCCAGGATGAGGACAGAGCAAAATGCATGCACGTAAAGGAATCCAGATGCAGGAAGCGGTTGAAGATAGCAGGTTGGACTGTGAAAGGCCTTCAACTAGCCGGGATGCAGCCACTACTCAGGGGTCAGGTGAACTTGCAGCTGCACCGGTCACTGATCCAGCCATGATATGGCCATGGGGACTGAGAGCACAGGTGCAGGAGCAGCTCAACATGGGCACGCAGGGTGGCCTGGCAAGTCAGGCACCTTTGAGTCCATCCACTGGCAGGTTGCTCAGTATCCTGTGCAGTGTTTGAGCCTTTTTGGAATGGGAACTTAGACGTAGGGCAGGGCTGCGTAGCACAGCCCATTATTTAGATGATTTTCTTTTCTGTGGTGCAAAGAATTCTGGGAATTGTAGGCACTTAATGGAGATTTTTGAGCAATTGGCTCAGGAGATTGGGCTTACTTTGGCTGAGGAGAAAACGGAAGGGCCAATGCTGAACATCACATTCTTAGGTATAGAGTCGGATATTTGTCACTAATACTGCATGCTTAATGTGGCAAAATTTTTTGGACAATTTTATCAGAGTTTTGTTCTGGAGAGTGGAATTACACCTCCAGAATGAATTCCAAGTTCAGACAGACACTACAAGGTCATTAGGTTTTGGCATCTATTTCCGGGGTTGTTGGTGTGTAGGGAGTTGGCCGGATGAGTGACAGAAGGCAGACCTGGACTTGATGTTCCTTGAGTTTTTTCCCATCCTAGAAGCCCCTTGATTATGGACTGCTGAATGTGCCAATTCAGTAGTCAGATTCTGGTGTGATAATCTCGCAGTGGTGCATGTCATTAATAACATGTCATCCAGATCTGAAGGGTCATGAGGCTTTTGAGGGCACTTGTCTCACACACCTTACAATTTAAAATAGTATTTCATGCAAGGCAAACCCCCAGCATAGATAACAATATAGCTGACACCCTTACCCATTCCGTGGTGGGTAGTGCAGAAGGAAACTGAATCGGTGAGTGCCCATGGAATTCAAGCAGTGCATAGCGGGTCTGAACTTTCAATGCTGCAGATTGTGAGGTTACAGTGCTGGGAGGAAAGACCTCCTGGGGACCTCTCTGGGCTGAGAGCCACCAATGGCGGGGGGGGGCGAGGGCTTGCATGCCTGGAGGTCATATTTCGCCAGCTGGGGCCATGCCATCTTAAGGACAGCATGACAACGGGCATGGAACTCACCCTTATATAGGTTGGTGAGGGGATCCTGTGAGACTTTCAGCACCAAACGTGATACCGCACTACCGCAGGCACCTGGTTTCTAAGCCATAAGTTATAACATGTTGATTTAATCAAGTGTGGCCCTATTTATACCCATCACCTGCATCTCACCTCATTATTCCAGAGTGGGAGGGCAATGGATGTTCTACATATTTTCTATTTACCTGAAATATTTTGAGGAACAACAGTGATTCTGTTTCTGCCAGAAGTGTGCTACTTTTCAGATAGAACACATGCTGGTAGCATCTGAACACAGCAGCCTTGGAAATAAGGCCCAAATATCTCCAAAGTCAAAATACGTAACTTCTGGAGAACTGCATAACTGAACTCCATACTACAATTATACCACTATGGCTAAGAATTTAGCAATATAAAATGATTCTGAAAAAAAAAAACGTATATTTCAGGATTACAGAACTAAACAAAACTGTGTGTTAGGAGTACAGGAGGAATCAAGAGGAATGTTTTATGTGTGGCTAAGTTACATTAACCAGAGAGTTGGACTAGAGTGACCTTCAAAGATCTTTCTACCTCCTGTTTGTGTATATTGTGTTGGTTGCTGATTGTGCGTTTAAAAATATGGCATGGAGCATCAGTTTGATCACCCCAGTTGCATGGACAACAGGTCTGAGGTGCAAGTCCACCCCTTTGCTGTGGAGAGTCATCTTGTTCCAAGCCAGAAGTGAAGCTGGAACTAACAACCACATAGAATACCTTGGCAAATTTACACTGCCTAAATAACATGTTTGCTGAGGACTCCCAACTTTAGAGTTTGAGCAATCATGGAAAAATCTGAAAACAACACTATCAATTTAATAGAAAGCTTGTGTATCATAAATTGACCCATCAAGGATTACTGGTCTGACAAACTGGTTTTCTATCAGCTCTGTTTAGGGGTCATGTGCTGACTATCGACAAAGCAGTAAAGGTAAACGTAAAGGTAAAGGTTCCCCTTGACAATTTTTGTCCAGTCGTATTCAACTCTAGGGGACGGTGCTCATCCCCGTTTCCAAGCCATAGAGCCAGCGTTTTGTCTGAAGACAATCATCCGTGGTCACATGGCAAGTGCGACTTAGACACGAAACACTGTTACCTTCCCACCGAGGTGGTCCCTATTTATCTACTTGCATTTGCATGCTTTCGAACCACTAGGTTGGCGGGAGCTGGGACAAGCGATGGGAGCTCACTCCATCACGTGGATTCGATCTTACGACTGCTGGTCTTCTGATCCTGCAGCACAGGCTTCTGCGGTTTAGCCCACAGTGCCACCACGTCCCAGCAGTAGAATGTTCTTAAAATCCCTTCCATGATCCGCGCAAGCTATTTATCTGAAGCCTTTGCATGGATATTTGATTTAACATGTTTGTTTTGAAGCTGCTGAGAAACTAGAAGGAACAAGTGTTCTTCCCCTGTTCAAGCATTTCAAAGTGTTCTTTCTATAGTGGGCACATATGCTACTATCCAGGGAGTTTACAAAATGCTCTGTCTTCTTTTGTACTCAACACCCGCTGTTTTATAATGAAGACACAAAATGCACTGACTGAGTATTCCATCATGTCATTTTAGAGGCTACAATAAGAGATTCAGAGCAAGAAAGAATAAAACCTCTCTGTCTTCGACAATGTTGAAAAATGTACAGATGAGATTTTCCATACCAGTTCAATTAGCTTAGAATATGCCTTTCATAAAAATGAAGAGTCATATGTATGGAAATGGCCTACTTACTTCTTCAGCTGTTCTCATGATTAGGACTATGTTAGTAGGGGGGACTATTTATTTTAAATGAGAAACAACACTCTCTAGGCCCCTTGCCGTGTGCTGTAATTTATACATGTTCTTTGTAGATTTGTATTTATCCCAGCTGTGAATGGAAGTCCCAATGACATGTTTTTCAATATTATTTCACTGACTAAACAATAAAAAAGGCTCTAAAACTGGCAAGCCTCCTTTAACTCCCTGTTGTCCCACTTAATGTTAACTCAGTACCACTGGGTGAAGACTGCAGTTTTATAAGCACAATGAGTGTTAAAATACCATTATTCTGTCTCAGGGGAAAATAGCTATTTACCTTGCTAACAGTGGTCTACTTCAATCAAGACTCACCATATATAAAAGTAAGTTACATTGATCTCTTCAAATAAAACTATACAGATCTCAAGCCTTGGGACATTAAATCCATTAAGCATCTACCATTGCTCCATCTCACATAGCTAAAATTATTTAAATTATAGACAGACATGTATGAACTTCCCTTCTACGCAGTAGCTATTTCAAACTTTTACCTTATAGAAAACTGCTAAACACAGATTCCATACCTTTTAATCTCATCATTTATCTGTCCCTACAAGATACATTTCAGTTGTCCTTCATTATAGGTTGTTGTCCCTATTTTCTGATAACACAGTCCTATTTTGTCCCTAATTTTCCCTTTCAGATCCTGTATAACTTTTGTAGGACTTTCTCATAAGCCTTAGGAGTGGCTCAGAACCTGGGACATTCTCATAAGGATCCAAACCAACAATTCCCTGACTGAAGCTGTTCCAGCAGGCAAAATGGCTTCACAACTTTCCAAGCTACCATCCATGTCACAAGAAACAGAACTGGACCACCCTTTTTTTTGTGATCTTAGACACATTCTTGTTCCTGAGAGTTCCTGGATTTGCTACCCTTCACCCTTCTAGACTGATCAGTGTTAAAACTGTTTATTATAATGAAGATACTGGTGATCTTGTTTCTAACAGAGCATGAAAAGATTATTTTTTTCTTGGAATGCAACATCCAGACATTTCCCATCAGCATCATCAATGGCCATGCTGGTACAATCATTCAGGGTACAATAGTACATAAGTAATTTATCAAAACTCAGATCTCTAACAAACATATGCATTCACCTGAGGCAGTATACAAGTATACACAGATAGCCGAAGATATCTCTACGCATCTCATATGCGTGCTGTATATGAGGACATTTGACCAGCCAGAAATGGCTTCCACATATCAAGTTCTTGGGATTTTATTGCTGTTGATTTTTAAGGCCTTGGCCTTTGCCAAGTGCAGGCAAATATATGCTCCAAGCTTAGTGTTCAGATAACACCAGGCTGCACTCATGTTAACATCAACATTAACTCTTCCCCCCATGACAATTTATCCTATTCTCCCAATGAGTACTCAATATTCATTTTTCAGATTCTGTATTACTTAATAGTACTGCCATTGTCCCATTTGCTCCAATTTTTGTAGAAGTGTTGCACTGGAGATGTATTTCCCATGCACTTCTCTTACTTTTGCCCTGCAGTTAGTCTTCATTTCTAAATCAAGTTTAGCCATATTGTAGCTGGTTGTTGCTGGTGGTATTGGCACTTTCCCCACCTTCCGCATGACATAAAGCTTGTCTCCATAGGTAGAGACAAGATCTGTGACTTTGAGAGTTATTATTATTATTCAAAAACACCAGGTGCAGTCAAAATTATGAAAACATTGACTGGTATTATATAACAGATACAAGTTTTAACCAAAAACCTATCTGTTAAATATCGGCGCAGAATGTATTCTGTTCCTAATATTGCCAGTTTTTTGAGCTCTGATGATGTGTTATTGTTCCCAAAGCCCCAATCACTACAGGGACCGTTTAAGTGTGTTTCTTTCAGAGGTGAGATGTTTCGATTGCCAGGTCTCTGTACTTTGTAAGTTTTTCAAATTCTTTATTTTCAACTCTGGCATCCCCTGGAATTGTAATGTGAATGATCCAGACATTTCTCCCTTCATTTACCTACTATGTCCGGTGTGTTGTGTTCAAGATGTCTATCCAGAAATTAGGTCCGGAAATCCCGCAAGATCCCAACTTCCTCATTTTCTGTCACCTTCTCTACCTGACGTACCCACAGGTTTTTGGAGGCTGGCAAGTTATGTTTTTTGTATAATGACCACTTTGCCACTCTGTCATTTCTAACTTTGGAATCTGTTTGTGCAATTTTTGGACATTCACAGATGAGCTGTGATACTGTTTCATCTTTTTCTTGGCAGAGTCAACATTTGCTGTTACAACTAATTCCTTGGATTTTAGTTTTCATTACGTTGGTTCAGAGTGCTTGTTCTTGTGCAGCAAAGATCAAGCCTTCGGTTTCTTTCTTAAGGGTCCCCTGTTTTAGTCATCCCCATGTTGAATTATGATCATGCTTTCCATCAGTATTTCCCAGGTGTAGTGGTTTACTTTTCCAACTGTTTAATTTATTTTCAAATTGTTGTATCTTATATTGGGTCATTGTTGGGGAGAGTGTTTCAGCCCCGTGGAGCCTCAATTGTGGGGCTCCGCAGGGCTCAATGCCATTTAATATCTACATGAGGCCACAGAGTGGGGTCATCAGGGTGTGTGGGCCTTCGTGCCATCAGTACGCTGCTGACACCCAGCTCTACAGCTGCTTTTCTCCAACCGCAGTAGACACCATTTTTTCCCTTCAGCACTGCCTGGAGGCTGTACTGCAATAGATGCACAAGAATGGACTGAGGTGGAACCCGGACAAGATGGAGTTCCTGAGGGTGGGTGGCCCCTCCATTGGTGGTTTGAGAAACTCCCTCTATTTTGGGGGAGTGACTCTCACCATGAGGAGTGAGGTTCGCAGCTTGGGGATCTATCTGGATCCGGTGCTCACCATGGAGACCCAGGAAGTGTCAGTAGTCTGTATCGCCTATTTCCATCTGTGGTGGATTGCTGAGCTGTGTTCCTATTTTGATGTGGGGGCCTTCACCACTTTGGTCCATGCACTTGTAATTTCGAGATTAGACTACTGCAAATCACTCTACGTGGGGCTACCTTTGAGATTGATGTGGAAGCTTCAAATGGTGCAGAATGTGGCAGCCAGACGTCTCAGTGGGATGAAAAATATTAGCATATTTCCCCTACTCTGGTGGCCTTGCGTTGGCTGTCCGTTCATTTCTGCATTGATTTCAAAGTGTTAATGATGACATACAAAGCCCTAAATGGTTTAGGACCTCGATATCTAGTGGAACACCTCCTCCCACCTAGATCTACCCAAATCACTCGTTCTAGCCAGGAAGGGCGGCTGAGGGGCCTAAGGCCAAGGGAGGCCCCAAGAGAAAGGGAAAGAAACCGGGCCTTCTTGGCAGTGGCCTCTCACCTTTGGAACAGTCTGCCCTCAGAGATCTGTCTGGCTCCCTCGATGGGTGTTTTTAAGAGCCAACTTAAAACCTGGCTCTTTAGGCAGGCTTTTTCTCCTGTCATCACTTGATTATTTTTAATTTTCTCCCAACTTGAACCATATTACTATTATTTCTTTTTATTATTATAATACTGTATTATTTTATTATACTGCATTTATTCAATTTTATTGCTAGCCACTTGTGTCTAGATGGGCGGGTTATAAATTTAATAAATAAAATAAAATAAAATAGTTTCCAAAATATTCTCCATTTTCACTGCCTTAAGAATTTTTTCTCTGTTTGTACTGATATGATAATTTAGGCTTCTTTTTACTCCTCTACTACCTGCTGTATATGCTACTATCCACTGCATTTGTGTGTGCGTGCAGGCATGTGGGCATCTGTGCATGCAGTGGGATATGCTTGTGTGTTCCTTCAACCCTCAAAAATGTTGAAAATATATAATGCGGACCTCATGCTCGAAAGTTTGGAGACCCCTGTTGTAGGGAATCAAAGTCCTTTGAATCTTAGCTGCTGCTGAAACTACTGGCAGCTTGTTGATGAGCCTTCTGCAGCATTTATTTGCCTCCCACTTTCTCCTTGCTGCGACCTGCCCGCCTACCCACTTCCCTCTTCTCTTCTTAACTTGCCTTTTGTTATGTTTACCTAAGTGCTTCTCTGACGTGAGGCAGGAGCCTCCACACTCTCTATCATTTGCTCAGTGAAATGCTAGCTCAAGACAGCAGGGTCCAGACATGAAACAGGTAGAACTTTGTCCCTATCTGGATGAACTCTTCGGAAACTGTTGCATGGAACTGAGCAGTGCTTGAGGTCTGGGAAACATTTGTACTGGGATTACCCCTGAGCACAAAATTAAGAGTGTCTGTGTGTGAGTTCATTGACAGCCACTTTCTTGCTTTCTCAACTATCAGGTCCTAGTGCTGGAGGCAAATGTACTGCCCAGTGTTGTCAGATATAATGTTTTCCCTGTAAGTTACCAAAGTTCCAGTAGAAGCAATACTTTTTACTCTTACTCCAGTTTGGCATCATGATGAAACCATGTAGCCAGTTGTGCTTGGGTATTTGCTCATGATTGAAGCCAAAATGAAATGAGGCTAATGCTTCCTGCTGTCACTCTGTTTACTTGTAGCATTTGGCAACACATGACAAATGGAACTGCCAGAATCACTGGTAAGTGGGATGAACTTTGTATGTGCTTCTATAAAATTAACCTCCCGGCATGCAAATAAGATAGTGAAGTGCTGCAAGGTTGGTAGTATTCCAAGCTAATTAGCATTCCTGTTGTTAGAAAGTGGAATTGACTGTGTGTGTGGCATTCCTGTCCCTTTATGGACCATAGTGTTCCATGAGATTACAAAACCCTTCTTCTTCCATAGCTATGACTAATGAACCCTGTTTGCATGTACAGGGATATAAATGGATGCATTATGCAATTTCCCAGGAGGACCAATAACATGAAAGAAGAAAGTCCTAAAATAGGAAGGGATTTAGGAATATGATATACATTTGCATGATGCAGATACATTTTATAACAGTTATCAATCAAACATCTTATATCTTTGATTTTCAAAAACAGAAAAACTAGGACATGGTGGCTGGAATCCCATTGCCCAGCTCTGTATGTGCAATGGGAATGATCCCATCAGAAGTGGCAAATTGCCACTGATTTAAGAAAAATTACCATTGATCAGTATTGATTTGGGAGGGACATTCAATTTGCTCCCAGGGTGGCAAAATCACATACACCACAAAATTATCAAACCAAGCCTTTAATCAGTAGTGATTTGCTGACGCTGATGGTGTTGTCGCCATTGTGCATGCAGAGCTGTGCAACAGGATTCTACTAACAGCACTAAAATTAGCCCATCCTCCAAAGTTTTTTTAATGAATTAAATGTTACCCTAATCATACATTCTTGATCCTTCTTATATTCTTCTTAAATAATATAAAATGGGGAAATGGGAAATAATTTAAAACCAGGCAGTGTGAACATTAAGTTATATTTTAACATGAGACTTATAGAAAATGTCTAGAACTCAAGAGTTACCAATGACAAAGAGAACAGTCTACTCGTGGAAGGGCAAATATCTGATAAACAACATGGAAAAAAGTCTATATAATCAGCTGAGCATTATTGATTACATTTTACATCCTGTTGAGTAAATATATTTCCAGTTTCCTCATCACTATCACCATCTGCACATTATTATTTTAGGGACTGATCAAGAAGAGAATATGGATTTTGCAACCCTCATATAATCGATGCGTAACTCAACTATTGTGGTAATGAAGCAGCTAGCTTCTCTGATTTCTGCCCTTACATTAAAAATGTGAAAGGTTTAGGGGAAAAGAGTACAAATACTGCCGTCATTGTAAACTATATCTATTCCTACAGTAGAAATTATGTCTTTATCTTTAGATGTCTTTATCATTTTTCTGTTTCATTGACTTTTCTCTCTTTATTCTGACATTTTTATTTAAGTGAAGCATCCTTTTTCATTTTTTGACATCCCCCTTTGGTTACAGATTCAAGAATCCTTCTTGCCTCACATATTCAAGATGGAGACTTCCCAATATCAAAATAAGAAAAAAATGAAAAGAACAAGAAAAACCAATAGCTCGGAAATCCTGCAGTTTATGCTTTAGGAAAAAAAATGTTGCACCAACTTGAAAGATTCTAAGTAAACTGGAATATTAATTAGCCTGTTAAAAAAGGAACTTCTTGAACTATACAAGATCAAAATTGCATCCAGATGAAGCTTTAATTGTACAATCACGCTACCTTAAATATACAATTTGATAAAAAGTCTAGTGAACAATACTTTTGTTTGTAACACACTGTGCTTTTCTGCTGCTTCTTTTGACTTTTCTCTTACCTATTTCACTTTTCTGACCTTCTTCTATTACAGAGGGAAAGATGGAACAGCTGCATGGTGCCATTTGGTTGATACTGCCTAGAAAAAAAACTGCAGTAGTCCAGGATATGGCTGTCTGTAAATGTTATTGTCAATTTACATGCTAAGGGAAATTCATATTCTCTCTTATAGCAATAGTTCTTCTATACACATGCAAATCACTACCATCATAATCATCTTAGAACTGCAGAGATGGAAAGGATCCTATGGATCATCAAGTCCAGCTTCTGTCAAGGAGGCATAGTAGAGAATCAAACTCCCAACCTCCGGCTCCACAGAGCTATCCAGCAGTTCAGAAAAGAAAAAATGGCAACTGGGCAACAAATGGAAGATGACTGATAGGCACCATCTTGCCCTTTGCCTCAAGTAGTAAAATACCTTGGGCTGTTTTTTGTTTTTTTGATTGGTCATTGGGAAGCACCCATGGGCTTCATCTGAAAATCAGGTTGTGCTTCAAAGGACTATAAGAACTATACTGGATTTATGGAACAATGAAAAGGAACAGGTTTTAGAATTCAACAAAGTTTAAACTAAAAAAAGTTGAATTAGACCATTCTGAACACTCAGTAGCTGATCAATTGCATATGTGAGGCCCATAAAATGTAGGCAAAACTGCTTTTTCTTTTCTTCTATCAGATGTTTTAAGCATGGTAAGGCTGACAAAAAGTATAGACACTGTGCATGTTGCAGATATTGGTTCAGCCCCCATGCTGGTTGGAACCCTTCTTCAGTTCTTAATATACAGTATAAAAAGTACTGTAGTAGGCATCCTTCAGTCTCGAGAGACTATGGTAACATGTTCTGAATAGAGGTCTTGGAACAGTGTCTAGTGTGGCTGACAAGGCCAATTCGAGAGTGACAATCCCTTCCACATTGAAGACAAATACAATATTTCCCCTGTCCAGCTCCCTGATTTTTCTGGTTTTGGGAATGCCTCTTTGCCTTGGCCTGCTAAACAAGTGCCTCTTCAAATTGGGAGAGGCCATGCTGCACCACCTGCCTCCAGGCTGAATGCTCAGATGTCAAGGTTTCCCATCTGTTGAGGTCCATTCCTAAGGCCTTCAGATCCCACTTGCAGATGTCCTTGTATCACAGCTGTGCTCTCCCTCTGGGGTGCTTTCCCTGCACTAATTTTCCATAAAGGAGATCTTTTGGAATCCGACCATCAGCCATTCTCACAACATGCCTGAGTCAATGTAGATGTTGCTGTTTCAGTAATATATACATGCTAAAAATTCCAGCTAGTTCTAGGAATACTCTATTTGGAACTTTGTCCTGCCAGGTGATACCAAAAATGTGTTGTGGACAATGCATATGGAACATGTACAGCTTCCTCTCCTGCCGTGCACAAAGGGGCCAGGACTCACTGCAGTATAGGAGTGTACTCAGGACACAGGCTCTATCGACCTGGATCTTGGTATATGCTGTCAGCTTCTTATTAAGCCATACTCTTGTTAACCCTGAAAATCAGGTTGATTCTCCGGCAGAGGCAGCAGACTAAGACACGAGACAACCAGCTGTATAGAATGCCAATTATTTATTAAATTACACAGCTAGGGCCCAATCTCTTAAAAGCAGAGAAGAGCCCCGAAACACGGGTGCATGGATGTTTTATAGGGATACACACAAAGGGCCGTAAACAGTTAGATTCTGATTGGTGTCCTGAACCCGAAACTTTGGATCTCTATGCCCATTGGCCCTAAATGTTCTGTGGGTCTAACTTATTGGCTGTACCTGAATGTGCATATGATACGCATGCCCCCTTGGCCTTAAGGTTATGAATTACTCAGATGGCGACTATGTGTCTGATTTGACAGTACCCAGATATTCGTTTTATCTCTGTCGTTTTGTTTATTGTTGCATTGTATATGGTGGCCTTCAAGTAACAGCTTTTCCCTTGGTGTCAAGATGGAAGTGCCTTAGCTTCCTCCCTACGCATACCAAGGGTGCCAATTATCTCCTTAATTGCCCTCTGAGCAGGCCTGTTGTTTTGGGAAGTGAAAGTATTGTGTTCTGTTCCTTGGGGCGATATCTCTCAGCTAGCAGATGGAAGGCCATTGAGGCACTATGTGTTTTGATATGCAAGGGTGTGTTTGTAAAGAAGGCCATTGAGGCACTATGTGTTTTGATATGCAAGGGTGTGTTTGTAAAGTTAGCACCCTGGTGTGATTGTGGCAAGAGTCAGAAGAGATCTAAGTCAGGGTCAGTCTACAGTAAAAGCAGTTTCTAATACAGACCCATTCGGATACAGATACATTCAGATACATAAAGTTACACAAGTATTCATGTGCAAGACGTTACAATAATTAAGTTGTATTGAAACTAAATACAATTGCTGCGTTGTGGAAGAAGCAATGGGAATAAAAGCAGTGTATGAAGTGAGGTACAATAATAATAAAATGCTTATTTGTTAACCCCAGAATGTCCAGCCTTCACTCTCTTTGTGATTCTAGAGAACATGGTAGCTGCTTTGCCAATGCATTTATCCAACTCAACATCTAGGGAAAGGGTGTCAGAGATCGTTGAGCCAAGGTACACGAAATCATGAACAACCTCCAATTATTGTTTAGAGATGGTAATAGAGGGTGGTGAGTCCACGCCCTGGCCCATGACTTGTGCTTCTTCAGGCTGGTTGTTACTCCAAAATCTTGGCAGGCCTTACTAAAAAGATTCATAAGTTGTTGGAGCTCTTCAGCAGAATGAGCAACATCAGCTGTATCATCGGCGAAGAGAAAGTCTTGCATGCATTTCAGCTGGAGTGTGGTCTTCACTCACAATCTGGAGAGATTAAAGAAATTTCCATCTGATCTAATCTGGAGATAGACTCTGTTGCAGTTCCAAAAGCATGCTTCAGCTTGACAGCAAAAAAGATCCCAAACAGAGTCAGTGCAAGGACACAGCCCTGTTTCACTCCACTTCAGATGTCAAAGGGATCTGATGTTGAGCCATTAAAAACTACAGTGCCCTTCATTTCCTCATGAAAGGATCTAATGATGTTAAGGAGTCGAGGTGGACATCCAATCTTGGGAAATATTATAAAAACGCCATCCCTGCTAACCAAACCAAAGGCCTTTGTAAGATCTATGAAGGCACCAAAGAGTGGCTGTTGTTGTTCCCTGCATTTCTCCTGCAACTGTCTGAGGGAAAATACCTTGTCAATGGTAGATCTATTAGCTCAAAATCCACACTGTGATTCTGGATAGATTCTGTTTGCAAGCACCTGGAGCCTTTTCAGCACAACACAGGCAAGCAGCTTCCCTACAATGCTGAAAAGAAAGATGCCACTGTAGTTAATTTCAGTTGCCCCTGTCACCTTTGTTCTTTTACAATGTGATGATGTTTGCATCCTTCATGTCCTGTGATACTCCACCTTCCCTCAAGCAAAGACAAAAGATTTCATACAGCTCAGTGGTGATGATCTCTTTACAGCACATCAGCACTTCAGCAGGGATGTTATACTTCCCACAGGTGCCTTGCCAGAGGTGGAGGGAATCCAAGGCCGCTTTCATTTCTGCTAAAGTTGGTTTGCTGTCCAACTCTTCAAAGACAGACAGGCACTCAATGTTATTTAATGTGTCTTCAGTTACTACATTCTCTCTGGAATATAGCTCAGAGTAATGCTGCACCCAGCATTCCATCTGTTGTGCTCGGTCCTGGATTATCACGCTGTAGCAGTCTTTAAAGGAGCAGATTTCTTCTGTATTGGAACTAAAGCCTGCTTGATACCATCATACATTCCCTTGATGTTACCTGTCTCTGCTGCTATCTGCATCTGAGAGCAGAGCTGAAGCCAATAATCGTTAGAACGTCTGGCAGTCTGTTAGACTTTGCTACGAGCAACTTGAAGAGCCTGCAAGTTGTACTCACTAGGACAGGCTATGTATGCTGCTAGAGCTCTCCTCTTTTCCTCGATGGCTGGCATCAATTCCTCCAAATGGGCTTCAAACCAGTCTGCCATCTTTTTGATCTTCTTTACAAATGTGTTATATACAGCATTCTTGAAATGTTCCCATCATTCAGGTGCATTTGCACCAGCCAGGCCTGGAAGATTTTCCTCCAGCGCTTGAGCAAATTCCTCCACTTTCCTCTTGTCGTGAGGCTTGATGTCAATATGTGGTCTTCCTTCCCTTTTTGTGTGGTACAATGTCTTTATTCGCAGTTTGACTCTGATACACACCAGGGAGTGATCAGTATCGCAATCAGCACCCTGATAACTGTGTGTGATCGTAATACTAGAAAAGCTAGAGTGTCTAGTGAGGATCAAATTGAGCTGATGCCAATGCTTCTATCTTGGATGTCTCCAAGAGACTCTGTGTCAAAGCTTCATATTAAAGAACGTGCTGCTGACACAAAGACCATAATAGCAGCAAAACTCTAGCAAGCGTTGGCCACTTTAATATGGAAATAAGCAATCATAGCAGATGAGGTACTGTGTTTTTTTTTACTAGCATTTGCAAATTTCCCCTTGGAAATAAGATAGCTGTGGCAACCAGGTCTTGAAAGCCCCTAATTAAAACATTTAAAGGACACTTTACATGGATAATCAAAAGAAAAACCAGAAATAGTAATATAGTGCCTTTAAGATAAACTTTTTTTCATAAACTTCTGTGTGTCTAAGCATATTCCTTCTGATGAATGGAGTGGTTGTGTCTGTGGGTGTAGTATAAAACTGTTGCCAGCTGCTCATGAAAATGAAATCTAGTTGGTCTTATAGGTGCTACATTACTGATTCTGGTCAATCTTTTGTTATGAAGGAGACTGACATGGCTATTTGCTACATTACATTTACAGTATTGTTCCTAAATGTGTTCCGCCAATATATTTATCATTTTGTATTTTATCATTTACTATAATGTCCTTACATAATGTTATATGGTAATTATGTCTCAATGGGACATAGTCTGTAAATTCTGGACATCTAAGATGCTAACTACAGAGGGTTTTTTTCTCTTTATTTTTAATCCATGTCCAAAATATACAGGTCTAGTTACTCCAAGGACTCATAAGCAGTTCCGTATTGTTTCTATGCATGATTTCATAGGTATCCTTCAGTCTTGAGAAACTATGGTAACATGCTCTGTATCAAGAAGTGTCCTTTCCAGAGCATGAAGCCTGGGTAAAGTAATATGGAGGATAGGCTGTTACCCAAGCAGCAAATCCCCCCTCTCCACGTTGCTGAAATGGTCCAATGGAAAGGCAAAAACCAATACAACTGGTTCCAGCAACATTGCAGGAGTTGGCAGAATGACACAAACTGCCTTCGGGACTCCAGCTCCGGATTTTGCCTCTAGGTTAACTCCTGAAGCCTTTTCCATGAGTGGATATAGCCACAATGCAGTGCAGGTTTGAAATTGGAGTTTTCCTTCTCCTAGATGGTCTGCCTTCCATGGCTGACAAGCCCCACCTACCTGACCTGCTCTCTAATAGTGCAGAAGTATGAACTGACCCTTAAAACTTTCCTGCTTCCCAGGTGTATGCAATGCTAATTGGCTTTCCTATTTACCATATTAGGGTCAGAGATAGAGTCAGAGAATTTGAGGATTTCGTGCACCATTAGGCGTGCGGTCCTGTCACACCCTCATTTAAGGAGGAAAACCCCACCTCCTAGGCCATGCGGTGGGAGGGGAAACAGAATAAATCCCAGCAAAAACAAACTTACCAGCAAAATGTCCATGCAGGCAAACCTGGTCTTCAGCCTCAGCTCAGCCTCCTAGGGAAAAGAGCCCAGGTCCTGGCACACCCTCATTTAAGAAGGAAAGCCCCACCTCCTAGGCCATGTGGTTGGGGGGGAACAAAAGAAATCCCAGCAAAAACAAACTCCTCAGCAAAATGTCCATGCAGGCAAACCTGGTCTTCAGCCTCAGCTCAGCCTCCTAGGGAAAAGAGCCCAGGTCCTGTCACACCCTCATTTAAGGAGGAAAACCCCACCTCCTAGGCCATGCAGTGTGTGTGGGGGAAACAAAAGAAATCCCAGCAAAAACAAACTCTTCAGAAATATGTACTGTATATGCAGGCAAACCTGGTCTTCAGCCTCAGCTCAGCCTCCTAGGGAAAAGGGCCCAGGTCCTGCCACACCCTCATTTAAGGAGGAAAGCCCCACCTCCTAGGCCATGTGGTGTGTGTGGGGGGGAACAAAAGAAATCCCAGCAAAAACAAACTCCTCAGCAAAATGTCCATGCAGGCAAACCTGGTCTTCAGCCTCAGCTCAGCCTATTAAAAGGCAAAATGACACATTCAGATTTTTTTTTTACTTCAGTTGGTACTTAGGAAGAACTAGGAAGAAACAAGATACTTCCCAGTTCAAGAAAAAAAAAGAAAATAACTGAAACTATTGCTCCAATAATTAAACAGGATAGGAGAAATCTTTGTTTGGGATAAATTCCTAATAGACTTGATAGGAATTGATTAATGAGACTGTAGGAAAAGTTTGAATACTGCAGAGTCTATAAATATTGGGAAAGTATGCAGAGTAGATTGTTTTTTCTCCCGGGGTACTTTGGACATGGTTCAGCGAATTCTATTTTTAATCCATTTTGAGGTTTGCAGCCTTCTCTCAAGATGGAGAGACAAACAAGATTTCTAAATTTCTAAATAAATTTCTAAACCTCTCTGAGATGTAGCTAAATTTTCTATTTCACCAGCAAATTTATTCCTTGAAGTTTTGAACATGTTTGCTTTATTAAAGATGAGAAACCTCTGGATTTAGGTCTTGATAGTTTCTTTCGGTTTTTCCTGATTGTTTATGGAACATTTTTAAAACTTTGCTTAAATAATTTTATTTGAATGTATTTCTGCACTTTTTGGAGTCCTGAGCTCCCTACTGCAGCAGTAAATATATCTTTCCTTTTTATTGGGAATTCAGAGAGCTTCAGCTGGCTTGAGTGGAGAGGATATTATATCACATCAGGATTTAATATCTAATACACTTCTTCCTCTTTTGCATTCTATCAGGGTGGTGTGCTTGTGGAGGGCATCAGGAGACACTGTCAATTTTTTTGCCTTATTTTAATGATATTATTTAGTCATTCCTTTTACTTAAAATATTTCATTTCCTTTTGCTTAATTTAACTTCCATTTTATACTATGATCAGATGTTGTTTTCTTACACTGCCTCTGTTCTGTTAATAGTCATGGCTTTACTTGCTACACTTGAAATATTACTGGTTTTCTAATAATCATAGTGTACCTGCTATACTTTAAACATAACTATACTTCACACAGTACGAATAGCTTTATTTTTAATTTTAATATTTTAGCCAACATCCATTGGTTAGCTATGCAAATGGCCATCTCATGAGAAGACTCCCTGGAAAAGACCCTGATGTTGGGAAAGTGTGAAGGCAGGAGGGGAAGGGGATGATCGAGAACAAGATGGTTGGACAGTGTCATCGAAGTGACCAACATGAATTTAACCCAACTCCGGGAGGCAGTGGAAGACAGGAGGGCCTGGGTTAGGGTTAGGGTCCATTGGGTCACGAAGAGTCAGACACGACAAAACAAACAAGCTATGCAAATAGTGTACTTTTGGAGGCGAATCCACTCTAGAAATCAATATAGATCTTATCAGTTGGACACTGAGTCATTTAACTCAGTGGGCAACTGTTTGTGTATCCAATAATTTCTTCATGGGGCAAATTGTCTCTAAAAGTTATGTTGTTTGTGTTATATCAGCATAACTTGGTAAGAAGTGGGCACTGTATTCCTTTACTTTTCCCCCCAATAGTTATGACTTTTCAGAACTTTGCCTATTGTTTCAATAAATATTTTCTTGGCTTACTGCTTGGTGAGGCTCTGACTCTCCACAATCTCATCACAGCAAAACAAAACAAAACAAAAAAAAACCCAACACACAAAATCCTACGATTAAAGCCAATTTTCACTATGTACATAAGCTGACTAGCCTTATTCGATCTGTGATGCCCAAACATTAGTGATGATTTAGAATCCTCTGCCATGGTTGAGACAGCAAGTTTTGGATGCACAGCATGGTCCACTTTACACATACAGTTCTGTACATGGAAAGAGGGGGAAAAGCTATGTTGAAACTAGGGGGAATCACTGAGAGGCCGCCTCACCCACCTTCAGTATTTGCCACCTGAGACTGTTCCCTTACTTTCCCTAACAGTAGGGGTAGGTCTGCTTGGGCCTTTTTCTCTAGCCTTAAGCAGTATCTTTCAGCTCTGTAGTAGTTTTAAAGGCCTTGACATCAAAATCAGACTAAACTTTATCATCAAATATGGCATTACTGCACCAGATTCTTTTGATGTTTGAGAAGTGTAAACAGGCCTGTGAACAGTATAGGGCAAATCACATACACACATACAGCCCTCTCTCTGATATTTCAATAAAAGAATTAAAGTAGATATTTGTCCAAGAACACTGAAACAACTGATCACCCAATTATGGAATTAATTTGCTCCTTAGCTGACCTTTCTTTTAAACTGCAGTAATTATGGTTATATATACACTTAATGGCTTACCCTGAGAATATTAACTATGTACATGAATTTGTAGAAATACGACATTAGGTCACATCAGAAAAAGGAGATTAAAAAGAACCGGGAGCATATCCAATTACTTCAGTTCATGTATAAACATTCCCCACCCACACTTCCATTCCCACACACTGCTACTAATCTGCCACCCATGTTTAGCAAAAGTGAAAAAAAATAATTTTCATTTTAAAAATAAAATTGTTGCACCAGGAATTATGTGTATTTCCCAGTATTTAGAACAGTATGTTGTCTTCCAGTTTGGAAATGAGATACTTGGCTTCAGGTCATACCTGAGGCTAATTCCTTTGACTTTCAGTGTCAACATCCTCACGGGTATCCTTTTCTATGCCCTAGAAATCAAGCAGCCAGAAGTTGTGTGTTATCTGTGACACCGATGAGACAGAAGAGGCAAATAAGCTAGACATCAGTTGTATTATAAGAAAGGCTCAAATTTAATATATGAATGTCTCTAATTTGTATTTGCCTACCTCTCTTAATAAATTTCACTATATAGAAGAGATATGCAAGGGCATATTTAGTCGTAAGATTAATTTTGCTAGGTAAGCTGTGCTAGAAACGTCCAGAAAGGGGGGCAGGAAGGACAGAGGAAGAATGTTTAAAGAAGAGTGAAACCAAAATGAATCTAATAAGATCAACAGAACACAAATGATTTTTCATTTCTGTTAATATGCCTTGTAGTATTTCTATTCTACCCAATCTGCAAGCTTAGCTGGAAGTACTGGAATAATGAGAGAAAAGTGTGTGTGTCTACTGGAATGCCAGTAAAAACTGTTAGGGGAGCATTCTGTGCACAACAAGATGATGGTCTTGTCCTGTTTCAAAAAGTTTCATTTTATTTTATAGGCAATAGAATCTGCCCTTGCCACTGGTCTGCTTAAAAATTAGGCTCCACTTGATTTTAATAAGAAGCAAGCAGTTGACTTCTCTTTTCTCAGGACTGGTTCAGCTGCCAATGCCTAAGGCATGTTTTCCTTACCCATTTCCACCTCTACTTTCATGCTCAGTGTTTTTATATTTTCTCCTGCAAATTCCATTTCACTCCTTGCCGGTGCATCTAATCATGTTTTCTCACTAATGGGTCACCCAGGAGAGACTTAGTTCAGAAAACAGGGTGGACACAGCATCATCTTTAAATGTCTCGTGCACAGAAATCATATTCAGGCTACTTTCAGCTCATCTAATTCATATACATAGAGGACATCTTACAGCATATATATTTTTTTAAATTGCCAACTGTGCAGTGACCAGGCCAATATATTTTCCTTCCTTCCTTCCTTCCTTCCTTCCTTCCTTCCTTCCTTCCTTCCTTCCTTCCTTCCTTCCTTCCTTCCTTCCTTAAGTCAAAGTGCATGTTATTCAGAAAAACCTATTAGTACAATGACAATCTCAGTTCCCCAAAATAGCTCCTTAATTGAAATGCAGGATGGAAAAAACTCTGCTTCTTTAAAGATTAAAAGAATTTAGAATTGTTGTTTTTCTTCTAACAGAATGGAGTCTACAGATGATTAACAGGTTATATCCAAAGAATCTTCACTGACATTTTCTCATCATATAACGAAGAGACAAGTGGACAAAGATCAACATTGGCTGGAATCCTGTTTATGCATGAATTGTGTAATTTGTTACAGCTAATTAATGCTAAATGATGGGGTGTCAGGGTGCATTTCAATTGTACAACTGGGTATGTGACCAGGCACACAATCAGGATATGCCCCAGTATTTCATTCATTAGCCACAATTACCTGTGGCAAGTTACACATACCTTCTGCAAAACTGGGGGGATTTTTCTTATTAATATTCATTTACAGTCAACCCTCGACTTACAAACGGCTCGAGTTACAAACATTTCAACTTACAAACCACTCTGATAGAAAAATATTGACTCGACTTGCACACTTAGATTCAAGTTACAAACAAAAAAAAACGTGTTTGAGGTGGGGAAAGCATGAAATTTGAACTTTCAGTTAACTGTTGGCCAGTGGAGAGGGTGCTTATCTGCTTCCTTCTCTTCCCAGCGTTTTGAGAGTGGATTTGGAGACAGTCTTCAGACTGCCTGGTACTGCCTGATATTGCTGGTATTGCCTAGTACAGTGCGGTACAGACTGTATTTTTATTTTTTGGCCCTTTTTTAATTTTTGATTTTTGGATTTTTAAAAGGTGTTCCCTCCCTCCTTTGCTGCCCCCTTTTTCCCCAAAAGGTGCTTGCATTGACTTATCTTGATTGAAAAGGTGCTTTCCAAGGTGATCTGTTGTCTGAAAGGTGCTTGGTTTTTCCCAGAGGTGCTTGTCTTGGCTGAAAATGTGCTTTTCAGGATGTTCTGTTGAAAAGGTGTCTGTTCCCTCCTTCTCTCCCTCTTTTCTTTCCTTTTTTTTAAACCTACCGGTAAGTCATCTTAGGTTAAAAGGACAAAAAGAAAAAAATTCTGCCCCTAGTGGTAGGAACAGATTAACTGGCTTTACATTAGTTCCTATGGGAAATGCCCCTCAACCTAAGAGCCAAAAACAGCCGGAACAGATTAATTGGTTTTCAGTGCATTCCTATGGGAAATGCTGATTCGACTTACAAACTTTTTGACTTACAAACTTCCTTCCAATACAGATTAAGTTTGTAAGTCGAGACCCCACTGTATTTATTTATTTCATCCATTTGACTTGTATGCTGCCCACACTCTGCAAGAATCTCATTTAGACATAAAGAATTTTAGTGAACTGGGTTAGGATTCTTTCTTCTTATTATTTCTGGTTACAAGAGTAACTTGATTTAAATTTTACTGAAACATAGTGCTAGAAGTAAATTGAAACTTTCAGTGGTTTCAGGTTAAATGGTAAATCAAACCAGTTTATATTATTACATTGAAAAAAGACCTGAGAAAATTTTAATGGCTGCAAAGTTCCCATTCTAGCAGTCTGTGCTGTTTCTGTACCCCATTCCATCTCAGCTTCCTCTGAAGATTGAAAAACAAATAAATAAGACAAAGGATGTGCAGCAGCTCCCTGGCCTGCTCTGTGACCTAATCAAGCGCATAGAGGTCAGGAGAACTGACCAGTGCTATGCCCTTTTCGAGGCAATCTGGGCTGATTTTTGTCCCAGGCCCTGGCGCTATTCACAATTCCCTATAATGACCCTATTCTTGAGAATGGAGAAACATAAATGGTAAGTCTAGATCACACACTGAATGGTGCAGGAAGGAGAGAAGGTTATCATTGGCAGTCTGCAGAGAAGGGTGTTTTGTTTTATTTTGTTTTTATTCTTTCTCTTTCTTGTTTCCCACCCACCCCCAATTTCCTATGGAAAGAGAGGGAAGGATTTTTAAGTGCAATGGACATAACCAGTTTTGATGCCTTCTTAAAAGGCCAGTGTGGGAAAGGCTGCTCTTCTGGATGCTTTCTGTCCTTCCTCTGCCCACATTCTTCTTCTTCCTTAAATTAGTAGTGCTCGAGACCATTGGTGGTTATGCAAATCACTAGGAGATGGTAGATCCTCTGTTTATTGGGCTCTCTAGAGACTACTTCTCTAACAACTACTAGTCTTCTAATGCTTTGCAGTTGTTATGGGGCATGGAAAAATTCCATCCATGTCCTTCTCACACTTAATAGCCATTGCTGAAGAGAGAACCTTGGCAGGAAAAAAGTCTGTGTATCCTGAAGTTCCTCTGAGAACTTGGAGGTGGGAGGGGTGAACTAAAGCTACCAGAATTCTAGTAGGGGAATTCCTGCTGAATTCTGGCAACTGTAGTAAAAATAAAATAAAATAATCCAAACTCCCTATGTCTATTAATCAATTCATTGCCCTCCCACCCGGAATAACCACGGAAGACCAGGTTTGTGGGTAAATCATGGGCCACGCTTTATTGGAATCCATTCCATTTCCATAAACATTGCCACTCGGGGCAAAAGGGGGGGGGGTCCTGTTGTAGTGCGGATTCAGGTTAGTTCTTGATCATCAAATGACCATTTAACAGCCAGCCGGCTGTGCTCCAGCCTCAGTCATCCCCTTCTTCCTTACCAAGGGATCACTATCGGCCTCCATTTTCCTGGACCCTCTTTCCCTCTCTCTGTGCTGACCTACCAACGTGGCTGCCCCCTTAAATATGCCCTGCTCAGCCCATGCCCCTCGGCTGATCTCAGGCAAGTCCTGTAGCCTTGCATGGCATTGGGGAAGGCTGACAATGGCAACGCCTCCTGGGGGATCCCTTTGGGCCCTCTACTGTCGTTGGCATTTGCATCAGGAAAGGCAGGTAACACTTTCCATGTGGAGAAGGTAAAAAAGGAGAAGGTAGGGGCTAGGCTTTTCTCTTGCCAAAAAACAGGTACAAAGCAACTGAATAGGGTTGAAATGTGTTTCAGATCCTAGTCTTGGGATTGTGGTTAAGGAATGGTTTATTTTGATTTTAATGCATCTCTCCCTCTTCTGCATTGCAGTACATGGAGAAGCGATAGTAATGCTTGGGCTTCCTAACCTTCTCTCTTGATCATCATCATCATCATCATCATCATCATCATCATCATCATCATCATCATTATTATTATTATTATTATTATTATTATTATTATTATTATTATTATTATTATTATTATTATTATTATTAAACTTCAGGCACACTCAAAATTATAAAAACACTGACTGGTATTATGTAACAGATACAAGTTTTAACCAAAAAACCTAAGTATCTAGTTAAATATCAATGCAGTATGTATGCTATTGTAGTAGTAGTAGTAGTAGTAGTAGTAGTAGTAGTAGTAGTTAATTACCACACCTTTCTCCTTAAAAGGACCCAAGGCTGGTTACCTCATTAAAAAGACAATATTTAAAAGCTAAAAACAGTAAGTATAGCAATATTAGAATTTTCTCTCCTTTAAATGCATTCATAAAAGCTGCATAAAGTAAGCTAAGAGGGGATGATTACAAATCCACTTCTTTCTTGGCTTATGTACCATCTTGGCAGTGAAAGAATTGCTCATATGAAGGAAAATAACAAACAAAAAACTAAATGGCATCTATTTAAGCAGCTAACTATCTATTTATCTAGAGACACAGAGAGAAAGAAACAAGAGAGAAACAAAGGAGCATCACTCACCAGCCCTGACAGATGTAATTCACCAGCGCACAGTGGTGGAAAGGACCTTCTAAACTCTCCCTCTCTACTATGGTCTTCCCCACCTTCTTTTTCTCTCTCCCCCCTTTTTAAAGTCAATATTGACGTTTGTTCAGCCTCCTGAGATTTGAAACACATTTGTTTTCCGGTTTATACTGCATAAATTTTTTTTGTTGGCAATGTAGCCAAAAGCCTCCACTATGAGAATTATTGTTAGATTTGGAAGAGATTCATAATTGTTAGACTTCATACAGATTCTCCCGCATTTCCCCTATGCCGCCTTGAAGGAGAAACAGCATCTTTTGGCAACTGCTGTAAAAGCCATTCTCCTTCCCCTCCAGGGCTTCATTTCATCTTTGGCATTTTCAACTGTCTGAAGAAAAATACCACCTTTGAATCAAGGCTTGGGAGGCTGCCAGGCTTGGCAATATTGAGGTTGTATGTTGTTAGATCTTGCACATTGAAAAAGTGCCTCAAAACTTTGTTCACAAGTCTTGTGAAAGTTTTTTTTAAGTTGCCAATATAAGAAATGTATTGGTCTTTGGATTTTTGACTAGTGGGAGTTGGAAGAGGGGAGCTGCAGAATTCGAGGGACTTATTTTCTATTAATGTTCTTTTTCCAAGAATTAAATATCACTATTTTAGTGACTGTGCAGACAAACACAATTGACATTAAATATGTAATGTCAGGTGTGTTCGCCTCTGTAATTAGACATCTCCATGTAGTTCTGGCATTAGAACAAACATTTGATTATTACATCAGATTAAGTAAATAATCTGTTCCTGGGGGCAAACTTAGCCCAGCTTGGTATTTTCTTTTTCTCCTATATTAAATAGTTCAGTTACTGCACTAAGTAAAATGTGGAGAGAAGCAAGTCAATTTACTAATTTAACAATTGCTCCCAACCAATATATTGTGCTGACAGCAGGAGTCAGCATTCTGTAAGCCAACTCAAAAAATAGGGGTTCCTGAAACGAAAACTTGTAACTATGAAACTAGCCCTCAGATCAGCACCAAATTTGGCACAGATAGAGCAGACAATCTGCTCTTACTCTGGACCACATTTGGAGAGAGCTGGTCACAGGGTTTTCAAGTTGTGATTTCTTTTTTTAAAAAAATAACACTGTTTTATCCCCATGCAGAAGCAATTGTGGGCACAGAAGCACAATATCTCACATTTATAAGCCAGAGGTTTTGTGAAGAATTCAATTTTACATCACCATTGATGCTCACTTGTCATGAGCAAAAGTCAACAAACAAGAGTAATTTTTATAGGAACACCCAATGCCTGTGTCCTCAAACAGAAGCTACCCTAAACAAGGGAAGAAAGAGTACACTTCCTGTAAAAGTAGTGTCAAATGCTGAAGGATAACGAAGAATCCATTACCGTAAAATCCCAGGCTCCCTCAGATTTTGCCCTTTCTCTGTCATTACTAAGAACTCTGCACTCTCACCTGTCTAGAATCAGACTGAGGAAAAGGGGGAAGGACCATGTGCAGTCTGGCAGAATGAGGCTCTTCTAGATCACTGAATCCAATGCCTACTCAGTCTTCGTCTATTTTCCCAAGGCGGGGGAGGGGGACATGTGCACCAATCCTGAAACCAGTATGCCCAAACTATTAGAAGGAAGAATTCCCAAAGTGCTGATTGTGTGTGATTGTGACAGCAGGAACTTTTCTTGCCTGCTACAACTTTCCGCCAACCTAGTGGTTTGAAATCATGCAAATGCGAGTAGATAAATAGGGACCACCTCGGTGGGAAGGTAACAGCGTTCTGTGTCTAAGTCGCACTGGCCATGTGACCACAGAAGATTGTCTTCGGACAAAACACTGGCTCTATGGCTTGGAAATGGGGATGAGCACCACCCCCTAGAGTCGAACACGACTGAAAAAAATTGTCAAGGGGAACCTTTACCTTTACCTTACAACTTGCAAGGCAGCTTTACTTTGTGACTGATTTTTAGGGCATATACATGTCTTTTGCTTCCACATCTGATTTGTCAGTTAGGAAAGACTGCCAGAATCATATTTCTAGAACACTACTGGTGTGCCTTGAAAAAAGGATGACTTTTCTTTTATCTTTAACTTGGACCAGAAAAGAAGAGAGGGTTGGGGCTGCTGGCAAAGTTGTCACCCTTTCCGTCCTCTTGTGTATACTATATGCACAAAGAGATTGTCCACGCAGGACTACTGGAAACTCTCATTCCATTCACCCAGTAAAACAGTGTGGCAGTGAGAAGGTATTTATGCTGGCGTATTGTATTCAACTGAAAGAGTTGACTCTTACATGTGGGTGTGCTGGTTTTCATCAAACCTCCCCCCCCCATTGCCCTTCTCATATACCTTATGATTTTAGCATCTGCACAAAGGGAACTATATTACAAATGCATCTGTATTACAAAATTAAGCATCTTAATTCACCAGAGAAGATAGGTGGTTTGAGAGAAGGGTCAGGAAGGCCATACATGTGCATATAGAAAATCCCTCACTCAACAAGGGTTGGAGGTCTTAGATACAACCTGTCTCCTATTTATCATGCTACCCTTTCATCTGTCCCCAGAAAGATTAGGATCACACACACCAGAAAGATCACTGTTAACAACTGTCGGGGACCCATGACAATGGGTGGAGAAGTGGGATTATCCCTTACCCCCAGTCCCTTTGTCCTTCTAATGAGCCTATTCAGGCCAGGGAGAAGTGAAACCAACATGGAGGATATAGCAGGGATCTCCTACCAACTCTCCTCAAACTGAAGAAGCTACTTGGATGAGTAGTGAAATGTTTCAACCTAAGAAAGAAGTCCAGTTGCCATGGCTCAACTACCAGATAAGCACACCTGGATGACTGAGAATCTTCACAGATTAATTCACCAGAGTTCTCCACTAAAAGCAATGGAATGTGTTTTTTTTTTTAAAAAAAACATTCCCTCTCTTGAAGGAGGAAGATATATTAATGCATCTGTTTTTTACATTCTAAGTTGGTTTTGCATGTTTACAAATTGATAACCTGTAATTTATACTTTAAGGGACGTGGTGGTGCTGTGGGTTAAACCACAGAAGCCTCTGTGCTACAAGGTCAGAAGACCAGCAGTCATAAGATCAAATCCACACGATGGAGTGAGCCCCCATTGCTTGTCCCTGCTCCTGCCAACCTAGCAGTTCAAAAGCATGTAAAAATGCGAGTAGATAAATAGGTACCACCTCGGTGGGAAGGTAACGGCATTCTGTGTCTAGTTGCACTGGCCACATGACCACAGAAACTGTCTTTGGACAAACACTGGCTCTATGGCTTGGAAATGGGAATGAGCACCCTAGAGTCGGACACAACTGGAGTAAATGTCAAGGGGAACCTTTACCTAACCTTTACCTAATTTATACTTTCCATTTTGAACTTAAGTTTATTTTTGAGAAAACTATGCTAATTAATATATTAGAAAAAATAAAATCAGTTTTATGCCCTTGACAGTACCTTTCAGAGCTGTACCAGTGTTTATATTTCATTTTGCCCCCTTTGTAAAATTGAGGAAAATGTCCAAATTTGCCACTTTCTATTCATTGCTGAAAGTGATCATATTGCCAGAGAAATTAAAGGCATTATTTTCAATCTTCCTTATCCTCTGTGCATTTGGGAGTGAGGCTCTCGTAACATTCATATTGTGACACTTGTTCTTTTATTATTACTACTTTCTAATTTAAAAATAAGACATAAATCATATTTTATCAACCAATGCAACTTATATCAAAAGTAAAGCTGCAACAGAAATTATATTCATTTCTCTGCCATGCTGCAGCAATCCATAAAACATACAAGACATTCCAATTTATTTTTAGTTCATTCGTAAGTTACTAAGTTTCAAAGTTTAGTCAAGCTATTTCAGCAGTATACTGAACTTAAGATAAGATGACCAGTACCAATTAGTATGGGCAGAAGAATCCATTTGTTTTAAACATAAGACATATTAAAACATTGCTAACTTTATAGTTCCATTCAATAAATATTTGATCAAGAAAAAAAGTTTCACTGTATCCCTTGGAACTTATTTTAAGCAAGCCTACACAGAACACCTTAGCTTGTGTCCAGGTATGTGTGTTATGGACTATCAAACCAGTTGCAATCAGTTGTGATGCCCTTGTTTGGTTAATTTCTTTTATGATTAGATGAATATCAGGTACAAACAACAACTGCACAGAGAAAGCATGTTTTAGGAGCCTATCCTTTTTTACAGTGACCAACACTTTATATATTAAAAATCATTCTGGAATCCAATTAAGTGGAGAAAAGATATATTTACTTACAGTTGCTGTCTATAGTTACAGTCAGTAGAGAAACAGGAAAAATTGGAGTCACCACCTGTGGGAGAGACCCTTCCATGCTTCCTGAATGCTTGAATTTCAGGAAAGCAAAGACAGACAGAGAGAGAAGCAAACAAACTGGAAGAGGGGAGGGGCAATTCAGATGCAGGAAAAAGAACTTTATCAATAGTTTAGTGGCAAATGATAACCCCTTTAGGTCCTAAAACCTCTCCCTCCACTAATACCCACCCACTCAGACAAGAGGCAAGACAGGCAAACCCGTGCTCTTTCCAGGGATTCATTGAACAGCCGAAGAGGAGGAGGCTAGTGAGTGGGTCATTGGCTGGGGAGGTGGGGGAAAGGAAGGTGTGGCACCTGTGGTACTGTGCATATGAACCAGCACAAAACAAAGTTCATGCCCATCTCTGCTACAGTATACAATGGTGCCTCGACTTACAAACGTCCCGACATACAACCATTTTGAGTTACGACCAGCTCCGGCCGCAAAATTTTGCTTCAACTTGAGGCCTGAGCTTCCAGTTACAAACACCAAAAGGCAGGGGGGAAAGGTGGGAAATTCAAATTGTTAACTGTTGGTGGCGAAGAGGCTGTTTATTTGTAGCTCTTTCTCACCAGCAGTTAGAGAGTGTGTGATTGGAGGAGGCTGCCTGGTAAGGTAAGGTGCTGCTTTCTGCTTTTAAAAAACTGTTCTGGGTGTTTTTGCAGCGTGGTTTTGGGATGGGGGGGTTATGTTTCTGTGCTGTGACGGTCTTGGGGGATTTGTTTGTTTTGAGGTTTTTTTCCTCATTTCCGATGGGTCTTGGGGGTTTGGTTGCTTTTGGGTTTTTTTCCCCGTTTCCAATGGATCTTGAGGAGTTTGGTTGCTTTTGGTTTTTTTTCCCCCATTTCCAATGGATCTTGAGGAGTTTGGTTGCTTTTGGGGATTTTCCCCCTAACTGCAAATTTATCTTGGGAATGGAATGAGTCAGACTGGGGGATCCAAAGTCCTGCTTTTTTATCAAGGTGTTTTTTCCAATAATAAATATGTTTATTTTATGTAGTTGCTACAAAGCAACAAAAAATCAGAATGTTTAAGTAACAACATTCAAATGGTACATCTCATTGTCCTTGATGAAATAACCTTCTGCGAGAAGGTTCCATTTTGGGTTGGTACATGGCCTAAGAAATCCAACAGGAGAAATCCAATGACCTTATTTGCTATTGCACTGCTAAGAATGACTCCAATATAAAACCCTTGAATAAGACATGTATTAATGTCAGTGGAATGCTCATTTACTTTTCTCTGTTCTACTTGCCTCCATATTACTACATAGTCATATTTGTTCATTAATTAGTGGCACATTTTAATATGTGAAATTGGTTTGGAGGCATTCATAATGACAAGAATAATCACTTCATTCAGATCCAGTTCTGTCCTGGATCCCCATAATGTGCAAACAAGGGAAATGGAATTATGTTGAATATATTGAATGTTTATGACCCAGCGAATCTACTCATTATTAATGATTATCTTTGTGTTCATAAAGAATGATCAACCTATCAAAAGCCATACAATGGATCAAATAATCAATTAAAACAAACATTATTTCTCCAACTTTAATATTTGCATGGGATAATAGCATACAGATGTGGGAGGAAAATTCCATTAGGCACATAATTTTCATTACTGTCATTTAATTATAAATCTTGACAAGCATTAATTGGCTGAAGTGGTAACTAGCAAAAATGGGCAGCTGTTCTGCTTGGATTGGAAGCAAGAATATTACTTCAACATTCAGAGAGATGCTGTGCTCCAAGCTATCTCTTTCCTTTTTCGTGATTGCAAAGTTGATCATCCTACAGCTGCAGAGGCGGTTCTTGTTTAATTATACTTTCCTAGACTGAACCTGTAGATTCAGCAAGACACCAATCTTAATATCTTAATATTAATATATTAATATAAATTAATCAAAATGTTAACTTAAAATGCATATATTTCTTCATATATACATTTTACAGTGTAATCCTCTATATATCTTTTTAGAAATAAGCTTCATGGAGTTCTACACTTAATAATAATAATAATAATAATAATAATAATAATAATAATAATAATAATAATAATAATAATAATAATAATAATAATAATAATAATAATAATAATAATAATAATAATAGAACAGCAAAGCCAGAATGCTGTGGATTATCAGGTCCTGCTCCGGTCAAGCAGGCACAGTAGGGAATTGAACTCCCAACGTCTGGCTCCAGAACCAGATACTTAAACCACTGAGCTATCCAACAATTCTACCCAGAAGCTCAGCTGTATAGAGAATTGCACTGTGACTGCACTGCTGTATGTTCTTGCCTGTTAGTAAGCCACAATGAAACATTGGTAGGATTTGTCCATTCAAGTAAGAAACCAGCTGGTTGTGATAATGATGATGGTGGTGATAATGTGTCACTAAATCATTTCTGACTTATGGCAACAATTTGCCAGGTTTTCTAGATGGTTTACATTCCTTTCTTCTAGGGGCATTCTGGAGCTCATAGAAAGACATGCAGGAATGCCATAAGCCATGAGGGCAAATAATGCATCAAAACCTTAGCTGAGTCATGGCAACTGGACTTCTTTCTTGTCAGGTTAAAAGAAGTCCAGTTGCCATGACTCGACTTTCAGAACCACCACAGCCTATTTTAAATATTGATTGGGGAACTCTACCAGCAAAATTAGGTTGTGAAGTATTTTTTGGATGCCTTTGATTTTTTTTTCTCTAGCTAACAACAGCAGAAATTTATTTCCAGTAAGTAGATTAGAATGTGCTGCCATTCTGAGTAGATTACGTAAGAGTTCTATTACGATATATGATAGATCTGAGTAAAATTCTTTCATTTCAATGTGTTAAAACCTTGGTTGGCTTTTGGCTACTCAGAACGACAGCACATTCTAATCTACTTACTAGAAAAAAAGTTATCTAGAAACACCTTTTATAATCAGAGGTCTCAGACAAATACTTCACAGCCTAGTTTTGCTGGAGGAGTTCCCTAGTCTGTAGTGTGTGTGTGTGTGTGTGTGTGTGTGTGTGTGTGTGTGTGTGTGTGTGTGTGTGTGTGTGTGTGTGTGTGTGTGTGTGTGTGTGTGTGTGTGTGTGTGTGTGTGTGTGTGTGTGTGTGTGCATGTGTGTGTCCTTGCTTGCTTGTTTATAATATTTTTACCCCGCCTTTTTTCTCAAAAATGACACAAGGTAGCTTACATCATTTGGCTGAAATCCTGTTGCACCTTGCTTTACCTTCTCATTGGTTTTGCAAGAGCCTGGCTGATAAAAACAGTAGAATACTTGAGTAGTATTCTGACATCCCCAGACTGAGTATGATACAGCTGGAAAGATAGGGAGTATACCAGTCCATTCTCACTTCGGTCATATTGTCTCATAGGACATTCTCCTCTGTCTGTGAAGGCTCTTCATACAATTCACAACTTTTGGATCTGTATTTGTGCCAATACAGATCCAAAATTCAAGCCCTAGTGGTTAGTTACTACTGCCTAGAGTCAACAATTATGTTCCAGGCTGGGAAGATGCAGCTCTCCAGGCATTGCTAGGTTTACTGGACTACAGCTCTCAACATCCTTGACCATTGGCCAGCTAGGTAGTCATGAAGTAGAAAAACTAGTAATCCATATTACTAGTAATCCATATGTTTCATACAGTTTTCTATTTTTTTAATTAACATTTTATTAGTTTTCACTATATCTGCATTAAGTTTGTGCTTGTTAAACATCATGTTACGTGGGTTGCTTATAATTATTTATTTTGCATCTTGATGTCTTCTTAGTTGTCTCTTCAAAAGCTATGCTTTTTTAAGCATTTGAACTAATCATGTGTGTATTTTAATGTATAATGTTGACTACTATCATAATATTGCTCCCATAATATACAATGTTCTCAAAATATTGTATATTATGTTCTCAAAACATAATAAAATACCTAATAAAAGCAATTCTGGTTTCAAATCTATATAATTTGAGGTAATTTAACCGGTGAAATTTGTATTTTGTACCAGTAATAACTAAATAGGTTTCTAATGCATAATAAATGTTGTCTAAAGCATTATATTGTTGTCTAAAGCATTTAGACAACATTTATTATGCATTAGAAACCTATTTAGTTATTATTGGTACAAAATACAAATTTCGCCGGTTAAATTACCTCAAATTATATAGATTTGAAACCAGAATTGCTTTTATTAGGTATTTTATATATATATATATATTTAGCCATTTCTGTCTCCACAGTTTCTGTCATGTCTATATCAATATCATATCTAATATATGTTAATTACGTACTATTTGTTTTACCCCTTTCTTATTGTTGTTTAGTCATTAAACAACAATAACATATGTTTTACACCTTTCTTATATCTAAATTCAATTTACCTTAAGAACCACCTTGTTATGCTTATACCCTGATTAGTGATCCATCCCTTATTTCAGATTGATTCCCTTTTCTAATATATATGTCCCCTTACAATTCCAGAAGTTAGGTGTATGTATGCTTTCAACCTTGAGGGCCCTAATATTTTTTTTCCTTATTCCTATCTTTCAAAAAATTCTGCCTTTTTCCCACTTAAAGGCTCAAGGACATTTGCTCACCAAATAGCACAGTCCAGTTCACTTGATGTTTGTATTTGTGGCCTGAAGTCCTTTGTAATCCAGCCCCAGAAGTAGTCCATTCCAGTATTGGTTCTATTCCAGCCTGTGCCCCAGACAGGTTCAGAACCCAGGATATATCCAAATATTTTTGTTGGATCACATATGTCTACATTACGGTAAAGGTAAAGCTTCTCCTTGACAACTTTTGTCCAGTCGTGTTCGACTCTAGGGGACGGTGCTCATCCCCGTTTCCAAGCCATAGAGCCAGCGTTTTGTCCGAAGACAATCTTCCATGGTCACATGGCCAGTGCAACTTAGACACGGAATGCTATTACCTTCCCACCGAGGTGGTCCCTATTTATCTACTCGCATTTGCATGCTTTCGAACCGCTAGGTTGGCGGGAGCTGGGACAAGCGACGGGCGCTCACTCTGTTGCGTGGATTCGATCTTATGACTGCTGGTCTTCTGACCCTGCAGCACAGGCTTCTGCAGTTTAGCCCACAGCGCCACCATGTCCCTTTATGTCTACATTAGCCAGATATATATTCTGAGATGAATTGTCTTTTGATCAGAGCTCAGTTTTCAGCCTACATCCCAAAGTACAGTTTAAATTTTCCCTTTTGGCAGTATTAGACTTTCCAGGGTTAATTTGTCTATGCTTCTATCAGTCCTCAGAAAAAAAGGAAAACAAAACAAATTCCAAGTTTAGAACCGCCACAGAGTGTTCAAGGCCATTGTTCTGGGCTTTCTGCCAACACTGCAGATAGCCATAACATAGACAAGTTTAACTCCCAGAGTTGTTTAGCGAATAATTTTAAGAGAAAGATTTCTTAAGTTTCTAATGCCAAAGTAATACCAAACTTCCTTCACTGAAGTATAGTTAAATGTCTAATTAGTGTCCAATTTATTTTCTTTGTGTCTCTTTGCGTCTCCTTCCCTCTCTCCAGATTCACCGCTGCTCTAAAAGTGGGGCGGGGGGTAACATATTTCTATTATAGGGTTAGACTCATCCAGGGATAGTCATAAAGCAGTATAGTTGTAAAATATATCTCACCCAGTGGTAATGACGATGTTAATTAGTTGATTTATCACTTCACTATTGCCGGCTGCCGGCGACTTGCAAGCGAGCTATTCAGCTGCTTGTTTCCACCCACTGGTTGATTGGGAAGTTTCCCGAATCAAAACGGGGGTAACCGCCATCCCCCCATGATCAATAGGCTTCTCCCCCAATTCACCACCTCTTCGGGGTGGTTTTAACACCCTGGGGGGGGGTCCCAAACAGGCAAGAATTCAGCCCAGGGGATGGAGCTCCATCCTCCTACTGCTGTTCTGTCACAGTGTCAAGCCGGAAATCCTTGTTTCATACATTTTTCATACAGGGATTTTTTTAAGGTAGTTTAAACTGAGGGCAAAAATTATGAAGGCGGCAGGAGATGGAAAGATCAGCTCACAAGTTTATGGTGGGAAGAGTTCATTGTAAAACAAATCAGAAAGATTGAGAATTGGAAAGGTTTACTGTATTTATGTAACCATATATGAAAGCTATGAAATCTGAACTACAACCAAGGTGAACCGGATCTATAATGTTTGTGTTGAGGATCATTTAATTATGCTTTGTCTCTTTTACTTACAGGCTGTGCCCAGGGCAATGTAACATGTACTAAGATGCATGTTTAACCTTGGAGTCTCTTGTGTATGTACTCAAAGGTTTAATGGGGTTTACAGGTTTGTGCACAATTTGTGGTTAACACTGCAACCCTACCTAAGAGTAGGCCCTCAATATACAGTCGGACCGGTTATTAAACAAAGATGTATAGAGTTGTGGTGCTCTGCTTTTATGTATAGTTCACAACAATATAAAATGTACTGTTGTTATTTCAAGTATCATTAACTACAACATAAAATCTTTTATTATAATTATTGTTACTCTCTAGGAAAGAAAATGTATACCCTTGTTACAAGAAAGAAAGTTTGTTTTGTCAGGTTTATCACAGGATTTGGCTGCATGGTTTGGTTTTCTTATCAGTACTAAATGAGCAGGATTTTGTCATGCAAAATAAGGAATCAGCACAGATAACTCTCACATTCAGAGTTTACCAAGCTATCTTGATTTGCACAGACAAGCATAATTTTTATGTGTTTGTTTTGGAATAATTCATTCACAAAATGCCACTGGCAAATGTTTTCTCTTAAGAGCATCATAAAAATGATCCAACAGAAAATTTATTGTGAATATTTATCGATTATATGATGCATTGTTATTTATTATATGCATGTAACCCAAAACACTAAACCAATGCAAATAAAAATATTTATCTATCCAGGCTGAAATGAAGGAAGGCAAGAGAAATGTGGTATCTTAGTTAGGTATGGTTAAGGAATTCAATTTTTGCAAGTTCTCATACAAATTACTCTGGGCTCCACACTTCCTGGAGTACTGTGAGGTTCACAGTTTTGTTGTCGAGAAAATTTTACATCCCAGCTTCAGATAATATTCTCGGTTCAAAAACAAAGTATGAAATAGTTTTTAAAACATTGCTCTAAATCCACCATCCAACTTTGTGCTAGCATATGCCTACTCACACAACAACAGAAGTTTCACCCTTCCTCCCTTCCCCTGTGTTCCACTGTAGCAGTAGTTCCCAACCTTGGGTAACCAAGTGTTACTGTGCAACTCCTCGAACAGCTGGTGGTGAAAGCTTCTGGGAGGTGCAGTCCAAGAACACCTGGGTTACCCTATCACTTGGAAACCTGTTCTGGAGAATTTCTTAGGCCTCTGGAGCATATCTCAACTGCAGAGAAGGGAAGGGTGTTTGGTAGAGGCAGTCATCTATTTTAAGTCCCACTAATACAAGCTATTTTGCCATCAAAATGATATTATTAGATCCTGGCCAATATTTTACCAGTGTGTCTTTTGAGACATAATGGCAAGAATCCTGTTTGGGAGCTGCATGGTCATAAGGCTAATGACACCATCAGCCATGAATACTAGCCTTTAATTTAAGTTTCCTGCTACCCTCCAGGTTCAGAGGCTCCTTTGGAATCTCTTTTGACCTGGAGAAACCCTTGGGAACAGGTTGGGAACTTTTACATTCAAAAATTGCTGCTGGTAGTCCCAACCCTTGCAGCAGGACCAGTGGCAGAGATTTTCAGATAACAAAGTCTTCCCTCTTTTGCTCTAAGAACCCTCAGGTTGAAAGGGATTCATAGGGAGCTTCAGAACCTGAGGGAGAGGGATAGGAAAGTTTAAATTAAAGATTAATGTGTTTGGCTGCTGTCATCATGAATGACCACTTTATGCTTGTGAAATTGTGCAACAGGATTTCAGCCAAATAAGTTTTTTTTTTAAAAAAAAAAATTGGTTTTCCTGCCATTTAAAAAAAAAATTAAATCAGAATTGGGAATAAGTCAGAAATATATTAGCAGGTGACCACACATCAAAATGATGCTAAGTGTAAATGGACTGTTTCATCCATGCTTAATTTCAGCCACATGCATCTTTATGCCTCAGACATAAGTGAAATTTTATCATTTTTCCAGGACATCTGATTTTATTAATTTCATTTGTTTAGAATTCAGTGTCAAAGAAATGGCTTCTCATCTCTTTAGAGTGGATGTTTTTTTTATGAGACTATGGCTGCAATACCCCTTCATGGATTGCTGCCTTGTCGTGGCGAAGGGGCTTGAGCAACTCAAAGAAGCTATGGGCTATGCCGTGCAGGGCCACCCAAGGCGGACAGGTCATAGTGGAGAGTTCCGACTAAAAGCAATCCACCTGGAGTAGGAACCGGCAATTCCACTCCAGTATCTTTCCCAAGAATGCCCCATGATCAGAAACAAAAGGCTAAAAGATATGATGCTGGAAAATGGGCCCCTCGGGTCGGAAGGCGTCCAACATACTACTGAGGAAGAGTGGAGGACAAGTACAAGTAGCTCCAGAGCTAATGAAGTGGTTGGGCCAAAGCTGAAAGGACGCTCAGCTGTGGACGTGCCTGGAAGTGAAAGGAAAGTCCAATGCTGCAAAGAAAAATACTGCATAGGAACCTGGAATGTAAGATCTATGAACCTTGGGAAGCTGGAGGTGGTCAAACAGGAGATGGCAAGAATAAACATTGACATCCTGGGCATCCGTGAACTAAAATGGACAGGAATGGGTGAATTCAACTCAGATGATTATCATGTCTACTATTGTGGGCACGAATCCCATAGAAAGAATGGAGTAGCCCTCATAGTCAACAAAAGAGTGGGTAAAGCTGTAATGGGATACAATCTCAAAAATGATAGAATGATGTCAATACGAATCCAAGGCAGACCTTTCAACATCACAATAATCCAAGTTTATGCACCAACCTCCATTGCTGAGGAGACTGAAATTGAACAATTTTTTGAAGATTTACAACACCTTCTAGAACTGACACCAAGGAAAGATGTTCTTCTCATTCTAGGGGACTGGAATGCCAAAGTCGGGAGTCAAGAGATAAAAGGAACAACAGGGAAGTTTGGCCTTGGAGTTCAGAATGAAGCAGGGCAAAGGCTAATAGAGTTTTGCCAAGAGAACAAGCTGGTCATCACAAACACTCTTTTCCAACAACACAAGAGGCGACTCTACACATGGAAATCACCAGATGGGCAATATCGAAAACAGATTGATTATATTCTCTGCAGCCAAAGATGGAGAAGCTCTATACAGTCAGCAAAAACAAGACCTGGAGCTGACTCCGGCTCTGATCATCAGCTTCTCATAGCAAAATTCAAGCTTAAACTTAAGAGAGTAGGAAAAACCACTGGGCTACTCAGGTATAATCTAAATCAAATCCCTCATGAATACACAGTGGAAGTGAAGAACAGATTTAAGGAACTCGATTTGGTGGACAGAATGCCTGAAGAACTTTGGATAGAGGCTCGTAACATTGTCCAGGAGACAGCAACCAAAACCATCCCAAAGAAAAGGAAATGCAAGAAAGCAAAGTGGCTGTCCAAGGAAGCCTTACAAATAGCAGAGAGGAGAAGGGAAACAAAATGCAGGGGAGATAGGGAAAGTTACAGAAAATTGAATGCAGACTTCCAAAGAATAGCAAGGAGAGACAAGAGAGCCTTCTTAAATGAACAATGCAAAGAAATAGAGGAAAATAACAGAAAAGGAAAAACCAGAGATCTGTTCAGGAAAATTGGAGATATCAGAGGAACCTTTGGTGCAAGGATGGACATGATAAAGAACAAAAATGGAAGGGACGTCACAGAAACAGAAGACATCAAGAAGAGGTGGCAAGAATACACAGAGGAATTATATCAGAAAGATTTGGATATCCCGGACAACCCAAGCAATGTAGTTGCTGACCTAGAGCCAGACATCCTGGAGAGTGAAGTCAAGTGGGCCTTAGAAAGCCTGGCTAACAACAAGGCCAGTGGAGGTGATGGCATTCCAGCTGAACTATTTAAAATCTTAAAAGATGATGCTGTTAAGGTGCTACATTCAATATGCCAGCAAGTTTGGAATACTCAACAATGGCCAGAGGACTGGAAAAGATCAGTCTACATCCCAATACCAAAGAAGGGAAGTGCCAAAGAATGCTCCAACTACCACACAATTGCACTCATTTCACACGCTAGCAAGGTTATGCTCAAAATACTACAAGGTAGGCTTCAGCAATATGTGGACCGAGAACTCCCAGATGTACAAGTGGGATTCCGAAGGGGCAGAGGAACTCGAGACCAAATTGCTAACTTGCGCTGGATTATGGAGAAAGCCAGAGAGTTCCAGAAAAACATCTACTTCTGCTTCATTGATTATGCAAAAGCCTTTGACTGTGTGGACCACAGCAAACTATGGCAAGTCCTTAAAGAAATGGGCGTGCCTGACCACCTTATCCATCTCCTGAGAAACCTATATGTGGGACAGGAAGCTACAGTTAGAACTGGATATGGAACAACTGATTGGTTCAAAATTGGGAAAGGAGTACGACAAGGCTGTATATTGTCTCCCTGCTTATTTAACTTATATGCAGAGTACATCATGCGGAAGGCTGGACTGGAGGAATCCCAAGCTGGAATTAAGATTGCCGGAAGAAATATCAACAACCTCCGATATGCAGATGATACCACTCTGATGGCAGAAAGCGAGGAGGAACTAAAGAACCTTGTAATGAGGGTGAAAGAGGAGAGTGCAAAAAACGGTCTTAAACTCAACATCAAAAAAACTAAGATCATGGCCACTGGTCCCATCTCATCCTGGCAAATAGAAGGGGAAGATATGGAGGCAGTGACAGATATTACCTTCTTGGGCTCCATAATCACTGCAGATGGAGACAGCAGCCACGAAATTAAAAGATGCCTGCTTCTTGGGAGGAAAGCGATGACAAACCTTGACAGCATCTTAAAAAGCAGAGATATCACCTTGCCAACAAAAGTCCGAATAGTCAAAGCTATGGTTTTTCCTGTAGTGATGTATGGAAGTGAGAGCTGGACCATAAAGAAAGCTGACCGCCGAAGAATTGATGCCTTTGAATTGTGGTGCTGGAGGAGACTCTTGAGAGTCCCCTGGACTGCAAGGAGAAGAAACCTATCAATTCTAAAGTGCTCTCTGGAAGGACAGATCCTGAAGCTGAGGCTCCAATACTTTGGACATCTCATGAGAAGAGAGGACTCCCTGGAAAAGACATTAATGTTGGGAAAGTGTGAAGGCAAGAGGAGAAGGGGACGACAGAGGATGAGATGGTTGGACAGTGTCACCGAAGCAACCAACATGAATCTGACACAACTCCGGGAGGCGGTGGAAGATAGGAGGGCCTGGCGTGCTCTGGTCCATGGGGTCACGAAGAGTCGGACACGACTAAACAACTAAACGACAACGACGATGGCTGCAATATGACAATGCCCATGTTTTGGGGAATAACAACCATGTCTTACAAGAAATCAGAAGCATTTGTTTTTGTTTTCAACAAACCAGTTTGTTGTTAACTCTGACCCATACATAGCCCTTAATCTGAAATATGTTTTAAACAACCAAAGACTGTGGATCATGGCTTGCAAGTGGCCTGTTCAGACAAACAGTTTATACTAGCCACATTTTCCTCAGTTTGTACTTAGCAAGTGGGGAGTACAAAATGAAACCTCTGGTTTCTTTTCATTCTTTCTGCATGCTTCTCCAATTTTCTCAGTTCCTTTTCTGCTGCCCTTTTCTCCTTTTCCTTGTATCTGTCTTTCCCCATTTGAATAACACTGGAGTCAACTACAAGAAGGAAAAAGGTGGAAATGGTAATACCACCACTACAACCTAATTCAGACCAGCTTACATGACCTGCTTACAACATTTATCAGTTGAAACCCAAAGAGAAAGAAGGACCACCAATTCACAAGATAACAAATGAAAAAGTATAATACCTACAAGATGAAAACAAAATTTCCAGATAACACACAAGCTTAAATGGGCCTTTCCATGGATCCCACTACAACATTCACATATATTTTTGTTTTAAAAGTGTACACACACTTTACATATGCAAATTATCAGCTGCGAGGTGGGCACATGTGCAGAAGGCAGTGCCTGGGCTCCTTGGAGGCAGAGGCAGCATGGTGGCAGCAGCACACCAAGAGAAGGTAACCCCCTCACCAGGCATGAACTGACAATCAAACTGGTTCATGGTTTGGTTTTCTGGTTGGTTCATGGTGGTTCATGATTTGTGGCCTGCCACAAACGAGATGGTTGGACAGTGTCATCGAAGCAACCAATATGAATTTGACACAACTCCAGGAGGCAGTGGAAGATAGCAGGGCCTGGCGTGCTCTGGTCCATGGGGTCATGAAGAGTCGGACATGACCAAATGACGACAAACCATGAACCATCATGAACCAGGATTTTTCAGGTTTGTGCCTATTTCTAATCATAATCCTAGTAGTTCACTTTCTGTCTTGATCCAAATGGCATTATTTGGCCCTACATTACTGTATTAAAAACAAGTGAGGGGATGGAACTGTTGAGAGAGCCACTGGGTACATGGTCTTGGGTCCATCATACGAGGTGGAGCAACACACACAAAAGTATCTTCAGGCTGAGCCAGTGCAACCTGGAATTAGCTGGGGGTGGTGACAATTGCCTCTCTTCTTGTGCCTGATATTTCTTATCCTGAGATTTCTCTCTTTTAAGTGGAACCTAAAGAAGCATAACATTTCCCTGAGGTTTCCATTGTCACTCAGGGACCAACCAATCCTATCCTGTAGCTCCCACTGCTGTTGTACCTCTCAAGGAGCACTGCTCTGAAAGTTCCAGTGTGTTCCTCAGCACACCAGACTGACAGAGCAGAAAGGAAAACAAAGAGAGAGAATCTTTCTTCCTTCCCGCCCTTTTAACAGCATGTTCCCCCTACTGCAACACCCTAATTTAAAGCAGGAAGATAGGCTAATTAGAAGGATGCTTTGAGGGTGGCAGAGAAGGAGAACCTGATTTCTTGAGCCCCTGGCTAGCTTAGAAAAAGAGCCAACCTCTCTTCCACACCTTTGCAAAAACAAATAGATTGAGGAATATTGCCCCTCAAACATGAAAACTGACTTAGAAATACTTAAGAGAAATCTAGCTATGCCATAGAAGGATGCCCTAATTAAAGTTAGTTTCTGTTCCAGCTGATCCAACAATTTAACGAGCACACAAAACCCCCATTAGCATTAATTGAAGTTCTGCATATTTACTGAGGGCAGAATAAATCCCTACAGATTTTCAAGCAGAAGATGTATATAAACAGCACGAAGAAAATAAAGAATGCAGTAGGAGTTTCAAAGAAAGCCCTGCACGTGGTAATAGTGTGAATAGGAGATTGATTTAGGAGAACAAGCTGGGAGAAAGTGTAAACAAAGATGGGCGTTTCTAACCTCAAACCGAGGCAGATAACAGCTTTTATTACAATCTCCTCTGCCTGAATTTGACCACCTATAAACACTAGAAGACAATTGTTATTATTCTAATGAAATATTCATGGAGAAAACAAGGCTTACAGCATTGAATGCTCCTGTCAGGAGTTAAGTATTACCTTTGTATTTTACTAATCCTAATTAGGAGGAGTAAACAGACATATCATTTATTCTTCTAAAACAATGGTTCCCAAAGTCTTAGACAACACACCTTCAAACATAGAAGTACTCCTTATCACCTCTCCTTACCAGCGTCCAACTCGGTCTTAGAAAAACAGATAAATATGAAATGGAAAATTAAAAATTTAGGCAAAAACATAGGTGCCATTCCCACCCCACAGAACCAGCCCAGTCCACTCACCAGGCTCCGTGCGGCATGTGTGTCTGTCAGCATCATTGTCACACCAATCGCAGAGGTAGTCTGGCCAGTGCTTTCTCCCCTTTTTGTCATGCTTTAACTGGCTGAGTTCTCCTCAGAAGAAGAAGATTAGGAGGATCCAGATGAACCAAAGGAGGAAGGAGCAGACATACAGCTAGAGGAAGAAGAAAACATGGTAGATGGATGACATCTCTGCCACAGAGAGTACTGAAAGGTCCAGGTGCTAGAGCAGAAGTGCCAAGTAAGCAGGTGTTGTCTGGGTAGATATCCAATACCTAAGGTGGAAGTTGATGTACCTAAAACAGCGAAGGGCTCAGGCCAAGAGCTATAAAGAGCCGTCACAATCTGAGCTGCTTTGTGGGAATGAACAAGAATGACATGAGTTGCAACCAGTTTCAGACATCTGTGTTTTGGATGTGACCTGCCTCATTTTTTACACTGTTTATTGCTCACTCCCTTACAAGTGACTTTGTGTACTACTTTTGGCAATTGGGGCATTGACCTTGTTAATTGTCTGCTGTCCACCTTGTACCAGCTTGTGACTTTTGATAAATTGGCAATTCACACTGTCATTTTTTAAGCCTAATGGGTCATGGCAAGGATGCTTCTGGCAGAATGTCCAGTGAATGCCTACTTTCACACCTCCTGTAGCTTGCGAATTACCTTGTTTTGGTGTCTGATTGGTCACAAAGTGATAAACGCAGGTTTTGTTTGCAACTATGATTGCTCAGGCATGAAGCTCTGCAAGAATCTATGTCTGAAACACTACAGTTTGTTCAGCTTCTTATGATGTGCTATCTGTAGAGTTTGGCCCTTAATTACAATGGAAATTTAGAAACTTCTCCTGACAGTCTATTTGGCCAAAAGATTGGACAGGGTTCATGATAGAAAAAATGAAATAATCTATGCATGTGAAGCTGATGAAAGGATAATCTTTAAAATAGGTTGCACTTTGGGCAAAGAATACTTTAAAGCATTATCTTGTAAAGCTGAGTTCTGTTGATCGTCATCTAGAACAGATAATACCAGACTGGATTTTGAAGAAAACAATTACTTTCAATCTAATCAGGGTCTTACTTCTGAATTAATTTTGTGATTACCACCAATAAACCCATTATCAAAATCATCCCCTTTTCTCTCAATGATACACTATAATTACGTTCAAAATGCACCAGTACGTTGTTGTGCATCTGTCAATAGATCATATTTCAAACAGAGAAAAATTAAGTTTTGAATCACTACTTATATTCTTTTTCAGTGAAGTTGCCTGGATTTATGTAGAATTGTCAAGAAAGCTAGTGTCTACAGACACAGAACATTTCTGCTGGAAAAGAACTTAAGTGCCATAACAAGGCAGACTACTTTTTCATAAAACAGCTATACAAATAGGAAGGAACCCATGTCCATACTGAGTTATGATTGTTATGCAATATAGCAAGGATTCTTGCTGTCTGGTACAGGTTTTAGTCCGTTAATGGGACTGCAGACGTCTGCAGTTTTCCTCTGCTCCTTACTGTACTATATTGTACAAAATTGTCCTTGAAAAAAACTTGGAGTACCCATAATGAAAAAACATTTCCATAGTCACAACAGTTTCACGAGGTCAGATTTTTTAAGATTAGTCATAGACAGAGATGGGCACGATTTAAAAAAAATGAATTGCAAAGTTCATTAAAAATAATTAATTTGGTTATTCATGTTCATCAGATTTTTGATTTGTTGATTAGCTGAGCTACTAAAAATCCCACCAAGGCACCTAAAGACACCAAAATTTCAGAGAAGCTCCCCCTGACTCTCCTCTACAATCCCTCCAAGCTCGGTGAAAATTGTTTTTTTCTGCCAAGCCTTGGGAAGGAAGGGCACTTCACTGGGGGGACCCATTATGAGGGTATGTAACTCAGATGTCCAAAATCCAATTTCCATCAAACTTGGAGAGAATGTAGAGGAGTGTCAGGGAAAGCTCCTCTGCAATATTGGTTCCTCTGGACATCTGAGGGGAACTTTCCTGGGGGGGCTCTTTGTGGGTGTATAACTTAGACGTCTGAAACTCAAACTTCACCAAACTTGCAGGGCTTGTAGAGAAGAGTCAGGGGAAGCATCTCTGTAATTCTGGTGTCTCTAGCTGCCTGGTGAGATAGGGTTTCAAGAGCAAAAACAAATCAACAAATTGATTCATTGATTCATCAGGAAAAAATTATAAATTCATTATTTGTGATGCATAAGCCTTGATGAATCATGAAGTGAAATGAATCACCATTTTTCCTATTCGTGCCCATCTCTAGTTGTAGAGCAAAGCAGAAATTGTTTAAACAGCTGTTGGACCTATTTATAAAAAACATACTTCCTTGTGTGGATTCCACTATGTCATAACTGGAAAATAAAATAAAAATTCACTAAACACACAAAGAGACAGACACACAGAGAGAAAGGCACAGACAGATAATATTGGAGACTTCTATTCCAAGAGGGTGCAGCAACACATATCTGTGGTTTGTTTGTCTTATTTTATACTGTTGTGTTTTTATTTATCTTATGTTGTTATATTTCAAAGTTTGGCTTTTAACACAAGCACTATTGTCAATGTCTTTTATTATAAAAGAAGAGGGTTGCTAGGGGGTCCTGAACAGCCTTGGCTTGCAGCAAACTCCTCCACATATTATTCCCCCACTTCTGGTGAAAGGGAGCATAACAATAAACACTTTCTATTAGCTTCTTTTAAAATGACATATGGCATGGACCTTGATTGTTAATAACAGATAATGTTGATGTAATCAACTGGTGGCAGCTGGAAGACACGTAGCGTGAGCTCTTCATTTGGTGAAACAAGCAGGGGCCATGTGGGGATTGTGACAAATTGGTGGTAGCGGTGGGATATGAAGCAATTCAGTAAAAAGTTGAATGGGCTTTAGTTTAAAGGTATTCCTCAATAGAAAGGGTTAGGATCTGTGGTAAAGAAGTGGTTACCCATTAGAATCTTGGTGAAGACTTAGTTTCGGGGCTTCTGAACCCACATCTGGGGAATCCTAAGAGAAAGAAAATACCTACTCAAGAGAAACCATTTTTAACCTCATGATTTACAAGCCCTAGTGGCTAGCTCAAAATCCGGAGCTCTGAGGGTAAAGAGCACTGGCACATAGAGTGGAAGACTAACTCAGCATAGATCTGAGGTGATAAGGAAAGCTAAGCAGAAAATTGTTCTTGTGTCTGGAGACAAAAATTGCCCAGACAGGGAAATATTGTGGCAGTGGTTGTGAGCCTGGGAGTAGCTGAGGCCAGCTGCTTAGAAAAGCACAACCTAGTTACAAGGAAAGCCACTGAAAGAGAGAGAAAAGGCTTGTACTTCTGGCTTTTGTGAGGAAAAAGAACCAGTATTGTTTATGCCACCCAAAAGAAGTAAAAAGTCAGTCATTGAGGCACAAGTTAAGCTCCAGAGTGCTAAGAAAAATGAGAATGCTCAAATTCAAAGGGATGAAGAAGCCGAGGGACCTGTATTGATTGCCTCAGAGGCAGAAAATATTCAAAGCTCCCAAGATTTTGAAAAATGGAAGTTGGAACAAGAATACAAACTCAGGGAATTAGAAATTAAGCAAAGAGAAAGGGGAAAATAATACAAATTCAGGGAACTAGAAATTTTTTAAAAAGTCAAAGAAAAGGAAAGGGAATTTGAGCAAGAAAACAGGAGAAAGGAATTTGTGCAAAGAAATGACATTCCAAACTGAGATGAAGAAATTGGAATTAAATCATCATCATCATCATCATCATCATCATCATCATCATCATCACCACCACCACCACCACCAGCACCACCACCACCACCACCACCACCACCACCACCACCACCACCACCATCATCATCATCATCATCATCATCATCATCATCATCATCATCATCATCATAGTGTGGGAAATTTCTCAAAAATAATCCAAATAAATTTCCCAATATCGGAAGGGGGATTGTCCCAAATCTTTCCTGATTTCATTTGAGAGAGCTTGTTGGGACTTAAGGTTAAATATGATGAGAGGATGATAATTTTAAGATCACAAATAAGTGAAGTTTTTTTAAAATCTGAGCTTTATTTGCAGATGCCTCTTGAGCAAGCTAGAGATTTTGAGCCTTATAGAAAGATGGTGTATTCCTGATTTGGGATTAATTCAGAGCACCTCAGAAGGAAATTTTGATCAATTTCCAAGAAACCTGAGGAGTCTTTTGCCCAGCTTGGAGCACGTTTAATGCAGTATCTCATTAAATGGCTGGAACAGTAACATGTCACCACCTTAGATCAAATGAAAAATGTGTTTGGACTAGAACAATTTTATTCTATTTTACCAGGGGAGTTACATTATCTGGTCAAGGATAAGGACCCTAGAAATGTGCTGCAGGTGTCTGAGTATGCTGATTCTATTAGTGGGATCAGAGATCCTCAATTTTCTGAGGTAAAATTTGGTAAGAAAGTGTGGGATGACAGTAAATCCAGTAAAAACAAAAGTTACCTCAGCCAGGTGCAAGCTAAGGGAAGCCATTTTAGGGCCAAACCCTCATCCCCAGAGCACAGTCCCCTGAAATCAAATAATCCTGAGGGAAGAAAACTAACTTTGAGGAGGTACAGAAAGCAAAATATTTAGGAGTTATTATTACAAAAAACAACAACGTAATTTGATGAAAGAAAATTATCTTACAATACAGAAGGAAATTCAGAAAGACTTGGAAGAATGGAATAAGCTACAAATATCTATGATGGGAAGAATCACAATAAAAATGATGATACTACCAAAACTGTTATTTCTATTTCAAAATTTACCAATTTTATTAAATTATAAATACTTTAAGGACCTGGACAGCCTGACTAATGGACAAATAAACTTTAGAAGAGAGGGATCAACCATTTAGTGAAAGTTGTAAAAACTAAAGTAGTAAATGAATCATGGCAGCTCAAGAGGGAGCAGACTGTACTGAAGAGGATTCACACAGGCCAGAACTAGGGCCACATTCAGTAGATGCTATGAGGCTCAAAGTGTCCACTCTTGATGGAATGATGGCTAATATTGGAACGAATGAGGGAAAACTATCCAATAATGTGAATCTGGTATTGATCCAAGATAGAAACAAAACATATACATTTAAAAAGAGAAAAGATAGAAGACATAAAGGTGTGGCTGAACATGTTAGAAAAGAATCCAATAGGATACCTATTACTATAATTCTGTGGCAAAATGGTGATCCAAAACACTTGAAAGAAGGAAATCAACTGCTGGATAGCTCCATAGTGTAGGTCTCTGGCTGCAGAGCCAGAGGATGGGAGTTTGATTCCCCCACTGTGCCTCTTTGACAGGTGCTGGACTTGATGAGCCATAGGGTCCCTTCCAGCTCTGTAGTTCTGATATGATTATGATGATTGGATGGAACTGATTTAGCTTGGAGGTGGGACTTGATGACAGAATACATACTGACATGAAGTGAGGCTAGATGATTTAGGAAATAAGCCTGTTAGATGTATTTCTTGGAAAACTGCAGAATAATAAGTTGGTGACTTTAAAGAATGCATGAAAAAAATTTGTAAAATTTCCTTTCAAGAAACATGAACAAAGAAATGTCTATGCAAGAGTTTTCTTCCTATTTTTGTCCTGCTACTAGAGTTAACAGTAAAGGAAGATGTAAATGCAGAGAGGTATAAACATGTTTAAATGTGGCAGTAGAAGAGATTGTTACATTCTCTCAGTACTTTCAGGTAGTCTGCCTGTGTAGCTATGCTAACTTTTGTTTAGTTTGTATTAATGTTTATATTCCACCTAAAGGCTTAGTGGATGCTGACAGTAACATCTGGGCTTTATCGGATCTCTAGTAAGAGAAAATTACTGAAAAACACTATCAAATGCCAATTATTATCATGGGGGATTTCAGTGCTAGAATTTGAGGCAATAATGCTGATATAGCAGAAAGAATGAGTCTGTTGAATGAGTATTTTGGGGATTTCCCTCCTAGAAAATCAAAACAAATTGTTTACAGTTATTTAATTTTTTTTATAAGTATCAACTGGTTACTTGTAATGGCTCAGGGCAGGGTGATCCAGAAGGGGAGATAACTTTCTCCTATTGTGGAGACGGAAGCATGGTTGGTTATATTTTGCTGTCATCTTTGCTTAGTCCCATGATATAGGAATTTTTCAGCAGGGGAAAAACCTGAAAGTAATCACCAGCTTTGCTGATAGAAATGGTAGAGGTTGCCAATTGTGTTAGAAGACAGATTTTTACCCTCACATAACCACCAAGGCCAGTGCAAGTGCAGATGGGATTTGAAGGTTCAAAGTAACATAGAAAATCTCTTATATAGCCCTATATCGATTGTCTGGAGGAAGGGGTTTTGGAAGAGAGAAGCTAAAGTACTAGAAAGTTATGACACTTATTCAGAAGTTAAGGCCACTGTGAAGAAAACCTAACCGTAATGGAGCAAAATGTAAACCCAGTGCTAAATGGTTTGATAGGCACTGTAGAGAGAAGAAGCAAGAACTAAATAATTTAGCTAAAAAACTGAAACAAAACCATAATGGCTTCCAGTTGTCCAACCAGGGACAAGCTTATAGGAGGTATAAACATCTGTTCAATAAAAATAAAATGTTGGAAGCATCTCTGGCAACAGTTAGTACTAGCTGCAATGGGAAAGGACACTGCAGAATTGTGAACATTAATGACACAAAAATCTAAGCAACAAAACCTGATGTTAATGCATACATAATGGATAAAATCCAGTAATTAAGTTACAAGCGGAGTAAGCTGATTGGATCAGTGAGGATTTGGTGTCAACTCCACTGTAAATTCCAGTGATTCATTGTGCCTTACTCTTGAGACGTACTAAAGGATTTCAATCAGTTTCTGATAAATGGGAAGAATTCCTTACATAGATTTCAAATAGAAACCTCCCCAATAATGAACCACAATTAAAGAGTCATCCAAAATTGAGTGAAATTGATTTATTGCCTTCTGTGACACCATCAGAGGTTAAAAACTGGAATAAAGCATTGAAGTATAAGAAAACTCCAAATGAAGATGTCAGGATCTGACAATGCTATCACCTGAAATATTCCTAGAACACATTGATAAAAGGTGAAGGTAAAGGTTCCCCTTGACAATTTTTGTCCAGTCATGTTCGACTCATCCACGTTTCCAAGCCATAGAGCCAGCGAGTTTTTTTGTCTGAAGACAATCTTCCATGGTCACATGGCCAGTGCGACTTAGACACGGAACGCTGTTACCTTCCCACCGAGGTGGTTCCTATTAATCTACTCGCATTTGCATGCTTTCGAACCGCTAGGTTGGTGGGAGCTGGCACAAGTGATGGGTGCTCACTCCGTCATGTTGATTCAATCTTATGACTGCAGTTCTTCTGACCCTGCAGCACAGGCTTCTGCATTTTAGCCCACAGTGCCACCATGTCCCTTCTCAAACACATTGATATATTTGTGTAAATACAAATCACGCCCAAAGGCTGGGAGACAAGGATAGTGCCAATTCATAAGAAAATATATCAAAGTGACCCAGCTATTTACAGACCCATAGGGTTATTGGATTTGATTTCAAAATCATATGCATGGTATCTCTTTATTAAAAAGGAAGATCGGGTAGAGTCTAACAACATTATTGTTGAAGAACAAACTGATTTTAGCAAAGGGAGGCATTCTATTGATCAATGCCATGTTTTATATAATCTCATAAATAAATATGCCAGGGAGCCTAAGAAACATTTGTATGTAGTTTTTTGTAGCTCTTATATCAGCATTTGATAGAATAAATCAAGAAAGACTGTGGATAAAGCTTTGGAATTCCAATAGTGAGAGAAGATTATTTATTCTTATTAGAATTTTGTATGAGAGTATGCCTCAGTGGCCAGCTGACAGATCTAACCCCAGCTTCTGAGAAAGTATAGCAGGGTTGTTTATTAGTTCCTACTGTATTCTTTTTAATTTTTATATAAATGATGTAATATTGGAGATCAAAAGCTCATAATATTTTGCAGTTCTGGATTCAGCCCCAAAATTATCAACTCTGCTATACACACTTTATATGCTTTTCATAGCATGCACTCAGGTGGGAATTAGATGCTTGTTGAAAGGTTTTGGCACAATTTGTCATCAGAAATATCTTCTGTAAATTATGCTAAAACAAAGGTTGTAGTGTTTGGAAAGTGCCCTTTGATGCATAAATGTTTCCTGGATGACCAGGTAATTTAGCAAGTGGAATATTATTAATTATCCTGATGTATGGTGAGACGGTGCCTTACTCTTCCTAACAGTTGCTGACTTATAGTGTCATGAAAGATCAGCAGGCTGTTGATTATTTAGTTTGTCGTTGTTGGTATTTTTATTATCACAGAGGGTAGAATCACTTGCAGGATATTCCATTGTGGGTGTCAAAAATAATTTGGCTGATCTTGGGTTCTATGTATCTTAATTGAGAGGTGGAGGAGAGGAGCATAATTTGCTGGCTCCATTCACAAGGCATCACTGCCGTATGAATATTTCTTGTTTTCTTCAAGAACAAGATGGCTATCAAATGTGAAAAGAAAGGGAGAACAGAAAAGCTTATCCTTTCACTTCCCCTTTTCTGTTACTTATAGGTACTTTAAAATACCTACCCTGTGCTCTCTCAAATCCCCAATTGAAATTTAATTATGATATATTTTAATATTTTACCTCAGCTTTACTGACTTTCTTTATGTATTCTCTGCATTTACAAGTGTGCCTCCATAAACAAATGCATAGAGAAAAGCATGCAGTTTGCCATCTCCTGTCCTACTAGACTGTGAACTGGAATGGCTTGGGAAGTGGTGGATCATTTGCCATATAACTCTCCACCATGACCTGTTAGGTATGCTCTGCTCACCCATCCTCTAGTTTACAGCAGCCCCAATCTGTCCAGCAGTTTTCGTAGTGGTAGTTCACATAAAGAAGCTAGTCATTAAGCATTCAGTACTGTCACAGAGAATGAGTGGACAAATCATTGCAGAGAATAAATTATATTAGAAATGGGCACAAATTGGCAGTTAGGCAGTTTGTGTTGCTTTGTTTAGTGGCCAAATTCCAATCGGTGCCCACTCAGACAGCTCCTGGAGGAGGTGGGGTAGGGAAGCCAGGCCTCTGTCTCCAAGTGGGTGCCCACAGGAGGAGGTGAGACTTTGAAGCGCCAAATACCTATTCAGTTGATAAACAAACCAGCACGAACTGCCAAATCAATGATTTGTACCCATCTCTAAAATACATACATATATTTGATTACAGATGAATTATAGAATACAGTAGTGCTACTCTACTGAGTTCCTTAAAAAGAAGATTAATGGATAGGTCCTGGTTACAGCAGTACATGTACGTGTTCCTCAGAACGCTGCATAAATTCTGATACATAACACTTTCAGTATGAACCTATTTATTGTTTTATACATTTCTTACCCTTCCTTGCTCCTGAAAAAGGACCCAAGGCAGCTTACACAATAGTAAATGCAAAAAAACAACAACAGTAAATTAATCAAATATTTGAAAATAATTAATAACATTACATTAAAAATGTGAGGTAAAGACATCACTAAAAACAGATTTAGAAGCAACAAAATGCAAACCATCCCATCCAAAAACCTCTCCTAAAAAGTCAGTCACTAAGGCAAAGCCTGCCTGAAGCGAAGAGAGGCTTGCAGAAGGACAGCAATGATGGGGCCAGACACTAATGAACCTATTCATTAAAGGGTTATATATATATATATAAATTCAAATTCCTGGCCTCACTTCTTTAGAAAAAGGTGCTAGCATTAGTTGATGCCAAGCACTCCAGCTCATTGCTTCCATTATCTGACATATTTTTATGCATAACAACTTGTTTCAGACAGCTAATGCATTAGTTTGTGTCAAGCAGGGCAGGAGATAGGGAAGAAGCATGTTTGTGTCTATGAAAAAAAAATCCAGTGGATTCTTAATTTAAAATTTTCCCACTTTTTATTTCCATGGAAACCAATGTCAAGAGGATTAGAAACACTGACTTAAGTCTGGTATAGGTAAGGGGCTGTATCCAGAGGCACATTAGGGAAGTCAGTAGAATGCGCATCCACTGGATACAAGACGGATCCAGGAAATGCTCTTGATCCAGGAAATTCTAAGCATTTTTACAATAAATCCATATTTTGAATGCATCTCACATTTTTGCACTTTCCCAATTAGGTCCACATTTCTCTGCCATACAGTGGGATCAAGAATCCATGGCACCATGCAATGTGCATTCTTAAAGGTGATTTTAATTTTTATTGGATGTTACATTCTTCATCTTAAGGAAGCTCTTCCAGGCCATCTCTATTCTTTATTGTATGGCTATGATGCCACTTTTCAACTAGATTACAAGGTTCCTATATTTGTAAACATATCCCATCATTCTGGAATGGTTCAGACCCATCTCTACCATTGGCAGGAATACAGCTACTTGTGTTGTATGATACCAGGCCATAGTTCAATGACAGAGCACATGCTGTGTTTATAGAAGACCACATTTTTTATCCCCAGCATCTTTGGTTAGAGTAGAATTCTGCATGAAACTCTGGACAGTTGCTGCCAATGAGTTTTAGCAATATAATGCTAAAGAGACCACTGATAAGGGTACAAGCAGCTGCCTATGTTCTACTCAGACTTCAGTGAGGATTAAGTTTGGTCTTCTGGTCTATGAATGTAAGAAAATAAGTTTACTAGCAGAAAATCCTTGTGAATTGATGAAAAGGATATTCCAATTAATATGCATAAGAAAGTTACCAATACACTGTCCCATCTATTAACATTTCCAGATATTTCTTTATGGCAGAATGTCATACACAGATGTACTATGTTGCCTAATCACTTCCATGTGTCAGTTGCAGATTAATTAATGATTGTGAAGGCTCATATCTGAATAAATGAATTTGTAGTAATGTTGGATACAAGAGTTTGGGATGAACATCAATTAATCCCTATTTATTAGGCAATGCATATAATCTGTATAACATAGTACTAATGACCTTGCTGATCTATTTTAAGAAGATATGGAGATGCAAATCATAAGCAGCAAAGATTAGAATCAGCGAAGACTCAAATAATGGCTACAACAATTTGTAAATTACTAGTGTTAACAAAATTACTTTTCATATTGAGATCCCATCAATATTCAATGTGAAAACACACACGTGCAGTAAAATATAAAATTTGAGAAATGATGAATGTTTTATTTAGACTCTTGGTAATATTTTCAGCATGGGACAATGCAGGCAGGTGACAGTAAATGGTAAGTGCTAGACCTAGGGACCACCAACATGGTCACTGTGCTTTGGTTGTTGTTAACCATGGAATCCTTCCAGCAGTGTTGTGGTTCACATGCAGTAGGTATAGAAAACTACATTAATTGCTCTGCCATTTATAGCATATACTGTATGCTACCGGGGTCTCCCTCATTTTTCCACATAGGATTCAGTTTTATGGACAGAGGCACAAACTGCTATTTGATGGTTAAACAAGAGAAGACTGGAGAAACAATAGCTGGAGTTGGTTAAGGGCCAAACTAGACAATACAGCTAATACACCATTAGAAAGAGAGCTCCCTTAAGAGGTCTGATAGACGTCTGCCTCAATCCATATTTAGCAAATTAGCCTGCTCTTTTGTGATATATCTCATGTTTCAGACACTGGTGGCTTGGTAGTATGGCATTTTAAGAAGAGGAAATAAGCCTCTTTAGAAGAGGACACATGTCCACACCACTTTAAGATAAGCAAGAAAGAAATGAAAACTTAAAAGGGATGCTCAGAAGCTTCCAAAGCAAATGAGGAATGGGAATATAACCTTCATTGTAGCTCCACAGAGCTACAATATCATGTGTGGGGAGAGACGGAATTTTGCATTGTGGACAAATATTTGAAGAATTTTAGAGAGATTTGCCGAGTTCTGGAAATCCTCCTTTGTAACTTGTAGCTTTTGAATACTGAGCTTCACAGTAGAGAAGGGTGGACTTCCAATGGGACTTTGCATGAGCACTAAAGAAAGGTGATCACCTAATAGCATAGAAGCTGCCTGAGGGGACATTTTAATCCATGTCTCCCCAGTTTCAGTTCAATCCTTTGTTTAGTACAGCCTGTTACTCCTGGTACTGCAAGTAGCTAGGAGGAAAGATTAATTGCTAATGGTATCATTTAAGAGAAGAACTGGAAAGTTTAAATTGATTTTTTTTTTAAAAAATCTTTTAACCTTTGGAACTCTCTTAAACATAATATTGACTTTCTTCAGTTAATTCTGTTGCTTAACCTCCTTAGTACTAACATGCCAGGTACTTTGATAAAAAGGAGTAAAAAGGTCAAATTTTCACTGCCTCCTAATTCTATGTTTCATTTAATGCTGTCTAACATTTTAAAAGCAAAGTTCTTTAGGAAATTGATGGAAATATGCTACGACATTGTGGAGGCATAAATTATAATATGAATAACTACATGATGAATATTGAAGTCTCACAGCCAGATTATAATTTATTGGTGATGACTGCGGTGCAGTTGGATAAATCAGTGTATTTCTAGTCTGTATTATTTGTGTTTTTTTGCACCAGAAAAGAAGTTCTGTCCTGCTTCTGCATTAATCAGCAAATGTTTAAAAATCTACAGGACAATCTCTTTTCATAAACAAGTTCATCTCTGAAATACACATTTTAAAATGCACTTTGATGCGCAGTTTGAGACAAGACATGAATTGGAATATTTGAAACTGCAAAAGCCAGTGAGGAGCTATTTTCTGGGAAATGCAGGAAAGTACAATTCATAGTGAAACCTACAAAGCTCAAATTCCTCATGGACGCCTGGACTACGGAATCTATAATTTACTTGTCAGCACTGAATGGAACTTAGTGAAGGAATCAATTTTTTCCCTGTGTGGGTTTTACTGCTCACCACACTTAAGAGGGTCAATTGGTCTAAGATGTTAAGCATCAAATGCCACAATTTCCATTATAGTTTTGGCATAACACCACCATGTACTGAAACTTAGCCTGAGCATCGTAATTGAACTGAACACATTCTCTTCCCCAGTTCATCCCCATCTGACCTGCCTTCCACTCCTGTCTTGAATTTTAGCTGCTTGAGTTTGGGATGTATATTTTTCTTGTTACTCCCTAAAGCACCATGTACTCTGATAGTGCCAGATACTTACCTCTCTTTAGCCCTAGTCAGTCATTCTGAAATCTGGACTGATCAGCATGGTGACAAGAGACAGATTAGTGACTAGGGATGCTTCCTCCCCCATTGCTTTGCTCATGCAAGATTTAGCTCGCTGCTAAGTCTGCAGACTTTGAGCAAGTGAGCGTGGTTTGCCTCCCACCCCAGAAAAGGCAGAGACATCACAGGGACACGTGATGGTTGAGGGGGAGAGAGAAACCTATTTAGGTGACTCACCCAGTGCACGTTGTCCTCTTCTTTCCGGGCATTGCAAGGGAAACAGGTCTTCGCTCCCTTGTTTAGCTCAGCTGCGTCACAAGGGCTCCGGTGTTCCTAAAGGACTGGAGAGCAGCAGCAGCTCTCTCCCAGGGTTTTGCCTTTGTCTCCTTTGTTTACTTTAGATGTTTATCACCTTTTGTTATGACTCCTTAAACTCATAGAGGGCTTTGGGGGGAAGGGAGCCTCAGCCGGTTGAGCCAGCTCTCTTCATCTTTCATTCACTTACTGTATTGTATTGCAGGGTCAGCCCCCTCTCCCCTTTTGCTGTTTTTTTTTTAATTATTATTTTATTTTATTTTATTAAAGTGCCTGGACTGAAGGGGAAGCGGGTGTAGCTGGCCTTGCCTGGCCGTGCACGCGCGCGCGTGCCGCCGCCGCCGCTGCAAACTCTGATTAACAGAGCAGAGTTTGCTTTCAAGAAGAGACTATCAGGGGTGGGAGAGTGGTGCATTTAGCAGACTTTGGCTGGTCCTGAGCCCTCCCCCCCCTCTCCTGGCTGGGATAACTTTTGCCGGGAAAAGAAATAGGTGCGTCAGCAAGGCCTTGGTAGTAAAGGGAAACCAGGCCAGCTTCTCTCCTCATCCCCCACCTTCCCTCCCCTTCACAGCTAGCACCACATTCTGCATTGGTGGTGGTCTTGAAAAGGGAGGGGAGATATAGGTAGGACCCATTTTGTATGGGGCCTAGACAAAGTTATGTAAAAAATATTAATAATAAAAATACAAACTAAAATCAAAGGGATATGGTATGCGTATGTATATATACATATGCATATGTGTTTATAGATATGTACATATATGTAAAATAAGCAACGAAATAAGGATTAAGTAAAATGAATCTATTGGAATATAATAAGATAAATATAATAAATTATAGTTGACCCATATTAAATAATATTTAATAATAGGTAATAAAATTGATAACTCATCAGTATTATATATACCAATTGATTCAACATTATCCAGGAATCAATATTTTACAGTAGGAATCAATATTTTACACTACACATTAAATTTAAACACTGAATTAATTAACTTATCTGATCAATCAAATTTTTATTATATAGTAAGTTAATCAGATGTTCAAATTAATTAACTGGCAATTAATTTGGAATTGTTTATTATAAGTGGGAGAATTAAGCCAGTATGGTTTGTCTTAATAATGTACAATTGTGTTGTTTATTCGGGGTGGTAGCTTCGGGAAGTGAAGACTTTTACCACCAGGAGTTTTTATGTCCTATTATTAAGTTGTAGGGTTGCTTTAGTCATGTTCCCTTTGTGACAACACTGTTATATTGTGTTGTAGAGTTAGGGCACTTCAGCCCAATCCATAAAAGAATAAGCCCCACATATTGTAGAAGTTAGCAGACTGGTCTAGGCTACATTAAGTGGGTGTGATTCTTTAAAAAGACAGCTTTTACTATAGGAGTTCAAGCATTTTATATGAAATGGTTAAACTCCATGTAATCACAAAACACATAGTACAAATTATGTAACCCACTTAGTTGGAACTAAAAGTACAGAGTGTTACAGCTGATCATTCACAGTAAAAATATATATACAGATAATTGTTTGGGTACAATATAATATCACTGTTTAAGCTATGGCAGCAAAAGTCAGAACAGCCCATGCAGGTGTTAGACCCTGAAAGGAGAGAATGTTAAAAATAAATTGGCCTTCCCAACAGATAATTCCTGACGATTTCTCTCTACCCTACAGCTCTCCTATCCTGTTTAATAATTTTTTTTTATTTTTTTTTGTTAAGTAATATGGTTATATGTATTTTTATTGTTTATTCTTATGTTGTTAGCCGCCTAGAGTGGTCCTCACACGACCAGATAGGCGGGATATAAATAAAATAAATAAATAAAAAAAAATAAATAAATACTGCCAAATGTTTCTGTTTTTCCTTTATTATGTAGGCCATACAAATGCTGCACATAGGGTTAAAAGTTTTACAATCTAATACACTATGTTAGGAGGGCTGTACTCTTTCAAAGGACAACTAAAATAGTCATCATACCAGACAATTTTACATAACTAGCAGCATAATGTCTATTATCCCCCTTTTGTTTTTCTACCAGTTCACTCAAGACATAGTTTAGGTGGTTCCAGCCTTGAAACATTCTCTGGATTAACATTTCTTTCTCCATCACGGGAAAGAAGCTTTTCTACTAAGTCTACACAGTTCAGAGGACAGAAGTTGCCAGGTCGCCGGTTTGCGCTAGGTCAAGGAACAGGGAGAAAGGGGCTGCATCATCTTTCAAGGCCATGGACCCATCTACAGTTGGACAAGAGGGGCAGGGCGCCCCATTGGAGCCTTGTGTGGCTTCTACTTCAGATGGTGAGTGTATCATTGCCCCACAAGTACAATCAGCTCTGCCTGCTTGGCCCTGGCTGGTGGAGCAATTGGTACATCATACACGAACAAACCACAAACGACAGGATGAGGGGTTCCCTACCACAGTCTGGCCATACAGAGGTCCTCAATGGGGAGTCTGGGGCATGCCATGGGGAGTAATAACTTCCCCGCCTCAGCCTGTTAGTTATGATAGCGTGGCAGGCTAACAACCGGCTATAATACTGTGCCGGTGGGATCCTTGCCGCATGCCGATTATTCAACACCTGTAGGAGGGTGATTTATGCTGGTGTCTTGATTAAAATGCAACCATGGAAGGCACCTGCCCTATTTCAATATTTAAATATCATGATCAGGGCTTATTTGGACTTTGAAGGCCAAGCCTGCTTGCGATACGACGGAGCTTTGCGAATGAGGAGTGCTATTCAGCCTAACCTTCGTTGGGATGAACTGCATCCTGGTTTGTGGCTTCAACATATGACTCCAGCTAAGTCTAACTTAGGCGACAGCTTCAACAGTGGTCATTTGAATTGGAAATCGAGGCAAGTACAACTTGCCCACCCTTCGGCAGGTCAGGTGGTTCAACCCCGTTTGCTGTGTTTCCAACACAGCGCCAGAGGTTCTTGCACAAGAAGACCCTGTAAATTTAGGCACAAGTGCCTTGCCTGCAGGGGGCAGCACCCAAACTCAAGTTGCTTCAAAGCAGGTGCTCAGAGGAAGGATAGAGGGGCCGGAGGTCCCAAGAAGCAGAATGGGGGCGGGGATAACCCTGGAAAAGGGGCCCAGCCCAATTAAGGTGGATGTACTGGAGCAATTTATTTATTTATTTATTCAATTTATATGCCGCCCAAACTACCCAGAGGTCTGAGCAGTACCCAATGATAGATGAAGCTAGATATCTCTTAGAGGGTTTTAACTATGGCTTTAGGATACCAGCTGTAGGCAAACACAGAGTATTTTGGGCAAACCTGCGGTCAGTAAAAGGAATGGAGAGTATAGTGTGGAAGAAAATAAGCAAGGAGGTGAAGGAAGGGCGGGTTTTAGGCCCCTTCCCTGACTCCCCCATTGAGAACCTTGGGGTTTCCCCATTAAAAAGCACAGGGTGAATTTCGTCTTATTCACCACCTGTCTTTTCCAGAAGGGGAGTCAGTTAAAAACGCTATTCCTCCAGAGGTTTGCACAGTTAGGTACAAGTCATTTGACGAAGCAGTTGATATGGTTTAGAAGTGTGGGATTGCATTTCGGATCTTGTCAGTTCACCCACAGGATTTTAATTTGTTGGGATTTCAGTTTGAGGGCTCATATTATGTAGACAGGGCCTTGCCCAGGGGCTGCTCGGTGGTGTGTGCTGCCTTCGGAAAGTTTCAGGAGAGAGATTCAGGAAGGTGCCAGTACATTTTAAATACATTCAAGGGATTAGCTATGAAGCTGGCGTTGCCTTTAGCCGAGGAGACAACCGAGGGGCCAGCCACGGTGCTAACATTCTTAGGTATAGAAATAGATACTGTACAGCAAACATCTAGGTCGCCATTGGAGAAACTGGAAGCTCTGAAGGCGAGAATAGGATCTTTATTAGAAAAGTCTAAGATGACACTTAGGGAGCTGCAAAGGATAGTCGGACATCTTAATTTTGCATGTAGAGTAGTGGCTCCAGGGAGGGCCTTTATCAGGAGCATTAGTGCAGCTATGGCAGGTTTGAAACGTCCGCTATACAGGACTAGGGTTACGAGGAGTGTGAAGGAGGACCTAAAGGTTTGGATGCAATTCCTGACAGGATTTCATGGGATCTTCTTTTTGGAGGTTCAAAAGAAGTGTACAGGTCGAATTTCAAATTCAGTCAGATGCGGCCGGAGCTTACGGCTTTGGCATCTATCATCGAGGAAGGTGGTACGCAGGTTCATGGCCGGAGGAATGGCACAGCAAAGGTATAACAAGAGACCTTACATTTTTAGAATTCTTCCTCATTGTGGGGCCCTCTGGATGTGGGCAGAGGAATGGGCTGATTCTGTTGTCCGTTTCTGGTGTGACAATAAAGCGGTGGTATGCATTATAAATAGTCTCACATCACAGTCAGAGTGGATTATGGGCCTGGTTAGGGCCTTTACATTAACGTCGCTTCAATATAATAATTTAGTACATGCACGGCATATCCCTGGTTTGGATAATAGCATTGTCGATACTTTGTCACATCAGCAGATGGACCGTTTCAGGCAGTTGGCGCCAGAGGCCAAGGAGTTACCAAAGATTCTGCTCCCGGAGGTCTGGCAAATTTGCGTAATGACGCATCCGAAGCAATAGGTTTGGCTTTGGCAGCAAGGACAAGAAAGGGATACTCACCCATGAGTAAAGAGTTCTTAGAGATTAGAAGTGGTGGAATTGGAGCAGGTGTGGCCTCTGCCTGTGGTACATCCGCAGCAGTTTATGGTTTATCTACATAGGAAGGGGATAGCTCCAGGCACTATCCAGGGTAAATTGTTGGTTCTGGCATTTCACTCTAAAGTCAATGGCTTTAGGGATTTCTTGAGGGACTATAGGGTTAAGAAAATGTTGGAGAGTTGGTCCAAGGAGAGAGGGAGAGTGCAGGACTCCAGGGCACCCATTTCTCTCCCTTTATTAGAATGATTAGGCGAGCAATGGGTGATCTTGTGCAAGAGCGAATACGAAAGAGCACTATTTAAGGCTGCCTCGTTAATAGCATTTTTGGGGCTATTGAATTGGATTAGTGAATTAGCTGGTGGTAATGAGGACAAATCAAAGTTGGTCTTACAATGGAGGGACGTCAGAGTCCTGGACAGTAGGCTGGAATTGTTTATCAGACGTTCTAATACGGACCAGATGGGCAAAGGGAAGTGCCGGGTATTGGGGCAATGCGGTATAGAAGATATACGACCTGTAAGGGCAGCGAAGGTATATACAGATCAACAAGGACAGGAGGAAGGATATTTCTTTCAACACGCCGATAAGTCTCCACTAACACAGTACCAATTTTGGAAGCTGACAGATCTAGCCTTAGGTAAAGTAGGGGTGCAGGGAATAAGGCTTGGCACACATTCTTTTAGAATCAGGGAGGCATCCTCTGCAGCGGCCCTGGGTTACAGCCCTGAAGAAATTAGGTCGATGGTCAGCTGTGAGTTATAAGAAATATATTAGGAATTTACCTAACGTGTAGGTAGGGCATGACTTGTGTCTTACAGGTCCTGGGAAGCCAGGAAGGCAAAAGGACGTTTTGATCATCAGTCATAGTTATATTTATTGGGCAGAGCATTTTGCTGCCATCTCCCCATGGGGGAGCCTGGGCACATATTACGTGGAAAGGGCTCCGTGGGATGCAGTGGATACAGTTCAACCGGATGACAGTGTTTGGTCAATCCCTGCCGGACATGCTGGTACTGCATCGAGGTGGCAATGATTTGCCCAGGTTTGCTGGTAAGGCCTTGATACTGAACATTCTCCATGATCTGAAGCGGCTGAAAGGCAAGTATCCTTTTCTGAGGATCTTATGGTCCAATATCACTCCTCGGTTAGCCTGGAGAGGCTCAGGGAGGACTGATGCGGTAAATAAGGCCCGGCGGGGCATTAATAAAGAAGTTTGTAGAGGCGTCTGCGGCGGCGGCCTCGGATTGGTGATAAGCCATCATTGGATCCAAGTTTCAAAACCTGAATTATTTCGATGCGATGGTGTCCATCTGAGGATCTTATGGTCCAATATCACTCCTCGGTTAGCCTGGAGAGGCTCAGGGAGGACTGATGCGGTAAATAAGGCCCGGCGGGGCATTAATAAAGAAGTTTGTAGAGGCGTCTGCGGCGGCGGCCTCGGATCGGTGATAAGCCATCATTGGATCCAAGTTTCAAAACCTGAATTCGAAGCAATGGTGTGCACCTGTCAGAGGCAGGTCTGGAAATATTTCTGGATGATATCAAAGGGGGCCTGCTTATTGAGCTCGAGGGGCTCAGTGGCGGGCATGCAACATAGCTGGGCTAGCTCGCATGCTGTGGCGGGTAGTGCGGAAATAACCGGTATTTCGGTGTGTCCCAATTTGTAAAATCATGTAAGCCAACAGCGCATCTGACCTTCCGGTGCTGCGAATCGTGCGATTACAGTACCTGTGGGGGGAGGATGCGCTGGGCCATTTCCGGACCAACAGTCATCAGTCAAAGATGTCTTGAGGTCTGGGGGTGTTTATTAGCGGCTAGCCAGGATCCTGTGGTCTCGGGACCGCCGGAGCTTGGGGGCCGGGGACTCGCCCATTTATTGATCAGGGGGTATGGGAATACCCCCAGTTAACCGGCTTTCCGCACTACAGCAGGCCCCCATATTCTTTTACTGGCCGAAAGGCAATTTTCCTGAATTCATTATTTAAATAAAGTGTGGCCCGCATTTAATCCAATCTACTGTCTCATGTCTTTATTCTGGGGTTGGGGTGGCAAGCAGTGATGCATCTGAAATCAAGGTTCCAGCTCACATATAAGGTTCTTTTTTTCAGATTTTCCAAGAGTCTAACTCCTCCTATACATGAGCAGGAGCTTCTCCTTTCAGATTCAGCACTGAGCAAAGCACAGAGCAAAGCACTGAAGGAGGTAGTGGAGCTAGCTTCTCCCCATAAGCAGGTTGATGGCTCTGGATTTTAGAACTACTAAATAGGGCTATTTGATCTACAGTCTCCATCACAAGATTGGATTTAATAGCAGACTTCAGAAGTGCAACATTGGGTCTGCTCGATTTTCCGATCTCTTTATTTTTTAATTTTTGTTCCAATTACCCTGATGAAAGTTCTAGAGAACCAGAGAGCTGTGGAGATTCTGTGGCATACAGGGTGGTCCTACTGAATGTATTGCCCTATTGCAGATGATGATGATGGTAATGGTGGTGATGATAATGAAGCAACTCTTCTTGACGTTATCTGTGCAAAGTATTTTTTTTTTGTCTTAGCTGATGCATTGATTCATATACAGTGGTGCTCCGCATAGCGAGGTTAATCCGTTCCAGATTAACCATCGCTATGGGGAAACATTGCTATACGGATAGGAAAATGCCATAGGAATGCATTAAACTTAGTTTAACGCATTCCAATGTCTTCTAAACTCACCGTGAAGCGATGTTTCCTCATAGCGCTGCCATTTTCGCACCCTCGGTAAGCGAGGGCAGGGCATGAAAATGGTTGCGGTGGCCATTTTGGTTTGTCCGGCAGGCATTTTGGAACCGCCGAACAGCTGATTTCCTGACATTGCAATGCGAAGATCGGTAAGCGAAATGCTTAGCGATTGCCGCAATGTGATTTTTGGCCATAGAGACCATCGGTATGCGATTGCATTAGTGATCTCAAAAAAGAGATCGCTATGCGAATTCATCGTTATACGGTGCGCTCGTTAAGCGAGGCACCACTGTAGTTTCTCAATTTTCTTTGATACATTTGTTACTTAAAGCTGATTGTTTTATTGCTTATGCATGCTACTGTTTGGCTAATCAGCAATCCAGATGCAAATTTCAAGATATGGGAGGAAGGGGCCTGCATCACAGACTAACTTGTTTTGCCTGTTTGTTTACATGCTAAACAATAAGAGGGATTTGTTGTTTCCTGGCTAGATAAGCTCCGCTTCCTGTCACTCCCCTTCTCACCATGCGGTTTGAGAAACTCCATTTTGTAACACAGATCCTTTTTCACCTTGCAAGATGCTAGACCTCCAGGCGGGATCTCTGAACCCCAGAGATCCTCCTAGCCATATGGGCTGAGGAAAGAAACCTTTGCTTTTACTATTTTCCTTTTGTATCAACCTGAAACCCACTGAGTGCCTATTCATGTGAGCTAAATATACAAAACCTTTTTACACTTAAAGATTGCCTCCTGAGTGTTGTTTTTCAAAAGTGCTAGGCGTTGGCGAGGGTGGATAAACAAGGGAACTTCCTTAGCCAACTCTAACCTGAGTTAGCTGGCCTTCCACTGTGCATTTTTCTGGAACTTACACAAGTTGCCAGAACTCTCAACAGCTACTGTAGAAGTAACTATAGTATAAGTCATAATATAGAACTGTGTCTTCAGATTAAGACAGATCAGCGTAGACCTTTCTATTGCAGAGTTTTGAATTTCTGATTACAGTAAATTCCTGTAGCCACACAGCAGAAGTTCAAGGATATACAGAGCAGAATTAGCTTCAAGTTCCACATAGTCCACCCTTCTCTCATCAACTGTCACTTGCAGTCTCAATAACTCACTCTGAGACATTAGCAAGAGAAATAACAAAAGGTTTGATTTAATTATAGTGAACCAGTAAGAGCAAGCTAAAAACAAGATTGCTTTGAGAAGTAGGCCTCAACAGACTCACTGCTCAAAAGACTCTAGAAAGTAAAAAAGCTCTTAGCAGGGAGGCATGGCTCTCCTTGAAATCAGAGGCAGAGAAGAAATAATTGGTTAGCGCTGGTAGATTGGCAGTCACCCCAGAGTAGAAAGGTCCTTCCCTGTCAAGTTTTCTAAAAGCAGCATGCAAAGTTACAAAAACACTTTCAACTGCTATTTGGTTTAGCTATGACATCTGAATGTTGGCCTAATTTAAAAAACTAAAATCATCCTCAGCAAAGGCTGCTAAATAATAGCATGCATAGGGCTGTGCAGCTTCACTGATTCTTTGTCACTGAAAGTGACAAAGAAGAAGAACGTTTGAGTTCTCCAGAATGCTTTCTCACACAAAGCTGGTATAAAACATGCAGTAGCTGAAAAATTGGGCCAGAAGTAACGCCCATAGTTCCTGAAGCCAGACTGCCAATGAATCAAAATGGAGTTACTGTAAGATTCCACATGAGACAGAGTGACAAAGATAAGAATTGGCAGCTCCTCCTCCCTCTGCTGACAAACAGCTGGTTTTGCACATTCCCCCTGCAGATGTGACAATTGTGCACAGTTGGGATGATTGCACCATCACTCTCATATTGATGATCTGAACTCCATTTGACTTTTTTTTTGGCAAAAAAAAAAGTCAAGGCTTTATGGCTTTATGAGTCAAGAGAATCCCATCTAGTCCAGTTTTTGAAATGTTTGTCTTAACCCAAGTTTTATATTATCTTTGCCTGTTGAAGAGTTATGGAGAACTCAGAAGCTCATTTATCCCCCCATATGTTAGTGATCAAATAATCGTATCGTCCAACCATGAACTTCATTGTTATGAATGGATCACATGCCCATTTTGTCTCTTGTACAACTGGCAGCATTTCTGAATTTATGCAGATCCACAACTTCAAACATAAACATTTGTTCAATATCATCAACCTGATGCTTTAACTTTGAGAACTGTTATTTTAGAGGAAGTGAACAGATGCCCATCAAGCCAATTTCACCCTCCACTCCACTTCTGAAAGATACCAGGAACTCTCCAAATTAGATAACTAAACAATAAAAGGGTTTAGTATTTATTCAGTGCTACAAAGATGTACAAGCACAGATTCCTCCAGGACTGACAAAAGAGTCTCTGTGGGTCTATAAACCTGAATATATAAACATATTTCAGCTAAGAAATATGATTAGAATGTCATCTTAGTAATAACTGTATTAAATCTAGAAAAGGAACTCAGATTGTGGTCACATGAGCCAAATGTTGCCCTTCTATCTTCCACTTAGTTCATATCATAAATTTGCAATCCCATGATACACACCCATTAGTGACTCATTTACCTGATGAGCATGCTAACAGAAGATCATTTTTCCCTTGGCCTGAGGCTTCTACTCTTTTTTGTTGTTGTTGCAGATCTTTTTTTAAAAAAATGTTGCATTGCTGTGTGCGTGGATGATTTTATCACAACTTCTTTGAACTACTGTCACTGTGCATGTCCTTTTAAAATATTCTTAATATTTCAGTCTTGAACCACTAACCACGAATTTCCCTGTGATGAACCGACAAACCACAAATTGGTTGGTCAATTTGTGGGTTTGGGTTTTTTTTTTAGAAAACCCATGGCTGTCTTTAAAAAAAAATGAGCCCCACTGCCCCCACAGCCTGTCCCCTACCCCCTTCCCGTTGCCCTTGTCACCTGCCTAACTTGTCCTGCTGCCTCTGTCGCCGCCACCGCTGCCTCCGCTGGAACGAAAGCAATGCTGGTGGAATGGCAGATTCCATTCTGACAGCCCAGCCTTTGTTCCATTGCAAACAGTGGAGGGGGGGCTTCTTCCAATGCTTTCTCTAAAGATAGTGTGTGGAGGAGGGTTCCCTTTGGGCAGCCAAGGAGCTTGCCCTGTCTGTATCTGTGTTTGCTGATCAGCTGATCCACAGGCCATGGACAGACAGGTCAAGCCTCCTGGCTGCCCAAAGGGAAGCCCCCCTGCCCCACTGTCTTTGCAAACAGCAGACAGGTTTCCTTTCCAGCAGCCGGGGGGGGAGCTTATTTTTAATAGGGACTCAGACTGGAGGCTTGGGACTCAGGACTTGGTACCAAGGACCCAGACTTCGGTACACAGACTCAAAGACTTGCCAACATACCTGCTTGGAACAAAGCATTCCCAGCTAAAATTGCATTTCTGGAAAATCTACTATTTGGTTTCTGGGCTTCCCCTTTCTTGGTTCCATAAAACTGACAGGGCCCCTTCTGAATCAGCTAAGATCTTCTGTCTGACCAAGATACTTGAAGCTATGAATCAAGACTTGTCTGGAACTTTTGCACAAGCTGTTCTTTTCTTAATTGAGAGCAGCCGTAACATTTTCCCTCATTAGGTAGCTGGACTGATGAATAATTGTTGGCTATGTTATGTGCAAGTTCTGTGGATACAAGCATGGCAAAACTTATATTTGGATGCTAATGGAGCACCAAGGAAAACAAATTGGCAATGAAATGGAGGAATGGTATTGAGTTAACAGCTTCGGTGTGAATATAGTACTCCCAGGCGATGTACTACAAATTTCCTAGCATTCCAACATCTGCTTTGAAAAGGAGATGCTCTCTGATCTGGGGAGAGATTTTTTTCCCCCTCTCTATTAAGTCCTATCATCTAATTACAAAGCAAACTCAAAGCTTTGCATGGCTGCCAATAGGTAATGAAATGCTGTCTCAGTTGGGAGATGCATCTGTGTTTGAAACTAAAATGAGGAAAGTGCCTGCTCTGCAGGCCCCTCGTAGCGCCATCTCACACAGCTGTAAGATGTTTGTCGTAAGGAATGTTCGTTGGCCTTTGGGGTCTCAGTCAGAGACTGAAGTGTTTTTTTTTTCTTCCATAAAAGGATGTCTTTTGATAGTAAATACAGCCCAAGTATTGACTGGACAATGAAAGGAGGAGAGAGGCTTTTACAAATAAACTGGATGGTTTATATGTGGAGATAACACACATAATGCACATTCAAACATGGCTCTTTTGGAGATAATACACACATGCACACTCAGACATGGCTATTGACTTCATGCCAGAAATAATTGGTAATGTTTTATTTTAAAACAGAGAAGAAGACAGGGAGGCTCTTTTCTATGACTGAACAGGAGTTCTCGGCATGGGTGTGAAAGCAAGATTGTTAAGAAAGCTGACAGGAAAAAAATTATTGTTTTGAAATATGGTGCTGCTGTCAGAGAGGTGAGCAAATCAGGACTGAACTATCTCTGGGGACAAAATGTTGAAAATGAGGCTGTCCTACTTTAGGCACATCATGAGAAAGCAGGATTCCCTGGAAAAGGAGGGACGCAGCAGGAAAAAAGGAAGACCAAATATGAGATGGACTGATTCCCTAAAGGAAGCCACAAGCATGAGTTTAAAAGAGCTGAGAAGTGCAGATGAGGACAGGACACTTTGGAGATTGCTCATTTCATAGAGTCTCCATAAATTGGAGGTGACTTGACAGCACGTAACAGCAAAGCACGTTGCAATGAACTTTTGTGCATACTCCATTTATGAATGTTTCCAATGACCTGATTCCGAGACTGCCTATGCCAGGAGACAAATGTGTGAGGCCGGTGTCAGTGACAAAATGCCATATAAAGGCCCTAAACAGGTTCACTTGAAAAGCTACAGGGTTATTGTCTATGCCCATTCACCTTGCTCCTCAAAGTCCATATTATTTAATCCCTTCTGATAATAAAAATCATTGAAGGAGATGAGTGAAGGGCCATCTTTCTTTTTCTTTTATCTCACACCTGGCATCATGACTATCTTGCCCAAGTGGCTGCAGAGAAAATGCTACATTTCAGTACGCACTGAGGACAAGGTTTCTGATCAGAGACACAAATGGTTTGCTGTCAATTTCTCTTTTATGGAAATCCTTGCATTGGAGGATGGGGGCGGGGGCGAAGCTTGTCCATCTTGTCCATCTTTCACCTAGTTGTGTGCATGGCACCAGTTTTGTGCCTAGTCTCTTATAGATTTTTATAAAGCAGGGGTGAACAAAAGTTCAGATTGCAGGCTACATGCAGCCTCCAGGGGAAATTATGGCCCCCAAATAAATTGTCAGTGTCCACCCATGAAAACAAACAAAGATTGAAACAATGTTTAAGCAAAATAAAATAAAATATTGCTCTTGGAAGCATTCAGGATCAAAGGTTTTTGCTCTATAGGCCTTGCTGGAAGGAGTGTGTCCCCCCCCACACACATACCTGAAAATGAAAAACAGAACAAAACCAGAAGGGCCTATTTAGGCAATTTGTATTTATATATTTTCAAAATACGTTTTTGGGACCCGCAGAGCAGGACTGAGAGCACAATGGGGTCTCTGTAAGCCTCTAAACTTGCCCAGCTATTAAAACAATCTGATGTCAAGGAGGAATGGAAATGTGAGGGGGAATTATCTTGCTATATCCCACATCCTGCCAGCTTCTAAAGCACAAAGGCTGGCTGGTTGGTTTCACTGGCTGCTACACTTGACAGGTCTTTATTGTCACAGCAGGGGAAATAGAAGTGTGAATCAACTACACCAGTTCCAAGACTGACAAAAGCTATGAGCTCAGAACACACACCGATTCCATCTGGGGAGGAACAGAGTAATTTTAGATCCAGCAAATTCTAAGCATGCACTTTCCTACACCACTGTGCTGTCAATGGTGTCCCCCCCCCCGTGGCAGAGTGGGAGTTGCCAGAGGGTGGACCCTCAGGCTACTGGAGGCTATTGAAAAGTTGTCATTGTGCCATCTGACCCTCCTCCAGGCATGTGCATGGGTGGGGTAACATTTAGGCTAGTAAAATACTCTAATAGCTCTCTCTCCCTCCCTCCCTCCCTCTCTTGCATTTGTTGGTGAACCCCTGAACAGGGTTTGTACAAGGGGGTGCTGATAAGTATGAGCCTTTTCCAGAAAAAAATTGAGCTAGGAAGCTGTAACTTGCCACACTATTCTACATATTCCCCCAGGAAGTCAATGGACTTGCGACATCTGTCCTGCAGCTTCTTAAGTCCCTGCAAATAAAATTATTCTGACTGCTGGTGTAACCACTCATTTTCAGCATTAGCTGCCTCCAGAACACTCCCAAATTGTTGTCCCTTTAGGTGTTTTTTTAGTTTGGGGAACAGATAATAGTGAGAAGGAACAAGGTTGGGAGAATAGGGTGGATGGGGCATCACTTGAAAGCCTAAGGATGTCAGTTTTGCCATTGTTTCACCTGTAGTATGTGATGAGGTGTTGTCATGCAACAGGATGACACCTTTGGAGAGCTTTCATCAACGTTTTTCCTTGATGTGTTGCCTCAACTTCATCAGCAAACAACAGTAATATTTTGCATTGTTGGTTGAACCCTGTTGGGGGTAGTCCACTAGCAGAACTCCCTTCTTATCCCAAAAAAACTGTTGCCATTTGCATCTGCACCAACCTTTGCACTCAGAACTTCTTTGGCCTAGGGGAAGCACTGTGCCTCCATTCCTTAGACTGTTCCTTTGTCTCAGGATCATAACAGTAGATCCATGGCTCATCACCAGTTACCAGTTTGCCCAGGAAATATGACTCATTTCTTGCAAAATGTTCCAAAACAGCCACCGATGACTCCACACGTTTCCTCTTTTGTTCGGCTGTCAAAAGTTTGGGGATCCACTTTACTGCCAGCTTTCTCATTTTCAAGTTGTTGTGGATAATGGCACCAACTCTCTCATGTGATATTCTCAGATATATAGCAATATATCTTTTGGCTGATATTCGGCGGTCCTCCATGATCATGTCATGGATGGTTTTCACATTTGCAGGCACAGAGACAGAAACAGGCCTTCCACTGGGTTTCTCACTTTCAACACTGAAATGGCCAGTTTTAAAACTGACAACCCAACATTTAACTGTTGCATAAGAAGGGCCACTGTCACCCATAGTTTGTGACATTTCATCATGGATCTGCTTTGCACCTTTCCCTTGGAGAAACAGGAACTTGATTATGGTCCTATGCTCTTCCGCATTGAACTTTTCTGGAGGTGCTGCCATGTTCACTTTGGACCTGAACATGAAAGATAAGTTAAAATCATAGGTAGTTGATTTTTGCATCATTGAATACAGACAAATTGGCCAATACACCCTGCAATTTATAGTTTCCTAGCTCAATTTTTTCTGGGTAAGGCTCAGTACTTATCAGCACCCCCTCGTACTGTGCTTCACCTCTATGCCCACTGGCCTATTACAGCATTTTAGAGAAAGGAGATTATAATGGATTTTTATAATACAGCTACTCTAGGGGACCTCATTAGTGAATTTCTGATCAAGCTGCCCTGCAGCATGTGGTATGAATAAGTGGTACATTCTATCATATTAGTGATCTTCTTTCCTCCCTGTTGAGAAAATTTATTTTGAGGACTAATTTTGTGTTTAATGCTTATATTTGAAAAATCTTTTCAAATAATAAATTTATCTCTACTTACATTAAGATACTTGTATAAAATCTGTATACTATAGATTTCCGCCATACTACATTGGGTTGGTAAATCTGAAGAAATCATAGATCTGGACATTTATTTGTTAGCTGCTTATTTTCTCTTTTGAGATATGCAAATAGTGTTGCTGATTGTTTGTGCCAGATGAGATATGTATATTGTCATATGTTGCTTTTTTAAATGGTTCAGTCAGGTCTGGGTAAAAGTCTGAAATTCTAACAATTTTCTGAACAAACAAATTAGCCTTTCTATGGTTAAAGTATGTTTATGAGAAGTAACCTCATTCAGACCTATGTTGCAAACAGATCTAATTTTTCTTCCATGCCTGAGCTGCCTGATTATAAAAAATTCTTCATGCTACTTTGCAAACCCCTTCCTGAGCTATAGATTCAATAGTTGCAAGGTAATTTGGTGCTCCACAGTTATTTGGTTCTATAAATGTTGTTCAGTTTCCTCATAAAATATAGTACCTTAAAAATGTAATTTAATTTAATTATTATCCCACTTTTCTCCCAATACAGGGACCAAAGGTGGCTTATAATTTGTTAAAAAGACAAATGCAGATGAAAGCTCGAATATTAAAAAGCAGTTAAACATTACCTTACTAAAACAGCAACTGAATAAAAACAATTTAAAGCAATATACAACTACATTTAGAAAATATAAAAAGCACTGGATTCTGCTGTTACTACTTCAATAGCATTACCTCCGCCATTTGCTAGTTTTTGTTTTGTACACATGATAGGGCATAAATTGCATGCACATAAGTGTGGCATTGACTGAATATCTTCAGAGTCAGAAAAAATTGTCCTGTATACAAGTAGCCCCATTTTACTTGATTGTTCTTTGATATTCCTACTTTGCTTCAATATTTTTACGTGACTTCCAGATGGTCCAGCTAGAGTCTTGCCCTGGTGGGAGACATTCTTCAGCATTTATCTATTCGGCAAAATGTGTTTGCTTTTCTTCTCTATAGGTTCAGTCCAGTCTCTTCTGGTTTAGTATTTAGAGCTTGAAATGTCTATGTAGACATATTGTCTTGCATGCTTCAAAATATGGCTCATTATTAGAATATAATGAGTACTGGGAAAGGTTTGACAAACTTGAAATTTTGGAAAAGAAGGGCTGGTATAGGTTGCATGTGTTCAAGGTAGAAATGAAATACTATCAATTAAACTAATGTGATCATTTTGGTTTCTTAAGCAAGGGGTAAGATCCACACCTGTAGCTACTGTTTTGACAGATTGGATTATTCAGAAATTATTTTAGCAGTTTGCCAATATGCAAATAGGAAAAATGATTTAATATTCGCTATCTATTCTGGAGCAGTAATTTAACATGAAATAATTTTGAACCTATTTAAGTTTTCCCCTGCTGAAGGGGGGAGGGAGAAAATAGAAATAAACAATATGCCAGCCTGACATCTGCCAATACTCAGAATTCTTCAAGTGATGGGAAAAAAGACAGAAGTAGATTAAAATCAATAGGAACAGGTTCATGTAACAGTTTAATATGGCAAGATGTGGGTTAGCAGTCATTTGTCTCTGTCACCACATCCTCATACTATCACTCAAATACACTTCTAGATGATAATCAGTGGCACAGTGAGCTAAGATACAAGCTAGTTTCTACTTCATATTTGATTCATCATGTATATCAATGTCTGCTATATAGTTGATAATGTTTATATGACAAAGGATTATTTTGGGGAGAAGCATTGCAAAAGTTCCAGAACTTCTGCAGGGGCATAATGATAAACCCAAGTTTGCCCTGAAAATGAAATGGTGGCCAAAATCCTGTTGGTGTAAGTTAGGTCATGTAAGGCTGATGAGGTCATCAGTCACAGTGATTTTCAATAATTAAGGACTCCTTCCTCCTATCCCATAGCTCTCAGTGGCAATGAATGGGATTCCATGGGCCTTTGTGGGAAGGGTGGAATTGGAAAAAAAAATCTCTGGGGCCAATGACATAATCAGTCTTATGTGGCATTAACTTAAGGAACAGGAATTCAGCCATTGTTTGTATTGCATTCTCTGACATCTGGAACTAGATCTGACAGATTCTTCTGATACCCTGCAATAAATATGCAAGGAGTCTGTGCTTTGAAGCCTTCCATTTAAATGAAATATGTAAACATATACCTATTAAGTATATTCAACTTGTCCAACTGTCTGGGTATTCTGCAAATTTGAGAGATGTAAGAGAGAGAGAGAGAAAGAGAAAGAGAGACTGACTTCTTGCAGACTACTACTCATTTCCTGCCTGATTTTAAATACCAGATTGACCAACTACCTAGGCTACTTGTTTCTTTGTCTCCTTATCTTAAAGATTGATGGAAAAACATCCCCAGAGCCTAAAAACACCTCCCTGGCTCTGTCTTCCAAGCTATATAGGGCTAGAAGAGCTATCATCAGAATGCATACCAGTTCAGACTATTATATTCTTAAGCTAAGCAAATCAACATTCTACAAGGCAATTCTAAAATGGGGGCAGCCCATATTAAAAAATATAATTTTGAAACTGAACTTCAAATCAGCACCACATTTTGGGAAGTTTGGGCAAATGGTTTTTGAGTTCAATTTTTAAAGTAGAACTATTTTACACCCCCATGCAGAAATAAGCAACTGCAAATGTCCCCAGATTTAAATAGTTCATACAAATTGAGAAGACCAATCTAGATTATCTTGAAAGAGAACAGTTCTTTCTCTTTCAAGATAATCTCAGATTTATCCCCAGATTTAAATAGTTCATACAAATTGAAAAGACCGGTCTAGATGATATTAAAAGAGAACAGTTGATTTCACCTATTTTTCTTAATTTGAAAAGAATCCAGGCTACAGGGGCCAAAATATTGATCCTCAAAAAGGGCCTTTCAAAAGGGAAAAATCCCTTTGTTATAAAACTGAGGATACCTGGAACAGGCTTACTAGCAAGAGCATTCCAGAGTAGATACATTGTTGTAGTTTCATGGGCGGAGAAGGGAGATGTTTGGAGGGCAGTGTAAGGTCACAGAAATAGTCACAAATTTTCTTTGAAGAGTCAGAAGAGAAAGAAAGTAATGGAGTGACAGTCCTGCAGAAATAGACATTTTACCATATATCTCCAAGGAATTAGCATGCACATTCAAAGCATTTCTACATTACAAAAGCACAGTGTCACATTCCCGGGGGTTACAACAGTCGAAGTCCGATAAACCAGTCCAGGGTCAAGGATACCAAGAATGCAAAGCCAATGTCCATATATCAACTCACAGAATGAAGTACAGTGTCAAAGTCCAGAGTCCGATACACAGCGTAGTCCAGGGTCAGAGTCCGAAGACCAATACCAGCGTAGTCCAGGGGCAGAGTCCAGAGTTAGGAACACAGTTCAAGAAGTGTGGATGCAGGCCACATGCAGCCTCCAGGGAAATTTTTGGCCCCCAAATAAATTGTCAGTGTCCACCCATGAAAACAAACAAACAGTGAAACAATGTTTAAGCAAAATAAAAAAAATGTTGCTCTTGGAAGCATTCAGGATCAAAGGTTTTTGCTCTCTAGGCCTTGCTGGAAGGAGTGTGTCCCCCCCCCCCCCCACATACCTGAAAATGAAAAACAGAACAAAACCAGAAGTGCCTATTTAGACAATTTGTATTTATATATTTTAAAAATGCATTTTTGGGACCCACAGAGCAGGACTGAGAGCACAATGGGGTCTCTGTAAGCCTCTAAGCTTGCCCAGCTATTAAAACAATCTGGTGTCAAGGAGAAATGGAATTGGGAGGGGGGGATTATCTTGTAAAGTACCACTAACCCCAGAATTGTTTCTATTAAGCATGATACCCGATAACATAGATAAGTCAAAGGAACATATAGTTATATATATTATTACAGCAGCCAGAATTATGTATGCTAGAAATTGGAAAAGTACGGCGGTGCCGGAACAAGAAGATCTTATGGAAAAGATACGGGAAATAGCCGAAATGGACATCTTATCGGAAGCTATGAAGGACCAATCCTTGCAAAGGGCAACAGAAAGATGGGACTTATTTTATAAATGGACTGAATCAACAGGTAGTAGCTGAATATATATAGTGAAATGAGAACCTTATACACAAGGCAGAAAAGAGTAAATAGAATGATTTTGGATTTGATCTGGCAATAGGTATAGATTGGATATTAGTATGCTATGATTTCCCCTCTCCCTCACAAATCCCCTTCCCTCACAAACCCTAACCCCCCTGTTCCTATGTCACCCTTTATGTAAAAAATAAAATAAAATTATATACAAAAAAAGCATTTCTACATTACAAAAGCACAGCACAATTGTGTTTGACCCAGACCTGAGTGCTTCCACTATACACTCTCTCAGGATTTCTGAGACTAGGCTCCTGACACAAGTTTTCAAAGAGGAAACCAGCACCACCTCTGAAGCCATCTGAACTTTTGACCCTGTCAGTCAGAACCCAATTAGTTGACTCAGGAGGAGAATTTTAACTTTTTCCTGGCTTTCAGGAATTTTGGGATGTGGAGATGGGTCCAAGACAAGGCTGTCTTCCGGGCCAACAGGAAAGAGACTCACAGAGATGGTAGATACCTTCACCAGTCATGTATTTACAAAAATATGTACAGCAGAGTTATGTACAGCAGACTAAACAATACCCTTATCTGTAAAATAAGTGGAAAGCACTTCATGCAGCAACTCTCCAAACAAAGCTCCATATTCCACTATCGTGTGAAGCTCTTATATAGTGTAAAATAACCAATCACTGGCACATCACATGTTGTTCTCTCCTAGACACTACATCATACCTAATATACATTTCAAGGATTGCATCATCTACATGTGCTAATCTTGTGGCTGCACACCTTTTATAAAAATGGATGTCTAATATAACACTCTGGTTCATGCACTCTGGTATATATACAAAGAGTAAATTCTGCTTTATGAGCCACAATATCCTGATAATCCCCTCCAATTTACTAGTGTACTGAATCCAATCCAAGCCTTGTCACAATTTCCTTGTGCCTTTGCACTGGAAGTGGCTTTGTCAAAACCTCTGCCTGATTTTGGACTGTTGGACAATATTGCAATTTAATTAACTGCTCTCTTATTGCCTCTCTGACACTGCAATATGTGATATCTATGTGTTTGCTTCTACTGTGCATTCCCCCAGATATAGACATCTGAATACATGTTATGTTGTCTTTACATGACAAAATAGCCTTATTGACAACATATCCAAAATCTGATACCATCTGTTTGTACCATACTAACTCTGAACAAAGATCTGACAGAGCTATATACTTAGCTTCTGCAGTTCAGGTAGCAATATTTGTTTGTTTTTTTAGATTTCCATCCTATGAGAGCATCTGCAAATTTGATTACACGACCAGAAATTGATTTTCTGTCTTCTAAACAATTTGCCCAATCGCTATCTACAAAACACTTAATACTATAATCTTTGCTTGGATTTAACACCAATCATACATTTTGGGTACCTTTTAAGTATCTTAACACTCTTTTTATTACAAAGCTAATATTTTTGCCTACTAATAATATTGACAGTGTTGACAATCCCTGGGCGTGTCCATATATTTCTGTGTGTACCCTTGTGCTACTAATCTAGCACATCTACTAATCTTGACACTGGCTAAACAGGTAATGCTAGGAAAGGAATTCTGTGCCTGGTTGTAAAATATTTTAAAAATTATTTTTAAAAAAGGATAGAGAAACTCAGAAACTCATTTGTTTGAGATGTGAAATTACAGTTTTTCGCTTTGTGACTGGGGATAGTCTTAATTGATGTTGGCGGAGATTTGGTGCCTATATTCTGTCATAGTTTCAATCACTCCACCCAGCTTGTCACTGTACAATTGTCTGGCAGTTAAGAAAAAAAAACCCTCACACTTCACACTTGTCAGAAAAACAGTCTTGACATTTGCTTTGTAGGTGGGTGAGAAGTGGTTAATATGAAAAAATCTGCTTCTAGGATTTTCCCTTGCATGGCTATGTTTAAATCACTTTCTCTAAAACAGCTCCTAAATGCCACATTAAGCAAGCAGAATACACATATATGTCATACACACATGCTTTACTCATTTTAATATAACCAGCCTTTCATTGGTTGACTTCAGAAAGAGTTCTGCATTTATGTTTGACTGTGCATTGTCACTCACAAAGAAAAACAGAACATACTCAGGGGTTAAGGCTAAGCAAAGAAAATAAAAAGGGGGTGGAAAATGGGCATTGTTGAAATCTGAGTTCCATTATCATTTTCCTTGCCTGAAAGTATGTTATTCAGATAGATTATCTCCGTGAAAGCAAAACATGTATTTCCAGTGGTTCTGGGGAAAAAAAAACCATTGACTTTTTAAAAAAAGCCGTAAAAGCAGAGAGAAAGAATATATGCTGGGAAACAAGCATTTTAAATTTATAGCAAGCTTTCTGATACCTAATGGACTGTTTAGGAATCCAAAATCAGATAGTTGCACTTGTCTGCTCTTTCTACTGCTACTGCTGCCATTAGTGACAAATGGTGCTTTGTTAAAGAGAGCTTAGCTTATTTGAATAATAATAATTCATACATACATAAATTATGAAGTTAGTATATGGATTATACTTGATGAATTATACTGAGAAAATGAATTTTGTATGCACAGAATGATATTTTATGAAATAAAAATAAAGTTTTAAATTGTGTATGCTCAGATCTGTTATTTATTTAATTAATGTGGTCATGCCCTTTTCTAATTTGACTACACTAATTTCAGATTATCAATCTGAAAAATAATTGCCCTCGGACACATTAAAATTGAACACACACATAACACACACACACACACACACACACACACACACACACACACACACACCCCTGCTAGGCCATTCTACACTTAATTCATGGGTGGCTGGAATTTGATTACTTATGGAAGCCAGCTAAGTCAAATGGCATAAATTGCAACTATGAATTGCTGGGAGTTGACACTCATATTCCTTGTTATGTGCCAAGTCACACGACTGGTACACAATGGGGAATCCAAGTACTGACTTCTTAACAAGAAGCAATTCACCACTACAATTTACGCTATTTCACTTATACCAGTGTATGTAAATAATAGGATTCTGCCCACTCAATCACTCTTATAGTACTGATCATGAGAAAATATAAAGCAGAATCTCTTTTTTAAAAATAGCAATTTGGCATGTTTTAGAGGGAAGAGATATAATCCTCATGAACTTCAAGAACCCATTCTGTCAATTTAATTTATGAGGATAAACAATCTTTTTCCCAGTTACCATGTCCTTGCTCTGCTATTTTATTTATTTATTTTACTTAATTTCACCCCCCGAAATTAGCTAAAATCAGTGTGCCCTTACTACTATATGCAGATGATGCAGTTATTATGTCACTATCAGAAGTTGGTCTTAAACGAATTATGCGTGTATTTATGAGTTACTGCAGGAATAACCTATTAACAATTAACTTTGAGAAAACCAAAATAATGGCTTTCTCTAGACATAGTAAAGTTAAAGAATGGGTTATTGAGGGCCAGCATATAGAGCAAGTTAAAACATTTAAATACTTGGGAATGGTCTTCTCACGTACCCTCTCCTGGTCCCACCATAGACAAGCTGCAGTGCAGATGGCTAATAACACAAGCAAAGTTCTTAGACGATACCACTATGTCCAGGGTGGGCAGTTCATCCCTGCTGCTCTACAAATAGTTAAGTACAAAATTCTTGCACAACTCCTATATGGTATTGCAATTTGGATAAATGGTTTCAATCCCGCAGTTGAAAGTGTTCTGTCAAACTCGTTGCGACTCCTATTCGCCATGCCAAGGTGTGCCTCTTCAGCTGCTTTGCGTTTGGAGGCTGGTCTTCAATCGGTGGAATGTCAAGCTTGGCTGTATGCATTCCGATTCTGGTTGAAGGTGGTATATGCTCCCACAACTAGTGGGTATTTATACTATTTACAAAAAGATGTCTTTGCCAGCTCATGGCATAAGGGATTTACTGACAAATTACATCTTTTAGGCTTCTCAATGGACTTCATTCTGAATCAGCCTTATGATAGTACCAAGTCAATGATTGTACAACGCATTAAAGACATAGATCTCCAGTATTCACTAGCTTGTGCAGATAGGACCTGCTCACCAATGCACTTTGGTTTAAATTTTAACTTTCCCAAGTTAGCAAATTATCTATATCAAATCACAGTACCAAGGTATCGTTTTGTCTTCTCAAGGGCTAGGTTTAACTGCTTTCTCTCAGCCCTGTTAAAAGGGCGCTTTAATAGCATTCCCTATAGAGAAAGGATATGCCCCTGTGGGGAACAAACAGTTGAGTCCTTGGCACACACCATTTTAGAATGTACCTTATATAGATCTGAACGTAACCATTATCTCTACCCAATAATGTATAAATGTACTGGTATACCCCCCAGAGACTACCTGAAGTTTTTGCTGTCCGGAGAGAACCAATTAATAACACAGTCGGTGGCTACGTTTTTATTCACAGTTTTAAGAATTCGTAAAATGTTATAATAAGACAAGTACATGACTCATGTTTTATACTGCTGATATATTTTAACAATTTACTTATTTTGTATATTTTATATAATGTGCTTATTTTTGTATTTTTGGGTCTATGACCGTATAATAATAAACTAACTTATATATTTAAATTTTAACCCTTCCCAGAAATACAACAATACACACAAGATGGTATCAAAACAGAGACAATTATTCCTGAATTAACGACGTATCAATTATCAAAACAATTTTTTTTCAGGATGGCCCTTACATGGTACTTACCAATTTGAACATTAATTTTGAGACTTTACCCACTAAAAAGGAAATTCTTCCAAGTTATATGAGCTTCTTCGTTCCTGAGAATTTGTTCAGGTGGTCTTTGTTCCCATGTACAAGTATATAAACTATTATTTAATAAACTAACATTTCTTCAAAGTTTTGGTGGCTATTCCCAGCACCAGTTGGGCTCCCTTATCTCATGGTAATGCTGTTTCAATTTATACTTGGGCCACTTCCAAGGAAATGATACAAGAACTCTGTATCTTCTAATGGATCTGGATACAACATGACTGTCAGTTTAGTGATGCTATAGCTCAACCCATATCCACCCGTATGGTTCTACAAGACCCGTGGTGGGAAGCAACAGAAAAAATAGCAAACCAGGCTGCATTTGTTGTAACCGTCTATGGTATCTCCATAGTCTTAATGAACAGGGCTTTAACAGAGTGGTAGAATATACCAGATGGGCGGTATATAAATTGAACAAACAAACAAACAAACAAACAAACAAATAAAAGTGGGTAATTCTAAAGCGGGTTTTCAGAGATTATTTTACTGGCATCTTTACAGCAAGTTGAGTGCACTTCCTAGGTTTTTTTTTAAATGCATATTTTAAAAAAACTATGCATTGCAGGTAGAATAAAATGGTTGCAACATTTTTCAGTTTTTAATTTTTAAAAAATCACCCATTATCTTTTTTGTAGATTCAGTGAAAAGTCTGAGAAAACATCTATACAGGTAGTTACATTTCCACTTACACTGGGCACTGTCAAACTAGTCTAATGTGTGTTTTGCATTCCTTTGATTGCAGTGGAGGGATATGCAAAGAAATCCGATCTTATCAGTCTCATCTTAGGTAAATATATTATGATCATATGACCCATTCAAATACACATCAACCAGTTTCCACACAATAAAAAAAACACAGAGAGTTAAAATAATTCCTGTTTAACCCCCGGGTTACTCATGATCTCATCAGGGTCTTGTCTCCCAGAATGCCTTGTCTCCTCTTTACGGATAAAGCCAGCCACATTGTGGCTGTGTTCTAAACCAGGCAGTTAGCGGAGATTCAAATCAACCCACTGCCGCCGCCACTGCTCCTGCTGCCACCACTGCTGTCCTCTTTTTCCTTCCTTCCCTAACCAGGTAAGTGTTCCAGCATGACAGTGGTTGGGTGGCAGAGAGAGTTGGTGGCAGGGCACCAAGGATAGGGGCTTGAGTCATGGGACTTGCTGTCAAGTTGGATTCAAGTCACATCTGTGACACAACTCGGATTCAACTTGGCTTTTTTCTCTTCAATGAGTCAGACTCAACTCATAACTTGGAACTTATTTAACCCTTCCCCTTTTTATAGGGAATAAAGCTTATTTTCAATCGATACCCAGACCTGGGTATTGGGGCTTGGTACCAAAGACTTGGACTTGGGACTCGGACCCAAAGACTTGTCAATGTCCCCGTAGGGCACTAGGCAGTTTTGCACCCACTCTAAATTCCCTGCCACCTGACCACCTCACTTCTCACCCCTTGGTCATCCCCACCCTGGATGCCATGTTCATTATCCATATACTGAAATGTGTCAGTGAAGTAGTTCCAAGCTGCCTTAAGATTGCAAGATGCTTTGATTGCTTCTGTCACTTTTACTGTTTAAATTATTTCTAGCATTTTTAATGGAAGGGGAGGGAGGGAGTGCTCAGTTGGGAGCACTCTAAACAAACAAACATCTTTGGTGTTGCATGGGAGAAAGATGGGATGTAAACAAAACAAACGTACAGAATTGAAATGCTAAAATTGCATAATATGAACAGGGAGGGATCTAAGCTTGTTAATTGTCCTTTAGATATTTGTTCTGCCTGCTGAATAACCCAAGGATGGGCAAGGGGAGATGCAAGCAAAAATCCAGTAGTAAGTCACACCTAGAATAGGTTCATTGAAGCAATGGAGCTTACAGAGCAGTTGATATACCATATCCCCATTGATTCAATAGTCCTCATTTGGTTTTGATTTACTACTGGATTGCACCCATTGTGTAACAAAATTGCACTTCAGGCTCAATCATGGGTTATGTATGTTTATTGTTGCTTTCTTTATATACATTCTAGGGTTGTAGCTATACTGGTTTGGAGCCCACATTAATTTTATGAACATGCACACTGTAGCTGACATTGGGCACAGTGGAGGTCTGCAAGAAAGATATTGCCAATGCCAAGGTACCCAAATGTGGTTTAGTATATACATAAATCAAAGATTATGTAATTGGGCAAACATTGAATGTAATGCATATTTCCCTCCTTACGGAGAGGCTTATAGGTCATAGGGAGATATAAAGCATTACATAAGCAATAATTGGATGACACTAACAGTCCATCTAATCTTATAATCTAACAATTCCAGATGAAAATATTGACTATCATTAGTTAAAAATATGGACTTTTTAAAAATGTCTGGAAAATATCTCAGGGGAAAGAATGCATGCAGCAATTTCACAAAGTCAATGCACTATAAATATAAATGGGACAATTAAAATGATATGTCATTGGACAGCTTTGTTTTGAAAAGAGCATCATAGTGGGTGAGATGCTAGCCCAGAGTAAAATAATAATAATAATAATAATAATAACAAAATGCATTATTTCTTCCTGTAAAAGAGCTGTAATGGGATTCTGGTTGAGACTAATAAGGTGATTAAGCAAATATTTGTTTCCCATTACACTTCATTGTATGGCTGTCAGCATCCAAATAATAGACAATGGAAAAATGTTAAGATGCCCTACATTATGTTCAAAATAATGTTGAGTTGGTAATAGGGACATAACTGTAAGATACAAAATAAACAAAATAACAATAATTCAATTGCTGAAACCACTACCTGAAGATGGATTCCTATCAGAATCCTGCCAAGTCATATGTCCTAAATAGCCTTCTAAGTTCTACAAGTTTTAGTGTTTCACATAAAGGCCAAATCAGCCCAAGGAAATTACAGCATTATGATGAACTGTGTGACAGAAAAGCAGGAAAATATCCATCCTTCTCCCAGCTCAGAAAAGACTGTGTATTAGTTTTGTCTCAGTATCTGTCCAATTAGCATAATTATTTTTGCAGTTTTCAATACTCTGATGAGGTATTGAATATGCCCAGGGCAGTCTGTGACATAACCATTTTTCTGTTTAGATGGCAACTGTCAAATCTATCCCCAGTGTTAGGCCTGGCCAGGGTCATGTGCTGCAGCCACAGACCTGGCAGCAGTTCATCCCAACGCAAGTTGGGTTGGATAGTGCTCCACAGTCTAAATGCATGGTCACATTGGAGCCATGCTTGCCCTGAAAAATCAGTGTAGGCCCTATATAAATAGAATAAATAAATAAATAAATATCAAAATATTGCAAGAGGGCTGAAGTCCTCCACAGTTGAGCCTTGACCAGACTCCTGCATAAATGATAAACCCAGAGACCCACTTGGCCCAGGTCCTATCTGGTTTCTTCCTCCTACACTTCTCTTTCTCATCATCCTTATCAATGTCTTTAACATCCACTTCTTGTTTCAAAAGGTCAAAAAAGTCTACGTAAAAATCCTTTCAAATTTTGTCCTTTGTGGCTGGGGTTAGGTGATCTCCAAGAGGCATAGAGTAATCCCCGTATGGTAAGGCCACTAAAGGAACCGTATTGTAGCCCTTGTTGGGTACAGATGGGTGCTGCCAAACAACTGCACCAGCTTCTGTATTAGATGGACCTGCTGTGGGAGGAGCCGCAAATGGCGTGCCCCATTCAGAAAATTGTGTATTGGCCTGTGGCCAAGCTAAGTTGGGCAACCCTGTGGGCAGTACATTGTAGGGTGTGGATGTAGCATAAGAGAAAGCTGACCCACTGACCCATGGCCAAGCAGATCAAGATATCTGGGTGTCAAGTGCAGAGGATGACTCACCAGAAGGTGCAGCAGCTGTAGTAGCATCTTTCACCAAGTGTGGTGTGCTACAACTAGCTTCCTTTGACACGTCGTGCCCCAGCTGTGAAGTGGCTGTTGTTTCATTCATCCCCATGGTGGCAGACCTTCCACGTTTTCTCATGCTCCGCCCTGGTGGAGTAGCTGAAGCTCCATCAGCGTTCGTCTGATCCTCAAACTCATGGACCTGTGTGGACTCCAAGGCAAGTTTGTCCTCCATCAGTATTTAGTGTGCCTAGCTGATCTGTGAGGAGAGACCTCAGGCTGCGATGTTGTATGTTTTGACAGCCGCTGAGCCTCAAGAGCTAATTTTTTTTCCTGCAGTTCCCTCCATATCAGTCAGAACTGCTCATCAGAGGATGACTGCTGAGGTGACACCTGTGGAGCCTGCCTTCTCTTAGTCAGATTTTTCCCTTTACTAGTACCACGCCCCTTTTGTGATGTCATTCTGACTGATTAAAACCACAGTTAGACTGTAAAATGCTCCCTTTGTTCGAATCTTGACGGCAACCCTCACACAGAGCACTATGAAACCCCTTTGAAACTTCACACCACCCCAGGTTGCACAGCCAAACCTAATCGAGTAAACTGGCCAATAGGTGGTGCCCTTTCAAGCTTGCTACCAAACTCCCAATATAATGACCAAATATTAATTAATAACTGTTAATATTTACTAGTAATTAAAAATCTAATAAATTCTATCAATTATTGTATCAAATGTAGAGACAAGCTAATCAATCCACCAATGAATTCTACTTCTGAGCTTAAAATTTTTCTATAAAATCTAATCAAACAATTGACTCTATCAGATAATAGTTTAATCAAATTAGTCTATTCTATTTAATCAATTGTAATATAATATTCTAATTTCAACTATAATCAACTTATTCAATTAAATACAATTAAATATTCTTAATATGAAAATATAATTAACTCTATCCTTAATAATCACCAACCAATATAGTTATTAATATTCCCAAATGCTCACTGCCCCAGTAGCTTTGGTTGCAGCCAGCCATTAAATCAAAATGGCGGGGGGGGGGACAAAAAGAGCGCAAAAGTCTTGTACAAAATGGCATCCGTTCATCTTAAGAAAACGATAACCCCACAATTTAAACAACAAATTTAAAAAAACAAGCAAGAACAGCCAATACCGCTGGTATAATGTGAAATATATGTAAAAAACACTCCCCCTTACCACCAGTATCCCGCTAAAATCAGATTAAAGCGGAGCCCCGTGCCGCGGCATGGTGGGCATGAAAATGAGCCACCATCTCTCCCTTCTCCAAGCACTCTGACCTGTTATGAAACAATTAAAGTAATTGAATTAAAGAAATAAAATGGGATTGAATACAACCCAGGGAGGGAGCAGAAGCTTCCCTCCCATCCAGAAACATGCTTGCTGCTAGCACCAACAACGCCCTCCATCAAACACGCTCCGCCAAACCACCACTCCTTCCTTTTGGTGCCCAAAATTGGAAACGGTTTAGGGCCTCGATACCTGGCAGAACGCTGCCTCCCACCTAAATCTACTCATATCACTCAATCTAGCCAGGAGGTGAGGTTGAGCAGCCTAATGCCCAGGGAGGCCCAGAATGAAAAAACAAGAAACCAGGCCTTCTCGGCAGTGGCTCCTCGCCTTTGGAATAACCTCCCTTCTGAGATCCATATGGCCCCTTTGCTGGGCATTTTCAAAGGCCAATTGAAAACTTGGCTGTTTAGGCAAGCTTTCCCTCCAGCCACTACTTGATTTACTTTTTTCTTCCATCTTGTGTACTGTCTATTGATGTGTTACTTTGTTCTTATATCTTAAATTGTTTATATTATATGCTGTTAGCTGCCCAGAGTAGTCAGTCGACTAGATGGATGGGGTATAAATTCAATAAATAAATACATAAAATTTAATATTCAGAAACATACTTATCCTGAATTTGAAGGGGACACATTCAACTCCTGATTCAGTTATGACTATGTACAGTGGTGAAAAGTGACAGGACTGGAAAGACATGAATACCAGCAAAATATCTTATCTGCTTCCACTGTTTCATGAATACAGGGAGGAACATCAATCAGTTTGCTGTCTGTCATCTTCAGTTCCCCAGTATATAAACTGGAATGAGATGGCGCTGTAACTCAGAGGTAGAATGAATGAACTAGGGAGAATATAAAACAAGTATTTATGTATGTATGTATGTATGTATGTATGTATGTATGTATGTATGTATGTATGTATGTGTGTGTGTGTGTGTGTGTGTGTGTGTGTGTGTGTGTGTGTGTGTGTCTGTGTGTGTGTGTGTGTGTGTGTGTGTACATGTTTGTTTGTTTGTTTGTTTGTTTGTTTATAAAATAGTTTTACCCTGCCTTTTTCCTAAAAAAGGACCCAAGAATGATTACATCATTTTGAAAAAGGCAATATTGGAAAGTAGAGATAGGCATGAACCACTGGTTCGGTGGTTCATGTAGTTTGTAATTTGACCAAACATGTTGGGCACTTTGCAGCCCTGCTTCCTCTGCGGGCACCCACTCAGAGGCAGCTGAATGAGTGCCCATCAGAAGAGGTGAGGCTGGGAAGCATCTGTTTGGCTGATGTACAATCCAGTGCAGACCGCTGAACTGGTCTATAGGAAAGTTAAAAACATCAAGTTATTAAAATATTTAAAAATAATTAAATGAGCATTATATTAAAATGTTATATAAAAACATTATTACATCAGATTCAAAAGCAACAAAAATACAAACTATTCAATTTTAAAACCCTTCTTAGGCAGACAGTCACTCAGGGAGAGCTTGTCTGAAGAGAAAGGCCTTCATTCACTTGCTGAAGGACAGCAAAGATGTCCAGCCTGGCCTCCTGTGGAAGGGAGTTCCAGAGTCTGGGAGCAGCAACAGTGAAGGCCCTCTCCCAGATCCAATGCACACAGGGACATATGTGAGTGAGAGTATCAGGTCCCTGGCTATTTGATACCAGTAGGTTTTTTCTTAACTTTTTAATTTTTGTTTTAATTTCTTTATTTAGTGCATAAAATATCACATGTCGAGACATGCATGTTAAGAACAAGTCATCCACATAATTCTGTTATTTAAATAATCATATCCTCTATCTTCTTCTGGTATTACTATGCACGTTACATTCCTGCTTATTTATTACTGATGAATTCTACATCTGGCAACAATCTTTGCCAAGTTTACTTTCAGATGCTGTGAGCAGAGGGACTTTCCCCTGCCTGTTTGTAAAATATTGATTTTCCCCCACTTCCTTTAGAGTGAGCATCTGTACACAGCTGTTGCTTCAGCAGTCAGCAACTGAGGTGATTATTACATGATCACAATTTCTAGCTATTGGCAGTGCTCCTGTTTGTGTGAGCAACACAACATACAGCTTTACTTTCAACAGTGTTATGTGTATCAAATCTGTATGAAAATGAAATTCTCACAATGCAGCTGATCCAAGAAAAGTTCTTCATACATATTGCTGTGGATATCAGGAAACCGCCTTGTTTTAGGCTGAACGGCTTGTTAACAGAGCATGATGATGGACTAAAGTTTCACCAGGCATGTCTAATGGCAGTAGATGCTCTCTTGGAATAACTCCCAAGCATGGATCCCCTTACCTGACGTTAGACTGTAATATCTACCAGTATTTGGAGAAGATGGTCCTTCTTGCTAAGGAGATGAGGTAGAGATAGAAAATTTGCTCAAAAGCCATTCCAAGGTATTTAATATTAAGGGACTTTATTTGGCCTTCAAGGAACGCTCCAAACATAAAATAAAATAAAATGACAAGAAAAACAAATTTAAAGCCAATTAAATTTAAACTAATGTAATGCCCCCAGAAATAAAAATCAAAGACAGAGGGAAGCTTGAATAAACTGAGATATTTGAGCATGTCAGTGATGCAGGACCACTCTCTGGATATCTCAAGTAATGCTGGCAAGTTCGCAGCCTCCTGAAGGAATCCCTTCTTCTAATCTTCTCATGTTGCATGTTTCTAAACAAATTAGTGTATTTGGTACAACAAGTATTGCACAGAATTTTTTTTTAAATTCCAGTGTTCTCTGATCTACAGAAAACCAAACCCTACATATTTATTGCTATGAGGGAAGTGTTTGGGGGGAGGGGAAGAAATGATAAAACACTTTTTAAAGCACCAGTTACAGAAGACGATTGCCTCAAGTTAATAAACCTACATAGACTTTATGTATTGCAAATTGTGCGAACTGATGTGCAGAAGATAATGCCAACAGAAATTTCTGAGCTTGAAGTAATTCACTTTACACCTTTTGGATAACTGCACAACATAGCAAACAAAGATATCTTTCCTTTGTCAGTTTCTTCGTTGCTTTGATGTATTCCAGAAATACAGACTGGCTTCTTAACATGTACTGTAAAAAAATGAGAAATCTGAAAGAAGCAAAAAGCAAGAGGAGCAAGAGAATGTGGTGTGCAAAGGCACTGCAACCATGTTACAGAAGGAGCTTTTCAACAGCATCCCAGAGCATTTTCCTTGACTGAACACCTGAAGATGTTCTGTTCCTCACCAGCTTTGAGTCACATATGTGCTTAGAAATTATATGGAGGTGGAGGGGAAGTGCTAAGGGAAGGCCAGGCAGCAATATGTGTAAACCTTGCCTTAAACATAGAATTTATCATGTCAGAACGAAAGAGTTCATAACTTCTAAAATCCATTTTTCAGGAGAGAATTTTTTTTAAAAAAAGTATAAAAATGGAGGAAATTGGCTTCATTCCTCCCCCTGCCTAGATTTTCATTTCTCTCCCTCCCCCACGTTTGCTCTTTATGTTGTTAGTGCTGTCCTTACAACCCCTAATCTCTCAGAGCAGCAAGGAGCACTTAAGAACATATGAAAGGCAGCTCCGCTGAACCCTATCAAGTTTCTTTCTTTTTGCGCCAGCTCCTATATGAAGCCCTCTCAAACACCATCTGCCGGGGATGATAAATTGTGCCGGGCTGTATGACAGACAGCCATTGTCACTGGCTGTCAGTTATTTACAATGGCTGCATGCAGATGTACAGTGACCCATTGTGCTACCTGGAAACATTGCAAATTATCAGTTCATTTTAAAAATATACAAATCACATGTAAGAAGGAAAGAATTAAAAAGGATCTTCAGAAAGGAATCCTGCAGCTTTATAAAATGTATGGAACTTTTTTAAAGAAATAAGATGATAAATGCTTTTCTTCAGATCACAGATATGGTCCCCCATCGCCATCTAAAACCACCACAGAAGGGAAGAAATGGCAGTTCCTTTCCTGATAGAAAGCCAGTTAAAACCTGTATATAGCTTGTTAGCTGGACAGGTTTTTGTGTGGTTTGATTTGAATCAAATGACAATATCTACAAGTATTTTGCCTTAGAGTGCTCCATTTCACTCCTTTTTAGAGCTGTCCTAGTCCTTTGTGGCACAGAGCTAGGGCCTCTGTTTTTTTGGCACAATTTGGCATGTTCTTAATCATCCCGTTGTATAGCCTTTGTGGGTAGTTCGTTTGCACCCAAATGAAGCTGTGGGCAATGTTATATGAGATGACAACCCTGTGACATATTAGGTGGGTTGTGGCATATTAATGGAGGATGGGAAACTCCTCTCCTTTATTTTAATTTTCTCTACCACTTTAAGTTTTGAGAATATTTGCCTATTGATGCAGCACTATTCTAGGTAAACAAGATACATTGGTGGTATTATATGTACCACGCTGGGTACACCATGCACTGCGATTTCACTATGCTGCTTTATTTAACAAGACAAATGAAAGCCACCATGACTCACTGAATAACTGTTGTGGGAAAAGGTGAGGGAGGGGCTATGTTGGTCCACCATCCATCCCCAAATTCATCATCAGATGACAGCATCTCTATCTCCCTTCCCCATTATTTTTGGCTTTGTGGTTGTTTGGAGGAAAGGAGATGTGTAGAAAGTAAATAAAAACAAGTCCAGAGAAAATCAGCTGGATTTGAAAGTCACTTTCCTCAACCATACAGAGAAAGAGAGAGAGAGAGAGAGAGAGAGAGAGAGAGAGAGTTGTGAAATGCCTAAGTTTGTGGACCCTTCTCATGGGAAAATAAACATTTCCAGTGTAAATGGAAGGATTGCTCAAGTGTGAGATAAGATAGATTGCACTGATAGGAAACTTTTAAGCATGAAGAAGACAGCTTTAAATGCCCACATCTGAATGGACCCTCTGTATGGAATGCAACTAACAATGCCACTGAAGATTTCATTCATGAGAGGCGAAAATATCTTAGAAGGCCTAGGTACATGACACCGAAGAAAATGACTCAATAAAACTCATTTTATTTATCAAAGTGTGTGTATGTGTCTCTCAAGCATTGATCTAACACTATGAAAAGTACACAATGTGAGACATGGTCATGGATACTATAGGAAACCTGGAAATATGCCATGTCCCTTAGGATTATTTGATTTTTCAAATGGAATAATGAATGTGAGTTAAATTTATCTGTAGCCTGCAGTACCATCATTAGATCCATGTACGATAAGGTTCCCTAAGATAAGGCTGGAGTCTGACCTACGAGATTTGTGTTTTTACATGGCCTCCAGACAACTCTACATACTGGTTCCCTTCTGTGTGTATGAGAACACTGCCCTTTTAAAAAATGCTAATAGTTAAAAGTTTTAGTCTCGCATTCAGTTCCCACACCAGGACTGGAGCAAGAGACACATTGATAGCTGGGAAAACAGGGTCATTGAAAAATCAACATCAGAATCAAAGACAAGAATTGGTGGGAGAGAGTACTGCAAACAGCTCTACAAAAGCAACGCAGGAGGCTTATAGAAGTGTAGAAAAAGGCGAGTTTTAAAAAAATCTTAGAAAAATATGCACACAGTAACTTATAAACATAAAAATCTCTGCAAACATTCGGGTTAACATTTCAGTGCAGGTGTTTTTTCAGCAATAAAATCAGATATCATTTTGTCTGCTCCAAAATGGATTTTGAACTGAGAAGGTAAAGGCAGAGACAGTGAGATGGCAAGAAGAAAGAGTGAGCAAAGTTTTAGTAGTGGATAAAGTAACCAGAGAGTGAGAAAGCAAAGATTTACAAAAATATGAAATGAATACAATTTATAGTCAAATTGTTTAGAATTAAAAACAAGAAAGCAGGAAGTTTGGGAGGAAGGAAGAAGGGGTGAAGGGAACGACATACATTTAATTTTTTAATTGTTGATAATTGTAGGGGAATTATATGGTATCAGTGATCACTCAATCTAAGCCTAAAATATGAAAAAAAAAAGCAACATGGGAGACTATTGATTGAATCCACCCTAGAATGCAGATTAATCTTATGAATCTTAAATAGGTCTTTAAATATTTACCTTTACATATTGACAAACTCAGAGAAAGCTAACTTCAGAGTCCTGAAACTCAAACAATAATTTTATTAATCAATAAGAGAAAGGAACTCCAGCATAATAAAAGGTAAAATCCTATTTCCTATCTAAACCAAAAGGAAAAAAGAAGCAATTAGGGCAAAATAATAAATTCAGAGGGCCAACTCTAGTGCTGACATAGTCATGGTTAGGACCGCTGAAGTCAATCAGCTTAACCAATTACTTTATTGCACATAAATCAGACTCTCTTAAGTACATATTCCTGGATCTGTTTCATGAGAGCTACCACCAGTAAATGACAAAGAACCACAAAACCACAAACGAGATCTAACTGCTGTGTAATTCAGTTTTTAAATCTGGCTTGGCATCATGTTAAAAAAAGACTCTGGTCTCTGTGTCTGTAATTTTCTGTGAATGTAAAGATGAAGTTCAAATGCTGAACACCAACCTAACAAAAAAGGTCAGCTGATTATCTGAGCACAAGGCAATTAAACTTGGATCACTTAAATAGTCCAATAAAGTTATCAATACGAGTCACCATCCAGGAGTTTGATTCTCACCACACCTGCTAGGAAGAAAAACCAGCCTTGGTGACCTTGGACAAATTACAGTTACTATAAAAATATCAGCAAATGCAACGTAACAGTATTTCAAAAGCACCCCATAGCAATATGGCACAATAATAATAATAATAATAATAATAATAATAATAATAATAATAATAATAATAATAATAATAATAATAATAATAATAATAATAATAATAATAATAATAATAATAATAATAATAATAATAATAAAAACAGCAACAGCAACAACAACAACCCATCAAGTCAATTCTGACTTATGACAACCCTTTTCAGGGTTTTCCAGGTACAGAATACTTAGACATAGTTTATCATTCCCTTCTTCTGAAGGCAGCTCTGGGACTGTGCAGCTTGCCCAAGGTCACACAGGAGGCACAGTGGGGGAATTGAACTCTCAACCTCTGCCTTCGCAGCCAGATACCTAAACCTTGAGTTATCCAATCAGCTAATTTGGTCTAAAATAAGTTCTTAAAAAAAAGAATTATAAATTACATACTTCTGCATATTTCTATCACTGCAAAAGTCAAGTGATTAATGGAGAGTCTCACTTTATTATAAGATGGAAGAGGGGGGGAAGTTAACTACTGGTGCCTAACAGATGGGAAGCCTAATCAGGTCCTAATCGCTTACTTTAGAAAATGAATCTTCCTTGAGGATCCCGGCAAGAGAACTGGGCTGTGCCTCCCCCCGCCTCAAAAGAAACACACCAACTATAACTTTAAAACACTTCATTGAGCAAATTGTGGATGAATGACAGGCCACAGGTTTGATGGGCTGTAGCAAAGTAGTCTTGGTGCAGCATGAAGGAGCAGATACCAACCTGCCATCTGATGCATACCTTGCCACCCTTGTGAAGTAACTGAGGATTGCAATCCAAGTTGGGTATAGCCATCAGATTCAAGACCCCAAGGGAATGTCATTCTAATTTCTGGAGATGAAGCTGCAGGAACCCTCCTAAGTAGGGCATGTCCCTTCCAGTCCTGTCTCCCCACTTCACAATTCCATTCAGGAATCTTCAACCTGGGAGAGGGGCACTGCCCATCTCACTCACCTGGTATCCTTTCCTATGCCTAACAACTGCCACAAGAGAAGGGCGAGGGCTCCCCACTCTGCCTGTGGCAACTGTTATGCACAGCAAGAAAGAACTACTCCCATCTCAATGACTCCCTTCTCATTCCTCACTTATCAATCCATCTGACACAAAGTTGTCCTTCAAGACCCATATGGAGACCAAAGCCTGTACAGTACTAGCCATATATCATTGAGCCCAAAGGACAGTGCTATGCCCAGAGATCCATATTGATCTCCATATTTCTGTAAATATATGTTAAAATACACTAACATTACTCATTATGTATCATCTGGGGATATACGTCCAACTTGTCCATCTCTGACCACCAACGGCCCAATGCCTTCACCTGAGAAGGTGAGAGGCTCACTGATGAATCAGCATTAGCTGTCCCAATTCTAAAGGGATTTCTACCAAACTATGTCAGTGGAAGCCTCAGAGGGGTTAACCCTGCCCTCAGAATTGACAAGAACTGAAACCAGGTAGGAAAGGTATTGTCTGCATGAATGAACAAGAGACCACTGACTTCACAGGAAAATGCTCATTGCCCAGATTGAGAAGCTAAGCTGCCCCACCACCCTCCCAACAAGATGTTATCTCCTGTTTCCCTCTGGTCTGTCTTGGATTTTAGTATGGCCAGTCTCATGTCTTCCTTCCCAATAGTTACATCCTACGTCTTAATGCCCTTCCTAAACTGCCCCGCTATGAACTGGCTGACCCACAATGCCCCAAAGAAAGATGAAGTGAATGTGGCTTTAAACAAAACTATCTCATATGGTGACCCCCAGATCCCTGGGAGAGCCAAATGAATGAAAATTGGTGTGTGCTGGGTCAATACCCATCACTGCATGGTGGGGCCATCTTGCGCCAACCCTCCAGGGGTTTCCAAACCTGAAATGATGTTCAAGGGTTTGCATAAACACTAATTTTACTAAAGAAGGAAATGGTTCCTAAGTGTACAGCCGTAGTTTGGGCACCAGTATCTTCTCCCTTGGTGCCACCAAGTATCAGAGAACCATTGTTTCCATGACTGGCCACGTCTCCTTTTCTTTAGCCAGAGAAAATTCCCAAAAATTCAAAAAAGCCCAGTCACAAGATTGTGGATGGGGTCGCTGAATGCACTACTCCCTGCTTTATCGACTGCAGCCAAGAATCCAGAGTTCCTCTGAGGAGCAGTTTGAGTGCAAGGCTGCATCAGGAGCCAGCGCATAGAAGCATTCCTCCTCATAGCAAGGCAAGGTATCCATGATGCTGCTGTCTGTGCCTGGCGCATAGCGTGCCCTAAAGGTGATGTTTGCTGTAAGCACACTGAAAAGCTACTGGACTCAGACCTGACCTCTCCTGATGAGACCCCACTTAGATTTCTCCCTTCTTGCCCTGGTGCCTCCAATTGGGTGACTTCTCTGGGGTCTGAGCTGGGACTAGATTCTGATGATGGCTCCGTGTGTTCCTTGAAGCACCAGATTTAGAATGTGCTTGAGTTGCAGAGTTAGTTGTTGCTGTTGCCATTTGCTGCTCCACTGCTGGTATCCTGTCCTCCAGTTCCACTCTGGAGCTGTTTGATACAATACACTAGGAGGGCTAAAATCTCTGAAATACCCTGAAGAATATGACCCTCTTCTGGTGGGTCACTAATAGCCCCAGCATGCTTTACAAGACAGCTTCATTTTTCTTCTGATAGGGAGAGCATAGGCCAGACTCCTTTATTCATCCGTGCTTCAGTAAACTATTCCATCTTTTCTATCCCAATGCTTCGGTTCTGGATACAAGACAAAACTTGGAAATAATACTTTAAGAAGAATGTGATATGTTAATTCATTGGTTGGTAATGCAGAAAAGTGACTTTACATGTTACTTTTAAGTTAACAAGCATAAAATGTGTTTATTTGTATTTTGCACAACAAAACAAATTTTAATGCCTAATGTCATTATTATTATGCTCTTATTTCTGATCAGAATTTGTTGATAAAGAACTCTTTATAGCCTAGGAGGATATTACAGAAAATGAATTCTTGTTTCCAGTCCTAGACACTTTGCATGGAACAGATGCTCAGGTGTGCAAACTGGCAAGATTTTGCATGGAATAGAAGCTTGTTAAAGAAATCAATTATAGGTTGCTTGAACACAGGGAATGATAAAAGTGCAGCATGCAGAATGCAAATGTCCCAGAGGGCCGTGTTTACTACCCCGAATTCCCATGAGCGTCTCCAGGCTGCCTAGCATGGGAAAACAGTATTGTTCCAAAAGACTACCAGAAGCAGCAGCTTTTGCTTTAAACAGTTTGTGAGGCTCTCCAAGCCTTCTCATCCAACAAACAAATAAAACTGAAGGTGGTCTTGCAGGCACTTCAGGTTTTGATAATTTTTTTTCCTCTCTCTCTCTCTCTCTCTCTCTCTCTCTCTCTCTCTCTCTCTCTCTCTGTGTGTGTGTGTGTGTGTGTGTGTTGTGTGTGTGTGTGTGTGTGTGTGTGTGTGTGTGTGTGTGTGTGTGTGTGTGTGTGTGTGTGTGTGTGTGTGTGTGTGTGTGTGTGTGTGTAAAAGAGAGAGACAGAGGTCTCAGGCCTTAAGACAGGGCTGCTAGCAGAACTATAGGAGACTGAGCTGGGGTTTGGTCTTCAATGACCTCTTCACATGGCACACAGCTCCCGACACGGGGCTGTTTTGCCTGCCTGGCTGGAGGAGATACCACATGGTGAGCGGACAAGACCAGAAGCTTCAAAAGGAGCTGCTCAGCCCTGCATCACCCTCTTCGTAGTGAAGGAGCTGGAGACAACAGAGGGCTGCACAGCATTACCACAGTGGTTTCATTTTTGACTGCATGGTCACTTGGCTGGAAGAAGACTGGATTACGGGCTGGGCAGCAATTCAGCCTATCTTGGTTTGACTTTCGTTGCTGTTTGGCTTGGGAGAGAGCCTTTGCAGGCTTCTCCCCATTGGTTACTTATAGATAATTTCATCAGTATTTATTAATTAACTTTAAACTTTACTGGTTTGTGGGGGGGAATTGGCTGGAGAGTTAAAGTCTACTTAGCTGCTTCCTTACCTTGAACACCCCCCTTACCTCCACCCACCCTACTCCTGTACAAATTTTCTTCCCTCCCTCTATTGGGATCAAGGGCCCGTTTGTGTTTTTGGGCAATTTGGATGAAGGGGTTAGGTGTGGGGGGATATATTGGTTAGAGCTATAGATATAATAGCATTGTATAGATTAAATATAGGTATCCTTGTAGGCTAAATATAGATACAGATTGTGGGTGTATGTAGTGATATATATTGTTACATATAATTAATTAGATAGATAGATAGATAGATAGATAGATAGATAGATAGATAGATAGATAGATAGATAGATAGATAGATAGATAGATAGATAGATAGATAGATAGATAGATAGATAGATGGATGGATGGATGGATGGATGGATGGATGGATGGATGGATGGATGGATGGATGGATGGATGGATGGATGGATGGATGGATGGATGGATGGATGGATGGATGGATGGATAGATAGATAGATAGATAGATAGATAGATAGATAGATAGATAGATAGATAGATAGATAGATAGATAGATAGATAGATAGATAGATAGATAGATAGATAGATAGATAGATGATGGATGGATGGATGGATGGATGGATGGATGGATGGATGGATTGTTTATATATATGCATATTGACATAGATAGTGATATAAAGGTAAAGGTTCCCCTTGACAATTTTTGTCCAGTCGTGTTCGACTCTAGGGGGCGGTGCTCCTCCCCGTTTCCAAGCCATAGAGCCAGCGTTTTGTCCGAAGACAATCTTCCGTGGTCACATGGCCAGTGCGATTTAGACACGGAACGCTGTTACCTTCCCACCGAGGTGGTCCCTATTGATCTACTTGCATTTGCATGCCGAACCGCTAGATTGGCAGGAGCTGGGACAAGCGACAGGAGCTCACTCCATCACTTGGATTCGATCTTACAACTGCTGGTCTTCTGACCCTGCAGCACAGGCTTCTGCAGTTTAGCCCACAGCACCACCACGTCCCTAGATAGTGATATAGGTATAGATATATAGGCATAAAAGAATATGTAAATAAATAAAGTAGATAATAGCCCATAGGTGATACATAGGGGGGTGTATGGGAGTACTTATATACCTGTTGAACAGAGAGTAATAGATTGCTGCTTTAATTAAGGAAAGTGACTTGCAGTTTAAGACATGGGGAACTGTGTGTAGGGTTAGCCGGGTTTTAGAATAGGTCCAAAGAATAATAAGAGTGGAGAGAAGGGGCAAGCAGCCTGCTAAGCACAGAGCTCTTCCAAGGTCACCTCCAGTACTTTCCTTCTCTGAGGATGAGGATTGGCCTGATTATAGGAAAGTATGGGAGAAGCTTAGTTAGTTGGAGAGGGAACCAGCACAGAGGAGTGTTGAGGATGGTAGGCCGGCAGTGCATAGGTCCAGGAGGGAGTCCAAGTCTCAAAAAATAGCTGAGCTTAAAAGGATGGGTAATCTCAGGCTTTCGCGGATTGCTATTTTGGAAGGGAAGCATTCCAGGCCTTCCAGTACATCTTCAGCAGCTGTGACACTGGTGATGCAGAACAGGAGACCATGGGTCTCCAAACAACGGTGCAGCAGGTCAACGTTGGCATCATCCAGCACCCAGGCACAGACAAATGAGGAAGAAGGAGTCAGTGATAACACCTGAGGCCAGGTCGGTCCAGCAAGGGTCTAGTGGCGACGGTGGATCAACCATGACAATGTTGAAGGAACCTGCATTCACAAGTGCTCTCACAGTGCTTCCAGGAGCGATGCCACCAGGTGAGAGTACCGTTACACCAGGCACTAAACAGTCTTTGAGTGTTTGGTCGTGGGGTACCGGGAGCCATACAGTGCCGGTTCCTTTGGGCTTGCCTCTGCAGGCATAGGGTATGCTCAATGCACACACCTGGGGTCCAATATAGTGGTGGCCCCAAGCCAGCTTCATGTACAACAGGCCGGAGTGTCAGTGGGAACATGTAGGGCAGTGGTACCAGTCTGTGTGGGTGGGTTTTCTGTAGACCTTGTGTCCCAGTCGGAGGTCAGTTTAGCGTATGATCATGACATCTAAAAATGGGAGTTGGCCCTCTATTTCTTTTTCCATGGTGAATTGAATATGCTGTTGAGATGGTTTAGAAATTTTCCAGTTTTTCTTCACCGTGGTTCCAAATTGTGAAGGTGTCATCAATATATCGGAACCAGACTGTGGGGTGTGAAGGGTGCTGAAGCCAGGGCCTGTTTTTTGAAAATTTCCATGTAGACGTTTGCTATAACCGGGCTGAGGGGGCTCCCCATGACCACTCCATCTGTCTGTTCATAGAACTCCTTATCCCACTGAAAGTAGCTAGGTCATTAGGCAGTGTTGGAAAAGGGTCTTGATGTCTTCTGCTGGAGGAGTGTCAGAGTCTTCTTTATTGGTACCTTGGTGAATATGGATACTACGTCAACCTGATCAGTCTGTCCCTGGGGTTGAGTTTTAGGGTGCTGATCTTGCTTATGTCCTGACCCGTTATCACCACCGTGAAGAAAAACTCAAAGAATTTCTAAACCATCTTAACAGCATCCACCCAAATATACAATTCACCATGGAAAAAGAAATAGTGGGCCAACTCCCTTTCTTAGATGTCATGGTAATACGCAAAACTGACCTCCTATTGAGACACAAGGTCTACAGAAAACCCACCCACACAGACCAGTACTTACACAAACACTCCAACCACCAACCACCACAAAAAAGAGGCATAATCAAAACACTGGGAGACCGGGCAAATCGGAACTGTGAAGTTCAATTTCTCAGCACCGAACTTTCTCAGTACCATCTGAATTGCATCCTACAGGCGAATGGCTATTCCAAGAATGAAATCAAAAGAGCCATCAAACCAAGAAAACAACACCAAACTGAAGAGGAAAAACAGCCACCCACAAATAAAGTATTTCTGCCATACATCAAAGGGGTCACCAACCGCATGGGGAAACTTTTGAAAAAACACAACCTACAAACAGTATTCAGACCCACCACAAAAATATAACAAATGTTATGGTCAGCAAAGGACAGAAGGGACCCCTTCACCACTGCAGGAGTATACCGGATACCTTGCAGTTGTGGACAGGTATATATTGGAACCACAAAACACAGCATTCACACCAGAATCAAAGAACATGAGAGACACTGCAGACTAAAACAACCAGAAAAATCAGCAGTAACTGAACATGCCCTAAAACAAGCTGGACATGAAATTCTATTTCAAAATACTGAAGTACTGGACAACATCAGCAATCATTATGTTAGACTGCACAGGGAAGGCATTGAAATCCTTAAACACCAGCAGAGCTTCAACAAAAAAGAGGGAAGTCTAAAACTTAACAAGGCCTGGCTCCCAGCACTGAAAAATACAGCCTGCAAAAGGTCAACAAACTCTACTCAGCCACAAGGACCAGGGATCACTGCACAAAAAAAAGACCAGCTAAAGACACCCATCAATCACAGTGACAGATAATCTCTCCCCCTTATCACAACAATACATCCACAACAAAAACACAATGATCACCATCATCACCTATCTCCTGAAAACGACAAAAGCTGTTCCCACAGCTATAAATACTCAACTATCCAACAAACAGCAACAGACCATGGATGGATTTCCTACTCCAGTCCTCTGAAGATGCCGGTCAAAGAGACTGCCGAAACGTCAAGAAGAACAACCTTCAGAACATGGCCAAAGACCCCAAAAAACCCACAACAACCATCACATCCTGGCGTTTGAGAATACAAAGGACACAATTGTAGGAGAGAAGCAGTTAATCATACACCTGCATAGGTCAAAAATAGACCAGAGGGGCAAAGGAAAGTTTATAGTTCTCGGGCAGTGTTCCGTAATTCAGATTTGCCCATTTAGTGCTACATGGGTTTATTTTCAGCTTAGGTTAGATGAGGATGGTGGATTTTTACAGTATCAGGATAAATCCCCCTTGATGAAGTATCAATTTTGGAAAATAACATCTCAGGCCTCATGTAAGGCCAAGATACAGGGCTGTCGCTTTGGTACACATTCCTTTCTTATCAGAGCTGTGGCTCTTGGCTACCGAAAAGAAAGAGCTCAAGAAAGTGGGGAGATGGGTGTCACAGTGTTACCATGATTATGTGCACCCCCCTGCCTCAGTCCTAGGTGCTGCTGTTGTGTGTTGTGTTCTTTGTTTCAGGTCCACAGAGACCATTGGCCCAGGTTCATGCTGTTTTGGGCTGTGAAATACGCCAGTCGGACCAGTTGGGGTTGAAACCTGGGACTGGGCACCTTCGCTGCATTGGAATGGAGGGGATGGAGAAGCCTGCTATGGGACAGGTTCCTCAAAATGGTGCCCCTGGATCCCTCACAGGTGGTCTCAAACATTTTGGTGGTCCACCTAGGGGGCAATGACTTGGCTTGAAAGTTGGGCAAGTCCTTGATACTTCAGATTTTAGCCGACCTGAAGGTGTTCACGGAATGCTGTCTGTCAACATGTATAGTACGGTCAGCTATAGTTCCAAGATTGTTATGGAGGGTTGATTGTGATCCAAGTCTTATAGACAAAGCCAGGAAATGAGTTAACCGGAAAGTTGGCAGGGCAGTTAGGCGAGGCTTAGGGTCAGTTATATCACATTTGGATATTAGAGTATCCAGGCTGGAGTTCTATCGGCCTGATGGTGTTCATTTGTTGGACATGGGGTTAGACATTTTCTTAGCTGATTTGCAAGGGGGCCTTCGGGCCAAGTTCTTCGGCTTGTTGGGGGGTATGGGTCATACATAGTAGATCCATTCCTGTGGCAGGTAGTGCAAAGAGAATAGGTTCAAGTGAGTTCAAAAGATGGTATTTAGGGGGTGCCAAACACCCCTCCTCTCAGGTTGGAATTAGCAGAAGTTAGCTGAGGGGAGGGAAAGCAGGGTACTCCTGTTACTTTATGCCCGGAGGCGTGCTGTATAGTAGAACAGCACGCTTGCAGATTAGGAATTCATTAAAGAGAGGTCTGGAACGGAGAGTCAAAATTGACTACAGACACAGACCTGCATTGCATTATGTAGGCCCCCTTGTGAAAGGGGAATTAAAGTTATTAAAGTTAATAAAATTGGGACCCAGTTACCCCATGTCATGTTCCTCATCTCTTTATTCCAGGCTGGAACTTCTGTTACCTGGTCCCATGTAGAATCAAAAACTCCATTTTGCCTTCCTGGCAGCCCAACTATATGAGCTGGTCCAATTTTTCAACTTGCTGCATGAACCCCATCTTTTGCACTATCTTGGCTGCATGAAGAGTCCTGTAGAACTTGAAAGCTTTCCTTGATTGCCATTTTGCCATTTTTAAAAGATATCTAACAAAGGTATGGCCTAACCCAGAACTCTGATTAACGCAATTGTAGTGAACAGCCCTGCCCTCACCTGCCCGTCACCGCACAACCTGGATGCAGGAGCCAATGAGTGAACGGAAGGCAAAGCCAAGGGGGAGGGAGCAGGATAAAAAGACTGGTGGATGAAGTCTGAGGGAGAGAGACTGTGTGTAGCTTAAAAGTGACCAGAAAGTGAGTTAGAGATCTGTAAGGGCATAGAATGAAGATGAGTGTTATAAGAGTTTTGAAATTATATCCTATGTGATTCGTATATTAGTGATTGGCAGCCTGTGATTTATTCCATGAATATCTATTGATTATTACCTTCCCTGATTACATAAAAGATTTAAGCTTTGTCAGCACACGTGTCTCCACACTCAATTGATATTACAGCAGTAATACCTGGTGGCAGCAAAGAAGAAAGAAGAGCGAGATCCTCGTGAAGGCCTGAGGGGATAGGGACTTCAGAGAAAATCGCGACAGCAATATTCAATGGAAAAACTTGAATAATGTGCTTATGAATATTTCTGATATCACAATTGATTGAAAGAACACTTCACATATCTTTTCACTCATATTCAAACCTTGGATTTGATTCATATAACATGATATTGATTTAATCCATTTCTCCTTCTCTAGTCAAGTCATTTCAGTTAAAGCAACCTTTCTTCCATCCCACTCATTAAATAGTCTTGATGGAAGGGAGTTTCTGCACTACAATGTATCTCTCATTTTGTCCCCCAGTAAGGACAGTCAAGTTGGGTCTATTTTGGCTACACAACATACAACTACCAACGAATCAGTCCAGCTTTTTTCAGGCTCCACCCGACCTTTTTAAAATTAGTGACAGGACTATATATTTTGTGTACCATTGAGACTGCTTTGTTTTAGCCCATTTTCAGACATGTATGGTTACCAATTCATTCCAGACCAGTGGGGGAGGGTGCCCCAGAGAGACATCTTCAGATGGGTTTGGCATAGAATGGCAATGTAGAGCAGGGATAGACAGATACACACAAACACACACAAACAATGGGGGAGAAGGAGAGGGAGTGAAGTAACTGGGTGGCTCTCTCACATTTGGGGGGGTGACCCTGGCTGCTAAGAATGGGGTTCGCAGACTGGGGGTACACCTGGACCTGACACTTACCATGGAAACCCAAGTGGTGTCGGCAGTTCGCACCGCCTTTTTCCACCTTTGGCAGATTGCCCAGCTGTGACCCTACCTTGACAAGGGGCGCTCACTACCTTGGTACATGCGCTCGTAATCTCAAGACTAGATCACTGTAACGCGCTCTACGTGGGGCTATCTTTGAGGCTGATGCAGAAACTTCAGGTGGTGCAGAATGCAGTGGCCAGATTCCTTACTGGAGTGAGAAAACACCAACATATTTCTCCTGTTCTGGCCAAACTGCACTGGCTGCCCATCCGTTTCTGCATTGACTTCAAAGTTCTAATGCTTACCTATAGGGCCCTAAACGGTTTAGGACCTCGATACTTGGCGGAGCGCCTGCTCCCACCAAGATCTACTCGGATCACCCGCATGAGTCAGGAGGTGAGGCTGAGGAGCCAGCCCCAACAGCCAGTTCCATCACTCTCTCTCCTTTTACAACCCCTTGGTGTCTCTGTCTCTCTGTCTCCATGTGTGTGTGTTGGGCTGCAGGGAAAGCTTGCAGTCTTATCTGTTTTTTTTTCTATCTGTCATACTAGCGCTATGCCAGATTGTAAGATTTTTTTTAAAAAAAATTAAAATAAAATTTAAAAAATACCACAGGAGCAGCAGTTTGTGGTTGGGAGAGGCAGCCAGTGTGAGGAAAGAGGGAAGGAATACCAGTGAGTGACAAAGAGAAACTGACCAAAGAACTGACAAGATTGGAGGTTTCTAGGCTTGAGAAAAAGGGAGTGCTTTTCCCCACACAACATTTCTCTCTCTTCTGGCTCTCTTTTCAGATTAAACTGCAAGGTATCCTGCAGCCCAAAACCTGTAATCCTGGCATCCATTACTTGACAAACCCCACAGGCACATTTTACACCAACAGAGCTGTTTACATATGCCACAATGATTCAAAATGAATTGATTTCACAAGCAATGTAAAATAAATGACCCCCTCACAGCCGAGTAAAGTATCTAGCTTTCCAACACACTTCCTGGGCAAAAAATCTGCACTTCCCTGTGCGTCATGTAGTCATGATTTTAAAAATCAATTTGAAACATGCTAAACCAATTCAAATGCAGTTCCCCCGCCCAACATGTAAGCAAGGCCTTTGTTAGTATGAATAAGAAGCTAGGTAGCTGTTGATAGAAAAAAAAGCCCCATTAATAAGTGATTGGTTTGAGAAATGTCATGAAAAATGTGGACATATGTAATTAAGTGGGGAAACAATCTGGAAGAAGAGCTCTGTTCTCTGTTCTTTCTTTCTGAGTCACTTTGCTAAACTATTAATTTCCTAATGAAATAAAGTCTTCAGGCACTTAAATTACTATCTTTAAAAACTTGGTGAGATTTACTTTCACTCCTGATTATGTACCGACACTATGAAGTGTCTTTTGACACTGAACCCCTGATGAGATTTTGTCTTTCTTTTGCTGACCACCTCTTTTCCCTCATTAGGGATCTGACATTGTGCTGTCCCTAAAATGAAAAATTGTGGAGTTGAAAATGGCACTGAAGACAACCTATTCAGCTACAGCAATTATAGGACTGAAAGTCTGCCTGGATGTTGTCAAATACAAGCTGAAGATTTGTAGCTCTAGTGTCCAAATTCTGCTTTAGAGATTGGCCTGCAAAGATGTGGATCTGGCTTCTTGATTGTACACTGAGGCTGCAAGAACTATGAATTCTTTCTCAAAAGGATGTGAAGAATGCCCTTCATTTTCTGGTAATCCATTCTGGTAATCTATTCCCTGCACCTCACTGAAGCCATCTTTATCTAACAGGCAAATACAGTTCTGTTAACGGAAGCTGGAATCCTATCAGGCTCTGAATTAATTCCAAATGTATTCGCAAAGGCTTTCACGGCTGGGATCTAATGGTTGTTGTGGGTTTTTGGGCTCTTTGGCCGTATTCTGAAGGTTGTTCTTCCTAACATTTCGCCAGTCTTTGTGGCCAGCATCTTCAGAGTGCTATCCTCTGAAGATGCCGGCCACAGAGACTGACAAAACATTAGGAAGAACAAGCTTCAGAACACAGCCAAAGAGCCCAAAAACCCACAACAACCATTAAATTCCAAATGTCTGATTCATCTCACATTTGTCATGCAAGGGTTGAGAAGAGAGGAGAACATGTCTGAGTCAACCTCACCAAAGCAAAGTCCCTGTTTGTGAAGACAGATTTAACCATTTCCCTCAGGGTCGAACCATTATTTGAGGGGACATACAAATAAATGCCATGCACTGCCATTATAATCCTGCTTTCAGTACATACCCCTAGGCATGATCTACAGTTTTTCCCCATGTTTTTTTCTCCGTAACAGTGAAAAGAGATTATAGCCTGAACATACCATCTCTAAACCTCCAGGCTCCAGCAAATTGTGTCCTGACCATATAAGAAGTGGGTGATTCTTATATATCTCTGGAGTTGAAATACATTCATCCCTTTCAGTCAAATAAGTTTGTCACTAGAAATATGACAAGTCATGTCCTCTTCACTTGGCCACATTGTTTCTCCAGACTCTTATTTAATTATGGAACAGAGGAACACTAAAACCATCTTTCCTCCATTTTTACAGCTGTCCCTTTATGCTCACCCATCACACATATACATTATCAATTCCTAATCTTTCTCTTTTTTTCTATCAGTGAATGTACCAAAAGGCCCTTTCTCCCCTTCCCCCATTTCTCCTTTTTTTCATTTCTCCCATGATAAACCCAAGAGAAACTTGATTGAACTGTGAAGCTCAAATAACATAATATGATTGTAGGAGGAGGTATTGATACATCCTTTTCCCCCTTAATGCAATAAAACACTCAGACAATTTCCTGAGACAGAAATCTTCCTTTCTGAATTGGATATTGATTTAACATCAAATAAATCAATCCACTCCAAGCACTCTCCTACTTTCAGCTAATCGTGTTTAAAAGCCACATACACATACCATACTACATAGTGGCATACACAGATGAGTTTGAATAGCCATCCTGGTGGAAGTAACAATAGAAACCTAACAGCTAAAACACAATGGGTGAAAATGCGCTCAAGAATTGAAGTGTTTGTGTGTGGCCAAATAAACATACTACACCTTTTTCTTCTTGAAAATATTAACCCATAAACATCCAGCGGTCTTAGTGAATAATGAGATTTATGCATCCATAGGGTAAAACTATATAGTGCACCTATACTGATACACAAAGAAATATAACAGGAAACAGCACCTTCATTCATTGCCCTGATTAACAAGATACTATTTTATTGCCCTGCCATAGTAGGGATATAAATTAATTGGATTTGTTTGTTGCAAATCTGAGTGCGGTAAAAGTGAGATTGCACTGTTTTCCTCCAATGTAAAAGAATTCCTTTGATCTGAATCAAAAATGTACTGAGTTGTATTGCTCCACTTAACAACCATAAACATTAATTTTACTTACAATGCTTTAATCTGTCTCCTTAATCTCTAAAAACTGCAAAGATTGTTTTATTACTTGGGTGCAATTAGAAAGCAAAAGCAATTTATCCAACAATTTAATTCCTCTCAGTAATGTTTAAGGATCTAAAAACAAATCAGTCAATGATGATGATACCACTTTTTTAAAAAAAAATATGAGAAAGCATTGCATTCAGTACTTTCATTCTTATTTGCAATAAAAACAACTTAATTAGCACACTCTTCTTTGCAAGGGATCAAAAACATTTCGAACAACAGTTTCATTTTGACTTGTAATAAAAAATTAATTTACCAAAGCTTTATTCTGAAATTCTAGAGCCATTTACTCATTAATTGTATTTGCATTCAAGATAATTACTCAAAGCTTTTTAATAATACAACCCTTATCCTTGAAGAATTGTATATACCTTGTTGTTTCCTACTGAGAATCTGAAGGGATTTTATGTATTCTACAGAACACAGATGGGGGCAAAGTTTTTCATTAAATACTGCTGTTCTCAGTTTTATACTCTTAGGGGCCCTTCAAACATTGCAACTTCCACATAAAGACCTCTCTAAGTTCCATCAGAGGAACATCCTCAGAAAATCCTGACTTAGTTTTTTATATCCAAGTGTCCCATATGGTTGGGGAAGTAAAGATAGATGAGATCCAATTATTGGCCCTAGCTAGAATGGATCCATTGAATACATGGGTCTTCCCTAAGTGTTGATTTATTAAGTGTCATTCAATCAATGTATCTATTCTACTTGAGACTAACAATTGGATTTAGCTCAGAAATCTTTCCCAAATCCACTGAAGAAAGCAGTTTTGTCATTAGAACAGCCCAGATGAACCTGGCTTTCATTTCCACATTAAACTTTATCATTTGGTTGGAGAGGGAAGCACTAAAACCAATGTTCAGTCCCTACTACAGTAGGTCCTTTGAATCAATAGGATCTATTACTATGATTACGGACTAGGTAAATCCACTGAAGTTGGGATCTACTGGATCTACTGAAGTTGGGATTAACAACTGGACTAAGTCCATAATGTTCTCTAGCCCACTGGGTACCAACTTGACCATACTGAGCCTTCATATCAGCATCACATATTTCTGTTGACTATTAGTACTTGTATGGAGTCTCTCCATACAATCAAGACTGTGTACACAGAAAAGGTACAACTGCTACATCTGTTAAATGGAGGACATACCATAAAACTGGTGTTTGAGGCATCCTTTATGTAAAGACCACGATGGTAGCAGCAGCCCTTCTATGCCTCAAACCTTAAGTTGTTACTTCAGAAGTATTCTTCTTTCCTATGGCAGGATATAAATCTAAAAAGGAATACAGGTTTTGAGTAATTTAAGGATCTCTCTTGGAAAGTGTCCTCATTTAAGTTCTGTGTCATGCCTTGTGTTCTGAAGTGGATATGAGGTGACAACAAGGTGACATGAGCATTTGGCCAAGGATCAGAAGCTTTTATCCTTGCAATATTTATTATACAGTGGTGCCCCGCATAGCGAGGTTAATCCGTTCCGGATTAACCGTCGCTATGGGGAAACATCGCTATACGGAACAAAAAAGCCCATTAAACTTCATTTAATGCATTCCAAATGGGCCCAAAACTCACCGTTATGCGATGTTCCTCCATAGCGCAGGCATTTTCGCGCCCTCGGTAAGCGAGGGCAGGGCGCGAAAACGCTGCGTGCTGCCATTTTGGGTGTTCCGGCAGCCATTTTGGAACAGCTGAACAGCTGATTCCCCGACATCGCAATACGAAGATTGGTAAGCGAAACACTTACCGATCGTCGCAAAGCGATTTTCGGCCATAGAAGGCATCGGTAGGCGATCGCATTAGCGATCCCAAAAAAGGGATCGCTATGCGAATTCGTCGTTAAATGGTGAGCTCATTATGCGAGGCACCACTGTATTAGTAAAATATCATAGTGATTTCAGAAATGGGGAAACAGTTAAAGTACCTTTAAAAACTGGTTCAAGGTTCTGATGCTTATGAATAAAACCCACCATGGTCTAGGACCATGCATGCTACTTTTTGGAGCATCTCTCCCCAATGTCATCTGCTTGACCCACCAGAACTTCCCAGGCAACTTATGAATCCAACAACTCATGAATCGTTTTAGTAAGGCCTGCCAATACTTTGGATTAACAATCAGCCTGAAGAAAACGCAAGTCATGGGCCAGGGTGTGGACTCATCTCCCTCTATTACCATCTCTACACAAGAATTGGAGGTTGTTCATGATTTCGTGTACCTTGGCACAATGATCTCTAACACTCTCTCCTTGATGTCAAGCTGGATACTGAAGTAATTAGTTGCAAATAACTAAAGTAATGAGTTACAAATAACTTTCAAGTAAAGAGTTACAAATAACTGAAGTAATGAGTTACAAATAACTCTGAGGTACAGTAATGAAATACAAATAACTGAAGTAATTAGTTGCAAATAACTAAAGTAATGAGTTACAAATTACTCTGAAGTAATGAGTTACAAATAGCTTTCAAGTAAAGAGTTACAAATAACTAAATTAATGAGTTACAAATTACTCTGAAGTAATGAGTTACAAATAACTCTGAAGTCATGAGTTACAAATAACTCTGAGGTACAGTAATGAAATACAAATAACTGAAGTAATTAGTTGCAAATAACTAAAGTAATGAGTTACAAATTACTATGAAGTAATGAGTTACAAATAACTCTGAAGTCATGAGTTACAAATAACTAAAGTAATGAGTTACAAATAACTCTGAAGTAATGAGTTACAAATAACTTTCAAGTAAAGAGTTACAAATAACTGAAGTAATGAGCTACAAATAACTCTGAAGTAATGAGTTACAAATAACTCTGAAGTCATGAGTTACAAATTACTCTGAAGTAATGAGTTACAAATAACTTTCAAGTAAAGAGTTACAAATAACTGAAGTAATGAGTTATAAATAACTCTCAAGTAAAGAGTTACAAGTAACAGAAGGAATGAGTTACAAATAACTCTAAAGTAATGAGTTACAAATAACTCTGAAGTAATGAGTTACAAATAACATAGTTCCCTGCAACTCATTAATTTTGGGAGCTAATGAGGGCATTTAACAAAAGAACTTTTCAAAAGTAACAAAATGAGTGGTGATAATGGGAGATTTTTTAAAATGATACTATTATCTACTGAATGTTTCAGTTCTTAACAGCCCTTTTTTAGATTTGGTTTTATCTTCCATACTCCTAATAAAGCAGTGAGTAACATAATGGGCTTCCAACAGATGTGCAAAAAAAGAGTCATACGTTTCTGTTGAAGACAACAGAATATCATAAATTACTTCTGTGTTCATCAACACAAGCAGGTGAAAAGAGCCATGGGCCAAAGCGTCAAAGAGATGAAATCCAAAATGACGGTTGGGTATTTACGTTTATCACTAAACTATCTTTAGCTGCTCAGTGGTTTAGGAATCTGGCTGCAGAGCAAGAGGTTGTAGCTCCAAGGAGAATAATCAGGCTATGTAGTCTTGGCCAAGCTGCACTGTTTCAGGACGCCTTCAGAAGAAGGGAATGGTAAACCACTTCTGAGTATTCTCTACCAGAAAAATATTGAAAAGGGTTGCCATGAATCAGAATCGACCTGATGACATAAGATGATGATGATTTAAAACTATCTGTAAGAAGCAAGCATTTGACTTCTTAGAGCTGCACATAAGGGTGGGCATTGCAAAGCTTGAAATAAGAGGAAGGCATGACTGTTGATAGGTGGGAGAGGTTCAGATTCAAAGGCTGGATGAGCAGTTTGAGAATCAGGACCAGAGCTCAACTGAAGTAATGAGTTACATATAACTCTAAAGTAATGAGTTACAAATTACTCTGAAATAATGAGTTACAAATAACTATAGAAATGAGTTACAAATAACTCCGAGGGCAATGCAAAGCTTGTAATATAGTGGTGTCTCGACTTACGAACGACCCTACTTGGGAACAATTCAACTTATGAACCCACCCTATAGGAGAAATAAGGAGTCGACATACGAACTTCCCTCGAGTTACAAACAGGAAAAAGTGCCCCCTCCCTCAGCTTAGAGGATTCTAGAGGGGAAAAAAGGGTCAGAAACTTAAAAAAAAAAAAAAAAAGAAAGTCACTTACCAGGCCTTGGTAGCCCCAAAACAGCAGGAAAAGGAGCAGGAAACAGCTAAACGCACACAACAGAAGGGAGCCTGGCAGCCATTTTCTGCTTTCCCCCCGCTCCTGCACCCTTCTCTCCCCACCGATCAGCTGATCGGCTGGCTCTGAAGAGGCTTGGGGAGGCTTGCTCAGCACCTAAAAAGCCTGCCTGTGTGTCTTTGTGCTGAAAAAATCAGCACAACATGCTTTAAAACATTATTTTACATTGGCTTCGTTGAAATAAAATTTCTAAAGTGCTTTGCAAACTGTTCCCTGCCTTCCTCCTCTTTTCCTGAACCTAAGGGAAAACATATCGACCTCTAGTGGCAGAAGGCGGATTAGCAGCTTCCCATTACTTTCTATGAACGGAAAACAGCAGATACAGATTAAATGGTTTTCAATGCATTCCTATGGGAAATGCAGATCCGACCTACAAACTTTTCGACCTATGAACCACCTTCCAATACAGATTAAGTTCGGAAATCGAGATCCCACGGTAAAGAGGAAGGCATGACTGTTGGTAGGTGGGCCAAGTTCAGATTCAAAGGTTGGATGAGCAGTTTGAGATTCAGGACCAGAGCTCAACTGAAGTAATGAGTTACAAATAAGTCTAAAGTAATGAGTTAAAAATTACTCTGAAATAATGAGTTACAAATAACTCTAAAGTAATGTTACAAATAATTCTCAAGTAAAGAGTTACAAATAACTGAAGTAATGAGTTACAAATAACTCTAAAGTAATGAGTTACAAATTACTCTGAAGTAAGGAGTTACAAATAACTCTGAAGTAATGAGTTACAAATAACTCTGAAGTAATGAGTTACAAATAACTGAAGTAATAAGTTACAAATATCTCTAAAGTAATGAGTTACAAATTACTCTGAGGTACAGTAATGAATGACAAATAACTGAAGGAATGAGTTACAAATAACTGTAAAGTAATGAGTTACAAATTACTCTGAAGTAATGAGTTACAAATAACTCTCAAGTAATGAGTTACAAATAACATAGTTCCCTGTAACTCATTAATTTCGGGAGATAATGAGGGCATTTAACAAAAGAATTTTTCAAAAGTAACAAAATGAGTGGGAATAATGGGAGATTTTTAAAAATGATACAATTAGCTACTGAATGTTTCAGTTCTTAACAGCCATTTTTAGATTTGGTTTTATCTTCCATACTCCTAATAAAGCAGTGAGTAACATAATGGGCTTCCAACAGATGTGCAAAAAAAGAGTCACGCGGTTCTGTTGATGATAACAGAATGTCATAAATTACTTCTGTGTTCATCAACACAAGCAGGTGAAAAGAGCCATGGGCCAAAGCGTCAAAGAGAGTGAAATCCAAAATGACGGTTGGGTATTTACGTTTATCACTAAACTATCTTTAGCTGCTCAGTGGTTTAGGAATCTGGCTGCAGAGCAAGAGGTTGTAGCTCCAAGGAGAATAGCCAGGCTATGTAGTCTTGGCCAAGCTGCACTGTTTCAGGACGGCTTTAGAAGAACGGAATGGTAAACCACCTCTGAGTATTCTCTACCAGGAAAATACTGAAAAGGTTTGCCATAAATCAGAATCGACCTGATGACATATGATGATGATTTAAAACTATTTGTAAGAGGCAAGCATTTGGCTTCTTAGAGCTCTACATCAGGGTGGGCAATGCAAAGCTTGAAATAAGAGAAAGGCATGACTGTTGGTAGGTGGGCGAAGTTCAGATTCAAAGGTTGGATGAGCAGTTTGAGATTCAGGACCAGAGCTCAACTGAAGTAATGAGTTACAAATAACTGAAGTAATGAGTTACAAATAACTCTGAAGTAATGAGTTACAAATAACTCTGAAGTAATGAGTTACAAATAACTCTGAAGTAATGAGTTACAAATAACTCTGAAGTAATGAGTTACAAATAACATAGTTCCCTGTAACTCATTAATTTCGGGAGATAATGAGGGCATTTAACAAAAGAAATTTTCAAAAGTTACAAAATGAGTGGGGATAATGGGAGATTTTTTAAAAATGATACAATTAGCTACTTAATGTTTCAGTTCTTAACAGCCCTTTTTAAGATTTGGTTTTATCTTCCATACTCCTAATAAAGCAGTGAGTAACATAATGGGCTTCCAACAGATGTGCAAAAAAAGAGTCATGCGTTTCTGTTGAAGACAACAGAATATCATAAATTACTTTTGTGTTCATCAACACAAGCAGGTGAAAAGAGCCATGGGCCAAAGTGTCAAAGAGAGTGAAATCCAAAATGACGGTTGGGTATTTACATTTATCACTAAACTATCTTTAGCTGCTCAGTGGTTTAGGAATCTGGCTGCAGAGCAAGAGGTTGTAGCTCCAAGGAGAATAATCAGGCTATGTAGTCTTGGCCAAGCTGCACTGTTTCAGGACGCCTTCAGAAGAAGGGAATAGTAAACCACTTCTGAGTATTCTCTACCAGGAAAATACTGAAAAGGGTTGCCATAAATCAGAATCGACCTGATGACATAGGATGATTGTAACAACTACCCTCACACTTCACAGAGTGGTTGCTACGTCCCTTCAAAAAGCTCTGCTGCCAGCAACGTAGCCTTAAAAATCAAGCGAAGGACAAGTGTAACTTTGAAAAACAAAAACTGGTTTATTGATTACAAAAATAATGGTAAATCACAGGTAAAGAATCAATTAAGCAATCACTGTTAATAAACGCTGGCTCACAGAGCCTATTTCTCCCCTGACAGGCTCACTCACTCACTCTAACTACTAATCTCTTTAAACGCTCAGCTCAGACTCTCATCTCCAATCTCCCCTCACACACTCTTCACCCCCCTTTTTATACTAGCTCCTCCCCTTAAGTTCCACCCTCCGTCACACCATAGGCTGATGACTCACTGCCCAGCTATGACGAACATGTGATGTTTTGTCTGCCCGTTACAATACCTCCCCCCTTAATAAGTTGTTTTGTGGGGGAAAGCTAAAGTGCTTTTCTCCAAAAACAACGAGGAGCAATATACATAAAAATTACATTACCCCACCATTCCACTCACACTTACCAACATATTTAACTGTTCAATAGGAAAAAAATCATACAATATAACAATTACCTTCTTTTTACTTTAAAACACTTTAAACAATTATTATTCCTTATACTCTAAGCATTTTTATTAATTCCAGCAATATACTTTACCTTATCACTTTATATTTTACCATTAATTTTCATTAACTTTATTAACTTTACAGAAATCACCATTATGCATCTTATAACCACTTTAAACCATTCTTAGAGTCCACATTTTTCTTTTCCACCTTCAGTCGTCGGGTCGTCTAGAGAGGGCATCTGCAGCACAGTTCTGAGTCCCTTTGACCACTCTAACCTCAAAGTCGAAGTCCTGTAAGATCAAAGCCCACCTCATCAGTTTACTGTTGTTGGCTTTCATAGTCCTTAGCCACAACAGTGGGGAGTGGTCAGTACAGAGGATGAAATGTCTCCCCCAGATGTATGGTTTCAGTTTCTGGACCGCAAACAAAATGGCAAGACACTCCTTCTCGATGGTGGACAGGTGTCTTTCCCCTTTCTGTAGCTTCTTGCTCTGGTAGGCAACCGGATGAAGGTCTCCACAGTCGTCACTCTGGCACAGCACGGCTCCTAACCACATCTGTGAAGACGGTAAACTCACGATCGAAGTCTGGAGCTCGCAACATGGGATTGGTGATTAACGCCTCCTTCAGCTTCCCAAACGCCTCCTCACAGCTACTGGACCACTGGATGTTGTCAGCACTCTTCTTTACACATCAGTTCCGTCAGTGGCGCTGCTATCTCACTCAACCTAGGGATAAATCTCCTATAGTAGCCTACCAGCTCAAGAAAAGATCTAACTTTCTTCTTGGTGGTGGGTCTAGGCCAACTACTTATAGCATCTACTTTTGCTTCTAGGGGTTTGATTACACCTCCCCCTACCACATGACCTAAGTACTTCATTTCAGGGCTCCCCAGCTGGCACTTGCTTGCTTTCACTGTTAGCCCTACTGTCTTTAACCTTTGCCGCACTTTGCCAACATATGTCCCAGTGACTCTATATGGAATCACGGCTTGTGGGGGTGTGTATCCTGTATCTAACTTGGGCACCACTCCCTTGGCTAACCCAAGCTTGTTAGGGAAAACATGTTGGTACTTTGTAACCACATCTTTTAATTCATTTAACTGCTTTTGAGTTAAACCAATTTTAGTTGGGGCTCTCACAAGCACTAGATCAGCTCCAACAACACTCTCAAGCTGAGTAACCATGGAAACATCTCTCTGCAGGCTCTTGGCTGATACTGTAATGATTTCAGCTGCAGAGGGTGATTCCTGGACTCCTGGTGAAAGTGTAAGTGCGAAAGCACCCTGAACATGCTCTATTGACTGCACTCCATCTCCATATATCAGACCTCAGTCAGTCACAGATTTCACCGGGTAATCACAGGTTAGTGTTGTACCATCTGTCAAGGTACTCGCTTCCCTCTGGTCCCAATTATTAAGGTTTTCAGCAGAATAGGCTCTACTCATGCTCATCAGGGTACCATTAAATTTTTCTTTTAACCCGTTAAACTGTGGATGATATGGGGAAGTATTTAAATATTTGATACCCCATATTTGCCATAGTCTCTGCATGAGTTCTGAGGTGAAAGATATTCCTAGATCAGTCACAATCTCTGAAGCAAAGCCCATTCGACTCATATAACTCAGCAGGGCATCAGCCACTGTGTGAGTCTCAATATTACTAAGAGGAATAGCCTCTGGGTATTGTGTGGCATGGTCCACAATAGTAAGGATAAATCTGTTTCCCCTCTTTGTGACCCTACGCAATGGCCCTATAATATACACACCAATACATTGAAATGGGGTAGAGATTACGGGTAATGGACACAACTTTGCCTTTGTTTTGTCCCGGTTATTACCCTGTCTCTGGCAAATATCGCAACTCTGGCAGAAACTTTTAATCTGCTTTCCTATCTCTGGCCAATAGAAGTTTTGCGTTATTCTTTGTTTGGTTTTATTGATTCCTAGATGTGCAGCAAATATGTCAGAATGTCCCCTTTCTACTATCATCTGGCAGTATTTTACATGCACTACCAACTGCTTTCGAACATCTCCCCCTTTTAAGGGGTTTACCAGTGTTTCTCTGTACAGTAATCCCTGCTTAATGTGGAATCTTTCAGGTCTTTCAGGGGTTAACTGTATTCCAGACACTTTCTCAAAGCAGCTTTTTAAAGTGGGATCTGATTGTTGTTCTTGGGAAAAAGCATTGTGTGGTGACATATCAAGTGTAAATATCTCAGCTGTGTATCTATTGTCATTCACTTCTTCCTCCTGACTGTCACCCTTTTCCTCATCTGTCCCTGTCTGCTTATGTTGTGAACATGTTATAACCAGAACTCTCTTAACATGCTCAGAGAGGTCTGTACCAATTAAAACAGCCGATGGCAACTGTGAGGAAATTCCTACACGCCAATTTCCCTGCCATCCCTGATAACGAATTGGCACTTCAGCCACAGGCAAGATAATAGTTTCTTGTCCTATTCCTTTCACTGCCATGTGTTCTTCTGGTAATATGTATTTGTGTGGTACAATATCTGGATGACATAAGGTCACCTGTAAGCAGGAATCTTTCAGCGCCATGTAGTTGTTATCTAAAATACCAATATTGTCCCCAGCCGTTTCAAATAATTTGTGATCCGTTCTAATCAAAAAGCAGTGCCTGATCTCAGCCAAAGGAATGTTAGATTCACTCTCATCGTCTGGAGAAGATAGCTCTGCTGGCGTTGCCATGGCTACTGACTGCTCACCTATTGTATCAACTTGTCCCTGCTGGACACAGAAAACAGCTTTAGAGTTGCTTAAATTTACTTTCTGTGGTAAAAATTCTTTATTTTCTCTGCCATTGCCACACTGGGATGCAATGTGACCTTTCTCATTACATTTGAAGCAAGTCCGTGTACTCCATTGTTCATTTCTAGCCCCTTTTACTACTTTTCCCTCCAAATTTTGCCCTCTGGCTTGGCTCTGTTCTGAGGCTTTTCCCACAAAATGGCCGCCAACCCTCTGCTGGTCTTTAAACTGTCCTCTAGGAGATTTATTAGAATCCTCCCAAGTTTTCCTCATACTTTGCCCCCCAGAAAAGCTGGTTTTTTGTATTTGGGAAATGAAGTAGCAACCTCTCCTGCTTCTTTCAAATTCTTGGGTCGCTTGTCCTTGACCAAATATTTTAGTTCACCATGTAAGAGGGAATAAAACTGTTCCAACCCCACAACATTTTTTAGATCCTGAATGGTCTGGACTCCCTCCTGTGACAGCCATTTGTCCAAATATCTGGATAAGTTTGCCCCTAATTGTGAGTAAGACTCCTCAGGTTTCTTAGTTAGTGACCTGAATTTTTGCCTCAGATGTTCTGCATTTATACCATACCTGGCAAACACTAACTTTTTGAATTCTGTGTAATCTTTAATTAACTCGATTGGCATCTCGGCATATATTTCAGCGAGGCCTCCACTAATTTGGGATCTCAATATAATCATTTTTTCAGATTCCCTCACTTGGAAATCCGCACACGCTCTTTCAAACAACACAAGGAATGATTCTGGATCATCTTCTTTTCTAAAAGTTGGGAATTTCTTTAGATCTGCTTTAGATAACTGATTTCCCTCAGAGTTGTCTCCTCTATTGTTATTATTGTTTTGATTTAACAATTCTAGCCTCCTGAGTTCAAAAGACATACGTTCTTTCTCTAGAGCAATCTTCTCTCTCTCCATTTCAGCCTCCCTGTCCATTCTTTCTTTCTCTAGAGCAATCTCCATTTCCCTCTGCCTCAGTCTTTCCTCCCTTTCTCTCTCCATTTTCTCTTTTTCCAATTCTAGCTGTTTCAATCTGTATTCGTGTGCTTGAGCCAATTCCAACTTTCTGAATTCTGATGGGTCTTCTCTTGAGGACTCTCCCTCCTGAGCTAAGTTAAATACTTCCTCAACATCCCCATTCTCACTATCTGACCCAGCTGCCATTTCATACGGCCTCTGTTCAGCTTTTTTTCCCCTGGTCAAGGGCATTTTGCTTTTCTCAGGATTCTATTCCCACTTACAAGCCTTGATTTTAAAACGTACACTTTTTCCCTGTCAGTGAGTCTGCTATAAAGTTGCTGCTCCACCAGCAGTGGCAAGCTAGCTACTGTTACCAGGCTTCAGCCTCCAGCTAGGCCTCCTGCCAAAACAGAATTTTCCTTTCTGTCTTAGGCAACAAATCTTAACCACACACACAGCTTCCCCTTGCCTCAGGTTCAGCTGCCTTTGAGTTCCCTCAGCCTCACTGCCCTTGGCTCCGCTTTGTCCTCTCAGAGTTTTCCCCAAACTCAGGACAAGCCAGCCAATCTGCCACAGCTTTTGCTTTGGGCAACTCTTCACAGAAATGGTCACCACAGAGCCTCCCTGTCTTTGCCCCAATCTGAAGCTTCAGTGCCCTCCTACTAGACTTTCTCCTCCCTGAGAAAAGTCCTAGGAAGTTAACCACGCTTTAGCTCAGACGTCCCTGACTAAAGACCCCTGCTCTGAGCACCTTTCCACACAAGGCTTCACTGGATCACACATATCCCACACGCTGGACACCAATTTATTGTAACAACTACCCTCACACTTCACAGAGTGGTTGCTACGTCCCTTCAAAAAGCTCTGCTGCCACCAACTTATCCTTAAAAATCAAGCGAAGGACAAGTGTAACTTTGAAAAACAAAAACTGGTTTATTGATTACCATAATAAGAATGGTAAATCACGGGTAAAGAATCAATTAAGCAATCACTGTTAATAAACGATGGCTCACACAGACTATTTCTCCACTGACAGGCTCACTCACTCACTCTAACTACTAATCTCTTTAAACGCTCAGCTCAGACTCTCATCTCCAATCTCCCCTCACACACTCTTCACCCCCCCTTTTATACTAGCTCCTCCCCTTAAGTTCCACCCTCCGTCACACCATAGGCTGATGACTCACTGCCCAGCTGTGACGGACATGTGATATTATGTCTGCCCGTTACAATGATGATGATTTTAAACTTTCTGTAAGAGGCAAGCATTTGACTTCTTAGCGCTCTACATCAGGATGGGCAATGCAAAGCTTGAAATACAGTGGGGTCTCAACCTACGAACGACCCTACTTACGAACAATTCAACTTACAAACCCGCCCTATACGGGAAATAAGGAGTCGACATACGAACTTCCCTCGAGTTACAAACAAGAAAAAAAGTGCCCCCTCCCTCCCCTTAGAGGCTTCTGGAGGGGAAAAAAGGGCCAGAAACTTAAAAATAGATAAAAGAAAGTCACTTAACAGGCCTTGGTAGCCCCCAAACAGCAGGAAAAAGAGCAGGAAACAGCTAAAAGCCCACACCAGAAGGGAGTCTGGCAGCCATTTTGTGCTTTCCCCCCGCTCCTGCACCCTCGTCTCCCCGACTATAAGCTGATCGGCTGGCTCTGAAGAGGCTTGGGGAGGCTTGCTCACCACCTAAAAAGCCTGCCTGTGTGTCTTTGTGCTGAAAAAATCAGTACAACATGCTTTAAAACATTTAAAACTGGCTTTGTTTTTAAAAAAAGATTTCTAAAGTGCTTTGCAAACTGTTCCCTGCCTTCCTCCTCGTTTCCTGAACCTAAGGGGGAAAAAGAAAAAAAATCCCCCTTTAGTGGCAGAAGGCAGAATAGCAGCCTCCCATTAGTTTCTATGAACAGAAAAGAGCAGAAACAGATTAATTGGTTTTCAATGTATTTCTATGGGAAATGCAGATTCGACCTATGAAATTTTCGACCTGTGAACCACCTTCCAATACGGATTAAGTTCGTAAGTCGAGACACCACTGTAAAGAGGAAGGCATGACTGTTGGTAGGTGGGTCAAGTTCAGAGTCAAAGGTTGGATGAGCAGTTTGAGATTCAGGACCAGAGCTCAACTGAAGTAATGAGCTACAAATAACTCTAAAGTAAGGAGTTACAAATAACTCTGAAGTCATGAGTTACAAATAACTCTGAAGTCATGAGTTACAAATAACTCTGAGGTACAGTAATGAAATACAAATAACTAAAGTAATTAGTTGCAAATAACTAAAGTAATGAGTTACAAATTACTCTGAAGTAATGAGTTACAAATAACTTTCAAGTAAAGAGTTACAAATAACTGAAGTAATGAGTTATAAATAACTCTCAAGTAAAGAGTTACAAATAACTGAAGTAATGAGTTACAAATAACTCTAAAGTAATGAGTTACAAATTACTCTGAAGTAATGAGTTACAAATAACTCTGAAGTAATGAGTTACAAATAACTCTGAAGTAATGAGTTACAAATATCTCTAAAGTAATGAGTTACAAATTACTCTGAGGTACAGTAATGAATTACAAATAACTGAAGGAATGAGTTACAAATAACTAAAGTAATGAGTTACAAATTACTCTGAAGTAATGAGTTACAAATAACTCTGAAGTAATGAGTTACAAATAACATAGTTCCCTGTAACTCATTAATTTCGGGAGATAATGAGGGCATTTAACAAAAGAATTTTTCAAAAGTAACAAAATGAGTGGGAATAATGGGAGATTTTTAAAAATGATACAATTAGCTACTGAATGTTTCAGTTCTTAACAGCCATTTTTAGATTTGGTTTTATCTTCCATACTCCTAATAAAGCAGTGAGTGACATAATGGCCTTCCGAGAGATGTGCAAAAAAAGAGTCAGGCGGTTCTGTTGATGATAACAGAATATCATAAATTACTTCTGTGTTCATCAACACAAGCAGGTGAAAAGAGCCATGGGCCAAAGCGTCAAAGAGAGTGAAATCCAAAATGACGGTTGGGTATTTACGTTTATCACTAAACTATCTTTAGCTGCTCCGTGGTTTAGGAATCTGGCTGCAGCGCAAGAGGTTGTAGCTCCAAGGAGAATAGCCAGGCTATGTAGTATTGGCCAAGCTGCACAGTTTCAGGACGACTTCAGAAGAAGGGAATGGTAAACCACTTCTGAGTATTCTCTACCAGGAAAATACTGGAAAGGGTTGCCGTAAATCAGAATTGACCTGATGACATAAGATGATGATGATTTTAAACTATCTGTAAGAGGCAAGCATTTGACTTCTTAAAGCTCTCCATCAGGGTGGGCAATGCAAAATTGAAATACAGTGGGGTCTTGACTTACGAATGACCCTGCTTGGGAACAATTCAACTTATGAACCCGCCCTATAGGGGAAATAAGGAATCGACATACGAACTTCCCTCGAGTTACAAACAGGAAAAAAGTGCCCCCTCCCTCCCCTTAGAGGCTTCTGGAGGGGAAAAAGGGATCAGAAACTTAAAAATAAATAAAAGAAAGTCACTTACCAGGCCTTGGTAGCCCCCAAACAGCAGGAAAACGAGCATGAAACAGCTAAAAGCCCACACCAGAAGGGAGCCTGGCAGTCATTTTGCGCTTTCCCCCCGCTCCTGCACCCTCCTCTCCCTGCCTATCAACTGATCAGCTGGCTCTGAAGAGGCTTGGGGAGGCTTGCTCAGCACCTAAAAAGCCTGCCTGTGTGTCTTTGTTCTGAAAAAATCAGTACAACATGCTTTAAAACAGGGTTGTCCAACCTTTCACCTTCCTTGGGCCACATTAGAAGATGAAAATTTGGTTTGGGATTCACATACATTTTGTTTGGGCCGCATGGGGGGGCAGACCTAGCCATCCTCCACAGCCCCGCTCCAAGCGTGCTTACTGGCAGCTGCAATCTCAGACAGCAGAGCCTGCCAGCTTTGACTCTGGTGGCTTTATTGGCCCGGGAGGGGGTGTACCTATTGATGGGGATGGCGCAATGCAGTCACGCAGCCCCCCTGTCCCCTCCCCTCCCACTCCTTCCTTCCTTCCCTCTCTCCCCCCTACCATTCCGGCCGCAAGCGCCAGCAGTATAACTTGAAACTTTGGAATTTCTTTAAAAATAAAAAATTGCCTTACGAGCTGACCTGGGCCGCATGTGGCCCTCGGGCCGTGGGTTGGACAAGCCTGCTTTAAAACATGATTTAAAATTGGCTTCATTGAAAAAAAAGATTTTTAAAGTGCTTTGCAAACTGTTCCCTGCCTTCCTCCTCGTTTCCTGAACCTAAAGGAAAAAACGAAAAAAATATCCCCCTTTAGTGGCAGAAGGCAGAATAGCAGCCTCCCATTAGTTTCTATGAATGGAAAAGAGCAGATACAGATTAAATGGTTTTCAATGCATTCCTATGGGAAATGCAGATTCGACCTACGAATTTTCGACCTACGAACCACCTTCCAATACGTATTAAGTTCGTAAGTTGAGACCCCACTGTAGTGGCTGCAAATTTTTGGTTCTGAACTTGTTTTCCTCCCCACCCCCTAAATGTGTATAATTAGAACTTGTGACAAACCCAGACCTACTGGGATCTGCCACACAGTTACACTAAGCTGCCACCAACCATTCCCTTTAAGAAGTCACACAGACCAGGGATGGATTTTTAAACAATAAAAAAAATAAGGTTTATTTTAAATACAAACAGGGTAAATAAAACAATCAGATGAATAGATAAAGTAACGTGGCTTATTCTCACTCATACAAGCATACAGTTTGGTTCACCCAGAACCTTAACTTAAAGCACAGACCCTGAACCTATCAGTTCTGGCTAACCAGCAGACACCTGAACCTATCAGGTTGGTACTCTGACACACAGTAGTACCCTGTCTGACACACAGACTCCCACAACAGCTTCTTCTTCCCCAGCTGCTGCTTCGTCCCAACCCAGTGTCTCACAGTCTGTCTCAGCATCTACTCTTCACCACACAGGCATCACATATTTATACAGTACAGCCCCTCCTCCTGATGTCCCGCCTTCCACTCCCCATAGGATGGAACTTTCCCTCCAAACCCATGACAGACAGGTAACATCAGTGCTGTTATGTAACACCTCCCCTCTTTAAAAGTTGTTTTGTAGGGGGAAAGCTAAGGTGCTTTTCACCAAAAAACAACCTGAATAAAATACACAAAACAGTTATACATACCATATTATACTTACTTACATTCTAAGTTAAACATTTCAAATAGGCATTTAAACATTTACCATTAACATTACATCAATTTTACCTTTATTCATACAAACCCAAATTCAAAACACAGGTACATTTTAACTTTTTGTTCACCATTATATACATATAGTCCATGTTCTTTCGCCGTCTTCAGTCTTCAGGTCTTCTTGATAAGGCGTCAGCAACACAGTTCACTGACCCTCTGACCACCTTCACTTCAAAGTCATAGTCCTGTAAGTTCAAAGCCCACCTCATAAGTTTGCTATTGTGGCTTTTCATTGTCTTTAACCATTGCAATGGTGAATGGTCAGTACACAGAATAAAATGTCTTCCCCAGATGTAAGGCTTGGCCTTCTGGATCGCGTAGACTATGGCCAAACACTCCTTCTCCACGGTTGCCAAATGTCTCTCACCTTTTTGAAGTTTCCTACTCAGGTAGGACACTGGATGCTGGTCACCATTCTCATCCTCCTGGCACAGAACTGCTCCTACCCCGCTGTTAGACGCATCGGTGTAGATGATGAACTCCCGGTCGAAGTCTGGAGCGCGCAGCACAGGATAGTTGATTAACGCCTCCTTCAACCTCTGGAACGCCGCCTCACAGTCGCTGGTCCACGGGATGCGGTCATCAGCCTTCTTCCTCGTCAGATCGGTCAGCGGAGCCGCAATCTCGCTAAACCTCGGGATGAACTTTCTGTAGTAGCCCACCAACCCAAGAAATGATTTGACTTTTTTCTTGGTGTTGGGTCTGGGCCAATCACGAACAGCTTCTATTTTGGCCTCCAGGGGTTTTATCACTCCTCCCCCTACCTTGTGACCCAAGTATTTTCTTTCTGGGATACCCAGCTGCAGTTTGCTCTCTCTGCAGAGCCTAGGCCAAAGCACTTCCTCCCCTGGGTTAAAGCGCCTCTCCCTGCCTTCCTGGTCATCCCAAGCTTTCTTTCTGACCTTTTGAGCTGGCAGGGTCTCTGCTGCTAGCTCTAGGTTTCTCCTTAGGTCATTCATCAAGGTGTCTATGTAAGTCACAACGTCTTGTGGGTCACCCTGGGCGATCTGCCCCCAACCCTGCTCGATCAAATCAAGGGGCCCCTTCACCCCTTTCCCAAATAAAAGTTCAAATGGACTGCACCCGGTACTGGCTTGTGGCACTGATCGATAAGCAACCAAAAGGGATTGCAGCTTCTGGTCCCAATTGTTTGGATTCTCTGCCAAGAAAGCCCTAATCATGCGCATTAGAGTCCCATTGAACTTCTCAGTTACCCCATCACTTTCAGGATGATAGGCAGTGGCTTCCCTGAGCTTAATTCCACAGATTTGCCATAAGCGTTTCATGAGCTTTGACGTGAACGATGTGCCCAAATCTGTGATTATCTCTGAGGCAAATCCCATCCTGGACATGTACCCCACCAAAGCATCGGCCACTGTGTTAGTTTCGATGTTTGTCAAGGGTATGGCTTCAGGATACCTTGTGGCATGGTCCACAATTGTTAGAATGAACCTATTCCCCCTCTTTGTGGCCTTGGGCAAAGGTCCCACAATATCCACCCCTATGCATTTGAACGGAGTGTCAACCACAGGCAAAGGGCACAACTTTGCTTTGGTCCTGTCGCGGTTATTCCCCTGCCTTTGACACACATCACATTGTTTACAGAACTCCCTGATCTGCTTCCCTATGTCAGGCCAGTAGAAATTCTGTGTGATTCTCTGCTGTGTTTTGTTCACTCCTAAGTGTGCAGCAAACATGTCAGAGTGACCCCTTTGTAAGATCATGGGGCGATACTTTTCAGGTACCACTAGCTGACTCCTGATCCCATCTCCCCCTTTTGAGATATTCCTCAGGGTCTCTCTATACAGAATCCCCTTTTTCTCCAGAAATCTCACTGGGGTTTCAGGTGTTAGCTGGGCGTCAGTCACCTGTTCAAAACACTTTTGGAGAGTGGCGTCTGCCTTCTGCTCCTGTCCAAATCTGCTGTCTGTGGTTAAGGTTTCCACCACAGCTTCTGAACTCCCCTCTGCTTCCGTCTCTGGCTCATCATTACCCCCCTGAACTGTCCCTGTGGTGGCTTGTGAGCGTGTAATCACTAGCACCCGTTTCACATGTTCAGCCAGGTCATTTCCCACGAGCACGGCTGCTGGCAGAGTCGATGAAATTGCTAGGCGCCAAGCTCCCCTCCAGCCTTGAAAGTTGACAGGTACCTCAGCTACTGGCAGAGAGATTACCTGCCCCTCAATCCCTGCCACCTTCATGCTCTCATTTGGGATTATAAACTCCCTAGGGATGATATCTGGATGGCACAGGGTTACCTGGGAACAAGTGTCCCGCAGCCCCCTATACTGACGGTCAAGTATTCCTACGTCCACCCCTGCTGTCTCAAACAACTGAGAATCTGTTTTTATCAGCAAGCAGCGCTTTACCTCCACCAGAGGACCATTTTCCTCAGCCTGATCAGCAGAGGTAGCTGTTCCAGACTGAGTAGCTATGGCAACAGGCTCCCTCTGTGACACTGAGCCTTGCTCTTTCTGGACACAGAACACAGCTTTTGGCTTGGTCCCACTAGAATTCTGAGGCACCATTCCTTTTAGCTGCTTCAATTTCTCACACTCTGAGATCAGATGACCCTTTCCCTGACAGAAATAGCATTTTCTGGTGTATTTTGATTCTCTCTCCTCTTGTTTGGGTTTTCCCTCCAAATTCTGAGGGCTTGGTTTCATGTCTGAGGGCTTCCCTTCACCATGGGCCCCTCCCCCTTGCTGGCTTTTCCCTGGTCCCTGAGAGTACTTGCTGTAGGCTTCTTTGGGTTTACCTACAGATTTCCCCTCACCCAAGGGCTTTCTTATTTGGGAGATAAAATCCGCGATCTCTGCGGCTGCTGCCACAGATTTCGGTTTCCTTTCCCTCACCTGGAATTTCAATTCCCCATGCAGGACTGAATAGAACTGTTCCAGGGCTATCAAGTCTTTAAGCTGTTCATAGGTCTCTGTTCCCTCCTGCGACAGCCATTTCTCAAGCAGCCTCACCAATTGGGCCCCCACTTGGGTAAAAGTCTGTTCTGGCTTCTTGGTGAGGGACCTGAACCTTTGTCTCAGCTGCTCTGCATTTATCCCATGTCTTGCGAACACCAGTTTTTTAAACTCTGCAAAATCTTTCATCCGTTCCTCAGGCATCTCGGCATAAACCTCAGCCAGGCTACCACTGATTAAAGAACGCATGATGGTCATCTTCTCAGTTTCCCTCACTGAGAAGTCCACAAACGCTCTTTCCACTAAGGAAAAGAACACCTCAGGACAATCTCCCTTGTGGTACACAGGGAATTTCTTCAGGTCAGCCTTAGACAGTTGGCCTCCCTCAGAATCCCTATTATTATTATTGTTCTGGTTCATCATTTCCAGTTTTCTTAATTCAAACGCCATTCTTTCTTTCTCCAGAGCAATTTTCTCTCTCTCTCTCTCTATTTCAAATTGCCGCTGTTTCTCTCTTTCCCTTTCCTCCATTTCCCTCACCCTCAGTTCATGCTGTTGGGCTAGGAGTAATTTTCTGAGTTCTGGGTCCTGCTCTCCTGTGCTGTCACCTTGCACTGAGCCAAATTCATCCTCAGAACCTTGGTCAATCTGGGGGTCTTTCACTTCACCCATGTCTGTTACTTGACTTCGAGTCAAGGGCATAATCCCCCCTCAGAACAGGCTGCTTTAAAAAGTCAAGCCTCAAAATAAAACGACCACTTTTTTCCTTCTTGCCTCAGAACCAGCTCTCCTAGAGATTGCTGCTGTTCTTCAGCACTAAATTTGCAACAGTATCGAGTCAGAGCCTACCCCCCTCTGCTGGGCCTCTCAGCTGGCAAGCTAGCTCACTGTTGCTACGCAGTTTTGCCTCAGCGTTTTCCCGCCAAAATCAGGCTGCCTCAGAGCACCTTAATCTAAGTCTCCCCAGTTGGCACGTTCTTCTACTAGTGCACCTCCCCGTGAGGTACACCTAGAAGATTACCTACGCGCCTCAGACTGTCCCTGACTAGACCCCCCTTGCTCTGGGCACACTTGCCAAGGCTTTGCTGGACCGCTGGACAACTGGACCAGTCGTATCCCACACGCTGGACACCAATCAATGTGACAAACCCAGACCTACTGGGATCTGCCACACAGTTACACTAAGCTGCCACCAACCATTCCCTTTAAGAAGTCACACAGACCAGGGATGGATTTTTAAACAATAAAAAAAATAAGGTTTATTTTAAATACAAACAGGGTAAATAAAACAATCAGATGAATAGATAAAGTAACGTGGCTTATTCTCACTCATACAAGCATACAGTTTGGTTCACCCAGAACCTTAACTTAAAGCACAGACCCTGAACCTATCAGTTCTGGCTAACCAGCAGACACCTGAACCTATCAGGTTGGTACTCTGACACACAGTAGTACCCTGTCTGACACACAGACTCCCACAACAGCTTCTTCTTCCCCAGCTGCTGCTTCGTCCCAACCCAGTGTCTCACAGTCTGTCTCAGCATCTACTCTTCACCACACAGGCATCACATATTTATACAGTACAGCCCCTCCTCCTGATGTCCCGCCTTCCACTCCCCATAGGATGGAACTTTCCCTCCAAACCCATGACAGACAGGTAACATCAGTGCTGTTATGTAACAGAACTTCATTCCAGTTTTGTTTTGTTTTTCCTTTGCACCTAATATACTTGGCTGTAATCTATACATCAAAGGTAGCTTCAGACAGTTCACTTATTGTGACTTAATGTGTTGAGCTTCTAGGTTTTGTAATCATGGGGAGGTTATACGTTACTTACAGCAAATTGGCAATGGAAAGTATTAGCTATGAAAAAGTGATAGCACTTCAACTCCAAAGGGAAGACTGGCAGATGGAGGGAACATGCATATCACCTTCCCCAATAAAATGGCCCAGGAATATTATATTTCATGAGAAAAAATGTAGAGCAGGTAGAGGCCGTAGAAAATGTCACTGAACGATATCGCACACTTAGATCATCCCAGCAATCTTGCAGACCAATATAGTCTGTGTTTATTCCCTCCTAGTATTTCTTGTGAGTTTTAATAACTTTTTTATACCTTTGATGACCCTCATCATAATTTGGAGCAGAAGGAAGCATGCAAGCACTGTTAAGAATTAAAGTAGTAAGGACTGTATTGAAAATGAAAAGGGAGACGGTCTGAAACCACCTAATATGAAAATGTTACCCTGAAAACCTCTGGTACTAAGAAAAGCCACATGGGAAAAATAGCATTTACTCATGCATTATAACATCACTGACAACAAGTACAGAGACGCTTAATACTGACCTTTCTATGAATTGATTTAAATGAAATTTTGTGAAAATTAAGACACACAGGGGGGAAAAAATTAAATAAGCTCCCTCACTATGAGTAAGCATTTCTAAAAAGGGGCCTTTTGTGTTTATGTTTTGAGAATAATACATCAACCATTTAATTTATTTAACCCTTTATTTTCCTAAGTTACACATCATTCTTCATAACCAGAGCCCAGGTCTGACAAATGAAAGAGGAAGAGGTTATATTAAACCTATTTTTCCAATTATTCAAATGGGGACCCAAGGTTGGGAACCACTGAGTTACCGCCATATTCCACCTTTCCTTCAGTGAGCTGTAAGTGACATCCATGGCACTTCTCCTCTCCACGTCATACTCACAGCAATCTGGTGAGATAAATAAAACAGAACAAATTGCCAATCCACAGACTTACAGTGGGTTTTATGGATCAACAGGGAATCGAAGCTAGCCATACCGGCCCTCCTTCCGTGGTCCTACAAATTTCAAAATAGATATAGAAAGCTAAATTTCTAGAGTTAGGTGACACTTTTATCTCTAACTTGTTTATCTAAATAAGTTAAATAAATCTCACACTGTAGTGTACAATTAGCTTGCTTTGTCCAGTGTTGTATACACTGAGATTCTAAATCTGTTATGGGCCTTCAACTTGAAACCGACTTGTACTGACCCTAACGGGGCTTTCAAGCAGAATGAGATGTTTAAGGAATGGCTTTACCAGTTCCATTCCCTCAGTGAGTTTCCATGACTAAGCAGAGATTTGAACCCAAGCCTCCTGAGTCCTATTACATTATTCTGTCCACTACACCAGTGGTCTCCAACCTTGGGCCTCCAGATGTTCTTGGACTACAGCTCCCAGAAGCCTTCACCATCACCTCTGCTCACCAGGATTTCTGGGAGTTGAAGTCCAAGAACACCTGGAGGCCCAAGGTTGGGGACCACTGCACTACACCATACTGGGTATCACATTGTATTGTGAAATTTGTTTGGCTCATCCAGTGCTTTACACTGCAGTTCTGAGCATGCTTTCTTGAAAGTAAATTCCCTTGAAATCAATTGAGTTATAGTTAAGATGGAGTGTTAACGCTAGATCAGTTGAGGTTTTCCAACTGTATCTCAGTTTGGTCCAGAGTGATCCATGCCCATTGAATTTAATCCGCTACATGGATCCAAATCAGTTTGTAAGATCAATGCATTAAAACACTAACATGGCTACAATGTATTTTGGTTTTAGATTTCTGTATAATATATTTTGGTTTTAGACTGATGGTTTGGAGGCATGACTGATGATAAAAACAAGGTAAACCTGCCAAATTTTAGAGATCTGGCTTCAGGAAGTTGCACATCAGCTTCTTTAAAGACTGCTTTACTTAAAAAAGGAATTGCTGAAGCAATTTGTGCCCCATCTGAATGTATTTGTGTCTCAGATCTCAAGTGATTTGGAAATTTGGTTCTCCTGACCCAAACTGGTTCCTTCTGCTTCAATCCAGACATCAGATAAATTGGCCTGGATCAGGCTAATTTGGTTCATAATTTGTGATTGGTCCAAATCTTGCCCACAGCCTTAATCATCACAGAAAGATTTGTGTTGAAATAGCAACATTCTTGGGACTGTTCAAATAATTGGGACACACAGACTGACATTCAGTAGTAACTCACAGCTAGATTAGGCCAATTGAATAAAAGGAATTTATATAGGTGTTGATTCATCAAATTCCCACTGATTCAATGAGTCTACTCTAGTTGTGAATTGGATTTCGGCCTTTCTATCCATATAAGTCTAACACAAAATTAAGAACAGAGATCTTTCGCTCATCATCTTGGCAGACTATTTTATTTTAATATGCAAACCTTAGTTTCACTGCTTCCAGTTTTTCTAAATAAATGAATAAGTAAATCTTTTGCTGTACTAGGCTTTTGTTTTGGTTTTGTTAGTTTTTTGTTTTGCTTTTGTTAGATTTTTGTTTTGCTTTCAAATGTTCGTTGGATTATGTTGGGGTGTTTGGTGTGAGGAAAAAATTGTGTGTGGTCTTAATTAAAAATAACAATAAACCTCCTCTTATTATACAACAAATAGAAATGGTTCTGGCAGGAACCTATACAGCAGATTGAACTACAGTCTCCCTTAGCAGCTCACCCCTTATTTGTTAGTTTACCTCAAATGCACTTATTCGTTTCAATACATCCACTCAGAGACTCTGGTAAATTAGAAAGAATAAAATGTTTCCGTTTACTTACAGTTCTTCTGATCTAAAAACAGACCTCATATTGTGGTGGCAACGGACACTTTTAAAAACTGCAGTAAATCCTGAGAGGCTTCCCAGATACTGAGAGAACCATAGTCAGTGCTCAACACATGTCAAATATGGAGTCACTGGAGCTGCCCCAAAAGCAAGAATAGTGCCACTGCCTAGTCAGTGCTGGGAGGCTTTCAGGACATTTGAGCACTGGCCTGCTGATGATGTAGTTTTTGGTGGGCCTGGGGAGATTTTCTAGCAGCTCTTCTTTCACTGCATGTCAAGCAGGCAAGCCAGTCCCAGTGTTGTCAATAGCAATGGGAGACCTCTCAGTATTGCTGGGCCAGTAGCTGTTCCTCATTCTGTTTTAATGCATATTTGTGTAAAAGAGCTGGTTTCATGCTTGTTTGCAAATAACCCACAGAAAAAGTTTATTCCAGCCTCCCTTTTGAAGAAAGGATTTTAGTCTAGTCAACACTTTCATGAACTACAGAGGAAGGAGACAGTTTCTGGTAATTTCCTTTTATCTGTTTTGCCTCCTGCACTGTTGTGTTGGGCCACGTCCTACATCCTGGAAGAGAGCAGGGGTTGACAAAAAGAGTTTCGAAATTCAGTGTGCGGTCTAGAAAAACTGCTTTTAATTTTACAATTTTTAATACCATATCATCAATGTTTTTTTTTCCTGGATTGAGAAATAGATCACACATGACATTCAAATATTGAACACACACATACCAAAAATATATTTAGAGCAGATACATCAATTTCAGCAGTCATTCCATCAACTTGAATGGCCACCCTTTTTTCATAAACTAGAGAGACGTTAACATTTATTCAAAACAGGATTAAAATGCTGTCCAGGCTAGAAGTTACAATGACAGAAAATGTGGCAATGTGAATAACAGTGTGGAAAAAGACAACACATGATGTTTTGTTTTGTCTGAGAAATCAGAATTTAATCAAAAGATTTTTATTAAAATATTATTCAGGGACACTGCTGTTACTATGGCTACTTAATTACTACTGTTAACAACCTATACTGGTGGGAAGAGAGATTGTAATAGGGGCATGATGACCCACTTGATAACTCACATTTCTGTCAGGACTCTTCAGTTTGATGATTTCAAGAACATGGACTTATTTCCTTAAGTTGAACTTCCTTTTGCACAAATGCATTTCCCTCATATGGTAGCTAAAATAGCTTCTTCTAAGCTTTGAAATAAGCAGACATTGGAGAGATTTGCAGCTCCATGCATTTTGAGAACCACTTAGTAAAGCCAGAGGGAGGAGCAACAGGAGCCCTCCAACCCAATCCGTACGTGTGTCCATGCCAGTAGTTGGATGTTTCTTGATCTCCATGGGGAAAAAACATTCGTGGGAATGGGGAAATACAAACAACCATGACTTGTGGTCAGTGGATACACAGTGTGATCAGAATTATTTGCCTCTCTTTGAGCACACAGAAGACATGGAGAAGTAAGAAACAGCAAGGTTACCACACATCAACCAAAAGAGAGAAACCAGGGGTGGGGGTGGGGAAGAAAGACCTTATTGTCCTATAGTGATGTTCTGACTAGTCAGAACTCTTATAACTGGATATGCAGAAGAGTGCATTCCTCCACTATTTGACCATGCATTTCCCAGCAAAATATGCAGAATATTGTGTTCCTCTGACACACACACAAATGAGAATATGCCTTTTCCCCTGTGTTGGTGATGAGTTTTGTATCACTTTGCGATGTCTGTAATTTTGTTCCATTTTTTTAACTTTCTATTCCAAAATAAATTCCATGACAGAAAAGGGGTAAGTGGGGGAGGAAGAAACCTATCATATGATCACGGCTGACCCTGCCATGAGACCCTGGCACAAAGAATTATATATGCAGACAGGTCTGTTCCAGCTTCATTAAGGAGATGCTGAAGGTTTCTATACATTTTGAATTAGAACACCATTTGTTGTTTTAAATTCACAGATTGGACACGAAGTGCAGCATGGAGGAAGCTCTGTGCTTTATAACTTAACAGATTAAGAACAGAGAAAATGAAAGACCTTAAAATATATGTATGTACCCAGATCCCTATTTCCATTATACACTTGCAATTTAACTTTGTGCTCTATTGATCATAGATTCCAAGATCTGTTTCCCAAGTATAGAAGGGCTCTGATCATGAAAAAATAAAATCTACCTCCCTCTACCCCTCTTAACACTTCAGTTCAACCATTCAGTAGCTTCCCCAGAACTCTGCATAGCATTTTCAACAGTCTGGAAGGAAAGGAAGGAGCAGGAAAATCCACAGCAATCCATTCTGCTGCACATAACCTGGATCCAATAGTCCCACATACATATGTCCTACCTAGATATGAAAAAAAAACCCAAATTCTTTTTATGAAGGCAGTTGCAGTTCTTGCCACCCTGATAGAAGATAGCAGAAGACTGGGGTGGGGTGAGGTAGGGAGAGACCATCTGGTTCCTATGATTGAAAAACTCTTTTCCCATGTCAGGCTAACTTTCTTGAGCAAGATACTGGTGTAAATAGTATCAATCCCTGATAATGTTTGATGGCTGATTATTTGGATTTATCCCAGTCTGGGTTTTGAATTATTTGAGAAACTATTTTAAAAATCCAAGTTGGTTAATATGTGCCAGATAAATGATATGGAGAATAAAGTCTCTTCATTGTCTGTGTTTGTTCTGGGGGCAATGATGGCTATCAGCTAGAAATCACTTGGCAGCCCCACCTGGATAAACCATAAACATCACGTTTTGACTGCTGAAATGTTCTTGGTGTAGTGCAGCATTTAAAGGAAATTAGTAAGTGTAGTGCTGGAGGAGACTATTGAGAGTCCCCTGGACTGCAAGGAGATCAAATCCATTCATTCTGATGGAAATCAATCCTGAGTGCTCATTGGAAGGACAGATCCTGAAGTTGGGGCTTCAATTCTTTGGCCATCTCATGAGAAGAGAAGACTCTGTGGAAAAGACCTTGATGTTGGGAAAGTGTGAAGGCAAGAGGAGAAGGGGGCTACAAAGGACGAGACGGATGGACAGTGTCATCGCAGCTTCCAGTATGAATGTGACCAAACTCCTGGAGGCAATGGAAGACAGGAGGGCCTGGCATGCTCTGGTCCATGGGGTCACGAAGAGTCGGACACGACTTAACGACTAAACAACGTCAGCTTGTACACAATACAGCTAGCATGATATTTGTGTGGGTTAGGTATGCTGATCATATTATTACAGCCCCAGCTTTAAAAAGTTACTTTTTCAATCATAACTCCTAGGATCCCTTAGACCAGTGGTTCTTAACCTTTTTGAAAGAAACGCCCCCTTGAGCCATTGAGGAAGTTATCATCGCCCCCCTCTTATTTCTTATTATATCTTATTTATTTATTTATTTATTTATTTATTTATTTATTTATTTATTTATTTATTTATTTATTTAAGACACTTAAATCCAATGACCCCTGAAAACAAAATTCAATTCCAAGAAAATGAAATGCCCCCAAAAAGTAACATTTAATGATTTAGTTGCAAGCGAATTTTAAGACTCAAAAAGAAATATAAAAAGGGCATAAAATGCAGGAACTAAAAATTTCAAGACAAAAACTCTGAAACTAAATTAAGATAGGAGGAAAATATATATTCATGCACATTGTAAAAAGGCCGCAGCCCATCTTCACAGGTTTGGCTTGCTCCAGCACCCCCTACCGCCCCCCTTCTGCTCCAGCACCCCCACGCCGCCCCTTTTCGTTCTACTGCCCCCCTGAAAAATGAAATCGCCCCCTGGGGGGCATTATCGCCCAGGTTAAGAACCACTGCCTTAGACATCATGGCCAGTGGGAACTAAGGTAGGAAAACTACTTTTCCAAATTCTGATTAGACCAGTACTGAGGAAGTTAAATGGAATTAAATTTAAATGGTAAGTGTTGTTTTATACTAATGCATCGACACTTGAAAGGCCACCTTTACCCACCCATAACAGATGCAAAGCCTCCCTACTTGCAGCCCCACCACCTGAAGATCCTCCATAGAAATGTTTGTAAAAGCTTTAAAAGTGATGGCCTAAATACAATTGTTATTCCCATTTAAAATACAACCACTGAATCATCCAGACTCACTTTCACAAACCCCCCTTCAATGGGTCTAAAAAGGTAAAAAATTAGATTTAGTCATATCATTTTTATTTACATGGAGCTTGATATTCCTGTCCCTGTATTTTATGTGTGCTGTTTTGTCTTTGTTTTAACTCTATTTTAAACACTCCCTGTTTCATAGTTTTAACTTTCATGCTTTTACCCTGGAAACAGGAGCACCTGCAGTAAATAAAACAAGCAAGCAAGTAAACGTATATGATTCATTGCATAATCATATAAATAAATAAACTTACAATCACGTACATGGAGTAGGGGGTTGGATCCAATGGCCTTGTAAGTCTCTTCCAACTCAATTATGATTCTATGATTCCATGATAAACATTCTTAATCATATAGCCAATGATATGTGACCTGCTTCTAGTACAACAGTCTGGATTTCCATGGAGGGGGGAAAATCAAGCATATCAATACTTCAAAAATCCTGAAATGACTTTGTTTAACTTTCCGTAGCTGAAAATGCTAGTTACAGCAAGTGTAAGGTCAATTTATCAAAGTGAGTTAGACTTCATTAAATATTCTTAATCATCATTAAGCTCTAAATGACGTGTGAGATCAATGTGATTGCTAAGAAAACATGATGAATTACTTTAAGCTGCCATCTAGATAGTTAACTACCGGGATGTTGGTAGTATGCATCATATTTCATGGAGCTTTAAGGATTACTTAACAGGTGCGATAAAGGCTTTTCTAATAAGAATGCTAAAAAGAAAAAGAAATCCATAAAGGAACAAATATGCATCTTCTTAAAAATTCAGGACTAATTAGTGTATATTGTTAATGGAATAACTGGAAATGAATATTCTAATCAGTGGAAGAGGAGCTGTCAAACTGAAAAGACAAAGTTGATTGCTCCATAAGGAAGTCAAGGGCTTACAGGCAAGACCATATGTTATGCAGACTTGGTTATGATGATTAAACAATTCTCATTGGGATTCAGCCCCTTGGCAGATTGATCAGACCCCTTGATCAGCTCGATAATCAAAATGGACTGAAACAATGCACTAAAGCACCATAATCAAAATGAACTGGAAAGATCACAGCAAGAGCTGGGTCAACCAGCACTTACAAACAGTGGAGTTTAACATTTTTTCCTTGTCATACTATTACAGCTTTGGGCATCCATTTAAAAAGCCTTGTTGAAACACCATGCCACCACTTTCCTGCTACTTTTCCTGAGGCATCTTTCTCTTTTCAGTCTTTTCTTCTTTTCTTCCTTCCTGTAAGATCCTTGCTTCCCAAAGGCAAATACACAGCCCACTAAGATGTTGTGGGTCCTAGCTGGGGCATTTTGAGCAAAAGGGTCAGGTAGCACCATGATCAAAGAAATTCACTTCAGGTGCTGTGAAGTAGCATCTTGCATTTAGGAAGCAGCACACGGATTTCCTGGAAGGCTATCCGTTTCCTTTTAGTCTCTGAAACAACCCTTTCTTTCAGTTATAGACTATATTAAGTCACATACAACTAAGAATTTTAGAAGAAAACAGTTCCATGCAACACAAACTAAATGTGTGCATTTCTTTTAGAACAAATGAAAAGTTTGACCAAATGGCTGTCATTCACTAAATGTGGCTTTAGCCATTGTATGGTTATACTTATAGTTGAAAAGAGATTTCTGTCTAATCACCTCAATGGAAACTAATATTGGTGTATTTCTTTTTATTTATTAATTTTATTAACAATTACAAAGACAACTAAGCAACAACAGGGGAGGGGAAAAACGGGATTAACAGCTAAACACAACAAAAACATATAAACGGGAATATTTGCTTTCATACAATATCTAAAAAGCTCTTGACTTCATGACTGTGATATGGTAATCTCTAATACATTCTCTACTCATATCTCTTTCTGGGCCCAATCATAAAACATTTTCCAACTTTTTAAAATATGTATTCTTGGGTTCCACATAGTGTCTCTGATAAGCTATCCATTTCCACAATATCTAATAATTTTTAAGTAACTCCTCTTTCTTCGGAATTTCCTGCATTTTCCACCTCTGGGCCCAAATCAGCCTTGCAGCTGTGAATTTGTGCAACAGCATGTATTTAATTTTTTAATCAACAATTTCTGGAATTATATTCAATAAAAACATTTCTGGTTTAAATGTTATTTCCTGATGTATAATTTCTTGTGCAATATCTTCTATCTGTCTCAAATAATTTGCTTTATCACAAGTCCACCAGATATGAAAAAAAGTTCCTGGTTGCTGAGAACACTTCCAACATAAGATGCCCGGCCCCGATACCAATTTTGCTAATTTTACAGGTGTATAATACCATCCATGAAACATCTTTATAACATTTTCTCTCACATTTACAGTTTTGAGCCATCTATAATTCTCGCTCCACATTCAAGTCCGCTCATCTATATCTATATTATAACCAAAGTTTTGCGCCCATTTAATAATCATCATGAAATGGTGTTCCCTAGTCACGCTGGCCACGTGACCACGGAAACTGTCTTTGGACAAGCGCTGGCTCTATGGCTTGTAAATGGGATGAGCACCACCCCCTTGAGTCAGAGACAACTGGACTAAGAATGTCAAGGGGAACTTTTACCTTTAATCAAAGCAAAGCGTGCTGCTTATATACTACCCCATCACACTCCGAGCATTCTCTGGGCGGTTTACAAGTTAATTATTTAAAAAGGAGTGATTTCATTAATTTTAGTGGTAACAAAGCAGTAATTAAAGGGTCTGAATTAGAGCCATGAATGACCCAATTCCTGTGGATGGAAAAAAAAGTTAAAATGGAGGGATTTTTTTGTGCCCAGGTGTGCAAATTGTGTCTAATGTACATTTATTATCTCTTTTCAATTAGCTGTAGCTAAAAGTTGCATGGGGGTAAAATAGTGTTACCTTTTAAAAATCACAACTCAAAACCCTTTGCTCAAATGTCCTCCTATTTGGCATAGAGCAAGGGCAGACTAGCTATTGCATCTGTGCCAAATTTGGTGCTGAATGGAGATCCAGTTTAAAAGTTATATTTTGGGGGGGGCACCCCATCTTTTGATTCTGCTTGTAGAATTATTATTCCTGCGCTTACACATAATATACCTTATACCTAATTTCTACCCCAATCAAACATGAGGTCATAATCTCATTTTACAGGACGTTAGCAGTGTGGAAGATCTTCAATGAAACACATGCTTTGAAATATCAAGATTTGATCATTCCAAGAGATTTGATGTTGTTTATTTGTATTTTAAGGCAGGAAGTCTTACTGGGCTTAATAGGGCTAGTTCTAGATAAGCAATGTATTTTTGAGAATGGAGGCCACCTCTTGGATTTACTTGCAGTAGAACCTAAGATACAAGAAAGATGTGCTAATGTGGCCTGAATTTCCGTACTTTAAGCTTCATCCTTAACATTTTGCTTGAAACCAAAAGGAACTTTTTCCATATTTGGGGGATTTTTCTTTTGTTCCAGAATGGCTGCCATGAACTTATTATATATTTATATGAGATACGTATATATTAAGAAGGAATTTGAGTGGGTTTCCATTTCTTTATCTCAATTGCAACAAATGACAAATTGCCATGGAGGAGAGGAAAGACTGTTTTCATTGGCCACCTCTTGGTGAGAATCATTTTATGTTTCCACAGTCCTCCACAAATTTTATCATTTAAAGCAAAAAAAAAAAAAAAAAAAAAAAAAAAAAAGTTTGCTGCTTATAGCACTTAAAGCACCCTCTGGGCAGTTTATAATTTAATTTTGCAAACTACACATTCCCCCCCCCCCCAAGTGATCTGAGTCCTCAGTTTACCAACCTCAGAAGGAAGGAAGAATGAGTCAGTGTTGAGCTGGCTACGTACCTGAATCTGCTGGGATGGAATGAAGGTCACAAGCAGTTTCATATATATATGAAACTCTGTTATTGCTAATCTTGCACATACCAACTCTCATCATCAGAAAAAGAAGAGGAGAACCTCTAGCAATATCCTGGAAATGAGTATCAACAACAAAAAGGAGCTATATGATAATGAAAGTAATTGAGCAAAACCCGCAGATTTATACAACCCTAGTTTCAACTTTGTAGATGTGGCACTATTGTAAAAGAATTGTAGCTTAGTTTATATTGTAGTTGCAATAATATTACTGTAAGACATGAAAAGAGTTCATAGCATATATTCTCTGTTTTGTTTTGTTCTTATAAGCCTCAAGCAATTGAAGGCTTGGAAGAATGTTTATAGAGTACATTCATGCATATTTATAAATATGCTTTTCAGGCAATATTTGTTTTCATCCTTTACTCTTCTAGAGGTTCTAGGTAAATAATGGCAGATTACTAAAATTGCAATAAATAAATGAATAAATAAATGAGAAATTCACACAATTATGCCATACAAATTAATGGATTTTCATCTTCAGATCAAGTTGGGGGAAAAATCAATACTAATTAGATCATAGCATATAATTCTATAAGAGAAAAAAGCAGCCACATTAAGGTCATCTATAGATAACACAAAGAGAACTGTTTTGGCCTACAGGGTTGGATCACCCCGGAGCCAGAGTTTGGGAGTTTGAGTTTGGGCCTTCTGGGAATAGGGCCAGCCCAGATCACCTAGAGCAGTGGTTCTCAAACGGGGCTCCCCAGATGTTCTTGGGCTGCAACTCTCAGAAATCCTGGCCAGCACAGCAAGTGGTGAAGGCTTCTGGGAATTGCAACCCAAGAATATATGGTGACCCTAGAACCACTGACCAAGAGCATGTGTGGCTGATGCAGCTGAGTGCCTGACTGTATGGCTTTGGGTAAGCTTCCCAGTCTCATAGTACCATCAGAAGAAAGAACAGGCAAATCACTTCTGAATAGTTTATATTTAGCAAACTTTGAGAGGGCGACAATAAGTCAGAACCAACATGGTGGCATATAATAATTATTATGTACAACAGGTCCTTGAAATTGCAGCAGAGACCAGCTTAAAATGTTGGGATGTGTTTCAATTGTTAAGGTGAGTAAAATAAAATTACTTTTCAGTGGATTAGTGATTATCGTTGGCTCCTGCATCTTACAATACAGCATTTCTCAGTATGTCAAATTCCAGATTTTGCTTTCAGACAAATTGTACCTCCATCTGTATTTTCTGTGTCTTTATATTTCCGAGTTAGTAATTTACTCCAACAACTGCAAAGTCTTTACTTTCTTGTGTCTTTATATTTCCGAGTTAGTAATTTACTCCAACAACTACAAAGTCTTTACTTTCTTAACAAGCCTTTAAACAATATTTTAATTATTTGCTATTTAAAACCACTTTATCACAAATGAACTCCATGCCACTGTTGTGAGGGACCATGCACCATACATGCAATGAACATGTACCAGTGCACAATCTGTGTGTATGGCGTTATCACTGGTACACACATGTTCTACAACCTTGGGCCAGTGTCTTTGGTACAACCTCTTAAAATAAAATGCTGTTCGGATTGTTCCCAGACATACCTTAGAAGGTGATGAGACAGAAGCATCCTTCTGCATGGAAGAATGCTATTTCCACTAATTAGATTGCAGCACATAATAGTAAAGACCAAATCATTTAAAGCTGCCATTCACAACTGAATCTCCTGAATATCATCAATCATATTTTTAAAAAATATATATTTTAATCAGTTGTAGATTTGTATAGGGCTATTCATATCTGTGGTTAATTATTGCCTGTTGTATTGCTGCATTTTAAACATATTTTTTGTTATTGTGTATTGAGGATTTTTGAATTTTAATCTTGTGTAAACCACCCAAGGAAGGGATTGCACTAATGGGGTGGTTATTATTTGAATAAATAAACAAACATACACAAACATCCAAAGTGATACTTCTCACCTCAAATCCTATACAATTGTGTGATATTTCTCACTTGAAGTTGACACTGACTTTTTCTCCATGTCAGGCAGTTTGTGGACGATATACATTTGAACTTGTAGTTTGAATAAACAAAATCACATTATTATGGCTTAATTTAGTTGTGACTAGCTTCCATTCCACTAATTTCAGTGGATCTACTATGTCTAAATCAAATTGATAATTTTTAAAGAATCTAAAGCTGTGCTCTTCTTGCTGTTTCCTTCGTACCTTTATTTGGTAGATTGGGAAAAATAAAAAGAGTGTATTCTGTGTGCTTTGACAAAATTACCAGTAGACAGCAAACTAGGAGAGAAACAACCTCCCAATCTGTTTTTTTCCCCTCATCTGTTAGTCATTTTTTCCATGGAAAAATGCAACTGCAGAAGGGTAAAATTGAGAACAGAAAAGTATACTGCTGCTGATCCCTTTCTCTTCCTTGGTCTCTCTATTCAAAATATCCTGTTCCAGCTCCTTTTCTACCTGCGGAAGGAAAGATGGGATTTCTCAGATGTTGCCTCTCATTCGTGCAAGACCAGTTTGGAAAACTGAGCAGTGATTTTGAGTGGGAAAAAATGCTAGAAAAGAAAAAAAATTCAGCAGCCCCGCCATTGCTATTCCCCTGTATGCTGTTCATTAAACACATTCACACCACACTGGGAGACATGGTACACATATGTGCTGTGCAACATTTTAGCTCAACACTCAGGTGTGCTCTTTTATTATACCCTGTTCTGTTCAGAAATAAAATATGTTACCACTAGCAAAACATAATGACTTGTCAAGTCTTCCATTTTGATATTAATGACCCACATTTTTTGTTTGTCAGAAACACTAGCAATGTTAAATATACCCTTAAGCATGGATAAATGCTGAATATCTATTCCAAAAACATCTTCTCTAACAGATGATTTCACACTCAAGATGGTTCTGTTTAAAGATAGCAGTAATCCTACAAACAGATGGCAACATAAACCCTTAAGTGCAGAAGTCTAAAAACCTGTAATATTTTAAAAGGGAGGAAGAATTGAAAACATGAATAAATTGTTCCACCAGATATTCAGAGCTGAAAGAACAGACTGTTGGAATTATTGCATTCTTGTACATTGCCTTTAAGAGGTTTGGGCTTGGAGGGAACTTTCTGGACTGGGCTGAATGTCAATCAATCTTGTAGCAGCCAATTGTTCCCTCTCTGCCTCAGAATTTTGAAGAGAGTCACGCCTCTCTACTCAAAAAGCAAAAGCAAAGCAAAGCGTGCTGCTTATATACCGCCCCATAGCGCTTCAAGCACTCTCTGGGCGGTTTTACAATTTAATTATGCAGGCTACACATTGCCTCCCCCAGCGAGCTGGGTACTCATTTTACCGACCTCGGAAGGATAGAAGGCTGAGTCAACCTCTTTTCCTGCTCTTTTTAGTCAGATGGTCTGAAAACAGTTGGAGTTATGTAACCAGACATGCACCATAGTTAGTCATGATGCTAGTTAATTAATTAAGCTCTATTCATGTAACCAGTTAATATTTTTCTACAGAATTCTGTTTGTTTTGATCCATGAACAATTGCAAAATAAAATATAACCTTTTAGTCTTCTCTCTTACCAGTGTCTCTGAGTGAATTATAGAAACAGTAGGTGCCAACTGAGGATAATTAAGCAATAAGGGGTGATCTACTAAGGAAAGGCTTGAAGCTAATTCTGCTCTGCAGGTCCCTAATCCTTTATCGATTGCATAGTTAAGTTTTTAAGCCATAAATTTCCACACTCTGCCAATATGGACTACTTTAGCCATGTAATTCTATAAGCACCATATTCACATATTAGCTGGGAAAACACAAAATACCAGGTCAACCTAATTGGTGGAAAAATATATTTGTTTGTTTGTTTGTTTGTTTAATTTCATTTATATCCCGCCTATCTGGTCAAACGAGGACCACTCTAGGCGGCTAACAATCTTAAAATAGTACAATAAAAATGTAAATAACAGTTCTAAATCATAAAACACTACAAGACAGTGCGAAAACACAAAACATAAAACAGTAAAGGAGAAAGAAAGAGGTCATGAGTTATGTGATGGGAAGGCCTGCCGAAACATCCAAGTTTTCAATTGCTTCTTAAAGGTACCCAGCGAGGGAGCCCCGCGAATCTCAGGAGGTAAGTTGTTCCAGAGGTGAGGAGCCACCGCTGAGAAGGCCTGATTTCTTGTCTTTTCCTTCCGGGCCTCCCTCGGCATTAGGCTCCTCAGCCTCACCTCCTGGCTCGCACGAGTGACACGGGTAGATCTTGGTGGGAGTAGGCGTTCCACCAAGTATCGAGGCCCTAAACCATTTAGGGCTTTATAGGTAAGCATCAACACTTTGAAATCGATGCTGAATCGGATGGGCAGCCAATGCAATGCGGCCAGAGTGGGTGAGATATGTTGGTATTTTTTCACACCACTAAGTAATCTGGCCGCCGCATTCTGCACCACCTGTAATTTCCGCAGCAGCCTCAAAGGTAGCCCCACGTAGAGCGCATTGCAGTGGTCTAATCTCGAGATTACGAGCGCATGCACCAAGGTGGTGAGTGCCTCCACATCAAGGTAGGACCGCAGCTGGGCTATCCGCCTGAGATGAAAAAATTCACATTTAGTCACTATCTTTACTTGCATTGATCAAAGTGCCATAAAAGTGTACAAATGTTGTTCCTTTGTTTGGGGCAGATTTCCTACCATCTGAAAAGATAGAGGGTCATCAAGGGTTCCATTCTCTCCAACCACTAATTCAACTGATTTGTTAATCTAATGTCCAGCCTATATATATTTTTTCTCTATCTTTGCTGAAATAGCATCATGCCATGTTATTCTGTGCCTCTGCTCTAAGCTAATTCGGTCCCTTGTGTGTTTCACCCAGGACAATTAGTTTCAGGCAATGTTTGCCTTTTAAAATGGAGAGCAACCACAGAGTCTTCAGCCCAGTATGCATTACTAGGTGTGACCTGATGCCTTCACATCTACCAAATATTCATTTAGTTTTCAATGTCCAACTTGGGACAGACCTTAAGCTGTGGATCTCAAGGTCACATCTGCCTTTATTTTAGCAGCTTTTCTGTTTCTGTTCCCATTGCCTAATCTACTGTACTACCTAGCCTGCCAAATCTCTATTTGATGTCTCAATCTCCCTAGAATTAATTTATTTACAGTATCTTTATTCCACCTTTCTCCTTAAAAGGACTCAAGATGGCCCTCAAAACATTAGACTCTACAACTGTTGCAGAGTGAGGCATTATAGAGATTTGCCCTGGAGTCAAACAAAAGCAACATACTTTTCTGTGAAGATTTTAGTAGACGTGAGTCATGCCATGACATACTGTGACTATTTTAGGCTGGAGCAACACCAAGGCAGCATTTAATATGCTAATGCACGGCCTGCAGCCCTATAGAACAGTGGTCCCCAACTTTGGGCCTCTAGATGTTCTTGGACTACAACTCCCAGAAGCCTTCATCACCACTCTGCTGGCCAGGATTTCTGGGAGTTGAAGTCCAAGAACGTCTGGAGGCTCAAAGTTGGAGACCACTGCTGTAGAAGACATAGCTTGTTAGTGTTCTTTTGTTGTACTTGCTGTTTTGATATCATTATAGTGAAAAAAAATCTGTCTGAAAATGAGAGAACTCAGGGAATATTACTTTAGTTGTTTGTTTTGAAATATCCCTTTGCACGGGGGGGTCACTTCAGCTAATTTTGAGTGGGCTGCTGTAAGATTGGTAGGTGCAAAAGATACTGGCTGAAATCACAGGGGACTGCTGTGCTTCTCCGTTTCTCTAGATAGGTAGACAAATCTCAGGGTATGCAATTTCAAGGAAGGGAAAGTTTTTGTTTATGACATGGCTTTAAAGTCTGGGCACCCACACACACCAGTTCCTGGCTAGTGCCAGGGGACAGTACTGTGACAACCCCAGACCTACTGGGATATGCCACAGTTTCACTAAGCTGCCACCAACCATTCCCTGTAAGGAGTCACACAGACCAGGAATGGATTTTTAACAAACAAAGGAATAAGGTTTATTTAAAATACACACAGGGAAAAATAAAATGATCAAGTGAATAAGATACAGTAACGTGGCTTAGTCTCAATCATACATACACCAGTTTGGTTCACACAGAACACCTTTAAACAAAGCACAGACCCTGAACCTATCAGTTCTGGCTAACCATACAGACACCTGAACCTATCAGGTTGGTACTGACTGACACACAGTAGTACCCTGTCTGACACACAGACTCCCACACCAGCTTCTTCTTCCCAGCTTCTCCTCCAGCTTCTAAACTTCTCCACACAAGCTCCACATATATATACAGTACAGCCCCTCCTCCTGATGTCCCGCCTTCCACTCCTCATAGGCTGGAACTTTCCCTCCAAACCCATGACAGACAGGTAACATCAGTGCTGTATGTAACACCTCCCCTCTTTATAAGTTGTTTTGTAGGGGGAAAGCTAAAGTGCTTTTCTCCAAAAAACAACCTGGATCCAAAACATACAAAAACAGTTATACAATAACATACAATACCATACTTACTTATACTTACACTAGGATAACCATGTCAATTAGGCATTTAAACATTTACCATTTACAATACATCAAGTTACCTTTATTCATACAAACCATGTTTAATAAACAGATACATTTAACCTTTGGTCACCAAAATATATACATAGTCCATGTTTCTTTCGCCGTCTTCATTCTTCGGGTCTTCTTGACAAGGCGTCAGCAACACAGTTCACTGACCCTCTGACCACCTTCACTTCAAAGTCATAATCTTGCAGGTTTAACGCCCACCTCATAAGTTTACTATTGTGGGTTTTCATTGTCTTTAACCACTGCAGTGGTGAGTGGTCAGTGCACAGAATAAAATGTCTTCCCCAGATGTAAGGCTTGGCCTTCTGGATCGCGTAGACTATGGCCAGGCACTCCTTTTCCACGGTTGCCAAGTGTCTCTCACCTTTCTGGAGTTTCCTACTCAGGTAGGACACTGGATGCTGGTCACCATTTTCATCCTCCTGGCAAAGAACTGCTCCTACCCCGCTGTTAGACGCATCGGTGTAGATGATGAACTCCCGGTCGAAGTCTGGAGCACGCAGCACTGGATAGTTGATGAGGGCCTCCTTCAACCTCTGGAACGCCTCCTCACAGTCGCTGGTCCACGGGATGCGGTCATCAGTCGTCTTCCTCGTCAGATCGGTCAGCGGAGCCGCAATCTCGCTAAACCTCGGGATGAACTTTCTGTAGTAGCCCACCAACCCAAGAAATGATTTGACTTTTTTCTTGGTGTTGGGTCTGGGCCAATCACGAACTGCTTTTATCTTGGCCTCTAGGGGTTTGATCACTCCTCCCCCTACCATGTGACCCAAATATTTTATTTCTGGGCTACCCAGCTGCAGTTTGTTCTCTTTGCAGAGCCTAGGCCAAAGCACTTCCTCCCCTGGATTAAAGCGCCTCTCCCTGCCTTCCTGGTCATCCCAAGCTTTCTTTCTGACCCTTTGAGCTTGCAGGGTCTCTGCTGCTAGCTCTAGGTTTCTCTTTAGGTCATTCCTTAAAGAGTCTATATATGTCACAACGTCTTGTGGGTCATCCTGGGTGATCTGTTCCCAATTTTGTTTGATTAAATCAAGGGGCCCTTTCACCCTTCTCCCAAACAAGAGTTCAAACGGACTGAACCCGGTACTGGCTTGTGGCACTGATCGATAAGCAAACAAAAGGGATTGCAGCTTCTGGTCCCAATTGTTTGGATTCTCTGCCAAGTAAGCCCTAATCATGCGCATTAGAGTCCCATTGAACTTCTCCGTTAACCCATTACTTTCAGGGTGATAGGCAGTGGTTTCCTTGTGTTTAATTCCACAGATTTGCCATAACCGTTTCATGAGCTTCGATGTAAACGATGCGCCCAAATCTGTGATTATTTCTGAGGCAAATCCCATCCTGGACATATACCCCACCAAGGCATCTGCCACTGTGTTAGTTTCAATGTTAGTCAAGGGAATGGCTTCAGGGTACCTCGTGGCATGGTCCACAATGGTGAGAATGAACCGGTTCCCCCTCTTTGTGGCCTTGGGCAAAGGTCCCACAATATCCACCCCTATACATTTGAACGGAGTGTCAATCACAGGCAAAGGGCACAACTTTGCTTTGGTCCTGTCACGGTTATTCCCCTGCCTCTGACACACATCACATTGTTTACAGAACTCCTTGATCTGCTTCCCTATTTCAGGCCAGTAAAAATTCTGTGTGATTCTCTGCTGTGTTTTGTTCACCCCTAAGTGCGCAGCAAACATGTCAGAGTGCCCCCTTTGTAAGATCATGGGGCGATACTTTTCAGGTACCACTAGCTGACTTCTGATCCCATCTCCCCCTTTTGAGATATTCCTCAGGGTCTCTCTATATAAAATCCCCTTTTTCTCACAAAATCTCACTGGGGTTTCAGGTGTTAGCTGGGCGTCTGTCACCTGTTCAAAACACTTTTGGAGAGTGGCGTCTGCTTTTTGCTCTTGGCCAAATCGGCTGTCTGTGGTTAAAGTTTCCACCACAGCTTCGGAACTCCCTTCTGCTTCCGTCTCGGGCTCATCAGTACCCCCCTGAACTGTCCCCGTGGTAGCTTGTGAACGTGTAATCACTAGCACCCGTTTCACATGTTCAGCCAGGTCATTTCCCACGAGCACGGCTGCTGGTAGAGTCGATGAAATCGCTAGCCGCCAAACTCCCCTCCAGCCTTGAAAGTTCACAGGTACCTCAGCTACTGGCAGCGAGATCACCTGTCCCTCAATCCCTGCCACCTTCATGCTCTCATTCGGGATTATATACTCCCTAGGAATAATATCTGGATGGCACAGGGTCACCTGGGAACAAGTATCCCTCAGCCCCCTATACTGATGGTCAAGTATTCCTACGTCCACTCCTGCGGTTTCAAACAACTGCGAATCTGTTCTCACTAGCAAGCAGCGCTTGACCTCCACAAGAGGACCATTTTCCCCAGCCTGATCAGCAGATGTAACTGTTCCAGATTGAGTAGCCATGGCAACAGGCTCCCTCAGTGGCAAGGAGCTTTGCTCTTTCTGGACACAGAACACAGCTTTTGGCTTGGTTCCACTCAAATCATGAGGCATATTTCCTTTTAGCTGCTTTAATTTCTCACACTCTGAGATTAGATGGCCCTTTCCTTGACAGAAATAACATTTTCTGCTGTATTTTGAGTCTTTCTCATCTTGTTTTGGTTTTCCCTCCAAAATCTGAGGTCTTGGTTTCGTGTCTGAGGGCTTCCCTTCACCATGGGCCCCTCCCCCTTGCTGGTTTCTCCCTGGTCCCTGAGAGTACTTGCTGTAGGTTTCTTTAGGTTTACCTATCGATTTCCCCTCACCTAAGGGCTTTCTTATTTGGGAAATAAAATCTGCGATCTCGGCCGCTTCTGCCACAGATTTCGGTTTCCTTTCCCTCACCTGGAACTTCAGTTCCCCCTGCAGGACTGAATAAAACTGTTCCAGCGCTATCAGGTCTTTGAGCTGCTGGAAGGTCTCTGTTCCCTCCTGAGATAGCCATTTCTCTAGCAGCCTCACCAGTTGGGCCCCCACTTGAGTAAAAGTCTGCTCTGGTTTCTTGGTGAGTGACCTGAATCTTTGCCTCAGCTGTTCCGCATTTATCCCATGTCTGGCAAACACCAGTTTTTTAAACTCTGCGAAATCTTTTAATCGTTCCTCTGGCATCTCTGCATAGACTTCTGCCAGGCTGCCACTGATTAAAGATCGCATAATGGTCATCTTCTCAGTTTCCCTTACTGAGAAGTCCACAAACGCTCTTTCCACTAGGGAAAAGAACACCTCAGGGCAATCTCCCTTGTGGTACACAGGGAATTTCTTCAGGTCAGTTTTAGACAATTGGCCCACCTCAGAATCTCTATTGTTATTATTGTTCTGGTTCATCATTTCCAATTTTTTTAACTCAAACGCCATCCGTTCTTTTTCCAGAGCAATTTTCTCTCTCTCCCTCTCCATTTCCATTCTCTCTCTCTCTCTCTAATCTTTCCTCCATTTACAATTGTCTCTGTTTCTCTTCCCTGTCTATTTCCCTCATCCTCATTTCATGCTGTTGGGCTAGGACCATTTTTCTGAGTTCTGGGTTCTGTTCTCCCATGCTCTCATCCTGCCCTGAGCCAAATTCATCCTCAGAACCTTGGTCCACCTGGGGTTCCCTCAGTTCACCCATTTCTGCCATTTGGCTTCGAGTCAAGGGCATAATCCCCCCCCAGAACAGGCTGCTTTCAAAAGTCAAGCCTCAAAATAAAGCGACCACTTTTTTTTTCTTTTGCCTCAGAACCAGCCTTCTATAGATTGCTGCTGTTCTTTCAGCACTAACTTGCAACTGTTGCCAGCCAGAGTCTACCCCCCTCTGCTAGGCCTCTCAGCAGACAGGCTAGATCACTGCTACTTCACTCAGCTTTGCCTCAGCTTTTTCCCGCCAAAACAGGTTGCCTCAGAGCTCCCTAATCTAGTCCCCAATCTGAGGTTACACGTTCTTCCACTAGCGTACCTCCCCGTGAGGTAAGCCTAGAAGATTACCTACGCGCTCTCAGATTGTCCCTGACTAGACCCCCCTTGCTCTGGGCACACTTGCCAAGGCTTTGCTGTACCACTGGACAACTGGACCAGTCGTATCCCACACGCTGGACACCAATCAATGTGACAACCCCAGACCTACTGGAGTATGCCACACTTTAACTATGCTGCCACCAACCATTCCCTGTAAGGAGTCACACAGACCAGGAATGGATTTTTAACAAACAAAGGAATAAGGTTTATTTAAAATACACACAGGGAAAAATAAAATGATCAAGTGAATAAGATACAGTAACGTGGCTTAGTCTCAATCATACATACACCAGTTTGGTTCACACAGAACACCTTTAAACAAAGCACAGACCCTGAACCTATCAGTTCTGGCTAACCATACAGACACCTGAACCTATCAGGTTGGTACTGACTGACACACAGTAGTACCCTGTCTGACACACAGACTCCCACACCAGCTTCTTCTTTCCAGCTTCTCCTCCAGCTTCTAAACTTCTCCACACAAGCTCCACATATATATACAGTACAGCCCCTCCTCCTGATGTCCCGCCTTCCACTCCTCATAGGCTGGAACTTTCCCTCCAAACCCATGACAGACAGGTAACATCAGTGCTGTATGTAACAAGTACCTTACCAAAAAGATGTTTGTATGTGTGTTCTTCTTGATTATTTCCTAACATCTTCCCGCCCTGCCTCTGTGACATTGCAACTATCTATCTCTACAAAATCACAAGGGTCCTCCCCTGTGAATTTAAGATAGACCTGCCCTTCAATCTCAGATTTCAGCCCTGAAATCTCAGAGAATGGGATCACCCTCAGCACCTTGAAACTGCAGAGCTGGAAGGGCCCTTGTGGATCATCAAGTCCAGACCTTGTCAAGGAGGCACAGTGGGGTACCAAACTCCCAACCTCTGGCTCTGCAGTCAGATGCCTAAACCACTGCAATTGATGCCGCAGTCAGATGCCAAACCATCCAGGAATTCTGCTGCTCACCTGGCAACTTTACTAAGCAGTACCAATAAGCAGATGCTTGCATTTTACAATAAATTACATTTTACTCTTCCACCCTTCCTTTACTTCCTCTAGTACTCTCATATTTACGCTTGCTGCTATACAACGGAAATGTATATATTTTAGAAAATTAGATGGGGTGAGCCCAAAAGAAATTTTATTTCTTAAGTGGGTGAGTATTGTCCAAAAAGAGGAAGATACAGGACTGGCTCAGAGCAGAAGCTCTACCGAACACTAGGTTCGCAATATGCTGACTGAACTTTAAAAATTAAGAAGCCAGTGCAGATGAAAAAGAGCAAGAGAAGGATTAATTTTGGAAGAAGAAAGGAGCCACTCAGCCTTTGGCTGTTTAATGACTAAAGCACTGGTCCTCAACCTTGGGCCTCCAGATATTCTTGAACTTCAACTCTCAGAAATCCTGGCCAGAAGAGGTGGTGGTGTAGGCTTCTGGGAGTTGTAGTTCAAGAACATCTGGAGGCCCAAGGTTGGGGACCACTGGACTAAAGGATATGTTGTGAATGTTTTGACATTGGGTTGGTTGCATTGAACTGCCTGCATCACAGGGGGGTAAGATACAAGAGCAGTAACAGAATGAAAAAGATGAAGAAGGCCCAGCTGGGAAATCCTGAAGACTTGGACCCACTGAACATAACCAGGGCCCAAGGTAAAAGACTAATGGGAACTAGGATTGGGACAGAGGCAGAGAACATTTGTAATTTATTAAATCTTACAGTAAAACCTCTTGCATCCAGTAAGAAGCTTGTTGAGTCAATGGAACCTATGATGGAGGACAGAGGGGGCTGTGGGGATCACAGCTGATTAATGAAACAACCGCACTACAAATAGTGGATGAAAGCAAGGACTGAATTCAGGCAATATGTTTACCACGTACCTTGGAACGATACTCTCTGACGTGGTGAAAGATGTTAAACTTTCCTACCATGTGCTTTTTCTCCCTTCTCTTATAATGAATTCAAGCATGCATTGTTTAGTGATTGAACATTGGAGGGTCTATACTGGCTTATTTTAAGTCTAATTGCCAAAGCACACATCTCTGAGGAATCTCATCATGAGAAAGAAAAAATGTGTGAATAGCAGGGAATGTGCAGCCCAATGAATGCTAATTCTGAGGGAAAGAAAGTTTAAAGAAAAGCAACAATAAGGGTCTCTTGATGAATAAAAGAAAAAATATTCTTTGTAGAAGAATGCGTTAGACACATTCATTGAAATATTTGAATGGGAGAAAGGTTTTGAAATCATAACCAAGACACTATTTCTGACATTTGTGACTTTCCAACATGCTAATAAAATTTTATATGGAACCCAGCTTCAGTTTTGATCACTTTGGAGGGAAATCTTTTTTGGGGGGGGAAGCTCCAGAACCTATGTGAAGAGGCACAATTCAACGTGAGATTCTGCTGAATCCAATGAATATCTTTAGTGGTAAACTTGTGGAAACCTGCAATATGTTTGTTGTTTTCCTACTTTCTCATGGAGGGAATACAATAATATGAGCCCTGGATCCCTCTCTCATATGTTTTACTTCTGGGTTTGAATCCTATGTTTCTATTAATAAATGTGTGGTATCAAGTCAGTTCTGAGTTATATCAACCCTTTTCAGGGTTTCCTAGGTAGACAGCACTCAGAAGTGGCTTACCATTCCCTTCTTCTGGGGGCGTTCCAGAACTGTGCAGCTTGCCCAAGGCCACCCAGGCTGGCTCTACTCTCAGGAGGCCCAAAACATCAAGTTATCCAGCCAGTTATGTATGTTTTACTTCTGGGTTTGACCGCTTCTATGTTTCTATTGGATACCCAGTGTGGGGCAATGGAGAGAGTGATGGACTAGGCCTTTGTAGAACAGAGTTCGAATCCCCGCTCAGCCACTGAAATTCACTGGGGGAGTGGAACTGGTAAAACCACTCCATAAATATCTCACATTGAAAGCTCGTTAGGGTCACTATAAGTCAGTTCCAACTTGACAGCATATAACAACAACACTTCAACACTTCCATACATGGCACGTAGCATATATACCAAGACTGCAACATGAAAAGAATGTGTACAAAGTTTTAAAAGATTAAGTTTTTGTGAAGAAAGGTACCAGGTTCTCTTTCATTACATTCTCTAAGCTTAGAACTGATACATTTGATTAGTTTTTTAAAAAGTACTGCTGCTACAAGAATTATTTTTTTAAAATGCTCTGATTATTTGCTTCTCTGAGGTATTGGGCCATAATGACACAGAAAAGTTTAGCGCTAATGCATGGAATCGTTTTGTAAAGTATAATTTACCTTCTGACATAAATAGTATTAAAATGTCTCCAACAGTACATATTGGACATGGTTGCCTAGGCATATCTCCAAAATTAGTTTCACGGTCTGCAGCTGTGAAGACTGGCACAATCTTGAAGATTTAAAAAGATGAAAATTCTGTGATTGACATAAAAAGAAAATTTCACCTTCTAATTATGGTAAAGTTCAAGTGGAGAAACTGCATATTCCTGTACATCACATATGTTGCTATTCAAAGGTGTCTTATTTTTATCAGCAGGGCAATAGGTTTTTATAAAACTAATACATGATAAATTACATAGGGAGGTTAATTTTGATCACTCTGAATGATATCATTTACCAAAGTCTGAATTGTCTTTCAAAATGTTAACATTTCTGAACTACAGAAAGAAAGTTTCTTAGCTGGGTCAGCCTTTCCTTTAGGCACAGTAAAGTGGTCTCCTCAACCAGTAGATACTGAGAGGTAGCAGTGAAGTTCTGAAGAATTCAGCTGTGGGCTACATGGCCTATCCTGTACCTTTTGAACTTTCCACTACCTTTAGATCTGATGGAAGGTGCTGAAGGAAAATTCAGCAACCAGTCCACTTGTCCTTAATTCATCAGTCCTGCTTCTCAGCATACTAGTATGGCCAGAAAAGGCCCATTAGAGCTGTGATGAATCCATTCACTGCCCAATGTAGGAAATTACTTGAAACTGTCATCTCATTTGTCTAACTTTGTGGTCGCATAGTGGCTAGAGGATTGACCAGAGGCTAAGCTTCATAGAACCTGCAAGGCATTATGCAGCTGGTAACTCTTGGAGGGATACCCTGTATGGAACATGATGGAGAGAACATCTGCCAGTCCCATAATGACTTGCAACTCCCATGGAGCCTAATACCCCCACTCCAGGCACTTCCCCTTTCTTCATGGATTCAGAGCATCACCTAGACAGACCCACTGTTCTCTACCTGCCCAAAACTAAAAATACCTATGAATTCTTCTCTAAAGCCCACAGAAGTCTGGGTGGGGAAATTCCTGAAGACTTCTGTGGGCTATAGTCTAAAAATTGCAAAAATCCCATGCTAAGAGAAATACGATAGATACTGTACATCTCTGGCTCAGGTTTGGAGACTATTTTTCATGTCCATGTGGTTGTTATCACGAACAGTCTCATGCGGGTGAGGATCAGGGCCTCTGGTGTTTCTGTAAAAACTCTGGGCTCATCTAACATTTTCCCACCAGTTGGAGGTTTTTTACATGACATGAAAGACATGGAGACTCAAAATCAAGCCATACATTCTTTTCCAAGCATATGGCAGAACTCTTGCAGGAGATGATACTGCAGAGCCTTAGACATATGGTTTACTACTGAATTGACACTGTGTAAAATGAGAAGTCTGAAGATGCTACACTGTTCAGGTACAACCTGACAGAAAGATCTATTTACGCCTCGTAATACTTCTAGAACACAGCAATATTTGTGAAACTGTACTCCTAGCTTTCTATTTCACTCCCAAATATGTGATCTCATTTGTTTTTTCTCTGTGCTTTATGTTTTTCCCCCTTTCCACCTGCATACCTGTAAGCTTTATTGTACAACCTACCAGATGGTACTAGTCAAAATGGTTTAACAATTAGAACTTCCATCTGGTTTAAGTGCTTGCTAGTGCAAGTGTGTGTGAGAGAGAGCGGGTGGAGTGGGAGGGGAGACTGGGAGGGAGAGAATAAGAGAAAGAGAACAAGAGATTTTGTTTTCAGACTACAATCTAGATATATTTCTGGTTGGTTGTGGAGTTCAGCACCATAAACATTTTTCTTGGGTTTGCATTAACAGCCTTCTCTTCATGTTCTCAGAATTTACAAAGAAACAAACACTCAGCAGTGTCCTTCATGTTTATAAGGATTTCATATTCCTACATTTTTCAGCTGCCAGATTAATTAAAGCCTTATATTATTCAGCAAATGAAATATTGGACCTGAGAAATCTGATTTTTATTCCCAACTCAGCCATGGACTAATTGAGTGGCTTTAGATAAGTCACTGTGTCTGTCTCGTTTAGTTGGAATTAGAATGACCTGCCTCACACAGCTGTTTACAGATGTGCTACTGAAGTATAGAATGCATCCAGAACTGCAAGGTATCATGAAACAATCAGTTCTAATTTTAAAAAAAAACCTTCAGCAGATCTGCACAATTTATGAAAAAAGGCAAAATAGCCATATTCACTGTGGTCAACCAGAGGTTTTAAAAGCTATTTGCTGTGGGAGGAAGAACTAGACAGATGGACCACAGTGCTTAGAATTAAATTGGCCACAACTTCATAGAAGGAAGTTGGGAATATATAGATGAGCTACGACCAGTGGAGATCAAGGAGTCCAGTCACTCACTTATGGGAAATTATGAAGGTTGTGGTGTCCCTCTGAAACCAGCTGAGCTTAGAAGTAATGAGTTACAAGTAATGTAGTTATATATAACCAGTAACTTCTAGGGTAACCACTGAAATAAAATTACATTTCAAAAACCATGTGATAAGCACTTACAAAGTTATATATTTAAATTCACTTCCAGGTATGTCCTTAAAAGGGAAACTTTGAGACATATTTTGACAAGAACTTCTGTCATTCATAAGTGGCACAGGAAGTATTTTATAAATATTTTCAATTGGCAGTATCAGCATCGGACATGGGAAAGAACTGGAGAATATTTTCCTATATTTTCCTTTCACTGCGATAAAAGCAGTATAATATGTCAATAGCACACAATGCTAGAGATTACCATTCACAAATAGAGCACTCAGAGGGTAGCCTGCCTGTTCTTCATGTCCTGCATGTGTGCATAGAATGCCCTGCACATGCATGCACATATACACATACACTCCTCCAGAGGAATGTCTTTAAATGATCATTGGAAGGAAAAACAAACACCTTCCCATCTTCCACTGACCACTATCAAGATTGCTACTAGTGCTATTTCACTACTGCTGCTGCTATTGGCAGGAAGGCTCACTGGTGTTGACTCTTCTGCTAGTGATTCTCATTGAAATACTGTTTCCCTGGAAAACAGCATATCCGATGTCAATGAACAGGTCTCCCCTTCACCCACCTGGGGCAGTGAGACTGTGAGTGAGGTCCTTCTGGCTTTGGGTCCTGCACAGGGAGCAGCAAAAGTACACATGGGCACACCAGACCCCGCATCAGTCACTTCAGAGTAGACATAGGGATGAATATAAAAATGAATCAGGATATTGATTAAATATCACTGATTTGTCAGATATTCATTGCTTTGTGTTTTTGGGGTCCAGAGACCCCAGTGAATATGAAGCAACAAATATAACCCGTTTATATTTGTCCCTTCATTTCCTATCTGCTTATGCCCCCGTGGATCAGCTGTTACTTGGGGGCATAAGCAGAGAGGGGTTTTCGCTTTGGGCAGCTTGCTAAAGCCTACCCGAAGGGAAACCCACCCCTGGGGCCGGGGGATGGCTTGGTTCCCCTTTCCTCCTCTTCCTATGCAATCATGGCTGTGTGATCACTTTGATCCCTGCTTTCCCTCCTCTTGCTATGCCCCGGGGCATAGCAAGACGAGGAAAAGGGGGTAAATGACCCAATGAATGATGAATTCATTCGTGGTTCATTGGGTCACTGGGGGGCAATTCATCATTCGTAGGTGATCAAATGCCTTGTCCCCATCTCTACTTCTGAGTCAAATCTGATGTTTTGTAGCATGTTTTTCCTCATACCAGTAATCCATATTTGTCAACTTCCCTAGGTTCACTCCAGGGAAGTTACAAAAGCAAAATGCTTATTTCATTACATCTCAGTGCATTGTTTCCATTTGCACTTCCCTCCCCATCTTGTTGCATACTGACTTGTGTATTTTATTTTGCACTGAAATCCATATACATTTTTATGTGTGCATCCCATATGCTCAATGTGTCCCTTTTGCGTAATGTGTCTGCTTTCCCCAAGGCATGCTAGTGCAGATTTGTTTTCCTATCATATGTCTTTTCTTTAGCCATTTCACATTCTATAAAGGATGAATTCTTCTGCTCACATTTTGTCTCTCAAAATTACCCCATAATCCTTGAAAATGTGCAGATTCTCAAGGCAAGGTATGTTTATTTTTGCAATGTTGCAAAAATGTGCCCTCAAAAAGAGCTCTTCTCATTGATCCTGTCAAATCTAACAACATTATCTTCCCTCTGTAGTAAAGCTTTCCTTCAAAATCCTAGACAACAGCTGTATTCCAGCATTTAAGGTGCCCTGCTATTTCCTAAGACAGTTAAGATAACTCTGCCAGTCATTCTTCCATGTAACCATACTGAAATCTTTATCCATGCCTAGGCTTGTCCTGTAGGAAAAAGAAGAGGTTGGGTTGAGCCAACTGGTTGCCCCCTCTGGCCAGACACTTGTGGAGTTCATGGGCTTCACTGGGCCTTTCAGATAAGAGTTTAGTAAACCTTCAGCAAACAAAGTCCCATGTCTTGCTTCTTCTAAGACAGAATGTAAATGTAATCCTTTCATCTTGTACCCAATCAGTAGGCTTACCAGGCATTAGTTGGAGCCTCAGGCCTCCAAGCGAGGAAGCAGATTTCAGGAAATGTCATATTGGAGGGTTGGGGAAAGATTTTTGTGTATAAAACTGTTGTAAATTTTAACCATCCATTCCTAGATAGCAGCAGGGTTCACTAGTTCACTGAAGATTATTTTTTAAAGTTCAAATCCTGATTCCAGAATCCAGCAGCGAGGAGAGAGGATGGGGGGAGAGATGGAGGGGGGCATCCACTTGGTGTTATGAGTTCAGCCGAAGAAGATCTGGAATCTGAGGGGTTAATTACAGCTGAGGAAAATGCTGGGCAAGTAGAAGCACAGACAACTGAATCACCACCAGATTCCCCCAGTAGCCAGGGTGAGGGCTAAGCTTCAGCAAAGACTCATGACGCGAAGGTCAGAGGATCGCATGAATGCTTCCCATAGGAACATCAGGTCGACCAGCCCTGAGTTTTAGCAGGATGAAGTGTTTAGATGACTGCTGCTGCTATAAAATCTGCACTCAGAGGCTTGGAAGTTTGTGGAAGCAACATGTCGACACTCTGGCTCACATCCATGCTCCTGCTCATCTTGGACTTTGTTCTCTGGACCCTTGGCTTTGGACTCTGACTTCTGACTACAGTTTGTGTTTTGGCTTTGGCATTTTGATATCTGCTTTGCATTTTCTGGACTTCTGATATTGGACTGGCTTATTGGACTTTTGCCTGTTGAAACCCCCTGGGAACATTACACTTGGACCCATCATGATATTTGGAGCAAAGCAATGAATAGTAAGGAATGGAAAGAAATGAGTGGGAGGGAGCATAGTCTAAGAGCCTTCTTACTGCACATGCCCTGGCAGCAACAGTGTAGGGCTTGGGGTGGGGTGGGGGAGCAACCTCCTTGTGGACAGGCATTGAGGCCCTCAGAAGACCTAACAGCAGTGTGGGGACTAGAAATAACTCTTCACATGTGTCATATATAAGGCTACTTAGTACAAGAACCTTGGTAATAAGATACAGATGCAAAAATAGGTGATATCTTTATAGACTACTAAAAATCATCATACCGCATGCGACCTTTCATGGATAAAAACATTGATTCAAAATAATGCAACACACAGCTGTTAATGTCTAAATTGCTGGCAACAAAAGTGAGTACCCTAAGTGACAATGTCCAAATTGGGCCCAAGTAGCCATTTTCCCTCCCTGGTGTCATGAAGCCCGTTAGTGTCACAAGTCTCAGGTGTGAAGGGGGAGCAGGTGTTATCACTCTCACTCTCTCAGACTGGTCACTAGAAGTTCCACATGGCACCTCATGGTAATGAACTATCTGAGGATCTGAAAAAATGAATTGTTTGCTGTACATAAAGATGGGCTAGGCTATAAGAAGATTGACAAAACCCTGAAACTGAGCTGCAGCGCGGTGGCCAAGACCATACAGTGGTTTAACAGGACAGGTTCCACTCAGAACAGGCCTCACCATGGTCAACCAAAGAAGTTGAGTGCCCGTGCTCAGCGACATATCCAGAAGTTGGCTTTGGGAAATAGACGTAGAAGTGCTGCCAGCATTGCTGTAGAGGTTGAAGGGGTGGGGTGAGGGGTCAGCCTGTCAATGCTCAGACCATACGCCACACACTGCATCAAGTTGGTCTCCAGGGCTGTCGTCCCAGAAGGAAGCCTCTTCTAAAGATGATGCACAAGAAAGCCCATATACGGTTTACTGCAGACAAGCAGACTAAGAACATGGATTTCTGGAACCATGTCCTGTGGTCCGATGAGACCAAGATAAACTTATTTGGTTCAGATGGTGTCAAGCGTGTGTGGCGGCAACCAGGTGAGGAGTACAAAGACAAGTGTGTTGTGCCTACAGTCAAGCATGGTGATGATAGTGTCATGGTGTGGGGCTGCATGGGTGCTGCCGGCACTGGGGAGCTACAGTTCATTGAGGGAACCATGAATGCCAGCATATACTGTGACATACTGAAGCAGAGCATGATCCCCTCCCTTCGGAGACTGGGCTGCAGGGCAGTATTTCAACATGAGAACGACCCCAAAGACACCTCCAAAATGACCACTGCCTTGCTAAAGAAGCTGAGGGTAAAGGTGATGGACTGGCCAAGCATGTCTCCAGACCTAAACCCTATTGAACATCTCTGGGGCATCTTGAAACAGAAGGTGGAGGTGTGCATGTTCTCTAACATCCACCAGCTCTCTGATGTCACAGCGGAGTGGAAGAGGAGTCCAGTGGCAACCTGTGAAGCTCTGGTGAACTCTATGCCCAAGAGGGTTAAGGCAGTGCTGGAAAATAATGATGGCCACACAAAATATTGATACTTTGTGCCCAATTTGGACATTGTCACTTAGGGGTGTACTCAATTTTGTTGCCAGTGGTGTAGACATTAATGGCTGCGTGTTGCATTATTTTGAGGGGGCAGCACATTTGCACTGTTATATAAGCTGTGTACTCACTACTTTACATTGTGGCCAAGTGTCATTTCTTCAGTGTTGTCACATGAAAGGATATACTAAAATATTTATGAAATATGAGGGGACGTACTCACTTCTGTGATATACTGTAAGTCAGGAGAGGTGTAGGAAGTAGACATGGTTGCTCTTGTGAGACAGCTGTGAATCAAATATCACACCCCAGTTCTTCAAACAAAGAAGCAGAGGCCATGTTCACAGATACACCTCCCCATCTGGCCTTTGTTTGAAATGAACTTTTCTGCTTGACTAGTGAAATAGACACAGCAGTGAACACAGCATTGCTGTTCTAATAATAACTGTGTGCCTTCAACTCGACTCTGACTTATGGCTACTACCTTTTCTGGTTTTCAGGGTATAGATTATTCAGAGGTGGTTTACCATTCCTTTCTTCCAGGGACGCTCTGAGACTATACAGCTTATCCAAGACTAAACAGCCTGGCTCTACTCAGGCAGTTACAGTGGGGAATCAAACTATACCTAACACACTGAGCTATCCAGCCAGCATTGCTATCGTAGTCTTATGTAAGGAAAGATCTAGAAAATAAATGGCCTCCATTAAGCTTGTTATTAATCTGGTTTCTGATTTTGCACAGTCCTAGGCCTCCCCTCAATGTGGATGTATGTGCATTTACTGTTTTGTAGCCTTGGAACTCTAACAGTTATGTTTGCTTTTTAAAAGTAACTTTCCAAGTTCTTATTTGGCATAAAAGAGCATTTTCCATTTATGTCACATAAGATGCCATAGAGAAGTAATGTGGAAATAGAGCCTCACAAGGCTTCGAAGGGGTGCTCAATGAGGCATTCAAGGAAAGTACTATGAGGAAAACAGAAATGGAAAGTACGCAAAACAAAGAAAAATGTAACTGCTCCTTTATTTTATATATGACTACTCAGCTAAGTAATCCCACCAATTAATATAGTTTTGCTTCATGCAGCATTGCTTGTTATAATCGATAACAACAACAAATGAGTGGGGCCTAAAAACATTGCCACTCTACAATTTCTCTATCTTTGCAGACAATTATTTCTTGTTATTACTGCTTGTGACTTATCTGAAAACCAAGGTCCTTGGTGTTAACGTTAGCTTCTTTTGTTCCTTTCATTCAGATACAAACCACAGAATGTCTAACTAAAGTTTAATTATGGTATGTGGGTCTTAAATCAATATTTCATAGGCTATTTGGATTCTATCTACAGCCACCTCTGCTTAATTATACAAAGAAAGAGGAAATTGATTGAATGCTAGTTTAGCCCTTACTGTGGATATATTTAAAAATTCAATTATGTATTTCACAACTTTGCACCATTTCTAGTACAGGCACCACCCTTTATGCAGTAAACACACTTTCGTAACATATTAATAAATATTCATTTTGTCCCTAAAACACATGAAAAGATTTCAGTAGATGTCTGAACAGGCAGTTCGACTGCCCTTTACCATCATCCTCCAATAAATGTTCTCCATGCTCCACAATGTTGACAAATTCTCCCAAGAAACTATTCCAATGAAGCGAGATGTTTCAATTTATAGTTAAAAATAACGATCATGATAAAGAGATCAATTTCTTCTTTGTTCTGCTGCTCTGAACTCTGAAAGCCATAACTTTGATTTAACAGGATAGGCGAACGGCAAAGGATAATACCACCATTAATAACACAATACAGTTTGATTTTGCACAACAGTAGGGGTGCAGAATTCAATGGCATTGCCATCTTAACACAACATCATTGCTGCACCACTAAAACATATCTAAACAATTTGTTTTTTTCAAGGACTTTATTTGTAACTATATCACATTGTCTAAAATATGTTAAACCTGCCTTCAATAGGACAGTGGCCTCACAAAGTTTCTACAGGATTACAAACACAATACAGTTACAATTGAAACACACGCATAGTGACAACCCACACATATAACAGATGCAGTGAAAGATTTCTTAAAGCACTTACAGCTGACTAGAATAAATGTCTCTTCAGTTTTTTATTAAGCCAGCAATGATGAGGCCGTATATACTCTCCTGAGGAATGAATTTGACAGATGGCTAGGCTTTAGGGTAGAGAAAGTCCTATATCTGGAACTCAAAAACCAACCTAATCACTTGTTGGTAGACCTGAAAGTAGGGTTGATTCCTCCAGTGTTAGTATACATGAGTCTTAATAGTTGCATTACCTCCAAAATATCATCTAGATCAGTGGTCCTCAACTCTTTTATCCCTGCGGACCAGCTGGGGGAGGATAGGCACTCTCCTGCGCTTGCGCACATGCGCAAAGCACACGCATGTGCATAGGGTGGTGCAGTGCTCATGCAGGTGTGCATGCGGTCGTGCACAGGCACAAACGGGCTGTGAGGGGAAGTGCATGCAGGGGTGGGGGGGAGGCCTCTCTCCGCAGCCCTGTCCGGCTCAGGCCACGGACCAGAACCAGGCCATGGACCAGGATTGGGGACCTATAATTTAAATGATAAATGTGTGTTATATGCATATTAGGATCTTTTGTTGTTGTTCTTTAGTCGTTAAGTCGTGTCCAACTCTTCGTGAACCCATGGACCAGAGCACGCCAGGCCCTCCTGCCTTCCACTGCCTCCCAGAGTTTGGTCAAATTCATGTAGGTGGCTTCGGTGGCACTGTCCAACCATCTCATCCTCTGTCATCCCTTTCTCCTCTTGCCCTCACACTTTCCCGACATCAGGAGCTTTTCCAGGGAGTCTTCTCTTCTCATGAGATGGCCAAAGTATTGGATCCTGAGCTTCAGGATTTGTCCTTCCAGTGAGCACTCAGGGTTGATTTCTTTCAAAATGGATAGGTTTGTTCTCTTTGAAGCTCAGGGGACCCTCAAGAGTCTCCTCCAGCACCACAATTCATAAGCATCAATTCTTCGGCGGTCCGCCTTCTTTATGGTCGAGCTCTCACTTCCATACATCACGACAGGAAAAACCATAGCTTTGACTATGCGGACCTTTGTCGACAAGGTGATTCTCTGCTTTTTAAGATGTTGTCTAGGTTTGACATCACTTTCCTCCCAAGGCGCAGGCATCTTGATTTCATGGCTGCTGTCACCATCTGCAGTGATCATGGAGCCCAAGAAAGTGAAATCTGTCACTGCCTCCATATCTTCCCCTTCTATTTGCCAGGAGGTGATGGGACCAGTGGCCATGATCTTAGTTTTTTGGATGTTGAGCTTCAGACCATTTTTTGCACTCTCCTCTTTAACCCTCATTAAGAGGTTCTTTAATTCCTCCTCACTTTCTCCCATCAAAGTGGTATCATCTGCATATTAGAGGTTGTTGATATTTCTTCTGGCAATCTTAATTCCGGCTTTGGATTCATCCAGTCCAGCCTTTCGCATGATGTTTTCTGCATAAGAGTTAAATAAGCAGGGGGACAATATACAGCCTTGTCGTACTCCTTTCCCAATTTTGAACCAATCAGTTGTTCCATATCCAGTTCTAACTGTTACTTCCTGTCCCACATATAGATTTCTCATGAGATAGATAAAGATGGTCAGGCACTCCCATTTCTTTAAGAACTTGCCATAGTTCGTTAAGGTCCACACAATCAAAGGCTTTTGCATAGATCTAGATCTTAGGATAGATCTTTTGTAGATATAGATCTTAGGATCTAGATAGATGTAAAAGCTGAAATCCTGTTGCACAATTTACACTCTGTAGACTGATGAGATCTTCAACTGCAGCAATATTTTTTTAAAAGTTAAACATTTCACACACAACCAAAGATCCTGAGCTCCTTTAGGATCACTTTCACTGTGAGGACATCATTTGCTACTGGTGGTAAAATAATCCCAGTGGCAATTGTAGACTCCCCATCATCACCGCATGCACTCCAACAGCTTCACCACAAAGAAAGGGATCCCAGGGGAGCCTCAGGACTTTGAGGAGGCTAGGCAGAAATTTTTAGTTTTCCCAAAATTGCCACAGCTGATACCATTAGCTTTACATGTCGTAACTTATGGCAACAGGATTTTGCTCCAGTATTGGCTTGGGAACAAACAAAAAAACTATTAAAAAGGGATATAAGGGGTGAAGAAAAAATGCAAAACACTGTGGCTTTTGAAAGACTAATGGATTTATTTCAGTATGAGCTTTTGTAGATCAACATCAACTTTTTCTGTCTGAAGAAGGAGCACAAATAGGAGATACTAGTATAGTATATAGAATATTGTAAATGCTAGCATGGTGTATGAAGTACATTCTGATGCATAAAACCTCACACTAAAGGAAATCTGTTAATCTTTGAAATGGTAAAATATTTTGCCTTTATTCTGCCTCTCTTTCTCTCAGTTCATTCTATTTTATTAATTTATTTTGCTATATTTTCTGTGTATAAGACACCCTCATGTGTAAGACACCCCCTTTTCTAACCCAAAATTTCTTTCTTCACAAGAAAGTGGAGGGTGGGAGCAGGAATCAAAGCATGTTGATGATTCCTGCTTTCCCCTTCCTCTTTCTTGCGATGAAAGTGCTTCCCCCCCTTTCCTCGCAAAAAAGTAGAGGGGGAAAGAAGGAATCAAAGCACTTTTATCCCTCCCCCCTCCTTACTTCTATGTATAAGATCATTTTTAATCTAAATATTTTAGACAAAATTGTCATCTTATACATGGAAAAATGCAACAGGCAAAGGTTGACTAACATGGCTACTTCTCTGAAAATTGTCAAACAGAAGATGAAGCCTTTGCATTCGAGGATCTCCCTCATGGACACAAGAGGCAGTTTCCTCAAAATCAGAGAAAGGGGAGTTGTTTCACAAGCTGGTTTCCCTCTAACATAATTCACTCTAACAGCAAGCAAGATAATAAGGGTAGGTGAGAAATATTCCTTCAACACCCTGGTCAATATAACTACGTAATGTACAATCCATTTTAATCATCAGAGTAAAATCAATATGAATAAGAAGCAAATAAATCAACATGGGGGTACTGTTGGATGCAACTCTAAAGCTTGGGTAAAATAGCTGTGTCTTCCAAATGTATCAAAAGAATCCAGTTGAACTTGAGGGGAAAGGTTCCACTACTGGGGTGCCTCAGCTGAGCTGGCCCTCTTTTATAGTCAGATGGCTTTCTTCTGCATATCCTAATAGTCAGGTTTTATAGGAAAAGGCGTTCTCTCAGATAAAAAGGTTCTGAGCCATTTAAAGATTTTTAAAAGGCACTGTTACCTCTTTGAACCCAGCCCAGAAGCATAATGGCAGACAGTGGTCTGAAAGAGTTTATTCATGATTTTGACAGCAGTCTAGCTGCTGCATTCAGCAATAGCTGAAGCTTCCATGTTGACCTTACGGTTACCACATACAGTGGTGCCTCGCTTAACGAGCGCACTGTACAACAACGAAATCGCATAGCGATCCCTTTTTTGGGATTGCTAATGCAATTGCTCAACGTTTTTTTAATAGGGCAAAATTCGCTTTGCGAAGACTGGTAAGCGTTTCGCTTACCGATCTTCGCAAAACGAAGCCTGACGATCAGCTGTTCGGTGGCCAAAATAGCCACCAGAAGCCCGGAAATGGCCCAAAATGGCCGCGTGCAGCGTTTTCGCACCCTCGTTAAGCGAGGGGAGGGCGCGTAAATGGCTGCTGGCCATTAAGAAGCATCGCTGAACGGTAAGTATTCGGCCCATTTGGAACACATTAAACCATGTTTAATGCATTCCAATGGAATTCCCTGCCCCGTTCAACAATGCTTCAGCATAGCAAAGGTTAATCCAGAATGGATTAACCTCGCTATGCGAGGCACCACTGTATAGAGCTTACTTGTTATATGGGAAATTTCCAGTGCCTGAATTATAAGCAGCTAGGTAATTCCTGTCCAGGAAAGATTTTTGTCCTAGTGTCTATTTCTGGATGGATATTAGCCAAATAAGGGTATGGCACAATTTTTTTTCCTCACCCAGTGTGATACCTCCTAATTTTGGCTTTTTCTACAGACCAGATTACTCATGGGGCTTTTTGTTAGAGTGGGGATTTTCCAGACGCTTCAACCTCAGGATGAGGTGCCTTATTCTAGTGCAATGGGTGAGAAGACAAGAATTCTTAACTTGTAGCTTCCTTTTATACGGATGTAACAATACGGAGGCTTGTTTTACACCTGACACTCATAAGAGTCTTTGGTGCAGAATTCTAATGTGATGCTTAGACAGGATTTGTATGAGTGTGTATGTTTTTGATTTTACTTTTCTGTGTTTGACATAAAATCTGTAGATTTATAGATATTGTATGTGACTAATGATAGACCTCTACTATTGTTGTGCTATTATCCCTTTACTCTTGTTGTTGTTTAGTTGTTAAGTCGTGTCCGACTCTTCATGACCCCATGGACCAGAGCACGCCAGGCCCTCTTGTCTTCCACTGCCTCCCAGAGTTGGGTCAAATTCATGTTGGTAGCTTCAGTGACACTGTCCATCCATCTCGTCCTCTGTCATCCTCTTCTCCTCTTGCCTTCACACTTCCCCAACATCAGGGTCTTTTCTAGGAAGTCTTCTCATCAGATGGCCAAAGTATTGGATCCTGAACTTCAGGATCTGTCCTTCCAGTGAGCACTCAGGGTTGATTTCTTTCAAAATGGATAGATTTGTTCTCTTTGTAGTCCAGGGGACTCTGAAGTGTCTCCTCCAGCACCACAATTCAAAAGCATCAATTCTTCAGTGGTCAGTCTTCTTTATGGTCCAGCTTTCACTTCCATACATCACTACTGGAAAAACCATTTACTCTTGCACACATTCAAAATGTTAAATTAAAAACTTAATGGTGCAAGTGTTCCAGGCTAGCCTAGTCACATGAGGAATCAAACCAACCAACCAGCCTCAGTGCAGGGTCAGAGACCAGGTGAAACATAAGGTGTCACCAAAAGCAGTGATAAATGTGATGGGCATTATTGTTGTGATATGGGGTGTATTGGAAATATTTTAATGAGGTTGTGTTTGCTTTTTGTTTTTGACACAGAGCAACATAAGGAATGGCATTTTTTTTCCTCCGTCTTCATTGGGCTTTGGGTTAAGCAAGGCACAAAAAGTGTAGTTATCTGGATTGTAACCAAATTCTGCTACAAGACAGTGATATGGAAAGTATTTATAAGCAGTATTCTAAGTAAGTAAAGTCGTATCAAAGTTACATTATTGATTCACAGCCAGTTGCCTGCAGCAAGGAAATCCTAAAATCCTACAAATTTATCCTGTTGCCTGGAGGCCAGGAAGACTCAGACTGTATCAAGTAACATAAAAAGATCTGTGAGGATCAATAGCTTGACTAATGTGTTTGTCATTTACGAACAGAGATAGCCCACACTATCAATGTAAATTATTTAGAGCCTGATTAGAATGAATTCAGGATAGAAACACCATCATTTTCTCAGGTAGAGAAATGAATATCTGGCCCAGAAGCAGAATGAGTACAAGAAAGGTCAGTGTTGATTGAGACCCAGTCAAGAATGAGAAGTGAGTCCATTACTCCTCGGTATTACAGTAACATTAAAAGTGAATTAAGGAGGTAAAAACAGGATAGAGAAATGCCCACATTATTTTAAAGCATTTTGCTGGTAAATGGATCTGATATAAAATAAGGCAGACTTGATTGATTCACTAGCTCTTTTATCAACAATGTACAACTTTCTGCTGCTGCTTCCTTTCTTGACACTACAAAGTCTGTGCTTCCTTATCTCTTCCTTCCTCTATTTGAGACACCATTTCTGTACAGATTAGCACAGGGCAAATGACAATTCTTCCCTTGACAAAGGTAGTTTGTGGAAACAAAATTGTAAACACATTTTAACCCCTTCCTGCTATTTGGGGCATGGGAGTCCCTAACTGCAGAAACAGGCTTGCCTTGATAGGTTTAATCAGCAAAAATATGCCCTTAGGAGTAAAAGACACAAGAAAGGCACACATGACTGGCTGCATTTCCATTGCTTAAAGAAAATGTTGAGAATTTTGCACCTCTTTCTCCTACTCTGTGAGGTGTTCCAGCAACTTCTAGGCATATGGTAGTTATAGATTATTCTCTCCCTGAGTTGCCTGCTTCTGTGGGATTTCCTGAGGCAAGATTGCTCTCACAAATGTCTATGTAAGCATGCAAAAGAAAGGAAGCTTAGAGCTGCCATGCACAGCAGGAAAACAACAAGCTAAGCAGCCTTCTTCTTTCCCCTCAAAGTCCCTTTTCTCAAACTGGTTTTCTGTATATAAACTGAGCCATGGTCTACTAGTTAGCAGCATCTAATCTGCTCCATAAAATGGCAGTTTTCTCCAATTCTGGCTATTTTTAACACAGTTCAGCAATTTATTATTCAGAATATTGCAGCTTGATTTATATAGTAAAAGCCTATGCATGTTTTCCTGGGAGGAAGTCCCAATGTGTATGTAGGAATGAAACCCCCATTGCTAGTAAGACTTTTGAGACTTAATCTGCATGTCCTTGCAGCGTTCCTTAGAACCCATATGAAATGCCAGCTCTGCAATTAGAAGTGGCCCTCCCTTAAGAAGTAAAGGGTATTTGAAAACACAGTTTCCATAAGTTGCAATTACTCTGCTTTCTTTTAATTATTATTTATCAGGAGTTAAACAATGGACTTCATTTGCATTTGACTTCATGGCCACTTTGAAGGACTTCCTGTTTGGAAGGATAACTTTTTGTCGACTTCTAAGGCTACAGCTAGCTGCAGCTAGATATCTCAGTGAGTTAGCTATCTGGCTGCAGAACCAGAGGTAGAATTCAGTTCCCTACTGTGCGTCCCAGGAGAAGAGTCAGCCTGTGTAGCCTTAGACAAGCTGCACAGTCTCAGGGAGCCCACAGAAGAAGGGAATGGTAAACTACTTCTGAGTCCTCTCTACCTAGAAAACCCTGAGAAGGGTTACTATAAATCAGAATTGACTTGACAGCACACAATTATTATGAATGGTGCAGTTTAGTTCGGCCCTAAAATAGCTGTGAATATTGTTGTTGTTGGCCTGAGTGATACCTGACCAGATCTGTTAACATGTAATCATCCTAGCAAAGTGCTGATATCTTCCTTTAGTAAAGAAGGCTAGCTTTAGCAAAAGCTCAAGAAATTCTAGAGACTCTCTCTAGAAGAAACAATGTTATTTCCTCCCTCACCTTTCTTCTTCTTGGGTGTAGTGTAAACATAACCATTATGATACTACAGCTGCAATCATATGTTGATTTACCTGGGAGTATCCAACTTTATTTAGACTTTTCTCTGAATGCATTAAGGGCTAAATGGATAGCAGATTTGTAAGCATGCACGTAAGCTCTGCCTTCCAGTGTCACCACACAACTAGCACCATTGAAAGCCACTAAGTTGCACAGCAGGCTTTGTAATAATCTTTGACAGAATGCATTTACTGTGATCAAGAACCCAGCTTTTTGAGGGTTCAAGATCACAGGGGCTACATTCAAATGAAAGCACTCTTCAGATCTTTGAGCTGAGCACTCAACAGTCCAAGATGCACTGAGGATATTCAGGAGCAGAATTTCCATCTTCACCACCCTTTTGAGCTACATACAATTCCATAAGACTATTTTTTCCCACACCCTTTCTCTTCTCTTCATCAGACTTAGGGTCTGTGCAGACTGGCCATTTTGGTGTTGGCTGGATCATTCTACCAAGGCTCTGTTGAGGGTGGGGGAAGGAGCCATGTGTAGCCTGATCAGCTGTCAATTTTGCTTTCCCTGATCATTTATGAAAGGAAAACAATTTCCCCACTCCTCTCTCCCTCTGTCAATGTGGTTCCATTTTCTCCTTTCCCCTGTCCTGGCTTCCCTTCCCTCATTCTCCCCCCCCACCTTTCTCTCTCAAACTCTCCCTCGGAATCTGCAGCCACAATGGCAAAGGCTGCTGTCTCCCAGCTAAAGAGGCTAAACAATGACCATGCAAAAAAGAATGCATGCCTTCCTGATGGGCCAGAAAGGTGACCAACAGCTCTTAAAGGGGAAGGATGGATAATTCAAAGAACAAACACTTGCAGAAGAGGGTGGTTTGGGTTTTTTTTTGTAACCCAAACCATGCCTTAGCAATCCATATACCATATCTATATCCCAGTGTGGACAGTCCTATATCCCTGTGTGAGCACATAACTTGGAGACGAATACTCAAACAGAATTAGAAGTCTCAGTCTGAATTCTCTAATAGTACTTGAAGGGGCCTCTTTCTTTCCCAAGAAATCTCATGTGACAGAATGAACCTCAGGATATCTGTTGGGGCATTAACTGTCTGGACCTTCACTGAGATCATTTTAAGTATGTGTTAGAAGTCCAAGAGATAAAAACAGATGCCGAATCATCAAAACCAAAACACAAACTGTAGTCCAAAGTCAGAGTCCGAGAGCCAAGGGTCAGGAGAGCAAGGTTCAGATAGCTCAAGATAAACAAGAGTGTGGACAGAAGCCAGGGAATTGATCTGTTACTTCCATGAGTTCTCAGACCCCTGTGTACAAGCAACAATCATCTAGTTCCTGGAAAACTCCACCCTGCTAAAACTCTGGACTGGTCGATCTGATGTTTCTATGAGAAGCACGCATGCAAGCTTCAGATCCCTGTATTGTAAGTTTCTGCCGGAGTAATTTAATTAGGGAAGCCATCCCCCCGGTTGCACCTTTTAGCTATGTTAGACTAGAACTCTCATCATCCCCAAGCATCCTAGGCATAATGGGAATTGTCAATTTGGGGGATGAGTTTAGGATGTATAAGAACAGTTGTTGCACCAGTTGAGTAAATGGCATGTTTTGACAAGACATCACCCTCAATATGTTCCATTTGGTCTTCTTCTGTTGAACTCACATAACAGCTAAAGGAAATTGGTTTGCATGTACCTCTCGGGATGCTCTGTACCAAACGCAGCAAAACTTTGGTACTCCAGTTATTCTGGACTATAATTTCCATAGTTCTTTTTAATTGTCAATATAGGCTGGGTATTTTGGAAGTTGTAGTCTCAAACTTTTGGAATAACACTGGTCTGCCACCCTGTCCTATGCAGAACACTTGGGAACTGGAAAAATAATTTTTTAAAGAGTGGTGAGGAAAAATGCATCTGACAACAACATCAGTCTGACATTAACAAATTAGAAGTGTACCCCCCCAAAGGAATTGCTTTTTGAATGTAAGGTGCATATTATTTGCACTCATCAGCCGCCAAGAATGCACTATGATCAATAGTACAGAGATTAGTTGCTCAAAGGAAGGAAGTGGAACTATCCCATGGTTTCAAACAGGATGCACAGAGCATGCTAATACCTAACTGTAGATAAATGTTACTGTAGGAGAGGCTGGAAGTGTCTTGAATATTGCAACAGTGTTCTTGGATGTCTGACATTTCCTCAAGCACCTGGATCTGTGCAACGCCAATGGAGCATTTGGTGGGAGGAATATAGAGCAATGAAACAAAGGGCTTAAGAATCTTGAATTCATTCATAAAGAAGATTAAAAAAAGAACACAACTACGTGGCACTTTGCTCTGTAACCACTAGAGCAGGGGTGGGCAATTAATTTCTAAAGGGGGGGGCACATGAAAATTCTGAACTGTGTTCAGGGGCCGAACCAACTTTACTTTAAAATAAAATGAAACAGTGACGTTATGATTGTTTTTATTTTAAACTTGTCAATCTTCACAAATACAGTGGGGTCTCTGCTTAAGAACGTCCCTACTTAAGAACAATCCAACTTAAGAACAGCTCCATTTGCTAAATTTTGCTTCTACTTGAGAACAGAAATCCAAGATAAGAACAGGAAAAAAAACCTGTCCTGCTCTTTTTTTAACCTTAGGTCATCTTAGGTTAAAAAAATCCCCCCCCCTAGTGGTAGAGTACGTATTAACCAGCTTTGCATTAGTTCCTATGGGAACTAATGCTTCAATGTATGAACGCACCTCTACATAACAAAAAAAGCCAGAACGGATTAATTGGTTTTCAGTCCATTCCTATGGGAAATTTTGCTTCAACTTAAGAACGTTTCAACTTAAGAACACCATGCCAAAACCGATTAAGTTCTTAAGTAGAGGTTCCACTGTAGTTTCTATGGACGGAAAAGAGCAGATATGGATCAAATGGTTTTCAATGCATTCCTATGGGAAATGCAGATTCAACATAAGAACTTTTCAACTTGAGAACCACCTTCCAATACAGATTAAGTTCTTAAGTAGAGACCCCACTGTACTAAAGAGGTTTTTTGTGGTATGCTAAGCAACTGATCAACTTTAGACAAAAAGCTATAAATGGTTTTGATGTTCAAAACTCTCCGCGGGCCAGACAGGAGCGGTTCGTGGGCCGTATGTGGCCCTCGGGCCACACTTTGCCTAGGTCTGCACTAGAGGGTACATAACTATAACAGGTTACATGTATTTCAAATATGTAAGAAACAAGAGATAATAATTATGTAGTGTGGCTCAAAACGTGATCACAAATGGTAGGGGTGGAAGTAATAAAAACAAATACAGGAGTGAAAAGCAGATAATTTAGTTGTGTGGGGTGTTTTTTTTAAAGACTGCAAGAATTTCAAAAAAGTGATAAAGGCAAGATTTTTTTTTTAAAGTCCCTGTGGCATCTGTAAGACTAAAGATTTTTCTTTGGCATAAGCTTTCTTCTTCACATGTGTGGAATCCATGCCCTTTGTTGTTTTTGCTGCACCAAATTAACAAGTCTACCACCTTGGAAAGATCTTTTTAAGAAGGCTGAAAACTGGAATTCTTGGCAACATTCAGTAATACTGAATGAAGAGCTACAAATCTAAGGTCCTTTTTTAAATGGCTATTTATATTATTGCCATAATAGAAGAAATGCATTAATGAAAAAGGACACAAAGAACTCAGGCTGACGTACAGTGTGCATATGTTGAGTTAAGCTTTCAGACACCCCAAAACCAGTATCAATCTACACTTTAAAAATAATGCATGTTTCCTCCTCTTAACCTCTCAGGAATTTCCTCAGAAATATGTATAAACAACAGGATTTCTAACAAAGAGATTTCCTCACAGAAGAGTATAAATGAAACCTGCTACATGCAAGACACATAGCTGAGGGAACACCTGCACTATAAGAAACAGATGTCTTGTAATTTGAGGGACAAATTGTCTAAAAACCTGCTTAGCATACTGTTTGGTTTGACCTTTAGGTAGAAAATCTTATGTACTGCATGCTGTTCCGACAAAAGGGAGCTTAAATACTAACTTGGCAAGATTCTGTAGGCTCAGTTCCAGGACCACCAGATACGTGCTTGGTTCAAGTTGACTTATGGATGTCTCATTACTATCCTGTTTAATGGACGGGGTGGCTGTATAAATGATGCATTAGTTTCTATGGGATAGCACCATAGTGCTGTGGTTTTATGGCAAGATGGTTGACCTCATGTCCTGACACAATTGTTTCTTAAGCCTTTCCATACAAGTTATGGTTTCTTTAAAATGCCAAATTAAAAAAAATGCATATGCACCTTTCTTTTGCTTCCTGATTCAAAACAGCCTAAAGGATCAGTTGCAATTTCTCTGATTAAAAACAGACCTGCTTCGAAGGTTCGGTGCTGAACAGTTTCTTCTTTTCTCTCATGTCTTCTCCCTTCGTCTTTGTAATTCAGCTTCTTTTCCAGCATCACAAGTACTCCCAGGTCAACATCCGTAGGCTCTACTTTCTCACTGACATTCAACAATCTAGACACACATGAAATGCTACTACTTTGCCTGAAGGTATTAAAGATAACATTAAAGGCCAAAACATGATGGAGAAAGGATGAAAGAGGGGGAGGGAGATTTTTTTTTGCTGAGCCTGAAAAGATAACTTGTCACTTTACAGTGCAATTCAATGCATATATCCTCTGAAGTGAATCCTACTAAATTCAGCGAGACTTTTTCTCGAGCAAACTTGCATAGGATTGTGGCCTACGTTTTCTTTTAAAGATGAAGGGGACTGTCAATACTAACATTTAGCTGTGGGTGGTAGCTGAACAAATATGCTTTCTCACAGATCCCCTCAATAGGCAGAATGGCAGTGAAATATAGTGCCTCTTTCATTTAGAACAACAAAAGTGAGAGGTGTTTTTTCTTTTTCTGAAGAGGGTGCCATACTTTGCTTATTCTAAGACTGTTAGGTGATGTACTTGAGGTTGCAAACAATTCCATATATAACAAACCTGTTATGATAACATATAGCCATTATGGTTGTGTTGATGGGAGTTAAAATATTGACCTGGGTTTCTGTTGATCTGGTTTTAAAATAATATAAAATATAACTGACATAAGTTCTGCATAACAGTTTCAAGCTTATGATAAAAACCCACACAGAGAGTAAATACTGATATGCTCCCCTGTATCTGTGTGTGTCAACAATAAATAAAATGATCACTTGATCTTCTTTAAAAACATTTAAAAAAACTTTTACTGTTTAAACACATATAGAATAGAATAAACTATTTAGACATATTGGTACTTGTTTCATAAAATTGTACTTGACTTAGTTATGTTTGTATATCATTCTTAAAACTTGACAGACATATTTATTCTAATAGTTACATGGATCTCCACATTTCCTACACAATTTTTGAGCTGTTGATGCATTCATACATTGATGGTGTAATCAGATGGCAATACATAGCTTTTACTTTGGGCTATATATTGCTATAAACTATTTTCTGGCAAATATACTGTATGACATACAGGAAATTGTGAACAAATCCAACCTTTCTTCCTCTTTTTGGAGGCTGGCCAGAATGACTGGGACCACATTGAATCTGCATGGAAGGGTCACTTTTCAGAAGATTGCATGCAGTAAAGCGACCTTCTCCTATATTGCCATTTGATCACATCCTGATTCTTATGAGAAGCTACATTATAAAAACTATTTTTGCCATTTGAAGGAATGTGATACATGTGGTTGGTTACATGTTACATTTGATAAAACAGCTGTCTCTACTTATGTGAATTTTCTTTTGGCATCACTCAGATCTCATTGGACATTGGACTTAATTATAAAAGTTTCATGACCTCCACAGTTCAGCCTAGGACTAGAGACATTAAAAACATTGTCCTCATAGGAAGCATCAGATTGTGCTAGGTTGTGCGGCTTGTTAAGATCATGTGTGTCAACAACACCCCAGAGTCCCAACCTGGTGACATTACTATATAGTCTTTCCATTTGGCATTCCCTGTGCATTTGGTCTTTGGAAGGAATATTTTGTCCTTTTTGTTCAATGTCATATCAACTAAACTTGTGGATTTTGAAATCTTAAATTTACAGGGCAAGTTGACATACTCTGAAGATTCCTTTAAGCTTCCCACCTGTAATAACAAGCTGTAATTAATTTTATCTCAAGAGCTACACATGGAGGCTAATATTATTTTACACCTCATAAATGAATATATTTTCCTGACATGTTGACTTGCTGGCAACAATTACGTTAATTTAAAAGTAAATTCCTGTGGTCTACCTAGGTGCCTCATGCTTCTACTCCAATAATTGCTCCCCAAGCATAATTGCTTATGTGCTTATTTTAGACAGCAGAAAAGACAAATTGTACATTGTTTAACTATGATGTTATTGTCAAAGAATTTGATATTCATTGCATTATTAATTAGGAACAGATGATAAATTGTCAGTAACAATGATCAGATTACAGTTACATATCCATTTGGAATATTGATGATCATACAAAACATTGTAGTTTCAAAGTGATGTTTAAAGTAACTCATCAATACATTCAGTGGTATTTGTTTCCTTCAAACATTAAACACTAGACAGATTCATCCTCCACTTATTCACCAAAAGAAGGGCAATTATTTAGAATTAAGTATCCTAATTGATAATAAGAGGGTAGGAGGTTCTGTTTCATGATGTAATCACCAATTAATTTGGGCACTGGGGAAAAAAACTACATAGCATTCAAAAGCATCACTTCCTTGTAGTTCTAATGAATTAGAAGACAATCATACAAATAATCTAAAATATATTATGCTTCATCATGAAATTATAAAATCTTTTACATTTGTCTGATGCGTTTATCTGATCCTTTTAAAGATTAATGTCCTAAACTTATTCCATAAAGACTAGAGAAGATATAGACATATCTTTATTGTTCAAAGGGTGTAATCAATTTATTCCCTTTATTTCCCTGTACTATTTCCCAGCATGACTGTAGTTACCAGTTTTGTTATATACAGTACAGTAAATTGCATTTTCCACACAAGATTTGTTTCAAATCTCAGTTACACAATGCCCAAATCTTTCAAGAACTAGAATCTCAGTAAAAAATATTAATTATGTGAAGTACATATCATTGAAATTGTTTAATTTTTATCAGTATGCTCTGGGTACAATTTAGTTTTCCTATTTTAACAGAGACAGTCCTACAATATGGGAAAAATTCTGGATTTCCTGGTCAGAAATTTCATTTCTATTTCAAGGCAACAGCAGTTTTCTCTCTAAAAGCTGACAGTACCAATTATGAGCAACCAAAATTAATGCGGAATCAAATATTCACAAAAAGCATGCATGCATTCTCTTTAGAAATCTGTTTAGTCATTTTGCTGTAAAGACTCTATTGCTGCAGATATCTGGTAAGTATTCCATAAATATTTGACACACAGCATCAAAATTTGACATCCAATTATCTTTCAGTCATATTCAATACATGACTATATCTCACAGCTGACATATAAACATATTTATAGTCCATGTCAATGTGTGTCCGTCCCAAAAGAAGTTCTATAGAATTCAACATGGTTTACTGTTAGGTTAGGAAATATAGGCTTGCAACACCTATGCAATTCTTCCATGGGCATAAATCCTATTGAGCCCAGTGGAGTTTACTTCTGAGTACACACATACAGAATTGCATTCTGAATGATATTTATATATTTTTTCTCTTCATATTGTAACTAACCCAAAAGCATTTGTCCGCATAACCCCATTGCCACAAAAAATCCAGACACACAAGCCTGAAACACTGATGTCACATTCCTTCTAAATTTTGTTTCTTCTCAATTTCTCCTATTGGAGATTGTCACAGAAATGCAACGGCTGAAATTATGTTGTTTTATTATGCAAAAGGTGTAACATTTCAGTCATTCTTAGCTTGCAATTAACTAGTCCCTTCTGGGATTCCTGAGCTTGCACCAAGCCGGCCGGTGCAAGCTCATCCTTTTTGCCTTCTGCTTATATAACAAACCAACAGGTTTTTAGCAAATTGAGAGATTGTTGTTGAATAAACTATGCTTCTTTTAACCTGAGCAGCAAAACCAGTGGAAGACATTTCTGTTTGCATTATCATTAGACATGCTAATAGAAAGGCACATATTTTGTTTGCTGAATTTCCCAGGTTCAGTCTGCAGGCATTTGCAGGAATGACAGAAAATCATCCTGACTGAAACACTGGGAAGGTGCTGAAAGTCATTGCAAATAATACTGAGGGATGAATCAATGATCATATATTGCAACTTTCTCTGTGTGTTTCAACACAAAAGTCATCACCATTCTTCTCTATTTGCTGATGGCATGGGAAAGTCTTTTCAGCTTATGAAATATGAATACGAGCAAGCCTCCATGAGAAAAGGAAATCTGAATAAAATGGCCTTTTCCCATGTTTTAATTATGATCAGAACTGTAAGAAAATAATAGGGGGGGGAAGCATTTTTCAGATTTTTATGAGTTATAAAAGGCTGCATATTTGGAAAAATATAGTACTTGCCATTTCTGTATATGTAAAGAAGAAGAAGCAGTAGCAGATAGCACTGCTGAAAATTAGACATCAGACATTAGAAAGAAGGTACATTAATTCACTGCTGTTAAATTTTTAATCCTGAGAATTTTTAATTGGCAGAATTAGAGTTAATAATTTGTTGATCAAATAATTAGTATTAAACAGGTGTGTGTATAATCTGGTCTGACCTTTTCCCAAATACTTGCTATGCAAATCAAGACTGACCTACTCCAGCTGGAGATGGCCTGAAACAATTTGTTCCCAAGCTTCTGACAGTATTTGTAAACAGTAGTGTGCTTCTCTGTGGGAAGGGGGGAAACACTAAAAAGTGTGGAAGATGTAAAGGGCTATGATCTCAGAATATGATGAATGCTCGGTTGTAAACAAAGCTCCTACCTGCTTACTCATTTGTTTGCTTGCTTGCCTCCTTCCTTCCTCAGGAGTATTGCTCAGAGAAAATATGAGGTATGGAAAATGTCCACTTAGTGTAGCTTGGCTTGCTCAAATACTTCTACTCATTGCCTAGATGTTTGGCATCCATCTACTCCAGAACATGTGCAGGAAACAGAAGTAGCCACTGTAAGAGAAAAAGGACCCCCTTGTGCTCACAGCACAGGAGAGGCTGCCTGTAGCCCCTGAGAGAAGATTAATCAGAAGCTTCTTCTGTCAGCTGATGTGACTGAAATGCTACTCTCAGCAGTTTAGATGGGAAACTCAAGGATAGATCTCTCACTAGAGATGGGGACAAATGAAAAAATGGCAATTTGTTTTGATCCGTTATTCATCAAGGTTAATGGATCAACGAATACGAATATTTTTCGACAAATTGACAGATCAATCTGGCTATAACACTGCCCCCACAACCACCTAGAGGCACCAAATTTGCAGGAACGCTTCCACAGACGCTTTCCTACAACTCCTGAAAGCTTGGTGAACATTGGATCATAGACCCCCCCAAGTTACAGTATATAGTCACAAAGAGGACCCCCGAGGAAAGCTCCTCCCAGGTACTTAGAGACTCCAGAATCACAACAGAGCTTCCTATGTCTTTCCCCAACAAGCCTGCTGACATTGGTGAAGATCGAATATCGGACATCCCAGTTATTCACCCACAAATTGGGTCCCCCCCCAAGAGAGTTTACCATACGGCACAGAAGCCCATTCTGCCTACCCGCTGCCGATCAACTGATCAGAAGCTGATAGGCAGTCACCCCAACAGCCTCCTCACACACACCCTTTCTTTCCCTACCTTAGCTCCCACCCCACTCTCACTGAAACCCCTTTACCTTAATAGCTGCTGCCAAGGTCTCCATCAGGCCTTCTCAGCCACGGCATGTAAAAAGGGAGATTGGCTGCCCTTTGCAAAGATGGTGGCTGTGGCTTCATTTAGGGCAGGGAAGCTGCAGCTGCCGCTGCCATCTTTGCAAAGGGCAGCCAGTCTCCATTTTTACGTGCTGCTCTGAGACCAGAAGACTTTGGCAGCAGCGATTAAGGTAAGAGGGTGTCAGTGGGGGTGGGGTGGCATGAGGCCTAGGGTAGGGAAAGAAGCAGGTGGGGGTAGGCTGTGGTATTGGGTGGCTGTGGGTGGGGTGGCTGCCTTTCTGCCGCCAACCAGCTCATCAGCAGCTGGTAGGCAGAATGGTCTTGTTTTTCATAATACAGTACAAAGGACAAATAAAAATGGGTAAATATTCATCCCTTCATAATTCTCTCTGGAACCCACAAATATGGATCAATGAATATTTAACAAATTGGCTATATTCATCAGAAAAAGCAATCCGTTTTATATTTGTCCCCATCTTTATCTCTCACCCCTACACTCCCAAATAGGGAAAAAAAACAAATACAGCAAATAGAGTCTTTGCTGAGAGGGTCTCCCTAATGTTTTTCAAAGAATTTGGATTAAATTAGTATTATACCAGAAACACATTTCTATAGAAAAGAACAATGTGTAGACATAGCTCTGAATTTCAGTCCACTATTTATTTTTCATTTCCCATCCCCCCAATTTTGCAGAGTTACAAAGTTAATCTGCTCTCATCAGCTTAAATGGGAAGTCATCAATGATAGAACTGCCTTCCCTGCCCCCACCCTCCCTGCCCCTTCCCCTTCAGGGAGCTTGTTTTTCAACCAAACTTCAACAGCAAAGGTACTTTTCTTTTGTTCAAAAAACCACTGTGAGACAGTCAAGACGCTTCATGAGATTTCGAAGAGATTTTCTTTGCTCTTCGATGAAAATAAGAGGTCTGGAGATTTGCATTGGAGATTTGATACACGTTCGCACCTCTTTAATCCTAAATATAATGAAGACTCAATATTGCTAGCTAAAAGCAATAAAGGAGATACATCAATAATGCCATGCACCACCCTCCCTTTGCCATGCCTGGATATGTACGTTTCTCAGTTGGGTAGAAGAGGAATACACAGAGTCTGCTGAAATCCAGTAGAACGCCGAAACTAAATAGGCTCATTGAATCAATGGACCTACACTAGTTGTAATTTACAGCTGGATTTCAGCCAATTTCTTGTTTTGGCACCCTTTGTTTTGCTTGGCTATTGCTGCCAACTATTTTCCCTTGAATTTCAGCATTTTAATCACCAAAATGCTGCTGTAAACTCCAGTTAGTTTTAGGGGTATTCTTTTTTTATATATAGTGTTTTTATTTTATAGTTTATTTATTTGTAAGGGTAATCTAATCAACACAAGTGTGAATGGGGGCTTCTCGAGTTACCCCTTATCTGTTTTGGTACCATACAAATATCCTTGATTTAAAACTCCCCCCCCCCCCCACCAAGTCAGTGCAGATTCCTAGTTTTAAAATCAGGAGAGGCATTTTGACAAGAGTGGCATGTAGGTTTTTGCCTTCAAGAGTGTTTATTGTCACTTTAGAATTGTTTTCCACATCTGGCATTTTTCCAGATGGGCCACAAATCCCATAATACAATTGTTAGCTAGGGGTTATGGTTCTAATTTATGTAAAAATGATTAGGTTGAGGAAAGATTTCATTTCTCTGTCCACAGAGAAACAGACAAACATGCTCATCTGACATCATTACGGAGAGCCAGTAAAAAAAATTTTACCACTTTCAAATGGACTTTTTAAGCTAAATACTATAGAAACTTTGCTTGAAAGCACACTCTTCACAAAGGATCTCAGAGCTGCACCCCCAGCTTTGCTCTGCCAGCTATACAAGTCTGGAAGCTTTGCCCATTGAATATGCAGTATAGGTCTCCAGGGAAATGTAGTCCAGAAATATCTCAAGTGCCAAGGTTAAAAACTATGTGTAAGCCACTAATTGTTACAAGGAGGTATATTGGTACCTTCTTTTTTGAGACGAAGAATGGAGACACACAGGCATAGTGTAGGTAATCTATGCAGAGCCTGGTTGAGTAGATAATGGGAATGTTCAATGCCTTCTTAGAACAAGGCTGTGTTCCAGCCTTCCCAAAAGGGATAGTTATATGTACTTTGTTGAAAAAGTCCTATCTGAACCTCACCTTTGACCATTTTGATCACCCTCTTCTGGACACATTCCAGGCTGTCAACATCCTTCTTTAATTGAGGTGCCCAGAACTGGACACAATACTCGAGGTGAGGTCTGACCAAAGTAGAATACAGTGGTGCTATCACTTCCCTTGATCTAGACACTATACTCCTATTGATGCAACCAAGAATTGCATTGGCTTTCTTGGCAGCTGCATCACACTGCTGACTTATGTTCGGTTTGTGGTCTACCAAGACTCCTAGATCCCTTTCACAGGTACTGTTGTCTAGCCAGGTGTCTTCCATCCCGTATCTGTGCAGTTCATTTTTTCTGCCTACGTGTAGGACCTTACATTTCTCCCTATTGAAATTCATTTTGTTAGTTTTGGCCCAGGACTCTAATCTGTCAAGGTCATTTTGAATTTTAATCCTGTCCTCTGGGGAATTAGCAACCACTCCCAATTTGGTATCATCTACAAATTTAATCAGCATACTCTCTATTTCTTCATCCAAGTCATTGATAAAGATGTTGAATAGCACAGGGCCCAGAACAGAACCCTGAGGCACCCTATTAGTTACCTCTCTCCAGGATGAAGAGAAGCCATTAGTGAGCACCCTTGGGATTCAGTCAGTCAACCAATTACAAATCCACTGAACAGTAGCACAGTCTACCCCGCATTTTACTAGATTCCTTGCAAGAATATCATGGGGAACTTTGTCAAAGAAGTTCCGCCTTTTCCCTGTTCTCTGTTAGTAGTTGGCCATTTCTCCACACAGCAACCCTACCATTTCCTTGTTTTTCCTTTTGCTGTGGGCATAACTAAAAAGCCCTTTTTATTGTTTTTAAACTGTCTGGCAAGTCTGAGTTCATTCTACACTTTTGCTTTTCTTACCTTCCCCCTACATATACTGGCTATTTGCTTGTATTCCTCTTTGGTGTTTTCCATTTATTGTACATGTTTTTTTAATGCTTAGTTCAATTGAAAGTTCTTTAGTTGACCATTCTGGTTTCTTTAGACATCTCCTGTTTTTCCTTCTTACTGTAACAGTTTTTGATTGTGCTTTTAGCTTCTTCCTTTTAAGAAATTCCCATCCATCCTGAACTCCCTTCTCTTTCACAATCTTTGTCCATGGAATTACAGCCAGTAATTCTCTAAGTTTACTAAAATTGGCCTTCTCAAAGCCTAGAATGTGTATCTGGCTGCACTTGGCTTACCCTTCCCACTGTATAACAAATTCCAAGAGAGCGTGGTCACTCCCACCTAAGGATCCCACCACGTCGACCCATTAACAAGGTAATCCCTGTTGGTTAAGATCAGATCTAAACTAGCTGATCTCCTTGTTGCCTCTTCCACCTTCTGGACCATGAAATTGTCTGCAAGGCAAGTGAGGAATTTGCTGGACCTTATGTTCTTAGCAGAGTTTGCCAACATATATTGAGATACTAGTTGAAATCTCCCATTACTCCTGCATATCTCCCTTCTGAATGTGTGCCCATCTGCTTCAGGAAGGCATCATCCAACGCCTTGGGCTGACTTGGAAGTCTGTAGTATACCCCCAAAATGACATCCCTCTTGTTTCTCTCCCCCTTAATTCTTTCCCAGATGCTCTCAACCTGGCTTCCTGGATTTAAGTCCTGGATCTCTTCACAAGTATAAACATCCTTGACATATAAAGCTGCTGCTCCTCCTTTCTTGCTAGGTCTATTTCTCCAAAATAGTTTATACCCCCCAATAACTACATTCCAGTCATGGGTTTCATCCCACCAGGTTTCAGTTATACCTATTATATCATATTTATTTTGCTGTTCCTGGCCTGCAACTCCCAGAAGCCTTCACCATTAGCTCTGCCTTGCATAGTAGGACACAGTGTGCTAGCTATATCTGTTCCTCAAAAGGTCTGATCTAGCTATGGTGACACATGCCTTTATTGTATCCCCTCTGGATTCCTGTAATGTACTCTCTGACGGCCACCTTGTCTTTGAAAATGTCAGTAGATAAAGGATACTGTAGCTAGACCCCTATCAAGAACTGATTATAGGGAGAACAGAAATTCCTTATTACAACAGCTCACTGCCTACTATATCCACTCCCAGATACAATTCAAAGTTATTAATTTATGAGGCATTTTGTCTTATAAAGCCAAGCTATTTGAGGGACCGTATATCCTATGTAAACTGCCCAGCTTTAATTATCTTCAGGGAGATCTTTCTCTTGGTCCCACAACCCTCATAGGCACTCTTGGTGTGGACATAAGAGAGGGGTTTTTTGTTTTTGTTCTGTTTTGTTTTTAACTTTCTAGGCTGTGTTTAAATATTTATTATTTTTAAAATGTTTTAAAATCATGTGTAAGCCTTCCTCAGTTCTTCTACAGAGAGAAAGGTGGGATAGAAATTTAGCAAATAAATACATAAATTTAACACAGAAGACGTACTAGTGTTACTTTTAAAGCATGAGATAAATTGGTGCTTTTTCTCCCGTTCAACTGAAAAAGTAACACTTGCATTGTTAATCATTGGTTTAACATATTATTTTCATGCTCTGAACAGTACTAACCTTTCCTTTCAGGCAGGCTTTCTTTTCTTTTATTTATTATTTATTTATTTATTAGATTTTTATCCCGCACCTCTAGACAATGTCTACTCGGGGCGTCTTATATAGATAAAACAGGGCAATATGACATATATAAAATCGTAAAAAAATTACAATTATAACAATTCATTCGAAGAAAACATTACCAAGATGGCATGACTGAAAAAGAAAGAGAAATAGGAATCACTTAATTGACTGGAGGGAAGGCCTGCTTTCAATGACTGGTTGACTAAGGGGATTATTTTAAGGATACTATTGTATTTCTGCTATTTTCACTACAATTTTTACTACTAAGTTTTTAGTATGATATTTGTTTAGTTCTCTTTTAGTATTGAAATAATTTACATTAGATTTTAATGTTGTTTCTTTTAATATTGTAAGCTGCCTTGGATCCTTTAGGAAGGAAGAGACCATATACCGTATTTTTCGCACCATAAGATGCACTTTTCCCCCACAAAACAGGAGGTCTTATGGAGCGAAGAAAACAGATTATATTTCCTGTTTTCTTCTCCTAAAAAATTGGTGCGTCTTATGGAAAGGTGCGTCTTATGGAGCGAAAAATACGGTACCTATTTTAAATGAGTACATAAACGGATAATGCATTTTTTTAAAAAATGTTGTGATTTCAAAGGGGAATGTCCTGGGCTGATTACAGATTGCTGCAAGGATGAGAAGAACTGAGGCCTTCTAGGTAGAAATATGTTGACATACAGCTCCTCTTATTCAGCTTAATCAACATCAGTTGGAATCCAGGAGGCCCGTGCAGTAGTTATGTTTTGTCTTTTCCTTGCCTGCCTGAAGTTTAAAAATTCTCTATTGTCTCCCATGTGTCAAAGAAAGAATCACAGTAAACATTCTATCTATTTAAACAAGATCTATTTCTTGACAGGTTTTCAGATGTTAATTCCTTTACATCCAGTGCACCAGCTAAAAACACATTCAGAATATTATTAACACTGAGGTTTCCTTGTCTGTTGATTCACAGGATGACTCCCCGATGTCTCCAAGATCTGTCCACAGCATGCAGTAATGAAATGTGAGTTACTTTCAAATGATGTCTGTGAGATTAATGTGTCACTTCAATGTAGAATTGTATGGAGCTAAGAGATTTAGCATTAATATCTGACTTTGTTGGAAACCTCTAAGGAAGCAGGAGATTACATGACCAAAAAAAGAGAAGCCTTTACTGATATATTTTAAAGCAACACATGTCAGGCTGGTCCTCAGAAAACAAGTTCATAACAGCCCACCATTTTCTCATGTCTTTATCCTCCTCTTAATATACTTAAAAGTTGCAGTGTTATGCACACACTTCTCAGGCTCTACGCTCCATTGAACACAATTGAGTTTGCTTCTGTAAACACACATAGTAACTGTGTGCCCTCAAATTAGTTCTGGCTTATGGTGACTGTAGCAGGCCACTCTGAAGCCTCTGCCAACTCAGGCCTCCAGGAGTGCTCACTACTCTTCTTCAACTGCTGCCACTACTTATATTTAATATTCAAAAAGGACAAGTGTTTCTTCCAAAACAAAACTTGTTTATTGATTTAACAAAATTAAGGGAGTAAATCACAGGTAAATAATCAAGTTGTAAATCACAGTTTCTCATTCACTAAATCACACACAGACTTTTCCCTCACTGACTATTTGGCTCACAGGCCTACTAACATGTTAATCACTAACTCTCAGTCTCTCAATCTATCAATCTCCTCCTCTCACACATCACACACCCCTATATATATTCCAGCTCCTCCCCTTTCTGCACCACCCTCCGTCCTCTCATTGGCTGATGTTCCACTGCCCAGCTGTGACGGACAGGTGAGAGCAGGGCTGTATGTTACAGTGACCTTTTCCAGGGTTTTCTAGATTGACAATACTCAAAAGTGGTTTACCATTCCATTTTGGTGGCAGCTCTGGCACTGCACATCTTGCCCATGGTTGCACAGGCTGACTCTTCACCTGGGAGGCACAGTGGGAATCAAACTCCCAGCATCTGCCTCCATAACTAGATATCTAAAGCACTGAGCTATATGGCCAGCTAACACACATAGGTAAAGGTAAAGGTACACACATACGTTGTACCAAATCCAGACAGTATACCAGGAAACAGAACTAAACAAATGATTTTTTTTCTGTTCATTCTTGTGTCCTACCATAGATTCCTCTGATATTTTGCGAAAACAGGGTTCTTTTATATTTGGTTCCATGAATAACCATTAAAGGCAAGTACTAAAAAGTAACGCAATACAAAATTTATTAAAAGAAGAGATAAAATCATGAAAATGCATAGATGCTTTTAAAAAGGAAAAAAACTATATTGCATTGAATATAATAGTAATCTATGTTTAATGCCTAGGTAGTGAAGCAGGCGCACTATAATTATTAGGAATACTATAGTATTTAAGCATAGCAAGTAAGTAGTTATACTGTGATTACTAAGAAATCAATGGTAATGTAAGAAATGAAAGAATGCAAAATTGATTACAGCAGAAAATGGAATTTTTTAAGCAAAAATAAAATTGAGTATTACCATTAAATGAATGCAACGATAAGTGCAAAGTCTCCTAACATCCATCACCAGCTTGCCACCTGGGTAGAATGCAACAAACGATGTATTAAATATTACATTCCAACACCACCAACTATCCCTTCCACTCTAGGTAACTTAAATACTCTAAATTCCAAGTTTAAAAAGGAAAGAAAGATTTACCTTTACAATGGAGACAACAGGATTGCAAGAAGTTTTTTAAAAAAAAGAGTGAAAAAAATATTTTCCGGGCTAAGTTTTAAAAGTGTTCCAAAAATAATTTCCCAAAGTTGAGAAAAATCAGGAAAACAATGTCATAAAAGCAAGAGTGGTCGCAAGACCAGATAGGCAGGATATAAATAGAATAAATAAATAAATTGTCATAAAATTCAGCAGCAAAGCTGAATTCAAAAGAAAAATAGCTTGTATCTTAAGAAAGCAAGCATATTCCAAGTTTTGGTAGAGAAAGTTCATGTTCAAATACTACAATCTAACTGGAAACTCAAAAAACAACAACATTATTTTCCTCTGGCTGTGACTCTGTGGTCAAATACTGCGGGATTTGTTCCAGTTATTAAATGGATGAAACTGATTTTTTAAAAAAACTGATCATACACTGCAAATGACAATTTAAATCAGTTCAGGCCTTTTGCTGCAGATTCAGAGTTTTTTTCTCTTCTGCCACCGCAGGCTCTTACTTTTTCCAACCTAGAATGATTCCAAAAGACTTTTCCCTATGCAATGAGTAATTAACTTCTCCAAAAGGATGGAGGGGGGCATGCCTGTAGCTGGTGTTGTGATGACATAGGCATTTGTGGTGTTGTGTTCAGGGAGCACTGGAACACTCAATCCCACAGTCTGTCCCCCACCTATCCTCAATTTTTTTCAGTTTTTTTCATCCTTTTAATAAATGAGTGTAGTATTGAGTCACTGCAATCATACAATAGTTTAGCACTGGATCACCTCCGCACAGGAAAAAGAAAAAAGAAAATTGTTACAAAATAGAAACAACCTTAAAGAAACACAGAAAATAATCTATATTTCCACAGTATGTGTGTACATTTTTGCGTGTGCTGCAAAGAACTTTGGAAAGCTGCTACCTTTTCCCTAATGCTGTGCAAACCTTTAAAAACCAAGCAGCTTGACAGTGAATTGTAAAATAATTGGCAGAGGCAGGAACAGAGGAAGGAAAGCAAAGGGCTGTGGGCTGAAATGCAGATTGCACCAAATAATCCATGGCCCCTATGTGAATAATCCATGGCCCCTGTAAAAGCAAGTTTAACTGCAAGATAGGCTGTGAATCCAACTAGAGCAAAGCCATTTCAATTCAGTTTGTCAGTGTGGTTGCATCTTTTCTCTATGTTGAAAATAGGTGTCAGGCCCAGAGCCACAAAATGAAGCATAAATAAAAAACTATCTCCCACCACCAACATCTAAGGGGTTCACATGTTATGTGTCATTCAAAGAGAACCAATTTATAGCAACTATAAAAGGGTTTTCAGGGTGAGATAAATTTAACGAGTGATTTTACTAGTTCTCCCCTCCGACCATAGTGAGTTTCCATGGCTGAGAGAGGATTTGAACCCAAGACTCCTGATTCCTGTTCTGTCACTCTCTCCACTTCACCACACAGTGTGTGCATCTAGGGCATCCCAAGAGAAAAGGACTACCCTCTCTCAATTTTCTCCCAATATTTATAGTCTCTATAGCATACATACTTTCCCAACATTTTTGGTCTATCCTTATGAAATATGTTTGGAATTTATTCCAGTTAAAGAGTGGTATTGATTAATTGTTGGGTCAAGAATTTTAATTATTTTCTTTCTTCTTTGGCTTTTAACAGAGAAGCTCAGTACCAAGTGAAATAAAAAACCTTAAATCTATAATTTCAATTTATAATTGGTACCCGAAATCATGCTTTAAAGAAGCATAGATCATAAAACCTTGAAGAGGGTGGACCCATACATTTGAGGCATTTATGCAAAACTAAAATAGAGAAAGATAAATTGCAAGAAAAATATCTGTGTCAGGTATGTTAAATGCCTGGAAGTTATATACACTATTAACATATACAGTGGTGCCCTGCTTGATGACGATAATGTGTTCCAGCAAAATCGCTGTTAAGTGAAATCGTTGTCAAGCGAAAAAAAATCCCATTGGAATGCATTGAAAACCGGTCAATGCATTCCAATGGGGGAAATACCTGCTCATCCAGCGAAGATTGCCCATAGAGAACCGCTGATCAGCTGTTCTAAATCACTGCAATGTGAAGCTTCCATCCGGAAAGCAGCCATTTTGAGAAGGGAGGGAATCCATTTTGCAGAGGGAAGCCATTTTGTGGAGCCGGAAAAAACATTGTTTTGCAAACAAACGGTTCGCGAAGCAGGCACCTAATCAATGTAAAGCGGATTTCCCCCATTGGAACCATCGTTTTGCGATCGCAATAGCGATTGCAGAAATGTCATCGTCAAGCGATTTCGACGTCATGCAGGTAAGCGTCTAGTGGGGCACCACTGTAATATTATTTGAGGACAATAAAGGTAATAATAGAGAGGAATGCATATAGTGGCTGAAATCCTGTGGGATAGCATAGTAAGTGGCAACTAGAATAGCCCATTAGAATCAACGGAATTTACAGAGGAACTGATTCACTAAATTACCACTGGTTCAATAGGCCTGTTGTTGTTTAGTTGTTAAGTCGTATCTGACTCTTCATGATCCCATGGACCAGAACATGCCAGGCCCTCCTGTGTTCCACTGCCTCCCAGAGGCAATGGCCTACTCCAGTACAACTTACTAAACTAAGCGACAGGATTACTGACACTATATTACATATTGTAATGATATATATGGAAGTAAATCTGTAGAGAAAAGGACCCACCCCCACCAAACAGTGGGAGTAGAAAAAGCAGGGGGAAATGAGGGTTTTAACCATACCATGTTTATTTGCATATTGAACAAAGTAAAAATGTTTTCTTGTAGTTGCTGGGTGAAGTTAAAGGGTAAGATAGTATTAGGCCAGCTGTGTCTTTGGGTCAGTGTGCTTACCCTGTATGAGAATGGCTGGGTTCACCACAATTTTAAATTGGGAAGACTCCTTTTCTTTTACTTGCTGTTAGAAACAGAGGAAATGGAGCTGAAATAACAGAGTGTCTTGCTACTAACTGAAATTGCTCTGCTGAGATCTTTTTGCTCTGGAATCACATCTGACTTGGCTCAGAGCTGAAGAGCCTGCTACTGGAGATTTTTGTGTGTGTATATATGACACATCCCGACTGCCAGATTTTTCTTGGTGCACCTGCTGCAATCTTCTTCTGTGATACAAGTGGAGGCTGCACACCTAACTGTGTGCCTTTGCTACTGCCTGCTACCTCTGTGAACTGATGGTGTTTAATGATGCAGGCCTTCCTCACTCTAGCTCAACTTTGGGACAAGGTTTTGTGTATTGTGTTGTGTATTGGGCTATTACTGTGTGCATTAAGAGAAGACAGCTACTCAGGCGTCAGAACTGGGGAGTTTGAATCAAAACTTAGTGATAACGTATCTCTAGATATTAAACAGGACCCTGTAGGCAGACCTAAGAGTTACATATACATTATGTTGTAGGTCTGTACCACAAGTCCAAACTGACTTATAGCAACCATAATATGACTTTCAAGATAAGGGAGATATTTAAAGAGTGGTTTTACCAGTTCAAGACCCCCAGTGATCCTCCATGGCTGAGCAGAGATTCAGGCTGAGGCTTCCTGAGTCCTTGTCCATCACTCTATCCACTACACCACACTGAATATTTATCTCTATATTTTAATTATATTTATATTTAATTATGCCTAATTAATATATTATATGTATGTCTACTAGTTCCTATATGCATACACTCAAACACACACATGCAAATGTGATGTTTCCATGGAGGGTGTTCAACTGCCAGACGTTTTATCTCCACAATATCCTTACAAATTCCAACCAGAACGAGTATTCTACTTCTCATTATTGTTGATGCTCTTTATATTTGTGCGACTGAAAAGATGCCTCTGTATGCCACCAAGCAGACCTTGGATTATGGAACAAACTTGTCTACTCATACAAGATTCAATTTCCCATCAACTCTCCAATCCCCATAGCATCCCAGAGTGGAACAAATTAAAAACAGCTGCATTTGTGCCTTTCAGGCCTTCCATCGATCAACCCCTGCTAGACCAACTAACCTTCTTGGTGTCAAGGATAATTTCCACAATGAGGCAGAACAAGGCCTATAATAATCAGCAGTTGGACTGCCTGGACTGAAACAAAACTCTGCTAACTTACACCAACAAGGGGTTACACACCCAGAGATGTCTGCCTTGCACCAGAGAAGCTGGTGAGCACCAGAGGGTACCACAGAGGCAAGAGGAACCAGTCCAGAAGTAGAGAAAGTCCAGTAAGGTGAATGTCCTGCCATTCAAAGCCCAGGAGGGGTAAAGGACAGAGGACAGAAGCAGCAAAGTGCAGTCAATTAGGGGCAGCAGGAATGGGAGGATTCCCTCTCACAAAGCTAAATGAGTGGAACTATCTGACTTGGTCAGTTAAAGCCGAAATGCTGCTGAGAAGGGAGGGTTTGTGGAAGATTGTTTCCAATCCCCCTACTGTCCTGAATGAGGAACAGACAAAGCAAAATGAGAAGGCTTTCACAACAATAGATCTGTACTTAGAGGACAGCCAATTAATACATGTGTGTGGGATGACCTCAGCTAGGCAATGCTGGCAAGCTCTGCACCATGTCTATGTTCGGATCTCTGCTGGCAGCAAGGTTGCTCTGACGTGTAAATTATACAGAGCAAGACTTGACCATGATGGGAGCATGTCAGAACACTTACAGCAAATGAGAAATCTGTTTGTGGAGCTTGAGCAGAAATTAAAGATAGAGGAAATGCTAATAAAATACAACATGCAGGACTGCAAAAGTGTACAGACACCCATGACAGTAGATTTTCAAAAGTCAGAAGATAAAAGCAAAGAGTTTGAAGAACAAGAAGTGTACCAATCAGCAATTGGAAGTTTACAATACAGTGGTGTCCCACATGACAACGATAATCCGTTCTGTTAAAATTGCTGTACAGCGAAATCGTCATCATGCAAAAAAAAACCCCATTAGAATGCATTGAAAACTGGTTAATGCATTCCAATGGGGAAGTAGCTCATTGTCCAGCAAAGATCGCCCATAGAAAACCACGGATCAGCTGTTTAAAATCGCTGTTTTGTGAAGCTTCTGTCCAGAAAACAGCCATTTTGCGAAGGGAAGTCAGCCATTTTGTAAAGGGAAGCCATTTTGCAGAGCTGGAAAAATCATTGTTTTGCGTGATTATCCCTTTTGGGATTGCTCCAGTTGCTTGCTTAAAGGTTTTAAGGAAGGTTTTAGGATTCCAGCATTAGGAGAGAGCACAGCATTCTTTGCCCAAAACCTCAGTTCGGTACAGGGCATGGAGGTGGTGGTTAAAGACAAGATAGCCAAAGCGGTACAGGAAGGGAGAGTGCTGGGTCCATTTGCAACGGCTCCTTTAGAGACCTTGCGGGTCTCACCTTTAGGAATAGTACCAAAGAAGGCAAAACGTGAGTTCAGATTGATCCACTATCTATCTTACCCTGAAGGGAGCTTGGTTAACGATGCTATCCCTCAGGAACTTTGTACTGTGTGTTATACCTTGTTTGATGAGGCAGTTAACATGGTATGTAGGTGTGATGCAGAGGCAGAATTGGCAAAATGTGACATAAAATCAGCATTTCAGATTTTGCCACTTCACCCAAGGGATTTTGACCTGTTAGGGTTTTGCTTTCAAGGTTATTTTTATATAGATAGAGCATTACCTATGGGCTGCTCAGTTTCATGTGCAGTATTTGAACGGTTCAGTTCCTTCCTTGAGTGGAAGCATAGGAGTAGAGTGGGATGTAAGGATACAACCCATTACCTTGATGACTTTCTTTTTTGTGGGGAAAGGAACAGTGGAAGATGTAAATTTATTCTAGATACTTTCCGTTCCATGGTGGACAAATTGGGTCTGTCTTTGTCTGAGGAAAAGACGGAAGGGCCGACCGCGGCCCTGACATTTTTGGGTATTGAATTAGACATGGTTCAGCAAACGTCAAAGCTGCCAGAGAAAAAATTATCTGGTGGTGGCCAGGAGAACACACATCATGATTGTGGGCCATAGCTTTTTTTTTTTGGCAGCATGGTATGCTGCCATGTCCCCTTGGGGGACTTGTCTTGGACTCAAAGCAAGGGCCCTTATTAAGTGGAGAGGGCGCTGAGTTTTGCTCTGGGTTCAGATTTGCCATGCGGATGCCTTCGGTCATCATCCCCCAGAGGTGTTGGTAATACACCTGGGTGGTAATGATTTGACCAGGCACAGTGGAAAGGCCCTGGTCATTGATGTGATTCATGATCTCACCTGGTTGAGGGCCACATACCCAGCTATGCATATTGTTTGGTCAACCGTCATCCCTCGGCTGGTATGGAGGAATGCAAGAAATTTTTTGCCCGTAAAAACTGCCTGAAGGAGTGTTAACAGGGAAGTCTGCAGAACTGTTTCCAGCGGCCTTGGATTGGTGATTGGTCACCACACAATCCATATGAATAGGCCAGAGTTTTTTCTATAAGATGGCGTACATCTATCTGAACGAGCTTTGGATGTCTTCCTGGAAGACATCAAGGAGGGTCCACTTCTGGATCTTCGTGAGCTCGATGGCAGGCATGGGACTTAGAATGGCTAGTCCCTATGCAGTGGTGGGTAGTGTGGACTAAATGGATATTTTTGTGAGTCTTATAGCAATATCAGGTAATTGTAGCTCATCTGAACTCCCAGCAATGTGGATCATACGATTACAGTGCTGGGGGGGGGGAGATGCGCTGGGGCTACAACCGGACCAATAGTCAACAGGCAGAGAGTAGCTTGAGGTCCAGGGGTGGTCCAATTTTGGCCGGACGGGTTTATCACAATCTTCATGGCTGTGAAAACTTGGGTCAGGGACTCGCCCATTTGTTTGTTTGTTAAAGGGTCCATTCAGACCCATGTGTTCAAACCTGAGTCTGCACTATGGCAGGACCCCCCTTTGCCAAAGGACTGGCAACATTGATTGTTTCCAATAAAGTGTGGCCCATGTTTAATCCATAATTCTGGTCTCACGTCTTTATTCCGGGGTGGGGGGGGCAATGTTTTGTGTTTGTTTCCTTCTTTTTTTCTTGAGTAGTTCATTCTATAGTTTGATTATTAATCAGTGAATCATAACACATTCTGGTTACTTGTATAGCTTGAACTTTTCCTCCTTTCATACTGCTTCATTCATAATAAATAGGCTATGCCCAGGTGACTATTCCCATCATCCTGCCTTCAAGCTTTCCTTGTTTATTTGATTTTCATAGTTCACATGGACTTGTGTCCCCCTTACAGAGAAAATATTTCCTCAAAGCTGACTGGTGGTTAAGTACATGTTTTCATTATGATGATGATTTTTTTCAGTCTAATTAAGATGTCCTCATTTCAGTGTTGAACCTGAGTGAAACCTGGCCAACAAATAATTTATTCCAGATTTTTAATATCCTTTCCAATAAATTATTCAAATTTTTTTTTCAGTTTCTTTCCCAGGCTAAGACTTATGTCAGCTACTCCTCTGTGCATTTCATTATCATCTGGAACTGATGTGATTTATATTCAATTCTTTTTTTAAAAAAAAAAAACTACTCTGGTTTACGAATGTGGGATATTGTGCCTCTGTATGCACAATTCAAAACACCAGGAAATGGCTCAATGTTGCTGCACTATATCATCCCCACATTGCCACAAGGAAAAAGAATACCAAGCTGTACACAGAAAAGGGAATCCTTTTCACAACATCAATGGCAGCAATCAAGATGGACTACAGGAGCCATTCTCAACAGAGGGCTGGTACATTTGAAGGGGGTCACAGACTGGAAACAATTCTTCCCACATCACCTTATAAGGCTTATTTCGCAACTTTTACAAACTCATTTGGCATATATTTTTTCATACTGTGTTTATGGCTGTGGCCAAAAAAAAGTTGAGAATTGCTGGTCTTCTGATAACTCTTACGCTCACCACCACTCACAAAGTGACACCAAACAAAGGAAAATCCCAGAAGCTGACCCCTGGTTTCTTTAGTTAACCACTTCTCACTCAAACACAAAGCAATTGTTGGGGCTGTTTTTTTTTTCTGACAAGTGTGAATAGTAGAGAGCATAAGAGGGGATCCTGTAGACCACCTTGACTGGGGTTGACAATATTGAGGCCGCCCTTTGCAATGTAAAGCTTGACATCCTTTTTTTCTCCTGGCAATGCAGGCATAATATTGTGCAGCAATATTGGGACACTTCCTGATAACTTTTCAAGTAAACTAATGTCGCCATGCCTTTTCTGCTGAAAACAGGCTAGAAAGCTATTTTTCAATTTCCAAAACCTTTCCTTGGGGTAAGCAACCTAAGCAAGAAAAACTATACAGAACCAAAAGCTCTGGGAACATATTTGGTGCTTGTTTTCCAAAACATTTTCCTTGCCTTTTGCCATAAAGAAAGGAGAGGGCTCAGTCAGCAAAGATTGTCACTTGGAGCCAAAGTCAAAATCATCCATACTGTGTGAAAGAATGACAGTGAAAGAAGACAGGGACAAAAATCAACTTATTTGAAATGCGGTATCAGAAGATAGCCTTAAAGATACCACAGACAGACAAAAAAAAACATAAAAGTGGGTGCTCAATCAAATCAAGACTGAACTCTCACTAGAGTAAAAATGAGTAAACTGAGGCTATCCTAAAAAAAATTTTAAAAGTGAAAATACAGTGTTGACCAGAAAACTTAATATTGCTGGGGAAAGTTGGAGGAGAGTAGGAAGTGAAGAAAATCTAATATGAGACAGATTGTCTCAGTAAAGGCAGCCACAGCTGGTAGTTTGCTAGACCTGAGCAGTACTTACTGGAAAAGATAATATTGCTGGGAATGGGGGCGGCCAGTAGGAAGAGAGAATAACCTAACATGGAATGTTGTTAGTTTTCAAAATTTGAGCAGAACTGTTAACATCAAATTTTTGGGAGTATTTTCTTAATTATTTTCTTAATAATTGTACTGTGACGAAATGGATGGAATGGTTGAAATTATGACAGGATATAGGTACCAAAGTTCTGCTAACCTCAAGTAAGAGAACCACAACCACAACACAAATAACTATAATTCCACAGCTTAAATATGTGAAATATTTATTCTCTACTCTTCTTTTAATTTTTTTTTTACAACCAGACAGAATCCCTTTGCCAGCACCAACGCCTGTCTGGCTAGAAAGCAGTTAAACTATTCTCCTGAGCGTCAGCTAATTGGATCCTGACTAAAAGGGTCAAAAGTGATAGCCTCTGACCTAGAGCTGTTTTCACCTTTAAATTTATTTATTTATTTTTATTTATTTGATTTATATCCCGCCCATCTGGTATATTTAAAGACAAGTACCAGGTGCTTAGTCTGTGATATCCTGAGAAAAACTGGGCTGGGATAAATACAACTGCTTCGTGCTTTTGTAATGCAGAAACACTTTGAACATGCCTTTCAAAATTATATACTACTTCCCTGGAGATACAGGGCAAACTGTCCCTTTCTAGAGGTCTGTCATTCCCTTACTTTCTTTACGATAAGTTCTCTTTTTTTAACTCTTCAAAGAAAACTTGTCTTTTGACTGTTTCTATTACTTTTCTTTGCCCTCCAAATATCTCCCTTACAGATTACAAAGCTATGCATCTGGAACATTGTTCCACACATACTTATTCTTATAACAAAGTGCCTGTTTTTGTTTGCAGAGTTTTGAATGTTGGTTAAATTGTTCTCACTGCATAGCAAAAGTTCAGGAATTCACAGAGCAGACTAGCTCCAAGTTCCCCAGAGTAGTTCACCCCTTTTTCATTAACTGGCACTTACAGTATCAATAATTAACTCTGAGACATTAGTAAGAGAAAACATACAAATGTTTCATTATTTACAGATCAACAGCAAAATGACAAACAACAACAGACTTCAACAATAGACTCTAGAGAGGGAAAAAAGCACTGAGCAAAGTGGTCGGGATCCCTTTGAATTCAGAGCCAGGAGGGAACAATTGGTTGCTGCTGGAGAGATTGATAGTCATCCCAGCCCAGAAAGATCCCACCCATCCATACCTTCTCCAGGCAGCATGTGAGGTTGTAAAAAATTCCAAAAGTTTTCCCCTTATGAAAGGACTTTTTTGAATATCAATATTTCAGCCCCTATAGTCTGGGTTCTTTCCAAATTAAAAGCAAAAACAAAAAACAAATGGGACCAACCATCCTCTTTCAAAACAAGCAAGATTAATTTTTTCAGTTTGTTTATCTGTTTTAAATTAAAAACTGTAAGTACATGTGTTTGGAAGCCTTCCTGGCATTATGGAAAAAGAATGCAAGTGTTTCATTGACCTTGCTGTACCTGAGCTTGCTAATTGTTTTGCAAAGACTTATGTAAACTATTTTTTTCAAGCTGCAAGTTTGAAAAGTACTTTCCCTTTAGGGCATATTTTACTGTACTTACTTCAATTTTTTTTCTAATTCTCTTAAATGCACAAGGTTTCAAACCTTGACAGCCTCTACTTCTAAATTTTCTCAGATAATACAAATGGTTGTTCATTCATTTTCTACCACCATACTGTCACAATTTCCTCTACATGTAGAAAGGAAGATGCCATTGGACATTTGATGGAGGGTACCTCCAAGAGAACTTGAGTTTCTCTCTGTCTGTTGCCCCAGAGCTCACGAGATGGGCTCTCCAAAATTAATGTGTCTCTGCCATGTATTGACTTAGCATATAATCTAATCTTAGTGGAATGGCCTACAAAACAGTTCAATCATGAGTGAAAACAAGGAGGTAGAGGGTTTTTTTTCTTTTGCTAAGAGTTACTGTGGTACGCATGAAATGCTATGTCATTCATCTGTGATATGGATAATCCAGCATTTTCCTGCTTCTTCAAAGGAAATGGATTGGAAACAGAATGAGGGAAGCTGGCCAATCCCTTTGTACTTCAGTCTTTCTCCTCATTTGTCACCCTGGCCTCACTTTACTGCCTGACTTCCTTGCTATTCAAAAAACACTTCAGAGCTGGAACTGACCTGCTATCTATCTAACCTGTCACTCACCTTGCACCACTGGCTTAATATTTTGTTATACAGTGTGTGTGTGTGTGTGTGTGTGTGTGTGTGTGTGTGTGTGTGTGTGTGTGTGTGTGTGTGTGTGTGTGTGTGTGATCGGAAGCCACAGGACTCCAGCTTAACCAATGTACATAACAAGACCTAATAAGAACTAACAGTAGAAAAACAGGGCAAGGCTAAATAGCTGTATGAATTTTCAATGAAAATGGAAGATTGCTGCTTGTTAGTGGAAATCATGGTAAGGCATGGGTTCCAGCCATTCACTCACACTGCTGTACACTAAGAAAACTGCAAGGATGAACATTGCTTTATTCCGAATCAGCACTGTTAGGAAAAGTGGCTGCTTAGAACTTAATCCATTTGTTAGTTTCTAGTAAAGTAGATTCTTTGAAACCATGGGAGTTAACTGATAATTTTGCAAGTCCTATCCATTCAATAGGTTACTTAAGGCTGCGGTCACACTGACAATAAAAACCACATTTAAGTGCTATTTAACTCTATTTAGATTTTATCATTCACACAACACTAGGGTGAATTTTTTTACTATATATAGACTAGAAAACAAGTTTTTTTTTTCCCAACAGGCTGGCAGGGCCTTTTAAAATACTTCACTTCTAGAATCAATTCAGTGCAGTTTTGTGAAGATGCGTCAATCTCAATAATGCAGATGTCAAAACTAGTTTAAATCACCCGAAATAAATTGATTCCCATTCAGTGAATATGAACGTGGCCATCAGTTGAAATGCATGTGACTTGAACGAGATTTTCAAAAAATTTGAACAGAAATCGATTAACATTGCCCATGTGACCACAGCCTTAGTTAAGCATCTTAATTGGATTTAGCTCTTTATTATCATCTTGAGATACTACGAGAACTGAGGAAATAAGCATTTTTTAAAAGCATGCTGGTTAGGTATGAGAAATGTTTATGAGACCAAAAGTTGAAATTTCCCAGATGATGGAACATGTTTTATCATTCCAAATCACCATTTTACTTCCACTATGTAATACTTTTTAAAGAAGCCGACTATGTCTGATAATGGAATATCTACAGCTGCCATGATGGTTTTTATGTAGCTCTTTGCCAGCATATAATTTCTGTAGCTGTTGCCAGATACAGACAACACCAACTGCATCACTGAAAAGGAGAGACCTCTATGTAAATTTATTTACATCAATGGACTTCTGCTCAGACACTTCTTATGGCAGATTTTTTATTTTATATTCTACTGAATATTGATGATCTGAGAAAAAAAAACATCTCTCCTGGAACATTTCAGTAAAAGCTGTGCATCACCAAAGAATCTTCCATTAAAATTTATGCCAGCAGATATCCAAACTAGCTTTGTGAATCTCCCTCTTGGCCTCAGTCCAAGCTCCATTTGTTACAAGTTTATTCACACACTGGGCATTCATATCAGAAAAGAGCTTTCTCACATTCAGAACCTCTCTCTCTCTCTCTCTCTCTCTCTCTCTCTCTCTCTCTCTCTCTCTCTTTGGTTGACATGAAGAGGTCCTTGAAGTCTTACTCTCATACAATCTCTCTCTCTCTCTCCCCTCCCCTCTCTCCCTCTTTCACTTACTAGTTTCTGACTGTACATCAGTCACAAAGCACTCGGCACAAATGTGTTCAGAGGGGTTTCATCAATTATTTTATGCTTCAGATTGTCAAGACTTGTGATAAGTTCCCAAAATTTGTCAACTTCTTCCCATGATAAAAAGCGTGTCAGGGAAGCCCAACAGAATCCATCTGAATCATCAAAGCTATTATCCCACAATCAAACTGTCACCAAAGCAGTCATAAAAGAACCGAGTAGGTTTCAAATCACACAACCACAGCCATTTCTTGAAGGGAAATTTAAGATTGAAAAGTAACTTTACAATGGCATTGCCCATATAGCATTTCACTTTGGATGGCAGGGAAAGCTGGCTGGTTACACCAAATAAAATCAAAGCCAATGAATTTTGGGCAAAGCCATTTTTTATTTTTCAAAGAACAATATATGGTGTGGGAGTTTTATTTCGAGTTTGCCAAATACAGTCTTGAATTTCTGCAAATCACTGACAGAAGTTCTGTCGCTTAACGTAGTAAGTCACACTAGAGTCAGGATATTGTGAGTCAGCTCCTGTGTAAGTTCTATTGATTCAGTGGGTCTACAGTAGTTGCAACTTACTATATTAAGTAAGTAGCAACTAAAATAGGTCCATTTGAATCAAGGTAACGTATGGAGGAATGAACTCGTAAAATCCTTACTGTTTCGATGGGCTTAATCTCACTGCAAGATATTATGATGAGCAACAGGATTTCAGCCATTGAATCAGATTCACTGATCTTCAGCTGAGTCTCTCCTGATCTTTATTGGGTGGATTCTAATTTAGGATTCTGCTGCATCAGTGCAGCACAAAGTTCGATGGGTTTATGTTCAACTACAGCCTGGATAAGATACACCAGGTAAATACTAAACGCTGATGCTGAACCCAGCTTTTTTTTTAATTCTCTGCTTGGTGCCCATCTACCCATCCTGGAGTCACGGGGTGTAAGTATCCATTTGCAAAAATAAATAAATCAATAAAATCAATAAAACAATGCAAACTAGGATAGGTGAAATGTCTGTGCTATAAAGAACATATTTTATCCCATTTCTAATTATGGATGATGATAACACACAGTTTGAATCCCAATAAATCTTGTTGAGTGCAATTCCGCAGTAGAAAATGTGGGTCAAGTTACATTTACTTATTAAATGACATTACCGTACAATTGCACTCATTTCACTAACAAGGTTATGTTCAAAATCCTCCAAGGTAGGCTTCAGCAGTATGTGGACAGAGAACTCCAAGAAGTACAAGCTGGATTTCGAAAGGGCAGAGGAACAAACCTATCCATTCTAAAGGAAATCAATCCTGAGTGCTCACTGGAAGGACAGATCCTGAAGCTGAGGCTCCAATACTTTGGCCATCTCATGAGAAGAGAAGACTCCCTGGAAAAGACCCTGATGTTAGGAAGGTGTGAAAGCAGGAGGAGGAGGAGATGACAGAGGATGAGATGATTGGACAGTGTCATCAAAGCTAACAACATGAAAATCTACCAACTCTGGGAGACAGTGGAAGACAGGAGGGCCTGGTGTGCTCTGGTCCATAGGGTCACGAAGAGTCGGACATGACTAAACAACTAAACAATAACAATTAAATGACATGCATTTGCTTATCAAGTTCTAGGTTGAAACAACATTGGATTTAGCCTCCTACCTGTCCAATAAGGTTGGACTAGACCCCGTACAATGATGGGGACTTGTCAGTTATAACTTAAATCCTAATTATTTTGACAGATTCACTCTAGCTGGGACAAACATTGAATTTAACACCATAATGGAACATTATGCTAATTGTGCTGAACAATGAAAATCATGTCACAATCTCATTTCATGAAACCTTGAGACTCTGTTGGTGCTAGATATTTAGAAGCATGTTTTATGTGTTTCAGTTGAAAGCATGCCTCACACAATAGACAGTCATACTGTTTATGTTTCTAGTACTTTAATTTCAAAATGGCCACTTGAGACAACATTCACTCAAAGTCAAGCAGAGAGCCAAGGATAGCAGACACTACCTTCATACTCATGTCTGACATATTAATCAACCTCCATTGCACCAGCAGTATCTGAAAACATTTTTACAAGCGAAGTAAGAAATTACAGTAAACTTTCCTTCTAAGATAAGAGGGCATGAAAACCTCTAATTGGTATAAAAGAGTACTAACATAAAAGAATTCTGATATAAACAATTTACTTGTATATTTGTGAGAAAAATCTTGATGAAGAAAAGTTAAATAGGAAACTCTGGGATGAGAATGCATTCTGTTTGCAGACCCACCAGTCAATATGTTTAAAGGCGGCTATTTTCCTGAAGTGTTTAAAATAACTTATAATCCCTAGTGAAAGTGAAGAATCATGTATGTTTGAAGCAAGTTTTGTCTTGTTCAAAAGAACTGTTATTCAAAAGATTTACAGCACAAGAAAAGTTTGGAATACATAAACTCCATCATAGAGAAATAATGTTCTTATATTGTTAAAAAGTCTGTGGCTTCATGGAAAAATCAGACTGAGGTGCCATATTGTTAAAAAAAAAACATACTTCTCTGCTTATTTGATAATTGTTTGTTTTGTCTCAAATAGTTTTCCTCATGTCAGTTGGCACTCACTCTCAACAGGTTGCTCTTGAAGCCCATAGAGCTTTTGAAGGCTAGATCTTCCCCCCTTTCCTCACATAGGAATTGACAAGGATTACCAGGTACCACCTCTAAGACTAACTAGTTTTTTATTTTGTTTGTGCTTAATAAGCTTTTGTGTGTTCAAGTACATTTCTTCAGATGAATGGAATGGCTGTGTCTCTGGGGGGAGTTTAAAACTGTTGGCAGGGAGGGTTTATTGGGAGGACAATGATAGACTGCTTTGGTTAAGAAGATCCTTAACAATTTCTCTGGTGGACAGTCTGTTGTTGCTGATGAGAATCCTCTTCAGATTGAGTGGCTGCTTAAAGGCTAGCATGGGTTGCCCACCTAGACCTGCCAAAGACTTTCACTATCCAAAATGGGCTGGAGATCCCTAATTACACAGTTTGGTGGTTTCGTCTGTGAACTATATGTCACCAGAAGTGGTATCCTGCTGTTGTCTGGTTTGGATTTATCTTGTAAAAGCTCATTTCTAAGAATCTGTTTGGCCCTATGGATGTGTTGTGTTATGACAGTTGGTGGGTATTTGAGTCTGAGGAATTCCTCCAGGAGGGAGTTTCATTTGGATGGTTCTGAAAGTATATATATTGTGATTCTTCAATGTACACAATGGATTTTTAATGTGTTTGACTGAAAGCTGGAGGCATGCACATTTTTGTGTTTGTGGGCTTCCAGTATAAAGTGGTGTTTATTTGTGTTGTTGAACTGTAGTATCTAGGAAATTGACCCATTCTTAGGAATGATCTATGCTGGCTGAGGTTGACATTGTTAGAGAAAATAACAATTTTCATGCAAATCCTAACACTAGACTACAGTGGGAAATGGGCTTCACAGTCTAACATAACTATGCTTTGCCACTAACCAACTAGCAAAGTTCTTTTTCCTGGGCTTGCGGCAAGCACCTCCCCCAACTAGATGGTAGCTCCCAGCTGTATGTGGGACATGGTGGCGCTGTGGGTTAAACCGCAGAAGCCTCTGTGCTGTAAGGTCTGTAGATCTTCAGCTGTAAGATCGAATCCACATGACGGAGTGAGCTCCCGTCGCTTGTCCCAGCTCCCGCCAACCTAGCGGTTTGAAAGCATGCAAATGCAAGTAGATAAATAGGGACCACTTCGGTGGGAAGGTAACAGCGTTCCGTGTCTAAGTCGCACTGGCCATGTGACCACGGAAGATTGTCTTCGGACAAAACGCTGGCTCTATGGCTTGGAAACGGGGATGAGCACCGCCCCCTAGAGTCAAACACGACTGGACAAAAATTGTCAAGGGGAACCTTTACCTTTACCTTTACCCAGCTGTATGTATGCCAACATGTTCTAATGGAATATTGAAAGTTAGAAATTATAAAACCTTTTAATACTTATGTGACTGGTCTAAGGACCATAAATAAACTATTCTGTTCACCTCCCCCATGTTTGTTTTCTTCTATTGTAAGCTCTCTCTCTCTTCCTCTCAGACTTTCAAGCAGAGCAGACCTGTAGCCCTTTGCTTCTGACCTCTGACCTTGTGGTCAACATAGTGGATTTCACTCTCCCAGCATGGTGAAGACTCCAATTACTTTATTTATCCTTTTCATTCTTCTGATTATAACTGAAATTCCACTTTTTTTGTACTTTATGCTCCTTAACTAAAAGGAATCAATCAAAAATTCCTCCAATATATATGATGCTGTAATTATGCTAATCCTGGCAATATATCATTCAAAATGACACCAAACTGTTATCCATTTAAATAGATTTTTAAAACAAATATTGGTTGTTTAAACAAATGGCAACTACTTTTCAACCAGCTGTTGCATATAGTGTGAAGTCTTTTCTGGAAAAGGCCCTGCTTTAACAAGTTAAATTTATTTCAATAGCAGAAGTAAGAACGATATCTCTCTTATCCCAAATATAGGTCCAAAGTAGGTAATCAACTTTTAAAGCTCACTTTCACTGCCAAGGAAGATGAAAAGAACTTTGAACCTTGGCACATATGCTTATATATATATATATGAATAATGTATTCTGTGAAGTTTAAAGGCTGATGGATGGCATTAGCAGTCACAAGAGCTCTCTGCTCACCCATCCATTTCTTACAGGTCATCCATGCCTCTTACAAGTCATAAAATGCAATGCAGCTCTGAGATGCTTCCTAAATAATTAAAACCAGAGCTTAGAAAGTTATTTTCTAAAAGTAATTTATTCCCATTACTCTTTTCAGTGTTTTGAAAGTATCCAGTCATCATACCTCATTACAACATTTAAAAAAGAAACTCATTAGGTATGAGATCTTCAAAATTCAAGGACTCCCAGTCCCATAATTTGACAGGAGGCCCTCAGGTCAAATTACAGGAATGGAAGCCCTCAAACGAGCAGGAGGTACAGCAACCTTCTCTCCTCCATGCATTTCCATCAAACCTCATTCTCCCAGGCACATTGGTGAGTCACAGGGAATCCTTGTACAGTGGTGCCTCGCTTGACGATGTTAATTTGTTCCAGCGAAATCGCTGTAGAGCGAAAACATCGTCAAATGAAATTTAAAAAACCCATTGAAACGCATTGAAAACTGTTCAATGCGTTCCAATAGGCTGAATACCTGCTCGTCCAGCGAAGATCCTCCATAGGGGTGGCCATTTTCGGTGCCTATAGTGCAAAAAATCAGTCCTAAAAACAGCGGGGGGGCATTTTCTTCAGCCGGTGGCCATTTTGAAACCTGACGATCAGCTGTTTGCTGATCGTTGTAAAGCAAAAATTGGTTCCTGAAGCAGGGAACCGATCATCACACAGTGAAAAAACCCCATTTAAACCATCGTGTTGCGATCACTTTTGCGATCGCAAAAACGTCAACGTTAAGCGGATTCATAGTTCAACGGGATAGTCGTCCAACCGGGCATGACTGTAATTCCCACAGTGCAGTGGGGCACTTTTCTGATTGTTCAAAGAAGTGGAATGAGAATGTCATGAAGGTGAGGGGACTACTCTACCCCTTGCTCCATAATTTTGCCTGGAAGGTTTTGCTCAATTATGGGACAGAGTCCTTAAATTCTGGAACTCCTGCCCATAGAATTCATTATTTTATTTGTTGCACTGGCTGATGTTTCTTCTTTTCTTTCTTTCTTTTTTAAAAAAGTTTATAAAGTTGTAAAGTTAGGATTGAATTGCCATAATCCTTGAAAAAAAATTGGTCAGAATGCCTAAAAAATGTATAAAAATTAAGTGTTAAAATTTATCATTGCATCAATAATAATTATCATGTGCTGTCAAATCAATTCTGACTTAGGGAGACCCCTTGCAGGGTTTTCCAGGTGGACAGTTCTCTGCTGTGGACCCCAGAAGAGCCAGCCTGTGTGGCCTTTGGCAAGCTGCACAGTGCCCAGAGAAGCAGAGAGTGGTAAACCACTTCTGAGTATTCTCTACCTACCATGAAAAGGGTTGCCATAAGTCAGAACTGACTTGACAGCACATGATTATTATTATTATTGCTGTTGTAAGTAAATGGAAAATGTTGGTTCTGCCAAAAAATAAACAGTAATTCTTTTCGTCCCAATTAGTTTTGAAAAAGAACAATCACATCCACATTATCAAAGAAAGAAACTAATCACTGGGATTTATATTACTTTCAACTCATTATTTCCAAGACCTTTTAACATACAGTGGGGTCTTGACTTAAGAACGGCTTGAGTTAAGAACATTTTGACTTAAGAACCACTCTCATAGGAAAATATTGATTTGACTTAAGTACTTAGATTTGAGTTAAGAACTGAAAAAAAACCACATGGGAGGCAGGGAAAGTGCAAACTGTGAACTTTCAGTTAACTGTTGGCCAGTGAAAAAGGTGCCTGTCTGCTTCCTCACTCCTCCCAGCGTTTAGAGAGTGGATTGGGAGACAGTCTTCAGACTGCCTGGTACTGTACTGCCTGGACTGTATCTTCCCTGCCTTCCCTGAACCTTTCTTGACCTAAGAAAAAAAAGAAACAAAATATCCCCCTCTAGTGGTCGAAGGCAGAATAGCAGCTTCCCATTAGTTTCTATGGACAGAAACGAGCAGATACGGATCAAATGGTTTTCAATGCATTCCTATGGGAAATGCAGATTTGACTTGAGAACTTTTTGACTTGAGAACCGCCTTCCAATACGGATTAAGTTCTCAAGTCAAGACTCCACTGTATAGTGATCGTTTTGAATATAGTCCCAAAGCAGAATGTCCCTCTTAAGTTTTAAAGAACAGGAGTTCTGTGGCAGTATATAGGATAACAGATTGAGTATACCATGATCATCTGTGGACTCTAGCTCATTTCTTCAGACACATGGATTGTTATCCCGAGGCTGAGTTATAAATACAGTACACATAGTTGTGGATAAGAATGTTGATGGTGAGATCAGAGAGAAATGCAGAGAGAGCTGACAGTGACAATTCCCTCATTAGCACTGGCCATCCACAGAACCACTGCCCATAACACAAACATTCTGGCATTAGTAAGCCAATTAACACATGGAGTGCTTTAAAAACATGTAACCTTGATTTCAAATTCTGTGAATAGACTGGAACTTGCTAATGAATTTTAACTCAGCAGTTTCTCTCTAATCTCTCTTTGAAGTTTCTTTACCCCAACAGCTCCTTTTTAGGGCAATGGCAGACAGCTAGCAGTTAATCAGGACAGTAACAAGCATCATCATAAAAGTGTCACAATGGAATTAGCAAATGGAAGAGGTTATAAATTCCATTCCCCTCAAAGCTAAAGCCTCCCTTTGTGTCTCTCTCCTGACTGAGGTTCAACAGGTAGATACAAAGGAAATAGCCTTTCAGGTTGTGACACAGAGGTTCTGGCATGCCTGCCATGTAGAAAACCCCTTTGATCTGGTCATTATAAGGCACCAAATGTTAGAATACAAATAGTATGGGACCAAATGAAGCCCCTCTAAGGGAGGCATAACAGGGTGTGCTACAACAGAAAGCTACTGTTCCTTGAGCCTACCTGCCAAAACTCACTCGTTGGAGAGATACAAAGAAGGAAGATGATGAACAGAGAGTATAGAAAGGTCAATATGGAGAGGGATGGCTCTAAGTACTCAATTCCCAAACTATTTCAGACCTCTGAGGTTAAGAACAGCATATTCAATTAAATTCAAAAGGAGCAGGTCAAATCAGACCTGAGTGATGAGCTCTGTACAGCCTGTTTCCAAAAGACTTTATATTCAAAAATCTGATTTTGAAAAGAACTTCCACTGGTTTCTGAATCCTGTCATTTCTCATTTGTGTCCATTTGTTCTTTTGTGTTGTGATTGTGTTGTTTGCCCTTTGTGGGATTCAGAAGAACATTGTAGACAAGAATACTATGCATTACATTAAAAGGTATGGAAGTGAATGAATCCCTGAGTGACATTATTTGATAATATAATGGCATTGTCAGGAAGGGCTGCCTCTACCATTGGCCACCACAGGGCTTTACTGCTGACATACACTCTATGAAAAGAAGTCCTGGTCTTGTTACACCACTCCTTACCACTCTGACGTCAGTGATGCTAGCCAGTTTCTTCAATAAGACTTAGCTTCAAGGGGGTCCCACAGGCAATTACCATATGTTTCCATGTATAAGATACCCTCATATATAAGACACCTCCATCCCACTTTTCTAACTCAGATTTTTTTTCTTCACAAGAAAGCATAGGGGGGAGGCAGGGGGGAGGCAGGGATGAAAGCGCTTTGATTCCTGCTTTCCCCCTCCACTTTCCTCACAAGAAAGTGGAGGGAGGAAGCAGGAATCATCACAGCGCTTTGCAAAGAAAGTGGAGGGGAAAAGCAGGGATCAAAGCGCTTTGATCCCTCCTCCCTCCTTACTTCCATGTATAAGATGACCCTCAATTCTAATCTAAATATTTTTGATAAAATTATCATCTTATATGGTATTTGGGCCACATCTCCCACTGTTCTTTGGCTGCAAAAACTCTTCAGAGCCAGGTCTTTTACAAGAAGCTAGCCAACAACACTGAGCCAAATGGAGAATTGCAGCATGGAGAGGGCAAGGTCAAGACTTATTTTCATGACATTCAGGAGCCACTACCACCACTGATTATGCAAGCCACGAGGGTGCAGTGTAGCACAAGAGTGGCCCTGGGCAAGGTAAAGGGCAATACCTCTGTTCCCATCTTGTCTGAAAAAATACCTTGTGCTGCCCCAGTTGCCAGAGTAGATATGAGGGAAGAATGGGCATCTGAGTTTGGAGCAAGATCTTTTCCCTATGTTTATGTCTTTATTATTGACCTTTTGTTGATAATGAGTAGTTATTTTAGATTGGAAGGCAGCAAGAAATTGAAAGCCCAACACCCAGCATTTGTCTGATGCAATAACACAGTGGATCATAATACATCATGTAACATAGCAAACCTACTGACCACTATCCAAAACACACCGATGTATCCATTATCTACAGTTGAACTCTGTTGTATGAACACATATGTTCATACTTTTCAGTGAGGGACAACCTAAGAATTTTCAGTAAGCATTTGTCAAACTACAATGCCCAGCTATTGAAGCGAGAAAAGAACTGACAAGGCCAGGGAGGATATCAGGATTAATTTACTGCACGACAGACCTAGAATATCAGATGACAAAACAAACAATCTGCTACGTGGGCCACCTCTCCATGCAGTTGGGAATCCTGCTTTTTCAGAATCCCCAAACACCTGGAGAATCTCCATATGTAGCAGAAAGTTTTGTCTCCAGACAGTCCTTTCCTCTGTGGAGATAGGAGCAGTTGAGGGAAAGAAAGAGTGCTGTCCTCTGAAGATGCCGGCTACAGAGACTGGCAAAACATTAGGAAGAACAACCTTCAGAACACGGCCAAAGAGCCCAAAAAAACCAAAACAACCACAACTAATTCCCTTGATCACACATCCTCTCCAGAATGGCACAATAGTGATAATGATGATGTGCTCTCAAGTCAAATTGGACTTACAGTGACCCATTTTCAGGGTTTTCTAGATACATAATACTTGGAAACAGTTTACCGTTCCTTCCTTGTGGGGGTGTCCTGGGACCGTGCAGCTTGCCCAAGGACACATGGGCTGGCCGTAGTCACAGAAGGCATGGTAGGGAATCGAACTCCCAACCTCTGGCTCCACAGCCAGATACCTAAATAACTGAGCTATCTAACCAAATTTACCCTGAAAGTCTTTAAAGGGCTTAAATGCACTACCAATGTGCTGCAACACATTCTGAACAAGGAAACTTCCTTTTTCAGTTTAATTTCACTGTCAAATTCTACCAGTCAAGCAAAAAAAAAAAAGATCAAGAACAGGGAAGATAAGTGATTGCATACATATTTTACCTAGTTCTAAATGAATGGCAATGTAGAAGCTCCTGTCAAAAATGTTGTTTTGAGTAGAGCTGAGGACATGTAAAAATGTCCTCAATGACCCATGCTCAAGCCATCATTTCATCCTAAAACAATTAACTGACAAACATGTGTCCAAGTGTCCATAAATCTCAGAGCAACAGGTAGCATGATGCGCCATTCTGACTTTATGCGGTCACTAGCCAAGAAATATTTATGCAGATTAAAACATTGTGCAGATCTCTCCATTCATTCATCTGTGAATGAACCCAAGTTACAATAGGTTTCAAAACAGCAGGCTGGTGGATGCAGAATAAGTGCTTAATAAATCATCATAGTTCCTGAATCTAGAGAAGCCTGCCTCCCTCTGAAGTTCCCGTCACAGTTGTAAGCTTCTTCAGAGTATACCAGGGAGCCTTATGAATACTTTAAGATGTTAAAAAGCCAGCTCATTCTTCGGTTTCGTAAAGGCACTATCTATGCCTCTCTCAGTTCAGGCAGCACATATTATCAATTCAGCAGGTGAGTTTAGTGAAGCAAGGAAATACACATTTCTTTTGCAGTGCACATGAGATGAAAGACAGGCCTCACCTATTGTGACTGCATTAAATTAATTATTGTTGAACTTGAGCAAATCCAAGGTCTATTGCAACTCCACCTTTTTACTAATTAAGGGTGCAACTTTAGAAAGAGAAACAGTCAGGTACAATTAGGTTGTCTTCAATGTTGTTAAATCTCTTTATTAATTAGGTGACTCGTAGGCCTTTAAGCTCTAATTACTTTCCTTATCTTTGACAAAGTAAGGTGACTGTCTGACTAACCTGCTGCATGACTTCTCTACATTGAAAAATACCAAGAAAATATTTTATGGAGTAATAGATGTTCAGTAAGCTAAAGCTCTTGAATGCAGAAATTTTTTTTCTCTAAAAACATGTTGGCAGCCAACAGTCGTTTGATGGGGCTATTATGGACTGTCATTTTATTTCCTCTTCCTGTTACCTTATTACAGAAGTTTCTTGATTTTAACTAATATAGCAATAAAGGCAAGCTTTACTCACAGAGCAAGATCTGCTCTTTTACTTGCACAGCACTTGGCAAGTGACATTCTTTTTCTAGAAACAAAACTCATAGCTGTATCCTTAGCTGGACACTACTTTCACTGCTATGGTTCCACCCCAGGAAACTTAGGAGGTCATTAAGTCTCAGCTAGAGCAGTGGCGCTGCAGGCTAAACCGCAGAAGCCTGTGCTGCAGGGTCAGAAGACCAAGCAGTCGTAAGATCGGATCCACGCGACGGAGTGAGCTCCCGTCGCTTGTCCCAGCTCCTGCCAACCTAGCGGTTCGAAAGCATGCAAATGCAAGTAGATAAATAGGGACCACCTCGGTGGGAAGGTAACAGCGTTCCGTGTCTAAGTTGCACTGGCCATGTGACCATGGAAGATTGTCTTCGGACAAACGCTGGCTCTATGGCTTGGAAACGGGGATGAGCACCGCCCCCTAGAGTCGAACACGACTGGACAAAAATTGTCAAGGGGAACCTTTACCTTTACCTTTAGAGCATCCTTTTGTGCTACAACAGAGAATTTTACCTACTGTGAGTCCCAGGAACCATGGCGATTAAATTGATATCATACAAATCTCACTGTATAGTGTAAAGGCATTTGTCTATTTTTAACAACTCGTACAACTAGAAGAAGAAAGGTTGTTCATATCCACAACCGCACTCACACCCTACCATACAGGCAATTGATGCCAGCACCCAGAAAATCTGTCAGTCATTCACTGGTTGTGGCTGCTGTCTCATTGAAATAGGACTGTTCGAAGTGTCATTTATTTGATTCCCTCATTCTGCTGGAAGCTATCTAGCATCTTGAGGTCAAATCCAGGATAAGCAATGTGATCCCATACATACTAATTCCAGATTGATGGCAAAAGAGTACATTAAATGGACATAAAAGTGCCTTAAACTGGAGGTCCCAGGCCAAATCCAATGGTTAGTCCAACTAAAAGACGTTCGTTGAATCAATGGGAGCTGAGTATTCATTTTTCAAGTTCCATTCATTCGACGTGTCTACTAAATTAGATTTAGTCCTTTTTGTTTCTATTCATTTTTAATTGTAAGCCACCCTGAATCCCATTCATGGGGGGAAAGACAAGCTCTAAATTAGGACCTGGTTACCTAAAGGACCGCCTTCTTCCATATGAGCCTGCCCGTCCTCTAAGATCAGGCCAGGAGGCCCTTCTGAAGGTGCCATCCCTGAAAGAGGTGAGGGGGATGGCATGTCGAAATAGGGCCTTCTCAGCTATTGCCCCCAACTTTGGAATGCCCTTCCTATAGAGATCCGCCTGGCTCCAACACTCTTGGCTTTTCGGCGCCAGGCAAAGACCTTTCTGTTTAGCCAGCATTTTCATTAAACAGTATTCCCTAGCTGGCCACATGAGCAGCAGGACTTATTAATTTTAATGTTTTAAGAATTATTTTAATATATGATATTTTATATTGTCTTTTAAAATGTTTTTAAGTTTTAATGTTGTACGCCGCCCAGAAGCCACTGGTAATGGTGCAGCTAAAAAAATATTGTAAATAAAATAAATAAAGAAATAAATTTAATTAAAACATGGATTTTTAACTGTCAAGTAAAGGAATGAGAAAGGAGGATGATTGGGAGGGGGTGAAAGGGGAAAACCATTGTGCAAATAAAAATCTGCTCACTAAATGCTGGGTCTAGCCTGGAAGAAACTTAGCTAAACAGGCAATAATTTGGAGTTCCAGCCATGAATAATAGTGTAGCTTTGTAGATCGAGGTCTTGAACTAAAGAAAACTCTTTTTCTACCAACAAGGAATTGCTGAATTTGACAAGTAACAAATCAAGTCTACCAAAGTTAAGATTGTTGCTTTGCTGACATTTCTGAGTGAAACATGACTATGCAGTCCAGATGCTTAGTAATGACCACTTTAAATAATAATAATGTCCATGCTGAAACGTTTCTCAGAGAGTCATACTCTACCATAATGTAGCTCTTAGGCTCTGGTACCTCTGCAGTCTTCTGAAGAAAAACTTTGTCCCTTATTCAAACTTCCTTCATTCTTTCCTTCTATTTTCTTCTTGACTAACTCCTGAAATCATGATATGACATTAGCCTAAAGGGTAGAGCCTTCCTGCAAAGGGTGAATACAAATCAAACAGAAGAGTGTACTTGCATTCATATATCTGATTTATGATTATCGGCAGAATACATAAAATAAATATTTTGTGACACTCACTTGGGAAACATCAGATATTGCCCTGCTTAAATCCAGTTTGAAAGGAAATGAATTTTAAATACTTCAGAACACTTTTAAACAAACTATTGCAAAATGCATGAAAGTCTTATGTATTAAGTTATAGTACTGCCATTCATATTATTGCAGTCCAGCGGCTGTGAGACTTCCCATTAACATCCTATATTCAGTACTTTATGGCTGTGCTGTAAAAATGCACAATGAACTGAACAGTTGAAACAAGCAGGTCTATCTTGACAACATTTCATTTCAAGAAATAAATTCAAAACTGTCCATCAGCTGGTAAATGCAAAGCAAAAGGCTAATGTTAAACCTGGAAAAAGACAACAACTCAGAATTCATAAATCTCACAAACACAACTCTGCATAAATCGGCTCCTCTTGGGGGAAGGCTACATTTTTGTAAGCCGACAGCTGCATGGAAATTAAGTTCCATGAACTTCAAACTAATCTCTTAAATCTACGTACATCAGGGCTGAAATTCTTCCCACACAAAATAAATCTGTTAATGGCTGTTAATGTTTTAGGAGTTAAAGGTGCCTACTAAGGGCTATGTTTGGCTTTCCATTATTTCTTAGGGGAAAAAGCTATACATTACACACAAATGCACACAATGAAGCTGGGTTTTAAAATTAGAAAAATTAAAAACAACATGGGGGGGATTGTTGTTTTGAATACAGTGGGGTCTTGACTTGAGAACTTAATCCATATTGGAAGGCAGTTCTCAAGTCAAAAAGTTCTCAGGTCAAATCTGCATTTCCCATAGGAATGCATTGAGAACCATTTGATCCGTATCTGCTCTTTTCCGTCCATAGAAACTAATGGGAAGCTGCTATTCCGCCTTCTACCACTAGAGGGGGATATTTTGTTTCTTTTTTTCTTAGGTCAAGAAAGGTTCAGGGAAGGCAGGGAAAATACAGTCCAGGCAGTACAGTACCAGGCAGTCCGAAGACTGTCTCCCAATCCACTCTCTAAACGCTGGGAGGAGTGAGGAAGCAGACAGGCACCCTTTTCACTGGCCAACAGTTAACTGAAAGTTCACATTTTGCACTTTCCCTGCCTCCCACATGGTTTTTTCTCAGTTCTTAACTCAAATCTAAGTATGTAAGTCAAGTCAATATTTTCCTATGAGAGTGGTTCTTAAGTCAAAATGTTCTTAACTCGAGCCGTTCTTAAGTCAAGACCCCACTGTATAGTATCACAATGGCTCAAAGGTGGAACTTTCAACTTCTCCTCTTGCCATATTTCTGCTGAAGCTGTTTTTGCCCTGCTGCAAATTCTAGGCATGTTGTGAACTTCTCATGGTCCTACTGGAAAAAAATATGCTCTGCTGAGAATCCAAGTGGTACAGTGGAACAGTCTGCCTCTAAGACCTTCCAGTGGGGTACACGATACCCTCCAGAAGAAACAGGCAACCCAGGCCTGGCTGAAACTGGAGGAGAAGACAGGCCCTGGTTTCAGCCCAGGAAAGCAGCACTGATGATGTCTAGAGTTGCCACTGCACATGGCCTTGGTAGAAGAGAGGCTTCCTCAAGAGAATATGGGGTTTCCTTGAGAATAGGATTGTCACCTTGTCAATATTTTTAAACACTGAGTTTATGGGCTTAAGGGAGTGCAAGACAAAAGTTCCTCCCAGGTTGTCGAGAAGGTGGAAGTGAGATAGAAAGAGTGCCTCATGAAGAGATAGTTTATATCAGTTATAACTGTCTTCTAAATAATTCCACTACCTTCCCAAAAAACCAGATTGTCTGGGAGCAAAGCTACCGGAAAGATAGCATGACAGAGGTATCTCGTTCGTTATGTGGCAATTTTCATGAGAAAGAGTAAATAAAGATGCAATATGAACTGGAAAATGAGAAACAGAGTGAAAGTTCATTTCAACATGTCACTTAAGTCGAGTTTTAAAGGTAAAAATATAGAATTTATATATTGTGTTGTAACAACATCTATTGACATTAATGTGAATTGCTTCATCTTGACTATACCAGTGGGTCACAGGTAGACTGGCTGGCAGGAGTAGCCAAGGGCATCCCCAGCTGGTTGCAGGGGGTGATTGATAGTTTTGATAGCTGTCTTCAGGACCATCAGGATCAGAGGAAATGCTTATGTTATGATGTAATAATTGTTTAGGTTTTTGCAAAAACACAACAGTATAAATATAGTGATAGGGCATGCACAGTCGTAGAACAAACAAAGGAATGAACAAACAAGCATTCATCACAACTCCATACCATTTTTGGGTAACAATCATCATGGATCAGTTTCCTCTCTAGGTTCTTAGACTGGGTGAACTCTGTTTAGAAATGTTTTCTGTGTGTCTTAACATGCTCAGGTGGCTCAGTGATGCTTTTCATTGTATATTTCCTTACTATAAGAACTCTTACATTCTTTTATGTATTTTTAAGAAAGCTTTTTTATGCTGCTTTTTTAAAAAATAAAATTTTATAGAGATTAATTCCCTGCCTTTTTAGGCTATGAGCTCTAAATGTTCTTTTTATTCTCTAAAGAGTCTTTAGTCTTAAAAGATATTATACTCCTATATTTTAGACTTAAGCGCTTGCCTACAACTTAAGTTCCATTTTTGTATATGTTAAACCCATGTGCCTAGCGTTTCTAATAACTGTAAGGATGATTTTTGTGAAGTTAAGCGACATCCCTGTGACTGCTCAAAAGTTTCATGTTTTCCATACTTTTGGATTTCACATTTATGTTTACAGGACCTAGAAGCTATATAGAAATACAAAGATTGTAGAAACTGAACAACTTTTAGAATTTCCTGGAATTATTGCAACAGAGAAAAGACCTATACTTAGATACTCAGATGAATTTTGGAATACTTGTCAATGATTGTCTTATTCATTCTGGAATTAACAATTTAACCGATCTTTTAATTTCAGCTGTGGTGAACCATAGTCTTCTGTTCTTTGGCCAAGAGGTCTCTAAATTTCTTTCAGACTCTTGAGGGAGTCAGGCATTCTTACAAGGAACTGACAATCTTTGGAGAATTTATGCCAGAAAGCCTGCCACTGAGTCCTGGGTGGGGCACAGGCCATCTTAGCTACAAAGCCTCAATAGTAGGCTGGGTGATATGCTCGTAATTTTTTTTCTGTGTTTATATACAACACTGACAGCTAAGCGTTGCTTCCTGAACTTGTACCTGCTGTTTTGGTAAGAATGACCCTGGACAGAATCTTGTCATCCTTCCTTATTTGGATTCTTCTTTGTCTTGGCTGACTTGCTGATTGAAGGCTTTCTGATCTTGACTCTGGATTGCCTAACTGAAACTCACTTACAGGCTCATAAAACTAGGCTTTGAAGAGTACCGAATCTTTGGCTGTGTGGGCTGATATTCTCTCTCTGGGGATGAGGAAAGAAAGGGAACCCTTTTAGAGTGAGCACTAGATGGAACGCTTCTCTGGGTATCATCTGACCAGAAAAAAGAGAGGAGGGCATTTAGCTAGCTAGTCTGTTCATCCTATCCTTTTTCTGTTCCCTCCCCAGTCCACCTCATGGTAAGGAAACAGGCAAAGACTTTTCTCTTCAGGCAAGCTTTCCCTAAGTGACTGGCTGCCTGAATGGGGTTTTAAATGGATTGTTGCACTTTACTGTTTTGAACATGTTTTGGTGTTGCTTATGTTTTGGGGTGGTATTTGTTGGATCTTTTAAAGTATTTGTATACTCACTGTTGTTAGCTTTTATATTGTCTTTTAATTATGTAAGCTGCCTTGGATCCTTTTAAGGAGAAAGGCAGGGTAAAAATATTTTAAACACACACACACAAAAATGCATGCATGCATGCATACAGACAGACAGATAGACATAGGTAAAGGTCAACGTTCCCCTTAACAGTTTGTCCACTCGTGTCCGACTCTAGCGGGCAGTGCTCATCTCCATTTCCAACCCACAGAACTAGCATTTTGTCTGAAGACAATCTTCCATGGTCACTTTAGCTTTTTTTTTCAGAAAGATAACAGGGAAGGGGCCATCCTGATCTCCCGAGGGAGAGCGTTCCATAACCTGGGAGCTGCCACAGAGAGGGCCCTCTCCCGTGTCCCCATCAGCTGTGCTTGTGCTGGCAATGGGACCAAGAGGAGGGTCTCCGCTGCTGATCTTAATCGCCGAGCAGGCACATATAGAGAGGTACAGTCCTTCAGGTAGCCTGGAGCCAATCTGTATAGGGCTTTATAGGTAATGACCAGCACTTTGAATTGGGACCAAAACAAACTGATAGCCAGTGCAGTTCTTGTAACAGGTGTCTTATATGCTCCCTGTAGCTGGCCCCAGTCAGTAGTCTGGCTGCAGAGCTTTGCACCAGCTGAAGTTTCCGAACTGTCTTCAAAGGCAGCCCCACAAAGAGAGTGTTACAGTAATCCAAACAGGATGCAACTAAGACATTTGTCACAGTGGCCAGATCTGACATCTCAAGGAAATCAGCAAAGAATGCCAAGGATTTCTATATAAAGCTAAGGGGAAAAATCCTTCCTGGAACTTGGAAGAACCTCTGCCAGAAGAGCCTCTGATGAACAAGATGCACCAGTGGTTTGACTCATTATAGGGCACCTTCCTACATTTCTGTGTTCCATACCTGGGTGAGAAAAATCTCTGTCTCCTGGAGAACACCCATGATGTGAGAACCCGTTCTGAATCCATCACCTTCTATACAGTCCACTCATCACGTTTTCTGAGTTATAACGTGGTAGGCCATTTTATTGCCAAATTAATTGCTGAATCAAAAATCACTACAAATTCATTGATTTGTATTCCTCAGGGGCATTGATTTGTACAAATATGAATTGAGAAATTAGTGATTTTTGAATGAACTTGGTGATTCGTTTTTTATTTATTTATTTTATTTATTTTTATTTATTTATTTATATCCCGCCTATCTAGTCAATTAAGACCACTCTAATTTCTGCCCATCTCCAATGACCATATATAAGATGCCATCTGTCGGGTTCTCCCCATGCCCTCAAACAAAGGCTCACGTCGCATTCTCCCTTCACTGTCACCAGTGGATTACTTCAATCCACAATATAAATGGCATATGTCTGAACACGTCATGTGAACCAAACAGAACGTATTTATTGAAGTGAAGCAGAATGAATAATAACAGAAGTTTTTAAAGTATTCAGTGTACACAAGCATTTCATCATCAGTTCTCTCAGTATATAGTTTTCTCAGTTTACAATCTCATTACCACCCTCTCTACCTATCTCCCTAACCACCCAATCTGACTCATCCTTCTCCAGCCAATCCTCAAGTATCTGCTGACTCCACCTCTCCAGCCCTCTCATAGGTTCATGTAGATCAGCTCATGAATATGAGTGACATGAGTGACATGGGTGGTCGCCACACCATCCTATTTGTTCCCTGCACACACATGCCATTTGGTATCAAACTGACCCCTCCTTATAACTCAGAAAACATGATGAGTGGACTGTGTAGAAAGATATGTGTTCAGAACAGATTGTTACAGCTTGGGTGTTGCTTGCTTGTTTGTTTGCAAAAGGAACAGCTAAATAACCTTTTTAAAAGGAAGAGCTAAATAAGCAGATACTGTATTAGTCAGAAGACAACACAGGCATATTTAGATTTTGACTGAATAATTAGGATCCCTGTTGAGATTTTGATCTCAAAATGTATAACATATAAATATTGCTTAGTTGAAAGTAAAATGGCTGATTTTACCTGTCATGTACTGAGTGTATTCAGGTGAGGGTACCAAGGCTTAAGGACTTGATATTGTACAGCTGTTGTACATGATGTAACTTTATTAAGTAATATATTTTCTGATTGGTTCCTAGAATCTATATAAGTCATGTGTAAAGAGGTGCATTTTATCTGCTGTAAGTCAGATCACTTTTTTCTATGCTATGTATTGTACCATGTCATGTTATGCTGCCAGATGAATGTCTATTCTCTCTGTATATATGTTAACTGACTAAGTTGGTATTTTACTCTCTCAGTGTTATAGTGTCTTTGCAACCTGATATCTCCTGACTCTGCTTATATCCTGAGAACACATATTTAATGAAAATTCTCAACAATCCCTTTATACACTGTTTTAGGCAGGGCAGTCTTCTGTTTGAAAGCTGTTCTGTCCATGATCATTTTAAAGGAATTTAAAGTACAAAGATAGATCAAGAGCTTTGACATTGCCTATCCACCTTCTGCAGCACCTCAACAAGAGATTGAGGAGACACATACATCACTTGGTCTCTGTCTTCCTCACTATGGTGACATATATTACTGTATTTTTCCATGCACACTTTAAAATATATTTTATTTTAAATTTATAAAATATATTTATAAATTTGTGTCTGCATAAACTTGCAAATGCAAATGATCGAGCCGCAGCTGAGCAGGAAGCTTCAGCAGCACGGCTTGCCTTTGCTTCCCTCCCCGGATGATGTGAGACTCCTAGTCTCGCGGTAATCGTCATTGGAGAGAGGGGGAAACGTTAGGTTATTTAATGACCTTCCCCCCTCTCCCCGCCCTCTTCCTTTTCTGGCATCAGTGAATAGAGCTCTGCTACACTGTGCTTTGGCATACTGGGTCATCGTTTGAGGCCTGCGAAAGCAATGCTTGGAGAGTCGGGGGGGGGGTAGCACCGGCTACCCTCTGCGGTCTGATAATAACTTTGTTTTTTCTTACATGGGTTTTTAGTTGCTTTATTACTCCTTTCATGAAGTTAATTGATTTAATTACTTGATCTTAAGTTAAATAATTTTGTTATTATGGGGGGAGGGTAGATCAGAGAGAAGGGGAATCACAACTACGCACCTTGTGCAGGTCGCGCTTTGGCATGACTGAAGCTTAAACCAGCTACTGGCCTTAGCTTAAAAATAAATCGAGGCTTATTGGGTTGGAAGGGCCCGGTTTTCTGGGGAAAGCAACACTTGACCGACAGCTTGCTAACTTAAGTTTGTGAGGGCTGGGTAGGTAAAAAAAAAAAAAAACAGCCAGGTTGCGGCAGGGCCTTGCGGACCCATAGTGCCCTGGGACGCGTGTGGTGCAGCCTTCAGGTTCATTGGACATTAGCACTTCGATCTCCTGCCCCCCCCCCCATTCTATATACTTTAAGGGTTGGGGTTACAGCGTCCTCTGAAGCCTCATAGGAATAACACAACTGGTTTGGTGGTTGGGAGGAAATAGCTAGGGGTCACGAGGCATGGAATTTAAATTGTTTTTCATTTTTCATTAGTTTATAATTTAAAAATAATAAATGAATGAAAAAATAAAAATTCAAATTAATTAATTAATAAACAAATATATAATTAAATTAATTTAAATAAATAAGTTTATTAAATTTTTTAAAAGGGTGTGGGGAAAGGAAACCTTTTGGATTTTCATAGAGTTTTTAATTATAGGATCAAATAATTAGTTTATTTGGATACGGGTAGCTCAGTGGGCCTGGTTTTTTGTTGTATCTCCGCAGGTTCCGCGATGACGGGGAGACAGTGACATGTTTTGATTTTGGGCCACAGCTATGTTTATTGGGCAGCGCATTATGTGGCTGCATCCCCATGGGGGAGCAACCTGGACCTTGGAGCCAGAGCCCACATCGTATGGAAGGGGCTGCATGGGATGCTGTGGAGCCAATTGTGCAGGGCTGTCGATTTTGGTCAATTTCCACCAGATTTATTGGTCATACATCTGAGTGGCAATGACCTGGCCAGGCATCGTGGAAAAGCCTTAATCTTGGACATTTTGTGCGACTTGAGATGGTTGAAGGCCACGTACCCAGCCATGCATATCGTATGGTCAGCAATAGTCCCTCGGTTGGCATGGAGAGATGCCAGGATTGTTTTCTCTGTTAACACAGCACACAGGAGTGTTAACCGGCAGGTCCACAGGACGGTTTGCACCAGCCTTGGATCATTGGCTGGGCACCAAAGGATCTGCATGGATAGGCCTGAGGGTTTTTTTTGGAATGATGGCGTACATCTGTCCGATTTGGGTTTGGATGTCTTCATCGAAGACATCAAGGGGGGCCTGTTTTCTGAGCTTGATAGGCTCGATGGCGGGCTTAGCATGGCTAGTCCCTATGCTGTGGCAGGTAGTGCGGATATAACAGGTTCCAGACTAAATTCAGGTAAGCTATAGCCCATCTGAACCCCCAGCACTGTGGATCATGCAATTACAGCATGTGGGGGAAAGATGTGCTGGGCCACAACTGGACCAACAGTCAAGCTGGCTTGAGGTCCGAGGGTGGTCAAATTGTGGCTGGCCGGGTTTTTGCTGTCGTTTAAGACTGCGAAAACTTGGGGCCAGGGACTCGCCTATTTGTTGCTTAGGGGGTCCTTTGAGAACTCTACGATTTAACCTGAACCACACTACGGCAGGCCCCCCTTTGCCAAAGGATGGCAACATTGATTATGATTAATAAAGTGTGGCCCGTGATTTGAACCCATAATTCTTGTCTTGCGTCTTTATTACGGAGTTTGTTATACAAACTCCAATCTCCTGTTAACCTGTTCTAGGGACACAGTTTCTCTTTCTCTGGGATGCACAATTAGTTGTACTAATTAACTTATATACAGTACTAGGGCAACTGCATACAGACTAAAACAGACATGAACAATACTACAAGACAGCAGACTGGATTTTCTATAAATGAGAGGTTTTAAACTTTAATCAGTCCTCAATGCCAGGCACTGAACGCAGACATTTCAGTGACACATTCATAAATGCAGTCTTTAAAAAACAAAACCAAACTAAAATACATGAAAGAAAAGAATTAATTCTTCTCACAAAGGTGAATATTCACATCGTTGGTTCAGCACTGCTTGATATTGTGTTCAAGCTTCCGGTAAAATGTAATATGGCTTTATTTGCAGCTGTTTGGTTGATAGTAGTTCTTAGCATTGTTATGATTTATGCCTTTTACTGCAAGCAGCACTATTAAATATATTGATATTTTATGTGGTGTGGTGTGTTTTTTAAAGATATCTGCACACGTTTATGGATTATACAATTGTTTGCAACATATTAAGGAGAAAAACCAGTTGTGTAAAATTGAAATGCAACAAGTACAGTTAGAAGAACATTTTGAGATGATTGTAGATTTCACTCACCTGCCCAATGGTATAAAATTAAAAGCTATTCTGCTTAAACAGAGACTACTGATTTTTACCATGTCAAGCAGTTTGCTGTTATTACTTTTAGAAATAAAACTGGCTTTGAGGTTTGGCCAGTCTAAAAATACTGTGAACATTGAATATTAATTCACATTGGGAAATGAAAGTTGAATCTCTATCAGAAATATAAACCTACTAGCCCTTCCAACTCTTTATGGATGGTAGTCATTGCAGGCAAGGTTGTAAGATCAGCATCATTCAGTTCCCTGAGAGTTCAGCATCAAAGTCTGAAATGGAGGACAGACACTTGTAATGTCAAAGAGGCAGCCCACTGTGATGTAACAGAGGCCAGGCAGGCAAGCGTTGCAAGTGAGCAGATATTTTTCCTCTCAGAATTTTTATCACATCTGCCAGGTCTTTTACAACATGAACATTGATGAGTCATGACACTTCAGCCAGTCCCCTGAGATTCACCAATCCTGTCTGACAGTGGAATTGCATGTAAGATGAACTGGGGGTTTGAGGCACATCATAATTTCCATATGGGTTATAGTTATGTTTCTAAACAGACATATTTGGGACTTAGCAACACTTGTATCCGCCACTTTTGTTATGAACAGCCATTTATTTATTTATTTATTTATTTATTTATTTATTCATTCATTCATTCATTCATTCATTCATTCATTCATTCATTCATTCATTCATTCATTCATTCATTCATTCAGTGGTTTAGTTATCTGACTGCAGAGTCAGAGGCTGGGAGTTCAATTCCTCACAAGTAGAGCCAGCTTGTACATTTATTTATTTATTTATTTATTTATTTATTTATTTATTTATTTATTTATTTATTTATTTATTTATTTATTTATTTATTTATTTATTTATTTATTTATTTATTTATTTATTTTATATCCCGCCTATCTAGTCAATAGACCACTCTAGGCGGCTTGGGAAAGCTGCACAGTCCCAGGGCACCCTCTGAAGATGGGGATGGTAAACCACTTCTCAGTACTCTCTACCTGGAAAACCTTGAAAAAGAGTCACTGTAAGTCAGAATTGACTTGATGGCACACAGTTATTAATAGAAGCCTAGAAGGGGTGAAACCTCAGTATCATTATTGATATACCACCTTTATCCCCAAAGCGGCTCACAACATTTAAAACTATAAAATAATCACAGTTGTCAAAGTATTATTTTAAGTATATATAGTAAAAACAAACATTTGTCAATATTAAAACCAAGATAAAACAAGTTTAAAAACACCTGTAAGGCTTTGAACCTAGAGAGGTGTGTGTGTGTGTGTGTGTGTGTGTGTGTGTGTGTGTGTGTGTGTGTGTGTGTGTGTGTGTGTGTGTGTGTGAGAGAGAGAGAGAGAGAGAGAGAGAGAGAGAGAGAGAGAGAGAGAGAGAGAGAGAGAGAGAGAGAGAGAGATGACACCTTTTCCCCAAAACTGGGCTTCAAGGTAATTTACAGTGAGATTAAAACAGATAGATATAATAGCAAATACCAGTAAAATCATTAAAAGGCCAAAATTTAAAAGCCACAGCTAGAACAGGCCCATTGAATCTGTGGTGATGTGTGATGTGGTGAGTCACATCCTTCATAAGTTCCATTGGTTCCATAGGCCTATTCTAGTTGTGGCTTACTACTGGATTTTAGCCACTAAATTAGCACAGTTAAAACACAATTAAACTGTAATATTAAAGCATTAATGGGTTAAAAATAGGTTAAAACACATTGGTTTGAAAGAGAATGAAAAGCAGTATTGCTGTTGTTTAGTTGTTAAGTTGTGTCTGACTCTTCGTGACCCCATGGACCAGGCCCTACTGTCTTCCACTGCTTCCCAGAATTTGGTCGAAGTCATGTTGGTAGCTTTGATGACACTTTCCAGCCATCTCGTCTTCTGTTGTCCCCTTCTCTTCCTGCCCTCACACTTTACTAACATCAGGGTCTTTTCCAGGGAGGCTTCTCCTCTCATGAGATGGCCAAAGTATTGGAGTCTCAGCTTCAGGATCTGTCCTTCCAGTGAGCACTCAGGGTTGATTTCTTCCAGAATTGATAGGTTTGATCTCTTTGCAGTCCAGGGGACTCTCAAAAGTTTCCTCCAGCACCACAATTCAAAAGCATCAATTCTTTGGTGGTCAGCCTTCTTTATAGTCCAGCTCTCACTTCCATACAAGACTACTGGAAAAACCATAGCTTTGACTATGTGGACCTTTGTCAGAAAGGTGATGTCTCTGCTTTTTAAGATGCTGTCTAGGTTTGTCATCACTCCCCCCCCCCAAGAAGCAGGTGTCTTTTAATTTCGTGGCTGCTGTCACCATCTGCAATGATCTTGTGCCCAAAAAAAGTAAAATTTGTCACTGTCTCCATATCTTCCCCTTCTATTTGTCAGGAGGTGATGGGACCAGTGGCCATGATCTTAATTTTTTGATGTTGAGCTTCAGACCGTTTTTTGCACTCTCCTCTTTCACCCTCATTAAGAGGTTCTTTAATTCCTCCTCACTTCCTGCCATCAGAGTGGTATCGTCTGCATATCTGAGGTTGTTGATATTTCTTCTGGCAATCTTAATTTCATTTTGGGATTCCTCCAGTTCAGCCTTTCGCATGAGGTATTCTGCATACAAGTTAAATAAGCAACGAGATAATATACAGCCTTGTACTCCTTTCCCAATTTTGAACCAATCAGTTGTTCCATATCCAGTTCTAACTGTTGCTTCCTGTCCCACATTTAGATTTCTCAAGAGACAGATAAGGTGGTCAGGTACTCCTATTTCTTTAAGAACCTGCCATAGTTTGCTGTGGTCCACACAGTTAAAGGTTTTTGTGTCGATAATGAAGCAGAAGTAGATGTTTTTCTGGAACTCTCTGGCTTTCTCCATAATCCAGCACATGTTAGCAATTTGGTCTCTAATTCCTCTGCCCCTTCGAAATCCCGCTTGTACTTCTGGGAGTTCTCGGTCCACATATTGATGAAGCCTGCCTGGGAGGATTTTGAGCATAACCTTTCTAGCGTATGAAATGAGTGCAATTGTACGGTAGTTGAAGCATTCTTTGGCACTGCCCTTTTTTGGGATTGGGATGTAGACTGATCTTTTCTAATCCTCTGGCCACTGCTGAGTTTTCGAAACTTGCTGGCATATTGAATGTAGCACTTTATCAGCGTCATCAAGATTTTGAATAGTTCAACTGGAATGCCATCACCTCCACTGGTCTTGTTGTTAGCCAGGCTTTCTAAGGCCCACTTGACTTCACTCTCCGGGGTGTCTGGCTCAAGGTCAGCAACCACACTATCTGGGTTGTCTGGGATATCCAAATCTTTCTGGTCTAGTTCCTCTGTGTATTCTTGCCATCTCTTCTTGATGTCTTCTGCTTCTGTGAGGTCCCTACCATTTTTGTCCTTTATCATGTTCATCTTTGCACAAAATGTTCCTTTACTATTTCCAATTTTCTTGAACATATTTCTGGTTTTCCCCTTTCAATTATTTTCCTCTATTTCTTTGCACTGTTCATTTAAGAAGGCCCTCTTGTCTCTCCTTGCTATTCTTTGGAAATCTGCATTCAGTTTTCTGTAGCTTTCCCTATCTCCCTTGCATCTTGTTTCCCTTCTCTTCTCTGCTATTTGTAAGGCCTTGTTGGACAGCCACTTTGCTTTCTTGCATTTCCTTTTCTTTGGGATGGTTTTTGTTGCTGCCTCCTGTACAATGTTACGAGCCTCTATCCAAAGTTCTTCAGGCACTCTGTCCACCAAATCTAGTTCCTTAAATCTGTTCTTCACTTCCACTGTGTATTCATAAGGGGCTTGGTTTAGATTATACCTGACTAGCCCAGTGGTTTTTCCTATTCTCTTCAGTTTAAGCTTGAGTTTTGCTATAAGTAGCTGATGATCAGAGCCACAATCAGCTCCAGGTCTTGTTTTTGCTGACTGTATAGAGCTTCTCCATCTTTGGCTGCAGAGAACATAATCAATCTGATTTCGGTGTTGCCCATCTGGTGATGTCCATGTGTAGAGTCGCCTCTTGTGTTGTTGGAAAAGAGTGTTTGTGATGACCAACTGTTTCTCTTGGCAAAACTCTATTAGCCTTTGCCTTGCTTCGTTTTGAACTTCAAGGCCAAACTTACCTGTTGTTCCTTTTATCTCTTGACTCCCTACTTTAGCATTCCAGTCCCCTATAATGAGAAGAACATCTTTCTTTGGTGTCAGTTCTAGAAGGTGTTGTAAGTCTTCATAGAATTGGTCAATTTCAGCCTCTTCAGCATGGTTGGTTGGTGCATAAGCATGGATTATTGTGATGTTGAAAGGTCTGCCTTGGATTCATATTGAAATCATTGTATCATTTTAGAGATTGTATCCCAGTACAGCTTTTCCCCTCTTTTGCTGACTATGAGGGCTATTCCATTTGTTCTATGGGATTCTTGCCCACAATAGCAGATATGATACTCGTCTGAACTGAATTTGCCCATTCCCATCCGTTTTAGTTCACTGACACCCAGGCTGTCAATGTTTATTCTTGCCATCTCTTGTTTGATCACATCCAGCTTCCCAAGGTTCATAGATTTTACTTTCCAGGTTCCTATGCAGCATTTTTATTTGCATCATCAGACTTTCCTTTCACTTCCAGGCATGTCCATAGCTGAGCGTCCTTTCGGCTTTGGCCCAGCTATTCATTAGCTCTGGAGCTACTTGTGCTTGTCCTCCGCTCTTGCTCTTTAGCATGTTCGATGCCTTCCGACCTGAGGGGCTCATCTTCCAGTGTCATATCTTTTAGCCTTTTGTTTCTGTCCATGGAGTTTTCTTGGCAAAGATACTGGAGTGACTTGCCAGTTCCTGCTCCAGGTGGATCGCGTTTAGTCAGAACTCTCCACTATGACCTGTCCGTCTTGGGTGTCCCTGCTCAGCATAGCCCATAGCTTCTCTGAATTACTCAAGCCCCTTTGCCACAACAAGGCAGCAATCCGTGAAGGGGGAAAAGCAGTATAGTCCAAGTAAATTCAAACACCAATTCTTTGAACAGTCAATTGCTGAAAGCCTGCAAGGAACAAAAAATCTTCGCTGACCAGCAGAAGAACAACAACAGGGAGAAGGACCATGTGGCCAATCTTGGAAGGTAGTTCCATAGCCCAGAAACAGCTGCAAAGAAGCCTTCTTCTGCTTCCTTACCAAACATGCTTGTGAGAGTGGCAGGACTACAAGAAGAGTCTCCCCTGAAATTCTCAAAGCCAAAGCAGTTTTGTATTGAAGACTACAGTCTAAAATATGAAAACCACAGTACTGGATACAGTACTCTGTCCCATCCAAATACCTCAGTAAAGTGTCTGTCATGATCCTTAAGAGATGTGATTTCCCAGAATTTTGCAATGTGAGCAAACACAGAGTTCAGAATCCTGGTGGTTTCACACTGTCTTGGAAATGAGCTTGCCTTCACATATGTCTCTTATTTACACTCTCCATCTTCCTCAGGTCAAGGAATGGGTCACTCACTTACCTGCTCATGTACGTGGCTGGACAAGAAAAAAGGGAGAAACTGCATGATTGCCCTCACGCATATGACTTTTCCCAATAGAATTTTGCCCAATAGTCTTTTATACAGCATGCTGAAGTGAATGTGTGGAGTGTTTTATGTTTACTGAATTACATTATAGTTATAAATTGTTTTAGACTTGGTTACCAAATACTTCAAATAAAACGTTAAATATTAGGAATATGCAAAGATTCCCTTATCCAGTTTGGACCTAATTTGGAAATGTGGATGTCAGACTGATCTGCTTCAGACGGAATCTTCATAGCTCCTATCGATTTGCAATGAAAAATAAAAAAAATATATTGTAACTTTGTTTTTTCATGGATATTCGTGACATTGGATATATGGTGGGCTTGAAAGAGAGGGATACTCCTTCCAAATTCCAAACAAATAGGTCCAAGGTATTTGTGTTAGTAGCTTTAAATTTTACTTTAAAATCATAACTTATTTTGGTGTTAATATAAGTAAATGAAATTAGCATCATTGTAGTGCCCTGTGAATTGATGACTTCTGACACTTATCATAGAGATAATCCAGATGGTTGTTATTTATTTATTTATTTATTTATTTATTTATTTATTTATTTATTTATTTATTTGTTTGTTTGTTTGTTTGTTTGTTTGTTTATTTGTTTGTTACTATACAGCTTTGAAATTTGATTTGATTTGCTAATATTTCTGCTATTTTTCTGCAGCATAGGAGTCCCTGTGATTTGTGCATGATGCCTTTCTGCTAAGACTTACTGAGTAAAGACAGAATAAACATATTAGCCAATACAAACTGAAATCAGAATCAACAACAGCAGAAAACCCTAGGGTGGAAACAGAGTGCCAGTGTAAGACGATAAGGTACGTGTTACAGCCTCATAAAAATACTTCTCAAATAACACTGGGAACCAACACAGAGACTCGCTCAAATAAGCTGTAGACTAAGAAAGAATGAGATTGAATTGGCAAAGAATTTATAGTAATAATTGTATGCTATCAAGTCAGTTCTGACTTGTGGTTACCCTTTTCAGAGTTTCCTAAGCAGAGAATGTTCAGAGCTGATTTACCATTCCCTCCTTTTTGAGGCTTTCTGGGATTGTGTAGCTTGCCCAAGACCATACAAGCTCCTTCTTCTCTTGGGTAAAGTTCAGTTCCTCTGAGGAATTGAACTCCTGACCTCTGGCTCTGCAGCCAGATATCTAACTCATTTGAGCTATCCAGCCAGCAAGAAAGAATTAGAGATAGAGAAGTGAATGCTGGGTACTGATATAAAGAGCAAAGGAGAACCATACACTAGAGCAATGGTTCTTAACCTTTGTTACTCGGATGTTTTTGAACTGCAACTCCCAGAAACCCCAGCCAGCACAGTTAGTGGTGAAGGCTTCTGGGAGTTGCAGTCCAAAACTCCTGAGTAACCCAAGGTTAAGAACCAGTGCACTAAAGTAAATGCAAACCCCAATTCTTTCAAGAAATGATCAGAGACTGATAGGCAAATTCTTCTCCAGCCTACCCTGGAAGCTAGGGAAGTAAGGTTAGGATAAAAGGCAAGTCACTAAATGTCACTATCTGACACATTAGGACAAAAGGTTTGGAGGTAGGGACGCAGAAATGTATACTTAACAAGAGGAAACAACCAAAACAGTCCCCGTAGTTCTTTCAATAATCTATTAACAGATAAAGAAAAACTGGGTTTCTAAAACTGTTCTTAAATTAGTAGTCTTTTAATATATATTTATTTTTTAATATATATTAATGTTCTTAATATATCTGATTTATTTTATAATTTATGAGCCATGTTGTGTCCCTATAGTGGGAGAAGGGCAGCAGAGAAGTGAATACTGGAAGAAGAAGAGTGAACACCTGCATGACACAACTTATAACTTCATAAACATGTGGCATGTTTTCTACCTGAAACCACCAGGTCCTGCCCCACAGTCTGCATGTTGACCATGAAGAGCATCTACCAAGGAAGCCTTCCATATGAGCAACTACTCGTGTGTAGAGTTTCCTTGCCAGCAGGAGTAGGAATTATCAAAAAAGAGGAGGACTACCATCAAATGGAAGAAGCGAAAAAAGAACTTAAATATTGGATTAAAATAATTTAATAATTGTTGACGTGTGCCTGGTGTAATTTTATGCACGCCAATTCCAAAACTCACAAAATTTTGTTTACTTGGGGAAGAGTCCTGAATGCTTGCTTTCCCTCCCCCCCCCACTTTCTCAAAAGTTTCAGTCATGAAGTAGGATTGACTTATTTCAAATCACTCAGGTGTCATTTACTTACTTACTTACTTTATTAAAGCTGGGGATAAGGTAAGGAATGCAGAAAGTAAAAGGGGATGGGGGTAAGAAGGGGGTAGAAGAATACAAAATGTACTTTCATCAAATCATAGTTTGTTCATGTTGCAATATCAAGTCCACTTTTCACCTTTCTACAGTACATTTGATTGCCCTTCCAGATTCCTACTTACAGTTACATTTAAGTTTAATTCTATGTTACTCAAGCTCTATCTACAGACTCAAGTCATTTATATAATAAATTCCATTGTTCAGTTGCCTTTTGTACTGGAGAGCCTTTCAAGACTTTAGATAGTATATCCATTTCTGCCACTTCCCATATCTTCTCGAAGAGCTCCTCTTATTTCAGTATCTCCAATTTCTTCCAGTTCTTAACATAAAGAATTCTGACTTTAGTGACTATATATATGACTAGATAATTCTTTGTCTTGTCTGTATTATCTGGTATAATGTTCAGTAAAAATAATTCTGGGGTTAGTGGAGCATTACAAAGCAATATTTTTTGTAACAAAGTATTGCTGTTATCCAGTACTGTTTCACTTCTCTACGATCCACTGCATATGATAAAAGCCTCCCTCTTGTGCTTCACACTTCCAACACACATTTGACACCTCTGTATAAATCTTTGACAATTTTTCCAGAGTCATATACCACCTATAACAGTGGTCCCCAACCTTGGGCCTCCAGATGTTCTTGGGCTTCAACTCCCAGAAATCCTGGTCAGCAAAAGTGGTGGTGAAGGCTTCTGGGAGTTGTAGTGCAAGAACATCTGGAAGCCCAAGGTTGGGGACCACTGACCTATGAAACATCTTTTATATGTTCTCCTTAAAAGTTACCATTTTTGTGAGCTTTATATTATTTTTCCATATTTGCAACCATTAATCAATATCAATATTATGTCCTATATTTTGTGCCCACCTAATCATACATTCTTTTACAATCTCATCTTGCATTTTAGTTTCGAGCAGAAAGTCACACATTTTCTTAATTGCTTTCTCATTTGAACCCAACAAAAGTTTATCAAATACTGTTTGTTCTGTGTAAAAGCCCTCTGTTTTATATTTTGTGTACCTAGATTCCAAATGATAGAATGATGTCAATACGAATCCAAGGCAGACCATTCAACATCACAATAATCCAAGTTTATGCACCAACCAGCATTGCTGAGGAGACTGAAATTGAACAATTCTATGAAGATTTACAACACCTTCTAGAACTGACACCAAAGAAAGATGTTCTTCTCATTCTAGGGGACTGGAATGCTAAAGTAGGGAGCCAAGAGATAAAAGGAACAACAGGGAAGTTTGGCCTTGGAGTTCAGAACGAAGCAGGACAAAGGCTAATAGAGTTTTGTCAAGAGAATAAGCTGGTCATCACAAACACTCTTTTCCAACAACACAAGAGGCGACTCTACACATGGACATCACCAGATGGGCAACACCGAAATCAGATTGATTATGTTCTCTGCAGCCAAAGATGGAGAAGCTCTATACAGTCAGCAAAAACAAGACCTGGAGCTGACTGCGGTTCTGATCATCAGCTTCTCATAGCAAAATTCAAGCTTAGACTGAAGAGATTAGGAAAAACCACTGGGCCATTCAGGTATAATCTAAACCAAATCCCTTATGAATACACAGTGGAAGTAAAGAACAGATTTAAGGAACTCGATTTGGTGGACAGAGTGCCTGAAGAACTTTGGATAGAGGCTCGTAACATTGTCCAGGAGGCAGCAACGAAAACCATCCCAAAGAAAAGGAAATGCAAGAAAGCAAAGTGGCTGTCCAACGAGGCCTTAGAAATAGCAGAGAGGAGAAGGGAAGCAAAATGCAAAGGAGATAGGGAAAGTTACAGAAACTTGAATTCAGACTTTCAAAGAATAGCAAGGAGAGACAAGAGGGCCTTCTTAAATGAACAATGCAAAGAAATAGAGGAAGATAACAGAAAAGGAAAGACCAGAGATCTGATCAGGAAAATTGGACATATTAGAGGAACATTTTGCGCAAAGATGAACATGATAAAAGACAAAAATGGGAGGGACCTAACAGAAGCAGAAGACGTCAAGAAGAGGTGGCAAGAATACACAGAGGAATTATATCAGAAAGATTTGGATATCCGGACAACCCAGACAATGTAGTTGCTGACCTTGAGCCAGACATCCTGGAGAGCGAAGTCAAGTGGGCCTGAGAAAGCCTGGCTAACAACAAGGCCAGTGGAGGTGATGGCATTCCAGTTGAACTATTTAAAATCTTGAAAGATGATGCTGTTAAGGTGCTACATTCAATATGCCAGCAAGTTTGGAAAACTCAACAGTGGCCAGAGGATTGGAAAAGATCAGTCTACATCCCAATCCCAAAGAAAGGCAGTGCCAAAGAATGCTCCAACTACCGTACAATTGGGTTCGCCAGGGGGGTTCACACTTGGGTCCAGGAGGCCGTGAACGCCTCTCTGAGAGAGGGAGTGGTCCCTACCGCCTTGAAAGAGGCGGTAATTCGACCACTCCTTAAAAAGCCTAACCTGGACCCAAGGCTGGTGGTCAACTACCGACCAGTGGCGAACCTCCCTTATTTGGGCAAGGTGTTGGAGCGGGTTGTGGCCGGGCAACTCCAGGCGCTGCTGGATGAAACGGATTTTCTGGATCCATTTCAGTCGGGTTTCAGGCCGGGTTTTGGTACAGAGACAGCCTTGGTCGCCCTGTATGATGACCTTTGCCGGGAGAGAGACAGGGGGAGTGTGACCCTGTTGATACTCCTGGACCTCTCAGCGGCTTTCGACACCATCGACCATGGTGTCCTTCTGGATAGGCTGGCTGGGTTAGGAGTTGGGGGCACTGTTTTACGGTGGTTCCGCTCCTTCCTAGCTGACCGTATCCAGAGGGTGGTGCTGGGGGACAGTTGCTCTGCCCCATGGCATTTATGTCATGGGGTTCCTCAGGGCTCAATACTGTCCCCCATGCTGTTTAACATCTACATGAAACCGCTGGGAGAGGTCATCAGGAGGTTTGGGCTGAGGAGTCAGCAATATGCTGACGACACTCAGCTCTACCTCTCGTTTTCCACCAATCCAGGTGAGGCGGTTTCTGTGCTGAACTCGTGTCTGGACCTGATAATGGACTGGATGAGGGTTAATAAATTGAAACTCAATCCAGACAAGACGGAAGTGCTGTTAGTGGGTGCTTCGCCGGACAGGTTGGAGGGCCACTTCCCTGTCCTGAATGGGGTTACACTCCCCCTAAGGGACAGGGTCCGCAGCCTGGGGGTGCTCCTGGACCCCAGTCTAACTTTGGAAGCCCAGGTGGACTCGGTGGCCAGGGGTGCCTTCCTTCAGCTGCGGAAATTATACCAGCTACGGCCCTACCTGGACGAGTGGAGTCTCATGACAGTTACACATGCACTGGTAACATCTCGTATTGATTATTGCAATGCGCTCTACGTGGGGCTGCCTTTGAAGACGGTCCGGCGACTGCAACTGGTTCAGAATCGAGCTGCGCGGCTGGTGAGTGGTGGGGCCGCCAGAGAGGATTCTGTATAATTTACACTGGTTACCAGTTGCTGTCCGGGCCCAATTCAAAGTGCTTGTTTTGACATATAAAGCCCTAAACGGCTTGGGCCCTGGATACTTGAAGGACCGCCTCCTTCCATATGAGCCTACCCGGCTGTTAAGATCTAGCCAGGGGGCCCTTTTGAAAGAGCCATCCCTCAAGGAGGTAAGAGGGATGGCTTGTAGACAAAGGGCCTTCTCGGCAGCTGCCCCCAGACTATGGAACGCCCTCCCAACTGAAATTCGCCTGGCGCCGACACTGATGATATTTCGGCGCCAGGTCAAAACCTTCCTGTTCCAGAAGGCTTTTAATTGAAATAACATTAACTGTGGGTCTTAATGATGGCAATTTTAATTGTATTTTAATTGTATTTTAATTGTATTTTAATCATTTTATTTTATTCCATTGAATTTTAATTGTTGTAAGCCGCCCAGAGACCTTTGGGTAGAGTGGGCGGCATATAAATTAAATAAAAAAAAAAAAATTGCACTCATTTCGCACGCTAGCAAGGTTATGCTCAAAATCCTGCAAGGTAGGCTTCAGCAGTATGTGGACCGAGAACTCCCAGAAGTACAAGCTGGATTCCGAAGAGGCAGAGGAACTCGAGACCAAATTGCTAACTTGCGCTGGATTATGGAGAAAGCCAGAGAGTTCCAGAAAAATATCTACTTCTGCTTCATTGACTATGCGAAAGCCTTTGACTGTGTGGACCACAGCAAACTATGGCAAGTTCTTAAAGAAATGGGAGTGCCTGACCACTTTATCTGTCTCCTGAGAAACCTATATGTGGGACAGGAAGCAACAGTTAGAACTGGTCATGGAACAACTGAGTGGTTCAAAATTGGGAAAGGAGTACGGCAAGGCTGTATATTGTCCCCCAGCTTATTTAACTTATATGCAGAATACATCATGCGGAAGGCTGGACTGGAAGAAACCCAAGCCGGAATTAAGATTGCCGGAAGAAATATCAACAACCTCCGATATGCAGATGATACCACTCTGATGGCAGAAAGTGAGGAGGAATTAAAGAACCTTGTAATGAGAGTGAAAGAGGAGAGTGCAAAAAACGGTCTGAAACTCAACATCAAAAAAACTAAGATCATGGCCACTGGTCCCATCACCTCCTGGGAAATAGAAGGGGAAGATATGGAGGCAGTGTCAAATTTTATCTTCCTGGGCTCCATGATCACTGCAGATGGAGACAGCAGCCCTGAAATTAAAAGGCGCCTTCTTCTTGGGAGGAAAGCGATGACAAATCTTGACAGCATCTTGAAAAGCAGAGACATCACCTTGCCAACAAAAGTCCGAATAGTCAAAGCTATGGTTTTTCCTGTCGTGATGTATGGAAGTGAGAGCTGGACCATAAAGAAAGCAGACCGCCGAAGAATTGATGCCTTTGAATTGTGGTGCTGGAGGAGGCTCTTGAGAATCCCCTGGACTGCAAGGAGAACAAACCTATCAGTTCTAAAGGAAATCAACCCTGAATGCTCACTTGAAGGACAGATCCTGAAGCTGAGGCTCCAGTACTTTGGCCATCTCATGAGAAGAAAAGAGTCCTTGGAAAAAACCTTGATGTTAGGAAGGTGTGATGGCAAGAGGAGAAGGGGACGACTGAGGATGAGATGGCTGGACAGTGTCTGCGAAGCAACCAACATGAACCTGACACAACTCCGGGAGGCAGTAGAAGACAGGAGGGCCTGGCGTGCTCTGGTCCATGGGGTCACGAAGAGTCGGACACGACTAAACGACTAAACATAGATTCCATTTGTGCTCTAGAGCACCAGTCTAGATATATGTTTTGTGTTTCTAACTCTTTTTTGGACCTTAAATCACAATCCTTTCAAAATAAATCTTGATACCTTAAAAGTTTTGCTTCTGTCATGAGGTTAGGTTGTGGAAAGGCCTCTATAGGTGATACCCAGACTTGTGCTTTTTGGTAGATCTGCTGTATAATCTTTATCCAAGTCCCTAGTGAGGCTCTTCTTATCATGTGCAAGTTGAAACTTTTCTGCTCTTTATCTTTTTTGTGCCATAGAAAAGCATGCCAACCTAACTGTAGATCATGTCCTTCCAACCTGAGTAGTCTATCATTATCTAAAGCTATCCATTCCTTTATCCAGACTAATAGGCAGGCTCTATAATACAATGCCCAATCTAGGAGACCAAAACCTGCTCTTTGTTTGGCATCTTGCATTGTTTTGATTTTAATTCTTGGTTTTTTACCTTGCCAAACAAATCCCATGATTATCTTATTAAGTTTTTGGAAAAAATGACTGTTTTAATATTACGGGAATTGTCTGAAATAAAAATAAAATTTTAGGTAGAACATTCATTTTGACTTCTTCAAAGTGAGCAATGGACTTCTCCCATCTATTTTTTGTTTCTCCCATATATAGAAAATGTCAGGTATTCTTTATGTTTTGTTATGTGCCATCAAGTCAGAACTGACATAGAGACCCTAATGGGACTTTCAAGGTAAGTGAAATAATGAAAGAGTGGTTTTACCAGTTCCACACATCCTGTGTGCTTCCATGATGGAGTGGGGATTCAAACCCAAAGCTCCAGAGTCCTAGTCTGTCACTCTAGCCCAGTGGTGTCGAACTGTGGCCCTCCAGATGTTCTTGGACTTCAACTCCCAGAAGCCTTCACCACCACCTCTGCTGGCCAGGATTTCTGGGAGTTGAAGGCCAAGAACATCTGGAGGGCCACAGTTCGACACCACTGCTCTAGCCAATACACCACATTGGGCATTGTTTATACAAGTGCTTTATTTATTTGGAAATAATGAAAGTCGTTTACTTACAGTATGTCTTAATATGCTCATATGCTTTTCCCGTGTTCACAGAAATCCCTGGGGTAGTCAGGTACATAAGATGAATCAAAGCAAATTCTGTTCAATTGAAAACAAAAGAAAAAACTAGCAAAATCAGTGGTGCCATCAAATAGTACCATCTTCAGAGTGGTACTATGCCTGAGGACATGGAAAAAACAAAGACCTCTTTTGTCTGATGTGACACCAGGTGAGTCTGCTTGAGGGCTTTTGGCATTAGAACAAACTCTTTCTGATCAACACTTTTCTGATTTCACAAATCAAGCACATCATAAAAAAAATTTGCAGGTACTAGGGAAAGAGAGGAGAGAAGAAGAAACAAAGGTGGGGGGAGAATTAGCCATCTTTAACATTCCAGCTTCATCAACCTTAATTCCTGTAAAGAAAAGACAAAACAAAGACAAAAATGGACTGAGCCAGTAAAAAACCCACAGCTGGATAAAAATGGTTCATTGAGGAAGCAACAGAAAGAGTAAAGCTTACATTTACAAGGTTATTAGATTTCAGTGATTTAGTGACCATGGAAGAATTGCAAAAAAAAGAGAGAGAGAGAGAGAGAGAGAGAGAGAGAGAGAGAGAGAGAGATTCCTTGGGATAAGGAACAGTGTCTGGGAATCCATCCACACATCATGATTCCAATATTTAAAACCATTAAAATATAGCAAAATATATATATTTCTTTTGTTTTTTCCTGATATGCTAGCACTAGAGATGGAGACCAACCACTGGTTCAGTGTTTCGTTTATCGGCCAAGCATGTTCAGTGCTTCAAAGACCTGCATCCTCCAAAAGGTGGCCACTCAAGAGGCAGCGGCCTGGCTTCCCTGCCCCACCTCCTCCATGTGCTGCCTCTGAAAGGGTGCCTACTAGAGGAGGCAGGGCTTTAAAGAGACAAACACTTGTTTCGCTGATAAACAAACCCCGGAACCGGCAGTTGGTCCCCATCTCTAGCTAGCACAGACTAACATGCCTATCTCTTCTAGAAATTTAATACTTGTTTGACAAGCAAATGTGATGTTGACTGCTATGTCATGTGTTCTTTACAGTGTGGTGATGAATCTGAGTCTCAGCACCCAGTCCCCAAATTATTTTTAATCCCCAAAATGTCTTCTTATACACTCTAGGGAGTGTGGGAGGCATTTTGCCATGTTTAGGGGCTTCCCACCAGCCCTGTCCCCTACAAAAAATAATAAAATAAAATAAAATTTTTAAATGGGCTCTAGAGGGCAAAAGACTTGTTAGGGCTTTTTAAAAGAAAAATACTATTGGGGTCAGGTGAGCATAAAACTGGTTGGCAGCCTCTAGTTCACAAGTATTGTGTGGTCTACTAGGACATTTAATTTTTCACCTAAACTCATTTGGTATGAAAGAGACTTTTTTTTAAAAAAAATGTCACAACTAGTCACAAATAAAAGATGCTTTATGAAGTTAATGATGTACTAGAAATTAAGTGCTTTTTATCTGGACTGGAATAAGGTAAAAAATCATTAGACAGATTTTCCGTGCATGAAGACTATCAAACCCACAGAAAGTTCATGGAGCGCAAACATTAATTGGAGAGAGAGAAAAATAAAGCCTTGGGGTTATTGAAACAAGGTTTTAATTTCATTAGAGGCTATTAAAGCAGAGGCTGAAGTTTTATTTTGTAAAAAGTTGCTTGTCAAAAGTCTGAGATGAGATGGCCTGAATTCAGAAGACCTTACTGGTAAGCATAAACTTTGTGTAAATTGTGGAAGTCGTAACTGGAATAAGTTCTTGTAGTGTCATAGTGTGCATTTTAAAAAGCATATTCTAAACCCGGGGTCCCCAATCCCCCAGCCTGCAGACCAGTCCCACTCCGTGGCCTTGGAAGGACCTCCAGCAACATTGGCCAGGATTCTGGCCAATGGCAAATTCAAAGTCAGCTCTCATAGAAAAAATATTTATCACAGTACTATTTAAAATCGTCATAGTCACTATCTGCCCGTGCCACAGGAAAGAGCAACTGTGAAGCCAAGATGGCTCCTCTTGGTCCGCCCAGCAACAGAAAAGCAAAGATGACCATTGTTCACTTCCATTTGTGCATTAACATATTAAAAGCTGGAGTATCTTGCTTATACTTTGCATCAGTTTTGCATGATTTGCGTAATGAATAACAGTAAATTATATAGAAGACAAAGTCCAGGAAATAGAGAGGGGTACTACATATCTGTGAGGCAAAAAATCTTCCAGTGTTACCAGAATTATTAGACAAATGCAAGAATGCTTTTATGGGTCAAGTCCACTTCCATATGCCATAAACTGATATTTTGTGGATAAAGCAGAAAAATTATAAATGAGTCTCCCCAAAATTCATGGCAGGTGGTTGTTCCAGGTCTGCTTCATAGAGGTGAGTTCAAATGCTATTTGTGTGTGTGATTTCTTTTGGAATTATTGCACCCTCGTATGTTGCCTTTAAGAGGTTTTGACTGGGATGGACCTTTCTGGACTGCAGTGAATGTCAGTCAATCCAGTAGCAGCCAATTGTTTCCTCTCTGCCTCAGAGTTTGAAGAGAGCCACGTCTCTCTACAAGAGAAGAGGGATTCATCTTTGTCTACAAAGATGAATCCTGCCAGCACAGGTGATTGGCCCAATTACATCCCAATTCCAGAACCTGCCAGTCCACTTACCACATAGCTCATGGCATGTATGACTGGCTTCATCATCAGCGCACCAATCATGGCACAATCTGGCTGCCACAGCCCCACCTCCCTGCTTGCCTGGCCACTCCAACAAGGGGGCAGGGTGACAAGTCTCCCCATACAGCCGCAGAGTGGCTGGGTGAGCAGGGAGTCAGGGCTGCAACAGCCAGATTGTGGCATGAGTGGTGCACTTACGATAATGCTGGCCACATACCCCATGCACCATGCAGTGAGTGGACCGACGGGTCGTGGGGGTGGGAGGTAATTGGGCTGGCCACCTGTGCCGGCAGGATTTGTCTTCGTAGATGACTCTACTCTCTACCAATAATTCTTTTCTTGTTTTTCTCACTCAGGAGTTAGACAGAAATGTTCTGCCAGTTAGCAATGTAGTCAGACAGTCTGAAGACAGTTACAGCAATTCAGTTAGTAAGAATCAGTTGTGTAGTAATGTAAAGGTAAAGGTAAAGGTTCCCCTTGACAATTTTTGTCCAGTCATGTTCGACTCTGGGGGGCGGTGCTCATCCCCGTTTCCAAGCCATAGAGCCAGCGTTTTGTCCGAAGACAATCTCCCGTGGTCACATGGCCAGTGCGACTTAGACACGGAACGCTGTTACCTTCCCACCGAGGTGGTCCCTATTTATCTACTTGCATTTTTTTGCATGCTTTCGAACCGCTAGGTTGGCGGGAGCTGGGACAAGTGACAGGCACTCACTCCGTCGCGTGGATTCGATCTTACGACTGCTTGGTCTTCTGACCCTGCAGCACAGGCTTCTGCAGTTTAGCCCACAGTGCCACCACGTCCCTTCTGTAGTAATGTAGCCACGAATAAGTTAAACTCAGCTACGTAACCAATTAATTTTTTTACAGAACACTGTTTTTGATCTGTGAAGAACTGTGAGTAAATGGAACCCTTTTTTTCTTTTCTTCTCCAGTGTCTTTGTGCAAGTTATTGAGTTAAAAAATACCAGCTGAGAACTAAGCAATAAGGGGTGGTCTACTGAGGAGTGACTTGAAGCTAATCCTGTTCTGTAGATCTCTGAACTTTTATCTTATGTATAGCTATAGGATTTTAGGCATAAATTTCCACACTCTACCAGCAATTTCAATCTTCACCTCGGTAGCATTTGGCTAGAATTTTCTATCCAACTCTTCAAACAAAGTCATGTTAAATAATCTGAATGTCCTCTACTCATGATGCATGCTTTTCAAACACAAAGTTCCTGTTTGGCTGAGGGGCTGGGGAAAAGGCATCAGAGAAGCTTCCCCCCCCCCCCCCGAACTATGACAGAATTATTAGGTAGGTTTTGCTCTATTTGTAGTGCATAATGTCCAAAGTCTCATTGCATTTTCAGTTAAAGCCTGCTATTGGAGATGATGTTTGGTGTCTGAAACTTTCCGACAATGTCCCCTTAATTATTTGTCTTGTGATTGCCAAGGAAATCATTACAAGAATTCAGTGGCAGCTTTCCAAGGTTGCATTATAATGACGTTTTTAAAAACCAAAAGAAAAAAGAAAGCTGCACTCTTGGTAAAAGGCTAAATTGTTGTCTTATTGGATCATTACTGCTCTATATGTTTGGCTGATGAACACTATTTTTTCAATGAGAAAATGATTAGGCTGCTACGTGAGTCTGCAATGATTTGCTCAAGACAGAAAGCAGCAGAGGGAACTGTGTGACAGAGGATCTTAATTTTCTCATTTGAACTAGAAAAAGGAAAAGAAAGCATTAGATTAGCAAATCAATCTACGACTGGCTGATATCTTTATCTTCGTATTCAATATAATATTTCAGCTTTCTTTAAGAAAGAGTACTGAATTCTTTCCAGTCCACAAATAACAGATGTTAACAGTTTTCACAGCACACTAAATAGAAATTTGCTGGGTCCCTTGTTTTTGACTCAAGCTTTGTACGTTGACACCTTTTGCAATTTTATGGTGCAGAAAAGAGGTAAAATATTGCTTGCGTTCAGCAAATGAGACACCAAAACATTCATATAAACAGAAGACAATAACAATAGGATAGCCAATTCAGTCATGAGGATGCACAAGGTTAGAAGTACATAGGAGCATAACAGGATTCTTAGCTAGTTCTTCAGGGAATTCTGTTTATGCTAATACATTGAGTTCTCCCTTTGGACTCATAATAAATGGTATCCTGATCATCAGATGTCTATTTTTAACTCATCTCCTCAGCATATTCTTCCTTTCATGCTATATCAAATGTTGTGTATAATCCTCTGTGTCATGGCCCAACACTAGTCTAGTCTTCACCAATTCAGCTCACATTTTTGTTCAGCCTTCTTAAATGTTTTCCCCCATGATCTTCCCCACAGAATCCTCTCATCCACAGAACTCACTTACTTTCTATGTCATTACCTCTCCTTCTTCCATTACCAGATGAACCTTAATATGCTCTGCTTACTGGAGAGGAAACAACAGCTGCTATTTGCACTGGCATACAAGTGAACGTATGGGACATAGTGCCGCTGCGGGTTAAACCGCAGAAGCCTCTGTGCTGCAAGGTCAGAAGACCAGCAGTCGTAAGATTGAATCCACATGACAGAGTAAGTTCCTGTTGCTTGTTCCAGCTCCTGCCAACCTAGCAGTTCGAAAGCATGTAAAAATGTAAGTAGATAAATAGGTACCACCATGGTGGGAAGGTAACGGTCTTCTGTGTCTAGTTGTGCTGGTCATGTGACCACGGAAACTGTCTTCAGACAAACGCTGGCTCTATGGCTTGGAAATGGGGATAAGCACTGCGCCCTAGAGTTGGACACGACTGGACTAAATGTCAAGGGGAACCTTTACAAGTGAACATGCAGTAGGCACCTTGTTGTTATATGCCATCTGTTACATAACAGCACTGATGTTACCTGTCTGTCATGGGTTTGGAGGGAAAGTTCCATCCTATGGGGAGTGGAAGGCGGGACATCAGGAGGAGGGGCTGTACTGTATAAATATGTGATGCCTGTGTGGTGAAGAGGAGATGCTGAGACAGACTGTGAGACACTGGGTTGGGACGAAGCAGCAGCTGGGGAAGAAGAAGCTGTTGTGGGAGTCTGGGTGTCTGACAGGGTACTACTGTGTGTCAGAGTACCAGCCTGAAAGGTTCAGGGGTCTGTTGGTTAGCCAGAACTGATGGGTTCAGGGTCTGTGCTTTAAGTTAAAGGTTCTAGGTGAACCAAACTGTATGCTTGTGTGTGTGAGAATAAGCCACGTTACTTTATTTTATTCACCTGATTGTTTTATTTACCCTGTTTGTATTTAAAATAAACCTTATTCTTTTGTTGTTTAAAAATCCATCCCTGGTCTGTGTGACTTATTATAGGGAATGGTTGGTGGCAGCTTAGTAACTGTGTGATAGATCCCAGTAGGTCTGGGTTTGTCACATTGATTGGTGTCCAGCGTGTGGGATACGACTGGTCCAGTTGTCCAGCGGTCCAGCAAAGCCTTGGCAGGTGTGCCCAGAGCAAGGGGGGTCTAGTCAGGGACAGTCTGAGGCGCGTAGGTAATCTTCTAGGTGTACCTCACGGGGAGGTGCGCTAGTAGAAGAACGTGCCAACTGGGGAGACTTAGATTAAGGTGCTCTGAGGCAGCCTAGTTTTGGCGGGAAAAGCTGAGGAAAAACTGCGTAGCAACAGCGAGCTAGCTTGCCAGCTGAGAGGCCCAGCAGAGGGGGGTAGGCTCTGACTCGATACTGTTGCAACTTTAGTGCTGAAGAACAGCAGCAATCTCTAGGGAGAGCTGGTTCTGAGGTAAAAGGAAAAAAGTGGTCGTTTTATTTTGAGGCTTGACTTTTTAAAGCAGCCTGTTCTGAGGGGGGGTATGCCCTTGACTCGAAGCCAAGTAGCAGACATGAGTGAGGTGAAAGACCCCCAGATTGACCAAGGTTCTGAGGATGAATTTGGCTCAGTGCAAGGTGACAGCACAGGAGAGCAGGACCCAGAACTCAGAAAAATACTCCTAGCCCAACAGCATGAACTGAGGGTGAGGGAAATGGAGGAAAGATTAGAGAGAGAAAGAAGAGAGGAAAGGGAGAAACAGAGACAATTTGAATTGGCATTGGAGAGAGAGAAAATGGCGTTTGAATTAAGAAAACTGGAACTGATGAACCAGAACAATAATAATAATAGGGATTCTGAGGGAGGCCAATTGTCTAAGGCTGACCTGAAGAAATTCCCTGTGTACCACAAGGGAGATTGTCCTGAGGTGTTCTTTTCCTTAGTGGAAAGAGCGTTTGTGGACTTCTCAGTAAGGGAAACTGAGAAGATGACCATCATGCGGTCTTTAATCAGTGGTAGCCTGGCTGAGGTTTATGCCGAGATGCCTGAGGAATTGATGAAAGATTTTGCAGAGTTTAAAAAACTGGTGTTTGCCAGACATGGGATAAATGCAGAGCAGCTGAGACAAAGATTCAGGTCCCTCACCAAGAAACCAGAACAGACTTTTACCCAAGTGGGGGCCCAATTGGTGAGGCTGCTTGAGAAATGGCTATCGCAGGAGGGAATAGAGACCTATGAGCAGCTTAAAGACTTGATAGCCCTGGAACAGTTCTATTCAGTCCTGCAGGGGGAATTGAAATTCCAGGTGAGGGAAAGGAAACCGAAATCTGTGGCAGCAGCCGCAGAAATCGCGGATTTTATCTCCCAAATAAGAAAGCCCTTGGGTGAGGGGAAATCTGTAGGTAAACCCAAAGAAACCTACAGCAAGTACTCTCAGGGACCAGGGAAAAGCCAGCAAGGGGGAGGGGCCCATGGTGAAGGGAAGCCCTCAGGCATGAAACCAAGCCCTCAGAATTTGGAGGGAAAACCGAAACAAGAGGAGAGAGAATCCAAATACACTAGAAAATGTTATTTCTGTCAGGGAAAGGGTCATCTAATCTCAGAGTGTGAAAAATTAAAGCAGCTAAAAGGAATGGTGCCTCAGAATTCTAGTGGGACCAAGCCAAAAGCTGTGTTCTGTGTCCAGAAAGAGCAAGGCTCAGTGTCACAGAGGGAGCCTGTTGCCATGGCTACTCAGTCTGGGACAGCTGCCTCTGCTGATCAGGCTGAGGAAAATGGTCCTCTTCTGGAGGTAAAGCGCTGCTTGCTGATAAAAACAGATTCTCAGTTGTTTGAGACAGCAGGGGTGGACGTAGGAATACTTGACCGTCAGTATAGGGGGCTGCGGGACACTTGTTCCCAAGTAACCCTATGCCATCCAGATATCATCCCTAGGGAGTTTATAATCCCAAATGAGAGCATGAAGGTGGCAGGGATTGAGGGGCAGATAATCTCTCTGCCAGTAGCAGAGGTACCTGTCAACTTTCAAGGCTGGAGGGGAGATTGGCGGATAGCGATTTCATCGACTCTGCCAGCAGCCGTGCTCGTGGGAAATGACCTGGCTGAACATGTGAAACGGGTGCTAGTGATTACACGCTCACAAGCCACCACAGGGACAGTTCAGGGGGGTAATGATGAGCCAGAGACGGAAGCAGGTGGGGGGAGTTCAGAAGCTGTGGTGGAAACCTTAACCACAGACAGCAGATTTGGACAGGAGCAAAAGGCAGACGCCACTCTCCAAAAGTGTTTTGAACAGGTGACTGACGCCCAGCTAACACCTGAAACCCCAGTGAGATTTCTGGAGAAAAAGGGGATTTTATATAGAGAAACCCTGAGGAATATCTCAAAAGGGGGAGATGGGATCAGAAGTCAGCTGGTGGTACCTGAAAAGTATCGCCCCATGATCTTACAAAAGGGGCACTCTGACATGTTTGCTGCACACTTAGGAGTGAACAAAACACAGCAGAGAATAACACAGAATTTCTACTGGCCTGACATAGGGAAGCAGATCAGGGAGTTCTGTAAACAATGTGATGTGTGTCAAAGGCAGGGGAATAACCGCGACAGGACCAAAGCAAAGTTGTGCCCTTTGCCTGTGATTGACACTCCGTTCAAATGCATAGGGGTGGATATAGTGGGACCTTTGCCCAAGGCCACAAAGAGGGGGAACAGGTTCATCCTAACAATTGTGGACCATGCCACAAGGTATCCTGAAGCCATACCCCTGACTAACATTGAAACTAACACAGTGGCCGATGCTTTGGTGGGGTATATGTCCAGGATGGGATTTGCCTCAGAGATAATCACAGATTTGGGAGCATCGTTCACATCAAAGCTCATGAAACGCTTATGGCAGATCTGTGGAATTAAGCACAAGGAAACCACTGCCTATCATCCTGAAAGTAATGGGTTAACTGAGAAGTTCAATGGGACTCTAATGCGCATGATTAGGGCTTACTTGGCAGAGAATCCAAACAATTGGGACCAGAAGCTGCAACCCCTTTTGTTTGCTTATCGATCAGTGCCACAAGCCAGTACCGGGTTTAGTCCATTTGAACTTCTATTTGGGAGACGGGTGAAAGGGCCCCTTGATTTGATCAAACAAAATTGGGAGCAGATCACCCAGGATGACCCACAAGACGTTGTGACTTACATAGACACCTTGATGAATGACCTAAGGAGAAATCTAGAGCTGGCAGCAGAAAACCTGCAAGCTCAGAAGGTCAGACAGAAAACATGGTATGACCACAAAGCTAGAGAGAGGCACTTTGACCCAGGGGAGGAAGTGCTTTGGCTTAGGCCCTGCAGAGAGAATAAACTGCAGCTCAAATGGGCAGGACCATATAGGGTCATTTCCAAGATGTCAGACCTGAACTACCTAATAGAGCAGGAGGAGAACCAAGCAAGGAGGGTGGTTCATGTGAATGCCCTAAAACCCTACTACAGAGGGGAACAGAGGGTTTTATTCGCGATAAAAGCAGCTGAGAGTGAGGAAGCTGAATTACCCTTCTGGGAGGGTAGAGGGGAAGTAAAATACAACCCAGAGGAGGTAAAGATCAGTCCTGCACTCACCCAAGACCAGCAGCAAGAACTAAAAATGCTGCTTAGAAAATATCAACAGGTGTTTTCCAACAAGCCGGGGATAGTGAAGGGAGTGATGCATCGGATCCACACAGGGGATGCACCCCCGCAGGCAGTATCCCCATACCGAGTAACGGGACCCTATAGGGACAAGGTGCGGAAGGAGTTGGACGAAATGCTGAGGGAGAACATAATCGTCCCCTCTTCTAGTCCTTGGTCCTCTCCGATAGTCCTTGTGGACAAGCCTGATGGGAGCATTAGGTTTTGTGTCGATTACAGGAAATTAAACCGTGTAACCACTCCTGATGCCTACCCAATGCCCAGGCTAGACAACCTGATTGAAACCATAGGGGGTTGTCGGTTCATCTCATCATTGGACCTGGTAAAGGGATATTGGCAATTAAGAATTGATCCCAGGGATCAAGAAAAAACTGCCTTTTGCAGCCCTTTTGGTCTCTATGAATTTCGAGTCCTGAGCTTTGGTCTCAGAAATGCACCAGCCACATTCCAAAGGCTGATGGACCAGACCTTGGCAGGGCTCAGTGACTTTACAGTGGCCTACATTGACGACATAGGGATCTTCAGTAATACCTGGGAAGATCACCTGATACACCTGGAGTTAGTGCTGCAGAGGTTAAGTGCAGCAGGGCTAACAGTAAAGGCCAGCAAGTGTCAGCTGGGTAGCCCAGAAATAAAATACTTGGGTCACATGGTAGGGGGAGGAATGATAAAACCCCTGGAGGCCAAAATAGAAGCTGTTCGTGATTGGCCTAGACCCAACACCAAGAAAAAAGTCAAATCATTTCTTGGGTTGGTGGGCTACTACAGAAAGTTCATCCCGAGGTTTAGCGAGATTGCGGCTCCGCTGACCGATCTGACGAGGAAGAAGGCTGATGACCGCATCCCTTGGACCAGCGACTGTGAGGCGGCGTTCCAGAGGTTGAAGGAGGCGTTAATCAACTACCCTGTGCTGCGTGCTCCAGACTTCGACCGGGAGTTCATCATCTACACCGATGCATCTAACAGCGGGGTAGGAGCAGTTCTGTGCCAGGAGGATGAGAATGGTGACCAGCATCCAGTGTCCTACCTGAGTAGGAAACTTCAAAAAGGTGAGAGACATTTGGCAACCGTGGAGAAGGAGTGTTTGGCCATAGTCTACGCGATCCAGAAGGCCAAGCCTTACATCTGGGGAAGACATTTTATTCTGTGTACTGACCATTCACCATTGCAATGGTTAAAGACAATGAAAACCCACAATAGCAAACTTATGAGGTGGGCTTTAAACCTACAGGACTATGACTTTGAAGTGAAGGTGGTCAGAGGGTCAGTGAACTGTGTTGCTGACGCCTTATCAAGAAGACCTGAAGACTGAAGACGGCGAAAGAACATGGACTATATGTATATAATGAAAACAAAAAGTTAAAATGTACCTGGTTTTGAATTTGGTTGGTATTAATAAAGGTAAATTGATGTACTGTATATGGTAAAATGTTTAAATGCATATTTGCTATGGTTAACTTGGAGTGTAAGTATATGTAAGTATTATCTGGTATGTATAAATGTTGTTGTGTATTTTATGCAGGTTGTTTTTTTGGTGAAAAGCACTTTTAGCTTTCCCCCTACAAAACAACTTTTAAAGAGGGGAGGTGTTACATAACAGCACTGATGTTACCTGTCTGTCATGGGTTTGGAGGGAAAGTTCCATCCTATGGGGAGTGGAAGGCGGGACATCAGGAGGAGGGGCTGTACTGTATAAATATGTGATGCCTGTGTGGTGAAGAGGAGATGCTGAGACAGACTGTGAGACACTGGGTTGGGACGAAGCAGCAGCTGGGGAAGAAGAAGCTGTTGTGGGAGTCTGGGTGTCTGACAGGGTACTACTGTGTGTCAGAGTACCAGCCTGAAAGGTTCAGGGGTCTGTTGGTTAGCCAGAACTGATGGGTTCAGGGTCTGTGCTTTAAGTTAAAGGTTCTAGGTGAACCAAACTGTATGCTTGTGTGTGTGAGAATAAGCCACGTTACTTTATTTTATTCACCTGATTGTTTTATTTACCCTGTTTGTATTTAAAATAAACCTTATTCTTTTGTTGTTTAAAAATCCATCCCTGGTCTGTGTGACTTATTATAGGGAATGGTTGGTGGCAGCTTAGTAACTGTGTGATAGATCCCAGTAGGTCTGGGTTTGTCACACCATCAAGTTACCTCCAACTTACGGCAACAATAGGAATGACAGACCTCTAACATTACTTAATATGCCCTATCTTGTAGCCTAAGCAGAACTTAATTACACTTACATGGGTGAAACAAATGCTTATGTGAAAAGGTTACCAGACTCCTCAGGTATGTTGGTCTCTGAAGCAGACTTTTCTAAAAGGACTTTTCCCTCATTTCTTTTGAATATGAGTCCAGTTCCTTCTTCATGGCTGAAAACAAAGGTTGAGAAATAGTGAGCAGAGGAGGAATTTCCACCAAGAGGTCAGTGCAAATGTTCAGATAGAAGAGAAGGGGAGGGGGAAGGAAAAGGGCGGGAAGGAGACAGGGACCAAAGAAAGGAGTCTCCTTGTAGATACCACTCTAAGCCATCAGTGTGAGGTGGAAGTCCCAGACAGCTGCAGGATGAACAGTCAAGGCAGTGATGCATCACCACCACACCCACACCTGAAGAAAGCAGCATACAGTGGACCCTTGACTTACAGACGGCTTGACTTACAGACTTTTTGAGTTACAGACTTCTCTGGCCGCAAAATTTAGATTTGACTTGCAGACTGAGATTTGACTTACAGACCAGGAAAAAACCAAAATGGAACAAAAACGGCCTGTTACGGGATTAATTGGTTTTCAATGCACTGTAGCTCAATGGAGACTTGACCTACAGACTTTTTGACTTGAGAACCGCCTTCCAATACGGATTAATTCTGTAAGTCAAGGGTCCACTGTACTGCCTGGACTGTATTTTCCCTGCCTTCCCTGAACCTTTCTTGACCTAAGAAAAAAAGAAACAAAATATCCCCCTCTAGTGGTTGAAGAAGGAATAGCAGCTTCCCATTAATTTCTATGGACGGAAAAGAGCAGATACGGATCAAATGGTTTTCAATGCATTCCTATGGGAAATGCAGATTTGACCTGAGAACTTTTTGACTTGAGAACTGCCTTCCAATACGGATTAAGTTCTCAAGTCAAGACCCCACTGTAACAGGAAGTCCAAAACAGAGTTGGGGCACCATGGGGGCAAGTCACTCTGGTCTATGCCCCAATCTACCCCATCCCCATTACCTAGATGGTGAGGAAGACAATATTCATGAACTCCTTTACAAAACTCCTGATCTGGTCCTCCTCTTCTCATCGATATAGATCCAGGGCTGTTGGGACATCTCCACCTTCTGGCAAGATAATGAACAAGGTCTGTGAAGTTTTCACCAGTGTGATTCCTGCCTCCTCCCCCTTTACAAAAAGCCCTGCTGCCTCTCAGACTGTAGGCTGATCTCCCTTTGGGGCATAGACCCAGTGCCTCTTTTAAGTCAGCTAAGTAAAGCAGGGGGGAAAGCAACGTGTACTGCTTATATACCATCCAGTAGCACTTAAAGCACTCTCTTGAGTGGTTTGCAATTTAGTGATGTAGGCTACACATTGTCCCCCCAATGAACTGGGTACTCAATTTACCAACATTGAAAGGATGGAAGGCTTAGTAAACCCAGTCCATGAGCAGAATTTTGGCTGAAGTATTGCATTTTAACTACTGCACCACAAGGTACACAGCAATAGGTATTCTGAGACAATGTAAACACAGAGAGGTGTAGTGCCCCATTTTTGCAATCATAGCTGCTGGAGGGGGGGAAGTGCAACCACGATCATGGAAATGGCTGCAGGGTCCTTACACATATAGCCCACCTTATGGCCATAAAGGCCAGTAATGCATACGTGTTGCCACAATGATCATATCCAACTTTTATATGTTACTTTTAAGAGTAACATTCTATGGTGATTGGACAGTTATTGCTAGATGCATTGCTCCCTTTCTTATTTAAGGTACTAATTTTAAAGGGAGTTTTAAGGTACTAATTTTAGTCCTGCTTCTAGCTCCCTAGTAGGGTATCCCAGGGACCAAGCAGAAGGGCACTTCACCTCAAATTTGGGGGGCATAACCTTTCTTTCAGGCAGGAGCTGGTTGTACTCTCCATACACTGGTGGTCTCTGGAAAGGGTTTTGCCCACATTCCATCTTTTACTCACAGAATCTTACTGTACTTACCAAGCAAAACCATTAGACTACTAAAATATACGTAGGTTCATTGTCTTTGTACCTGGTCCAGAAGCTCCAGGTAACAGATGGTGGCCATCTGCTTTCTGGAAGATTTCTCTCCAGGACAGATAACAGTACTGTCATTGCTGGCCCACGTGCACTTGATTTTCCATTTGTTTTTGGGTTAAATTCAAAACCAATCTTTTAAGCCCTCGATGGCTTGGTCCAGAAGGGCAGGCTTCTACACATTGCACACCATGTTCAGCAAATATATCCCTGCTCTGTATAAGTGCCAGATGTGATGCAGTGTCAGTCACATCTCCAGCACTGGCAAAAATGATTCAAAAAATGTAGAATAACTGAAGATGGTGGTGCAATAGGGAGATTTCCTCATGGCTAAAATGGCATAGGATTGGAGTCCTGAACTAGGTTCTCTGTGCGGTGTTTACTCTTTGCTAGACTATTTCTCAAGCTGAATGCTGAAGCATGATGTGTGATACTTGATGTACCCAGCTATTTCATAACCTTGGTGGTCATCAGGTTACTAGAGATTTTTAAAACCTTTGTAGTAAGTCCTGAACTGTGTTGGGGGCACCTGCTCCCCGATTTAGGCAATGCCACATGCCTTGATCATGATCCAACTATGTATCAAATTTGGATGGCTTCTTCCTTTGTTATATGTTACAGCATTTTACAACTTTTTTTAAAAAAAAACTACAGTACCTTCAATCACTTTCTGAGGGGTGGTTTACTGCCGCAAAAAACAAAGTCTTGCTGCCACATTTTTAAAATATCTTAACAGGCAGAGGTTACAGACTTGGAGTACATCTTCTGACATTCCATCATATAATATCAAACTTCTTTTTATTTTGGATTTTCTGACAGGCACCCCATGCCTATTTTAATGTGGGCAGCCTTAGGAATGCAGGCTTGTATTTTTCAAATGAAAATAAAAATAATAATTGAAGTTGCATATTATTAAAATGTATGCACATACATTTTTCGAACAACAGTTAAATATTTTAGGGGCGTACTTTGCCATTTGGCAAGCTTGTGACATCTCAAGAATGCCTACCTCTCTCTTGGTCTCTCTCTCTTTCTTCTTTCTTCTACGGGCATTTTGAGGACAGTTCATCAGTTTTGACATGGCTGGCTATTAACTGGAATAAGGCAACAATCCAAAGAATGCAACATTTTAAAGCTGCTGTAGATTACTCAGTGTAATACCATTTTGCATTGAAAGTAATAGTCCCAGATGAGATCTGACTGACAACACTGATCCTTCACATTTGTGAGGCCATTCATTACACAATTCCAAATAAGATTTTCACTTAATGCTGGCAAGATCGGATAATTCTCTCACTCTTGAGTTGGAGCCATTATTTGCACAGATTTACATAATACCCTGATTATGACTTTCAATTATTGTATAAGCACAAAAATCCATTAAGCCAGCTTGCAAATCTCACGAAAGCTGAATGGACAAAAAATACACTTCAACACATTGTTTCATTTTTCTGTTGTTCACTGCTATTTTGGAAACAGAAAGAGAAAACTATTGTTAAAATCTTGTCAACAGCTCAATCATATAATACATAATACACATACATAATTGTAACTAACATGATAGCAGCTGTGCAAAGCTTATTTTTGCTTCTCATTGTTGTTAACAATCATAGTATAATTGAGTTGGAAGGAGCCTATAAGGGTATCAAGTCCAACCCCCTGTTCAATGCAGGAATCCAATTCAAAGCATACCTGACAGATTGTTGTCCAATTTTCTCTTGAATGCCTCCAGTATTGGAACACTCACCAACTCCTGAGGGAATTGGTTTCATTGTTATGTTGCTCTAACAGTTAAGACTTTTCCTCCTGATATTCAGCCTAAATCTGGCTTCCTCTATTTTGAGCCAATTATTACATGTCCTGTACTCTGGGAACTCTTAAAAATTAAGTTTCCTTAGTCATGCCTTAAAACTTTGCTTTTCACTAGAGGAATAATTTTTCCTCATTCTTCCTTGATAATATTTCTTGTCTCATTCCATAGTTCTTCAGGTTCTGGATCAATAAAGTTTTATAATACAAATTTCTTTCTTTCTTTCTTTCTTTTTTTTGCATTATTCTTGTCATGAGTGCTTCCAAAGACCTGGACCCAGAAGGGTTAACTGTGGCTGAAGAGAATGTGGAGAGATCAGAAACACCTGAACCGCCTTCAGATTCTCCCTCCACAGCAGACAGGCTTTGGGGCAGGCTTTGGGAAAGACTTAGGACAAGAAGATCAGAGGATCGCTCAAAGGCTTTCCACAGAGACCTACGTTCATCTAGTCCTGAGTATTAGCAGGATAGAAAGCTTTCCAGCAGCTCAAGGAGCTGTTTCATTATAAAACAGCTTCCAGTGAAGCCAGAAACTTAGTGGAAGCAAAGAGTCAAAACCTTGGCTTGCATCGACGCTCCTTGCATTGTGTTCCTGTCTCTGAACTCTGGACTTTGACCCTGGACTGCACTGGTATTGGACTCTGGACTTTGGCCCTGGACTACGGTAGTATTGGACTCTGGACTCTGGACTCTGACCCTCAACTACACTGTGTATCGAACCCTGGACTTTGACATTGGACTTCATTCTGTAAGTTGGTTTCTGGACTTTGGCTTTGCATTCTTGATATCTCTGACCCTGGACTGGTTTATTGGACTTCGGCTATTGTAACCCCGGGAACGTGACAATTCTTTAAATTCTTCAAGAATATCCTTTAAATTACATTTTGGCACTACACTTCTTTTACTGTTGTTCTTCAGCTTTAGCCTAATTGAAATGTGAATTAAAGAGGGAATTTTACATCAGTGGAACTAAGGAAGAATTTATAGTCATTTTAGATGTCCCCGTCTGCTATTTATTCTTTCCCTAGAAGTAGGTTTCAGCTTCTAATATCAGCTTTTATTGTACATATGTTTTAATATACTTGTTGTCTTTTATCATTGTTTAAGTGTCAGGGGAAAAAACTTTACCTAATTTGGCTTAATATAAAAGTAATAAATTAACTGAGAACCAGTGTACTGTAGTCGAAAATTACTAGACTGAGGTGCAGGAGATCTGGTTTCAAATCTGCACTTTTAAATGCAAACTTATAGGGCTGAGGATGGCACCGGTAAAACCGCTCTTCAAATCTCTCAGGTGCCTTGGAAATGCTCTTAAATTGGAATTAACTAGACGGCACATAACTAGAGATGGACACAATCAATACTATGAACAAAAAACCCCAGTGAATCAGGCTGGTTTGTAGTTTGGTTCATAGTTCAGTTCGTGGATTCCATTTTGCTGAAATGAAATGAAGCACTGAAAAGAGGAGGGAAAGAAACCTGACAAGGAGAAAATGATAGAATGGACAACGTGATGTTTTCTAATTGTTAGTATGAGCAGCTCCCTGTCTGGAAAAGTTTCTCCCTAATTTCATGGGATTGTCTAGCTTTTGAACCCATATTCATCCAAATATGTTAATTCATGGTTGACTTTTTAGGCTTGCTCACATGAGTACTCTTTTCTCCTCTGGCCCCAGTCCACCAACACAATTGTAAAACGGGACATTTTATTTAAAAGAAGAAAAACAGGCATGTAGTAGTTGTTAGATATGGCAAGTAATTATCAGCTCTGAATGAGCTTGGAACAAACAATGTGAAATTTATCTGCTTGCACAGAAGTTACAAATTATAACATTTATAATGATGGCGGCATTAGTGGTGATCATGTTGAGTACAATGATTATAACTTCCTGACCATATAGATTTCAGTCCTTCCTAAAGTAGCATTGGGCCCACAAACCACGGCTTCAGAATTCTCAGGAAATCTGCAAGCTTGTCCTTCTCTAACAGAGAACTAATGAACAAGTTTCATTTGTCTTACCGTATTTGCCGGCGTACAAGATGACTTTTTGGGCCCAAAAACATGCCTCCAAGTGGGGGGGGTCGTCTTGTACACCGGGTGCACTTCATTTGGGCTCGCTCACCTGCCATCCGCCCATTTCCCTTTTCCTCCTCCTCCTGCTGCTGCCCCCCTCAGCCTCTTGCCCTCTTCCTCACCCTTGGCCAGAGCATGCCGCTGGGCTGCCCGCCGCCCCACGTGCTCTGAGCCAGCGGCTCGCCCGCCACCTGCCCGTTTCCCCGCTTCTTCCTCCTCCTCCTCCTGCCGCCGCCCGCTCAGCCTCTTGCCCTCTTCTTCGCCCTCCCGCTGCTGAGCCAGCGCGCTTGCTCGCCCACCACCACCCCATTTCCCCTCTTCCTTCTCCTCCTCCTCCTGCCTCCGCCCACCCAGGCTCTTCCTGTTGGGGGGGGTCATCTTATACAGCCGGTTGCCTTGTAGGCCAGCAAATACGATATATATTTTTGTGGAACTTTATTGATAACACCCTGTTCCATGCCTAGGCATACTTCTATGGTCTTGCAGTTAAAGAACAAACACTTTGGTTCACTAGTTAATTATAATCCTTAACTGGCTAGTGAGATACATCACTTATTGATAAAGAAAAAGATTATTATTTCCTTATTCAACACAGAAAATAAAAGTGCTATGAAAATTACATACAACATAGATTACCCTAAGTAACAAACCTGAAAGGTTTCAAAAGGGTAGGTACATATATATGGGATTACTAAAGGTTTTGTAGAAGAGAATAGTTTATTTCCATTCCCCTAGTCCTGCAACTTTTTGAACAGTTTGCATGAAAATCATAGACATACACATCACAAACCTCCTCCCAGGACAAAAGGCTACAGCATTTCTGAGGAACAAAGGCAGAGACCAAGAAATTATGATGTTACTTAACATAATTTTAATAGTGAAATGCATTGGCTTTATGAAACAGGAAGCAATAGCCAAAGTGTCAGTCCTTCTTCCAAAGCACAGCAGCTTGAGAGCCTTTACTCTAATTTTACCAAGGATTACAAAGTAAATTATCAGTGACTCAACTCCATGCCTCTCATCACCCCTCTTTTATGGTGGTTGTTTAACAGAGACAAGTTGATAACATCTGCATTAGTTGAAGGTTCCCATATTTCTTGTGAATTGGGCTGAATCTGAAAGACATCTGAACTTTCTTATCTCTGCTTTGTTCATGGTTTATTTTGTTGAGGAGGTTTGTTCAGGGAATAGAATTACAGTGGGGTCTTGACTTGAGAACTTAATCCGTATTGGAAGGCAGTTCTCAAGTCAAATATGCATTTCCCATAGGAATGCATTGAAATCCATTTAATCCGTATCTGCTCTTTTCCGTCCATAGAAACTAATGGGAAGCTGCTATTCCGCCTTCGACCACTAGAGGGGGATATTTTGTTTCTTTTTTTCTTAGGTCAAGAAAGGTTCAGGGAAGGCAGGGAAAATACAGTCCAGGCAGTACAGTACCAGGCAGTCTGAAGACTGTCTCCCAATCCACTCTCTAAACACTGGGAGGAGTGAGGAAGCAGACAGGCACCCTTTTCACTGGCCAACAGTTAACTGAAAGTTCACTTTTTGCACTTTCCCTGCCTCCCACGTGGGTTTTTTTCAGTTCTTAACTCAAATCTAAGTACTTAACTCAAGTCAATATTTTCCTATGAGAGCGGTTCTTAAGTCAAAATGTTCTTAACTCAAGCCGTTCTTAAGTCAAGACCCCACTGTAGCACTCTTGAGCTTCCTAAACTTTCCCTGAAGAAGCACTGTTGAAAAAGTAGCTTTTAGAATTTCAGTCTAGACATTTATCATAGTAAACTCCACTCTTCCTTGAAATGATTTGCCCCATTTAGAGTCAGTACCCCAGAAGGATCACTTTTTCCTATGTTGTGTGTTGTATCATGTCATGCTACCAGATGAAAGTCTATTCTCTATGTATATATGTAAATAGACTAAGTTGATGTTTTACTCTCTGTGTCATAGTATCTCTGCTAACCAATATCTCCTTACTCCACTAATGTTATGAGAATACACATTATAATCAAAATTCTCAACAAGGGAGTATTATGCTAAATTATTCTTCTGAATAAAAGAAAGGAAAATGTAGTTTTCTCTGTTGTAACTTCATTCACTTGTAAAGCATTGCATGAAATTCTGTAGTGAAATCATTTGTTGATAATTATCATTCAACAATGAATAACAGGAAGTTTCAACACATAAAATTTAGCTCTCATTCTTCTGAAACTCTTAGCTTCTATTTGAGGTCAACATCTGAATTTAGCAGCACCTCAGAGATTTTGACCATAATCCTGCAAAAGCTTACCATAGAGTAAGCCCACTGAACATGTGAACCATGCTCCTGAGGAAATATGCATAGATTACACAATCAAATCCCAATGAAAGGATGAGAGAATAAATTGAAGGCATATTAAGTTCTTGCTTCATGTGTTTTAAAGCCTTGCTTTTAAACTATATCTTTAAACCAGTAAGTTATAATCTTTATTGCTAAAGGTAACTGAGTAGTAGCCTCGTCTGTGTTGAAATAGGACACTTTATTTTATTTTATTTTAATTCATTTCATTTCTATCTTGTTTGCCTCAGGTTACAGGAGCCCTTGCAGCCTCCAAAATAATTTATAAAACCAATACAATGAAAATCACGTTGGCCAAAACCTTGTTGCTTAGTGTAGTGAATTGCACTAGACTAGGTCAATCGAATTAATTGGGATCTCTTTAGTCCAGGCTTGTCCAACCTGCGGCCCGAGGGTCAGCTCATAATGCGGCCCAGTGCAATTTTTTATTTTAAAAGAAATTTCAAAGTTTCAAGTTACACTGCCGCCACTTGCGGCTGGAATGTGGCTGGGGCATGTCACAACAGTAGAGGGGGAGAGAGGGAAGGAAGGAGTGGGAGGGGAGGGGACACGGGGGCTGCGTGACTGCATTTTGCCATCCCCGTCAATAGGTGGATCCCCTCCCGGCCCCATAAAGCTGCCAGAGTCGAAGCTGGCAGCCCCTGCTGTCTGAGATCGCAACTGCCGGTAAGCGCGCTTGGAGCGGGGCTGCGGAGGATGGCTAGGGCTGCCCCCTATGCGGCCCAAACCAAATTTATGTGCGGCCCAAACCAAATTTTCATCTTCTAATGTGGCCCAGGGAAGGTGAAAGGTTGGACACCCCTGCTTTAGTCCTTTGTGAGTTCTATTGATTAAATGAGCTTACTCTAACAATGACCTAATATGCTAAAGTAAGTTGCTGTTAGAGTAGGCACATTTGAATCAATGGAACTTACAGAGGAGTTGACTCACCATATCCCCATTGTGTCAATGGGTTATTATTCTAGTGTAGTTTACTACAATGAGCAGCAGGATTTGGTCATTAAATTGTAATATTAAAATACAATTAAACATGCATTATTAAAAAGATGTGATTTAAAACAAAATGAAATACTGTAGAAACACATTAGCAAAGAGTGAAAAGTGCCATAGCTCTATTATAAGCTCCTTTGTCAGTAGCCTACATAGTTGACAAAAAGCCTGCCTAAACAGAAAGATCTCTGGCAGCGTTTCTACTAGGTCTCTACTTAGCCTCCAGAGGAAGGGAGTTCTGCAGCCTAGATGCAGCCAGTGAAAATGCTACCCCGTGTATTCTCATCAGCTGTGTCTGTGTTAGCAGTAGGACTACAAGAAGGGTCTCCCCAAGAGTGTGAAAACTCAGTAAGGCTCATATGAGAAGATGCAATCCTTCAGGGAGTGTGGACACACAAAAAATGTCGCTCTGTGGAAGCCACAGAGGATGCAACTACATTGGCAAATAATGTGGGAAATGCTCCAGAATGCAGATTCACATTATTTTCCATTGACTACATAATGTGCAAATCATCATGGATCCATGCCCCCCCCCCGCCAACTGTTGCTGGGGCTTGTACTTTTTAAAGAATCAAATGTGTTCATATTGGTTCAGGTGCTGTGACCACATGAGCAACCCCCAAAAAGCCATTCTATTTGATGCCCTTGCACCCAGCTACAGCAACAGTGAAAAAGGCAGTTCAGTAGGAAAACTGTATGCTGTCTGAATCCCCTTCTCCACAAACCTGGTGCCAAGATCTGTATTCTTTGTACTTTTCTATTCTTTTTTTTTTTTTTTTTTTTTTTTGCTGCCTTTTTAGAGGCTTGCTAGAGCAGCTAGGTGACCAAAGGAATAGGTAGAGAGAGGCGAGAATGTTATCAATCAGCTTTGTTTCTAACTGGTTAAGGTAGCATATTCTATCCATTTCTTCTACAAGTCTGAAGGGCCAGAGTAAAGCAGAGCTACCTTAGCCAGCTGCAAATAAGGCTCTCTGCTGACTCTTCTATGGTTGGATGAAGCAAATTAACCTGGGAAATCCAACTTCTTGGTCCAACTTCAAAGCAGATCAATTCACATTTTTCCTGCTGTGTAGTTACACACAGAGATTGAAAATATCACTTTTAAAAAAACTGCATCTCCCCAGATTTTCCACCCAATGAGACGGCTGCCATGCTGGCTCGGGGATTCAGGCAATTATAGTGTAACCAAAAAAATAAAAATAAAAAATAAAGGCAACCTTTTCAGTCTCTGGGAATCAACAGGATGCTAAACAAACAAATATTGAAGGAGTCCAAAGGTTTTCAAGACCAAAGCTGTAATTTAAACATTTGGTTTCCTCTTGAACTACTTACTTGCAGGCAACATTTACAGTCCATAAATGCTACCAATTAAAGAGTTACTACTGAGAGCAAGCATTTGTTTACAAAATGAAGAAGCAGCAAGGTGCCAGAGAAGAAATCCTGTTTTCTGCTTGAAGGCTATGTTCTCTGTGCCGTACCAAACACAAAACAAACAACAAGAAAAGAGAATGTCTACAAAATAACAATTAAACAGAGTAAAGATGCATAATTAAACACAAGGTGAAATTTGATTTCCTGTTGAAATGCAAATTAATATTTATTAACACAAATTTAGATCCAGAAAGGTCTGTTTAATCAAGGTGAGAGGCAATTTTCATCACTTGCTCTTTCAGAAGATAAATATGTATGAGAAGATTAAATTCCTCGGTCATAACAAAGTTGTAAGAAATGCCATAAAATTATCCCCCAGCATCCCATAGATAATGCACCACTGCTTTTTCCTTTGTCAGAAAAGATGCTCTTGGACTCCGGTACATGTTTTGCATTGAAGCATGGGAAAAAATGAACCAAATTCACTTGCCTTGTGCTTACTTTCCAAGTTCCTCTGCAGTGGGTGAGCCAGCTCTTATAACGAACAAAACAGGAAACCATTATGTCATGCTGATTTAATAGACCAGGTTACTACACAGTAATTTATGCACAGTTGTTCTTCTGCCTTTGCATAATGGCACTTCAGTCCAAAATGAATGGCATTTTACAGTGCTTGGAATTCTTCCTTGCAGTCAAAGTAATGGAAATTATTCCAGGCTAGAGTTTAATTTGACCTCCTAGCAATCTATGTCTCATATGATTACTGTCATAAGAATGCTAAAAGAGTAATAAGACTGCAATCCTGTGCCCACTTACATGGGAGGAAGGCTTATTGAACTCAATGGCAGCTACTCCTGAATAGATTAATCTGGGATTGTACTGTAACAATATGGGTTAGTAACATGGTGACAGAACACTCAGTACTTTTGTTGTGTGTGTTTGCTGCTTTCACAGAAAATGACAAAGATTATTTTTAAACTACGCAAGAAATCAGATAGGAGTGAAAAGCTGCCAAAGGTGGAAAAGAAAACAAAGATAACAAATATGGAGGAGAGAAAATCCCCAAACTGTTCAGAAATAAAGATTTCATCAGCCCCAAAGATTTTTTGAAAGGGACATGTTTAACCATTTGATATAATGGAATCCAATTAGAATTTTTGAAAAAGACAGTGTGGTACCTTAAAGACTTACTGCTATATTTTAATGTAAACTTTCGTGGAGTACGTCCATGGCTACAACTTTGAAAACTACAATTAGAACAATTATACAATGTGAGGAAATTAAAAAGAAAATAAAAAAGTACTCAAAGTGTTGAAGACAGATAAAGTATATGCGTAAACAATTAGGTACATACTGTTGGAGCCATGGCTGGGCCATGCTTCGGTGGCACGGCTCGTCTTTGCCTCCATCCCCGGAAATTGCAAGACCTCTCAAGTCTCGCGACAGCATTTCCTGGCAGAGGGGGGAATGGCAGGTTATTTAAGGGCCGTTCCCCCTTCTCCTCTTCCTCTTCCTCTTCCTTCACTGGCAACGGTGGGAGAAGGAGCACGGCTGTCGGTTCATCTCCGAACTGTGTCATTGGCTTGTGTCCGGTTGAGTGACATTGGATGGGGGGGGCAGCATCGGCTCCCTCCCTGAGGTTTGCTGGGAATTTCCTTTTTTCATTGTTTTGTTCATTGTTTTTGTGATTGTTTATTGGGTTGGGGGACTTCTAATTTAGTGTGTGGTCTGCTTCTTATTGGCAAAGGGGTGACTGTGAAGGGGCACGAATTGGCTCATTGGGGCCCTACCTTCTAACAACTTGTTCTCCCTGGGACGAATTAAGCGGCTGCTGCCGAGACGGGCTGGGAAGCGATCTGATTGTTATGCAGGTTTATTTAACTGATCCTTAATCATTTGTTTTAGTATTGTTATATATATGTATGTATACATATACATATGTATACATATATACATATGTATATATGCATATATATGTGTGTGTATAATATTATACATATTATATATATTTCATAATAAATAAATAAAATAAAGGACATTTGCAGCTGGGCACCTTACTGCTGAGGTTTGAGGTGGCTGCATAGGCCATTCAGTAGCTTAATGGTTTGGCACTTTGCACCCCCCCATCCACCCCCCACCACTCCCCCCTTTTGTATTAGTTCAGTTCTGTTAGAGTTTGGGCACTTGATTTTGAATTAGGATACGTGTGGCAGTTGGGCTGAGCACGTTTTGTAGGCCAGCCATTTTCTTTCATCCAGGAGTCATAGGTCAACTCTAGTTATTGGGTGGCTCATAAATAAATAAATAAATAAATAAATAAATAAATAAATAAATAAATAAATAAATAAATCTTCATGACCCCATGGACCAGAGCATGACAGGCCCTCCTGCCTTCCACTGCCTCCCAGAGTTTGATCAAATTCATGTTGGTAGCTTCGAAGACACTGCCCAACCATCTCATCCTCTGTGATCCCCTTCTCTTGCCTTCACACTTTCCCAACATCAGGATCTTTTCCAGGGAGTCTTCTCTTCTCATGAGAGTGATTTAATTACTACCTATTAAATTTGAAGTACTATCAAAATTTATCAATAATCGATAATCCAATCACTTAACCAGCCAATTTATTTAATTATAATTATTCTAATACAGTGGTGCCTCGCTTAGCGATGCTAATGCGTGCAGAAAAAATCGCTGCTAAGCAATAACATGGCTAAGCGAAATAAAAAAGCCCATAGAAATGCATTGAAACCCCTTCAATGCGTTCCTATGGGCTTAAAATTCTAGAGACATCCAAGCGAGACTCTGACAGGTCAGTTGTTACACCAATATGCCAGCAGGCTGAGGAAAGCAAAGCGACACCGATTCTGGTAGCAGCGGGTTCAGCGGTGGTGGTGCATGGAGTTTTGGAAGCACGAGATGAGTCCAGGCTGGAATGCCAGTATGGTAGGGAAGAACCAATGGAGATGCTTCCTCTGGCCCATGAGCCAACCGTTGCACCGGACACTGCTTCACATCCACCTGTCTGGCCTTGGCCAGGCATGGGGCAATTTAGTTCCCCCTATTACAATCCATATGAAGGACAGAGTTTTCAGGCCTCTTGTTTCCCTTGGCCTGGTTCAAACGCACACATCAGCAACTGGGCTGCAGCCTACCCACAGGCTGCATTCCCGTCCCCATTAAATTTGATAGGGGACACTGGAATTTGGCCATACCCAGAGGTTCCAGACACCAGTTTTAATACGGTGCCTTTGCAAGTTTTACCAGAAGGGGATTACTCAGCGCCTTTGGGCAACCACCTCACCCTGGCAACTAAGGAAAAAATTAGAAAGAATATATGTAGACTTCTTTGACCTACTAAATAGAAATGTAGAGAAGAGGTATTTGGATAAGGAGGATGAGAAAGATAAGGCGAGGCATAGGAGGAAGAAGCCTGGTAGGACATCTCTCTTTAAATATCTAGATATAATCTATAGGGTTTATGAAGACTTCACGGGTCAAGCATGGCTTGCCTATGACGAATCATTCCGTGTGTGCAGTGCAATTCAACCTAACCTGCACTGGGATGAGCCCCTTCCTGGACTTTGCATGCAAACTATGATGCCAGCCAGGACCCATTTTGGAGATAGGTGCGATAGTGGGCATCTCATTGGGAAGAATCAAAATCCCCATGCTGGAGTGGGGCAGGTGGTTCAACCCCACCTGCTCTGCTGGGAGTAGAACTACAAGGGTGCCTGTTCCAGGAAGCCATGCCGTTTTAGACACAAGTGTTCGGTGTGTGGGAGACAGCATCCCAGTGCCTCTTGTTTCAGAGCTGGGGCCCAATGCCAGTGCAAGGGTCCAGGAGGAGGTTAAAAACCCAATAGCAGTGGGGGTGACCCTGGAAAAGGGCTCCAGCCCAATTAGAGTTACAGTTTTGAAAGTTTGGTTGCATGATTATCCCATTAGAGAGGTTGCCAGTTATTTATTGGAAGGTTTTAGGTACAGTTTTAGAATACCAACAGTTGGTGAGCATAAACCCTTCTTTGCACAAAACCTGAAATCCATCTGTGGCATGGAGGGTATTGTTCAGATGAAGATTGCTAAAGAAGTGAAAGAAGGAAGAGTATTAGGACCCTTTGTGATGCCCCCTTTGGAGACCTTGAGGAATTCACCTTTGGGAATAGTTCCAAAAAAGTCTCAAGGTGAGTTTTGATTAATTCACCACTTGTCCTACCTGGAGGGGGCATTGGTTAACAATGCCATCCCTCAGGAGCTTTGTACCGTGCACTATACCTCCTTTGATGAGGCAGTTTGCATGGTACGAAAGTGTGGTGTAGGGGTGGAGTTGGCAAAATATGATATAAAATTGGCTTTCAGGATTTTTCCAGTTCATCCACTGGATTTTGACCTGTTAGGTTTTCATTTCCAAGGATCCTTTTACATAGATAGAGCACTATCCATGGGCTGCTCTGTTTCATGCACAACATTTGAACGTTTTAGCTTGTTCCTTGAATGGAAGCTCAGGCGCAGGGTGGCTATCAGTCTACGGCCCATTATTTGGATGATTATATTTTTGGGGTGAGAAGAATTCAGGTAGGTGCAGTTTGATTCTGAACAATTTTCAATCAATGGAGAGTGGGCTCGAGCTACCTTTGGTGGAGGAAAAGACCGAGAGACCAGCCACGTATTGTGCTGGACATGGTGAAGCAGACATCTAGACTGCCTGAGAGTAAATTAGCCGACCTTAAGGGCAGGATAGCAGGGATGTTGCAGAAGAAAAAGGTGTCCCTGAGGGAGCTTCAGGAGATTGTGGGCCTAAACTTTGCTTGCAGAGTGGTGGCACCTGGTCGTGCCTTTTTTCGTAGGCTTTGAGTGGCAATGAAGGGCCTCAGTCATCTCTTGCATAGGACGAGAGTTGCGCATGGCATGAGGGAAGATTTGCACATTTAGAGTCAGTTCCTATCTGAGTTTAATGGAGTATCCTGGAGGGAGGACCTGACTCTTAAGGCAGACTTTCAGGTCCAGTCAGATGCTGCTGGTTCATTAGGGTTTGGAATCTATTTTAGGGGCAGTTGTTGTGCTGGTTGTTGGCCAAAAGAATGGCACTAGACCGGGAATACGAGGGATTTGACATTCCTGGAGTTTTTCCCAGTAGTTGGGGCATTGTAGCTCTGGGCGGAAGAATGGGCAAACTCTGTTCTGCGGTTTTGGTGCTACAATCAGGCAGTGGTTTACATCACAAACAACCTTACGTCACATTCAGATAACAGTTTAGCTGATGCATTATCATGCCAACAGATTGACCGGTTCAGGGAGCTAGATCCAGGAGCCAACGAGTTCCCAGAAATTCTTCCCCCAGAGGTCTGGCAAATTGGTGAGAAGATGCTGAAAGAGCAATAGGCTTGGCCTTAGCACCAAGGACATGGAAAGGGTACCTGGCCGTGAGTATAGAATTTGAGGTGTTTAGAAAGCTCATTGAATTGGAGCCAATGTGGCCAGCCCCAATTGAGCATCACAAAGCAATGCATTGTGTTTTTGAACAGGAAGGGATCTATAGAGGGCAGATTGTCAGCCCTAGCCTTTTATGCTAGGGTCCATGGTTATCAGGATCATTCTTCAGATTACCACATTAAAAAGATGATCGAAGGCTGGTCTAAGGAAAGAAGTAGGGTTAGAGATATAAGGGCACCTATATTGCCAGAGTTATTGGAAAATATGTATAAGCAATGGGAGGTGCTTTGTAGGTATGACTATAAAACTGTCCTATTTAAGGCAGCGTCTTTGCTGACATGTTTTGGAGCTCTTAGGATCAGTGAGATGGTGGCCACTGGGAAGGGAGACATCCAAATTAGTGTTACTGTGGCAGGATGTTTGTTTAGTTGCAGGGTCAATTCAGATTCATATCCGCCCATCCAAGGAAGATCAGTGTGGTAAGGGAGTTTACCTTATTTTAGGGTGTTGCCATGTGGAAGATCTTTGCCCACTGAAAGCCATAACATCATATTTGAGGATTATGGGAACCGGGCAGGAATATTTCTTTATTCATAAGGATAGTTCCCCACTGACAAAGTACCAGTTTTGGAGGCTGACAGACATGGCACTCAATAAGGTAGGCATGCAGGGATTGAAATTTGGCACACACTCTTTTAGAATTGGTGCTGCATCTACTGCAGTGGCATTGGGATACCACACAGATAAGATTAAGTGGATAGGTTGGTGGTCTTCTGCTAATTATTGTAGGTACATCAGGACATTCCCTAATATCTAGGTAGGGGCCTGGTCTTGTTTCTCTCATTGCAGGTTCCGTGGCACCGGTGGAAAGAAGGCACATCATGATTGTTGGCCATAGTTACATTTTTGGGCAGCACACCACGCTGCTACATCCCCATGGGGGAGTAGTCTGGGCCTTGGAGCTAGAGTTCATATTGAATGGAAGGGCTTACACAGAATGCTGTGGAGCCAGATGTGTTGAGTCGTTATTTTCGGTCAACACCCCCCAGACGTGTTGGTCATACACCTGGGTGGTAATGATCTGGCCAGGCATGGTGGAAAAGCCTTAATTCTTGATGTGCTATGAGATATCAAGTGGTTGAGGGCCACGTACCCTGCACTGAGCATCATTTGGTCGACCATCATCCCTCGATTGATTTGGAGGGATGCGCGGAATTTTTCACCCATTAACACTGCATGGAGGAGTGTTAATAGGGAGGTCTGCAGAGCTGTCTGCAGCGGCCTTGGATCGGTGATTGGTCACCAGAGGATCTGCTTGGATAGGCCTGAATTTTTTCGGCCAGATGGAGTACATGCTGGTTTGGATGTCTTCCTTGAAGACATCAAGGGGAGCCTGCTTTTGATAAGCTTGATGGTGGGCATGGGACTTAGCATGGCTAGCCCCTATGCTGTGGTGGGTAGTGCGGATAAAACAGGTTTTTTGGTGAGTCCCATACCTATCTCAGGTAAGGTATAGTTTATCTGAACTCCCAGCATTGCGGATCATGTGATTACAGTGTTTGGGGGGAAAGATGCTCTGGGGCCACACCCAGACCAACAGTCAACAAGGAGAGGGTTGCTTGAGGTCCGGGGTGGTCAAATTTAGGCTGGTCAGGTTAGCGCTGTCTTTATGGCAGCGAGAACCAAGGGCCAGGGACTTGCCCATTGGTTTTTAGGAGGTCCGGGGGAACCTCCATGCTTAAACCTGATTCTGCACTACAGCAGGACCCCCCCTTTGCCAAAGGATTGGCAATATTGTTTATTCAATAAAGTATGGCCTGTGTTTAATCTGTAATCTTGGTCTCACATCTTTATTCTGGGGTAGGGGGACAATAAAAATATACACATTTTCCTCGATGCAATCAAGAATACAATTAAATAATTGCTAAAATATTTAATGGCAACAGAGTGAGATGCTAATCTTTGTCTTGTCTAGTTTGTTGTGGAAAAAAGTGAAACCAAAAGGTAAGGTATCTGATACAATCTGCTTCAGTGCCTTTTCCCTGTCAATGACCAACCAATGTTCTTTTATTGGCTGGTAGAAAATTCTCTGTACCCTCCTTTACCTTGTGTGATCCCAGCTGTGATTCCCACAATCTTGGAGTGATCTAACATGTGTTTGAATTTGCTGTGGCTAAAAGTCAAACCAGAGATACCAACTGCTTCTCTAGCTACTGGTCCATTTCCGAAAACAATTCAGAGTGCTGGTTTTGACCTGTAAAGCTCTATATGCTCTAGGGAGTCAGGCTTTGGATCTGCAGGAGAGCTAGGGAAGATTAATGTAGCCTTAGCATCAAACTAGCCATTAAAGGGAAAACGCATTTCTTGCAATAAACCTGTTCTGGCCTCCCATAGTGGGGTTCAAGAATCTTGGGTTTACCTTCCAACAATCACTCACAAAGCAAAGGATGCTAAACACAAGACACATAGGCATGGAAAATCATGTGCTATGACAAATAGACATCTTTCAGCACTTGAAGGGGGAATTCTTCCAAAACTTTGCTAAACACATTGTCCAATGTAAGTTTAATGCCCTTTGCAGTCATTAAGGAATTCCATGATGATGAACATGGTTAGGCGAAAGATCAGTTCTATCTCTTTCCCTGTCACTTACTCATGCAAGCAGCAATGAGCTTCCCAAGTGATTTGTTGATTTGTTTCTGTTTGTTCTTTGTTCATAATGTTAATTTATATCCCAGCTTTCTTCCAAGAGGGATCCAAGGCAACTTTAGGTGTGAGCAAGAACCCAGATTTCCCTAGGTTCTTGCTTGCATCTATCACCTTCATATGAGCAGAAACCAGCTTGCATGAGCAAAGCGATGGTGGAGGGAGCAGGGCTGGCCATTCCTGTCTAACCATGTTCATCATCCTGGACTGCAGGATAATTGAGTAAGCCTTGTGTTCTGTCTGTCTCCATTAATAGGTTTTTAAACATTCTTCTCAAAGTGTACTGTATGCCAGACACCCTGAAGATTGCTCTGGTCCTCACTTTCCAGATACCAAGTGTTCAGCAATGCAATGCAGGTTACAGAACTAATGGGTCATTTTCTGCTCTTCAAAATTCCTACATCTCAAGTTGAAAAGCTTTGACGGCCACTCAAAATGCTTGTTTGCTAAGTAGCAGTAATGGAGGCAATACAGATTCAGCTGGTAATTCATAGAAACAGCATGGTGAGTATCCAAAATCTCATTTTAAACAAAAAACACAGCAGTTGGGAAATGATGGCAATGCCTTTATGTTAACTAAACAGAGAAGGGGAAAAGGGAGATGGGTCTGTGAACAGGTGGCAGAGAAAAAGAAAATGGCTCTTTTATTGCTCACTCTAATTTGCTTGCTGCCTTCCCTGGGAATTCAGTCGATTATTTCCTTTTTCTTAATTTTCATTTAAGAATTAGGATGGCTTGCAGATTGTTTTCATCTGCACTTATTTGCCTCTTGCAACAACAATATTTAGACATGAATTAAAACGTTTGAATTCAGTTTTATGGGCTTGCAATTAAAGTAACACCAGCTGATAGGTCACCCAGAGCTCCTCAAAAAATGGTTAAAACAAGAACAGCTGCCACAGAACAGTGAGCAGACTGACAAATGCTGACTTTAGATGTGAATGCCCCAGGTTAACATGGTCACTTCCAAACCATTCCATCAGAAGCAGCACAGTTTTTTTTTTTAAAAAGAAACCAATACTAGTAGCATAATAATGCCTTTCAAAAATGTGTGTCTGTGTAAGAGTGTGTGTGTTCTATGCTGTCAAGTTGTAACCGATTTATAGTAACCGTAACAGGATTTTCAAAGCAAGTGAGATATTTAAGGAGTGGTTTTACCAGTTACATTCCCTCGTGAGTTTCATGGCCAAGTGGGGATTTGAACCCTGTTATCCAGAGGACTGGAAAAGATCAGTCTACATCCCAACCCCAAAGAAGGGCAGTGCCAAAGAATGGTCCAACTACCGTACAATTGCACTCATTTCACACGCTAGCTCAAAATCTTCCAAGGCAGGCTTCAGCAGTATGTGGACCGAGAACTCCCAGAAGTACAAGCAGGATTTCGAAGGGGCAGAGGAACTAGAGACCAAATTTCTAACATGTGCTGATATGGAGAAAGCCAGAAAGTTACAGAAAAACATCTACTTCTGCTTCATTGACTATGCGAAAGCCTTTGACTGTGTGGACCACAGCAAACTATGGCAGGTTCCTAAAGAAATGGGAGTGCCTCACCACCTTATCTGTCTCCTGAGAAACCTATATGTGGGACAGGATGCAACAGTTAGAACTGGAACAACTGATTGGTTCAAAATTGGGAAAGGAGTACGACAAGGCTGTATATTGTCCCCCTGCTTATTCAACTTATATGCAGAATACATCATGCGAAAGGCTGGACTGGAGGAATCCCAAGCCGGAATCAAGATTGCTGGAAGAAATATCAACAAACTCCGATATGCAGATGATACCACTCTGATGGCAGAAAGTGAGGAGGAATTAAGGAAACTTGTAATGAGGGTGAAAGAGGAGAGTGCAAAAAATGGTCTGAAACTCAACATAAAAAAAAAACCTGAGATCATGGCCACTGGTCCCATCACCTCCTGGGAAATAGAAGGGGAAGATATGGAGGCAGTGACAGATTTTACTTTCTTGGGCTCCATGATCACTGCAGATGGAGACAGCAGCCACGAAATTAAAAGGCTCCTGCTTCTTGGGAGGAAAGCTATGACAATCCTTGACAGCATCTTAAAAAGCAGAGACATCACCTTGCCAACAAAAGTCCGCATAGTCACAGCTATGGTTTTCCCTGTCATGATGTATGGAAGTGAGAGCTGGACCATAAAGAAAGCTGACCACCGAAGAATTGATGCTTTTGAATTGTGGTGCTGGAGGAGGCTCTTGAGAGTCCCCTGGACTGCAAGGAGAACAAACCTATCCATTCTAAAGGAAATCAACCCTGTGTGCTCACTGGAAGGACAGATCCTAAAGTTGAGGCTCCAATACTTTGGCCATCTCATGAGAAGAGAATACTCCCTGGAAAAGACCTTGATGTTAGGAAAGTGTGGGGGCAAGAGGAGAAGGGGATGACAGAGGATGAGATGGATGGACAGTTTTATTAAAGGTACCAACATGAATTTGACCAAACTCTGGGAGACAGTGGAAGATAGGAGGGCCTGGCGTGTTCTGGTCCATGGGGTCACGAAGAGTCGGACACAACTAAACGATTAAACAAACAAACAAACTCCAGAGTTTCCGTCCATCACTCTATCCACAGTATTAGGAAAAATGGTTTGCAAGCTTTGAACCTCCCCAGGCTCTAAGCTGAATAACAATACAACTAGATATAAACATTCCTCTTATTGCATGCTGGGTTTTAAATCTAGCCAGGTATCCAAATTCACTGTAATTCACAAATTATTTGCTTCCATGTAAATCAGGTCTTCAATTTTGTTCGTAATGAAACATGCAAAGCAATTAATAAACTTAAGGAACAAATATTTGATTGTTCAAGTAGAAGTCTGAGCTAAGTTGCTATTTAAGAAAAGAAAAGTGGTAAGCAGAGGGGAAAAAATAGACCTTCTTCCCAGATTGGCTGCAAAGAATCAGGTGCAGTTATTTTCTGACTAAAGCAAAAGCAAGTGTAAATGAGAGTAAAGGTTCTTCCCATTCCAGGAACAAACACTTCTACCACACAATGGAACTAAACAGTTGCCAAGAGATTTAGAAAAGGGAAATTAAAATGGTTCTAATTGCAAACCAAGGGGGTAATCAAGCAAATAACACAATACCCACTTGGAGCAAAGCTGCAGAATAGGAGGCTAAGAAGAAAAGTTTAGGGATGTGATGCACATTCAGCAATCAATACTATAATTGGGAGTAGCCATTGCATTTAGGCCAATACAGTGCACTTATGTGTAGATTTGTATAAGTTATATTCTATTGTTCAGAGCCCCTGCTATCTTCTTCTGTAGCAGAGAACCTGCCCTACATGAAGTTCACCCTTAAATGGAATGGATAAAGAACCCCCTGGAGGCCAAAATATGACCCTAGCATCCACAAAATTATAATCACTTATCAATTGTCATATTACTTGGGATTGATGAATATTGTAGTTCAGAGTACAGTGGTGCCCCACTTGATGATGATAATCCATTCCAGGAAAATCGCTGTTAAGTGAAATCGTCGTCAAGCGGGGGAAAAACCATTAGAATGCATTGAAAACCAGTTAATGTGTTCCAGTTGGGAAATACCTCATCGTCCAGCCCATAGAGAACCACCGATCAGCTGTTTAAAATTGCTGTTTTCTGAAGCTTCCTTCCGGAAAACAGCCATTTTGCGAAGGGAGGGAAGCCATTTTGCGAAGGGAAGCCATTTTGCAGAGGTGGAAAAAACATCGTTTTGCAAACAAACAGTTCGCGAAGCAGGGACCTAATCAACATAAAGCAGATTTCCCCCATAGGAACCATTGTTCTGTGCTTGCAATAGCGATCGCAAAAAAGTCATCGTCAAGCGATTTTGACATCATGCAGGGTAAGTGTATAGCGGGGCACCACTGTATATGGAGGCCCAGTGCTACACACCCCTTATTTACCTAGTCACCCTCTCTTCAGATAAAATGATACAGTCACCAGCCTATCATAATGTCCCTCCTCCTATCTAAATAACAAAATCTGACTACAGTGGTGCCTCGCATAACGATTTTAATTGGTTCAAAAAAAAAGTTATGTGAAACATCGTTATGTGAAACACCACTTCCCATAGGAATGCATTGGAAACCGGTTAATCCGTTCCAATAGGCACGGATTGCCGTCCTTAAGCGAAAAAACCCATAGGAAACATCGTTAAACGATACAATGTTTCCTCCATTGGAATGTATTGAAGCTGACTCAATGCATTTCAATGGCTTTGCGAAGTCAATTTTTGCAAATTTAAGTGTGTCATAAAAGGGTCAAAAATGGTTTTAAATGCTTGGATTAGCTTCTGCACCCTCTAAAACGGATGCAAAAGTTAATTTGGCTTTGATCTGACTTTTCGTTAATTTATCGTGAATTTTTTTCGGCCCATAGAAACCAATGGAGCTGTCAGATTTTGACAGCTCCATTGGTTCCTATGGGCCGAAAAAAAAATTCATCATAAATTAACAAAAAGTCAGATCAAAGCCAAATCAGGTTTGCACACGACTTAGGGGGTCCTCTAACGAATCCAAGCATTTAGAACCGTTTTTGACCCTTCTAAGACACTTTTTAAATTGAAAAAAGAAACATTGTTAAGTGAAGCAGGGGACCTAAAATCGCATTCGTTATGCGAAGCATGGTCCCAAACTTCGCTAAGCGAAAATCGCCTATAGGAAACATCGTTATACGGTGCATATTATTTTCTAAAAAAACACATCATTATGCGAATTCATCGCTAAACGAGGCACTCGTTAAGAGAGGCACCACTGTGTTAGAAAGCCAATACATTTTAAAAGGCTATGAAGTGCATAAAACCATGCTTTCAACTGAACCCTTGCTGTTGTGTTTGAATCTTTCATTGGGGGTCAAGGTTGAAGCATGTTGGAAGGTAATTTTATTAGTACGTGTTCCACTGAAAGGCACACACAAATTTTACTCCACAATCTCTACAACTGATGAAGATCAGTCAATGCTCCCTAAGGCAAATGATTGCCATCATGGCATGTGTCCAATTATAATTTCCTAATGCTGAAACAAATGCTATTCCTTCACATTCATCGTTCAGATCTCATTTGAACACAACCGAAGAACCTCTCTTTGTGTTCCAAAGGGAGATTCAGAACAAAAGGCAGTTCTTATTCATGAGACTGGAAAATAGCTATAAGCATGCAAATGCAGTCGCCGAGTGTCAGGGAATATCACTGCTCGGCTTTTGCTGCGGAACGGTTTTGGCATTGTAAACGTTGTTTGAGAGCATAAAAATTGACAAAACTGGTCCAGAATGTCATCCTGGCATGCAATGTGGACTAAAAACATTTGACTGAAAATCTATATTGTGGGCAAAAAAGAGGAGGAGGAAAGATCGAGACAGTGCTGGGTTTTTCATAAGCAAAGTCAATCTGTGACTGAAGATTGCTCAGCAAGCAGAGGAGAAACTCGCAACGCTGACCATGCTCTGCCGCCACTGCCTGAGCTGTTCCGAGTTAATGGAAATTTGTTATGAAATGTGGCGGCAACAGACAGAGCTTAAATCAATACTTGATTCCTGACAAGCTCCTTGCTATTTCTGACACGGTTGGTATGAGCTACAGTATAAGTGAAAGGCGGATCAATGTCTTGCTACAATTCATGCTCTTTTGAATTCATCTCTGAATGAAGGAGAATCAGAGGAAAGAGGTATAGCCATGACTTGTGCACCTGAGAGAACAAAGGCATCAATCTTGCCATGTAATCACAGATATAATACATGAATGAATGGATGTATATCAAATTCTGCTCCAGGCTGTTGCAAATCATTCTTTTTGGTCTGGAGAGAAATAGAATATTCTGACCACATTATGCAAAGATGCGGGAGTCACATGTTCCTGGAACTGATTTGAAGACTCAGGATAAAGCATATTTGTTGTATCAGTGTCTTCAGTACCCAGGCAGGAGAACATCAAGGGAGCCATGAGTAGGCTGCCGATTTCTATCATGGGAGAAAAAGGGAACACGTCAAAATGAAGTCTGTTTCAGATTTTTATTATGCTGTAAAGGCATTAAAAGAATGTTCCATGTGCATAGGAGAAAAGGAATGTCTGTTAATATTGTTTCTCCAATCAAATTTGCTTGCCACCCCAACCCCGGAATAAAGACACGAGACGTTAGCTTGGGTTAATGCGGGCCACACTTTTATTTAACTTAATAACTTCAATTAACTTGCCTTTCGGCCAACAAGATAAATATGGGGGCCTGCTGTAGTGCAGAAAACCGTGGAACTGGGGTATTTCATACCCCATTGAAACAAACCAAGGGCGAGTCCCCGGCCGCCAAGCTCCTTCGGTCAACCAACCGTCGGATCCTGCCTAGCCGCTAATAAACACCCCCAGACCTCCAGCCATCTTTAGCTGATGTCTGTTGGTCTGTGAGTGGCCCAGCGCATCCTCCCCCCACAGGCCTTGTGATCGCACGATCCGCAATGCCGGAAGGTCAGATGCGCTGTTAGCTTGCTTGATTTACCCCTTGGGACACACCGAAATACCGGTTATTTCCGCACTACCCGCCACAGCATGCGCACTAGCCCAGCTATGTCGCATGCCCGCCACCGAGCCCCTGGAGCTCGCGAAGCAGGCCCCCTTTAATATCATCCAGGAATATTTCCAGACCTGCTTCCGACAGGTGCACACCATCACTACGGAATAATTCCGACTGTGACACATGGATTCGATGATGATATATCACCGATCCGAGGCCGCCGCCGCAGACGCCTCTGCGCACCTCCTTATTCACGCCCCGTCGGGCCTTATTCACCGCATCAGTCCTCCCTGAGCCTCGCCAGGCCAACCGAGGAGTGATATTAGACCACAGGATCCGTAGTGTGGGATACTTGCTCCGCAGCCAGTTGAAATCCCTCAGGATGTCTAGTATCAATGCCTTACCAACAACTCTGGGTAAGTCGTTGCCTCCCAGATGTACTACCAAAACATCAGGCGGCAAAGGACCGAATGCCGTTGTCCTGTTGAACTGTATCCACTGCATTCCACGGATTCCTTTCCATGTAACGTGCGCCAAAGCGCCCAGACCTAAATCCCTCCCCCACGAGGAGGTGGCAGCGTAACGTTCTGCCCAATAAACGTAACTGTGACCGACGATCCAAACTTCCTTCCGCCGTCCATGAAACATTGAACCTGAAAAACACCAACACCCTACCTATTCGTTAGATAGGTTCCTAATGTATTTTTTGTAACTAGCAGAGGACCATCTGCCGATGCGTTTAATTTCATCAGGGTTGTAACCCAACACCGCCGCTGTGGAAGCTGCACCTATCCGAAAGGAATGTGTGCCAAAACGCAAACCTCGCACTCCCACTTTCTGCAATGCCAAATCCGTCATCCTCCAAAATTGGTACCTCGTTAAAGGGGCTTTATTCTCATGCCGAAGGAAGTACCCTTCCTCCTGCCCCCGGTGATCCATGTATTCCCTGGCAGCACGCACCGGACATATACTCCCAATGCTACATTGCCCTAACACTAGACGCTTTCCCTTTCTTGCTTGGTCAGCTTTTGATTGCCTTATAAACAATTCTAACCTATTTGTTTCCACCAGAACATCCCTTAGTTGCAAAGCCATACCTGACCTGTCTTCCTTGCCCGTTGCCACTAACTCGCTAACTTGAAGCGCCCCAAAAAATGCCACCAAGGATGCAACCTGAAACAGTGCCCTTTCATATTCACTTTTGCACAAGATCGCCCATTGCCCGCACAACCGTTGCAGCAGCGCAGGAGAAATGGGCGACCTGGAATCCTGCACCTTTCCTCTCTGTCTTGTCCACCCCTCGAGCATTTTTCTGATCCTATAGTCCTTCGAGTAGTCCTTATACCCTTGAACCTTGGAATAAAATGCCAATGCAGACAATTTTCCTTGTATCGTCCCTGGGGTTAACCCCTTCCTATGTAAGTGAACCATGAACTGCTGTAAGTGTTCTACTGGCAATGGCCAAACCTGCTCTAACCTTACCAATCTTCTAAATTCTACAAAATCTTTACTCACAGCCGAGTATCCCTTCCGCGTCCTTTCCGCCAAAGCCAAACCTATTGCTTCGGATGCGTCATGACGCCAATGTGCCAGACCTCCTGTGGCAGCACCTCTGGAAACTCCCTGGCCTCCGGCGCCAATTGCCTGAACCGATCCATCTGCCGACGTGATAAAGCATCGGCAATGCTATTATCCAAGCCCGGAATGTGCTTTGCTTGTACTAATATGTTATACCTAAGTGCCCTTAACGTAAACGCCCTCACTAACCTCATAACACATTCTGACTGTGACGTAAGGCTATTAATGATGCACACCACTGCCTCATTGTCACACCAGAAGCGCACTACTGAATCAGCCCATTCTTCTGCCCACAACCAAAGTGCTCCCACGATGGGAAAAAATTCCAAAAAAGTCAAGTCTCTGGTAATGCCGTCCTCCTGCCAAGCCTCTGGCCACGACCCTGCACACCATTTCCCCCGATGGTAGATGCCAAAGCCGTGAGCTCCGGCGGCATCCGAGTGCACCTGAAATCCTACCTGTACTCTCCTCTCCGATCTCCAAAAAGAAACTCCATTAAACCCTTCTAAAAACTGCATCCATACCTTGAGGTCCTCTTTCATGCCCAGTGTAACCCTAGCCCGATGCAACGGGCGCTTAAGACCTGTCATGGCCGCACTAATGCGCCTAATAAAAGCCCTACCAGGCGCCACTACTCTGCATGCAAAATTAAGGTGCCCTACTATCTCCTGCAGCTCCCTAAGCGTCGCCTTTGACTTCCCCAGCAGAGCCCTTATTCGAACTTTCAAAACCTCCAATTTCTCAACCGGTAATCTCGAAGTTTGCTGCTCAGTATCTATTTCAATGCCTAAGAAAGTCAATACCGTAGTTGGCCCCTCAGTTTTTTCTTCCGCTAACGGCAATGCTAGCTCGCATGCCAAATCCTGAAATGTCTTCAATATAAACTGACACCTTCCTGAATTCCTTTCCCCACAAAACAGGAAATCGTCAAGATAATGTGCTGTCGAAGTACAGTGCACTACCTGTCTAACCTTCCATTCCAAAAACGTACTAAACTTCTCAAACGCTGCGCAAGATACTGAACAACCCATGGGCAACGCTCTATCAACATAATATAACTCCTCAAATTGAAAACCTAGCAAACAAAAGTCCTTAGGGTGGACTGGCAAAATCCGGAAGGCTGACTGCACGTCACATTTCGCCAGCTCCGCTCCGATACCACATTTTTTAACCATCTCAACTGCCTCATCAAACGACGTATACCGAACCGTGCACAACTCGGCTGGGATAGCATCGTTCACCGACTCCCCTTCCGGAAAAGACAAGTGGTGAATGAGGCGAAATTCACCCTGAGCCTTCTTAGGGACGATGCCCAACGGTGAAACCCTCAAATTCTCAATGGGCGGGTCACGGAAAGGACCCAGTACCTGACCTTCCTTAACCTCCTTGCTTATTTTCTTCAAAACAATACTTTCCATCCCTTTAACCGATCGTAGGTTATGCGCAAAATAACTTTTACGCTCTCCCACAGCCGGTATCCTAAAACCACTTTTAAATCCCTCAAGTAAATACGCAGCATCCCTCCGTCTCGGGTACGCCTGCAACCATAATTCCAACACCTCCAACCTAATTGGGCTGGGCCCCTTTTCCAGGAGCACTTCCTCCTCCCGGCTTCCTAGGACCTCCTGCCCCTCTGTCCTGCCGCGCTTTAAAACAACTGGTATTCGGGTGTTGACCTCCACATGTAAGGCATTCGTGCCGGAATCTGCAGGTTCTTCTCGCGCAAGCTCCCTTGGCATTGTATTGGAAGCACAACAAGCGGGGTTGAACCGCCTGACCCGCCCACGGGCGGGCAAACTGTGTCTGCCTGGACCTCTTATTCAAATGTCCACTGTCAAATCTATCCCCCATGTTAGATTTGGCTGGCGTCATATGTTGGAGCCATAAACGGGGATGGGGTTCATCCCACCGAAGATTGGGTTGAATGGCGCTCCGCATTCGAAACGCCTCATCGTAACGGAGCCATGCCAACCCTTCAAAATCTGTGGACGCCCTGATCATTGTGTCCAAATACTGGATCAACGCTGGTGCCTTCCAAGGCTGCATCTTGATCAACACACCAGCGTAAATCACAAAGCCGGGCAACCAGTTTGTCCAGTTCCTATCTGGCTTTTTTCTCCTACGCTTTTCCTTCTCCCTCTCATCCTCTTTGTCCCAGTCTTTTTTCTCACAGTCCCTATTAAGGAGATCAAAAAAATCCACGTATTCGCCACGCCAAATTTTTTCCTTTGTGGCCGCCGTCAGATGGTCTCCCACGGGCGTCGCATAATCTGCATACGGCAACGACTCCGCCGGCACCGTATTGTAACCAGTGTTAGGTACCGATGGATGCCAGCCCCCTAAAGCTTCTGAACTGCCCTGCAGCGGCGGTGGAGGTGCACCGCCCCATGGACTGCCCCATGTACCCCGCTGCGGTCCCATGTAGGGCCAAGGTGTGCCTGCATACCCTCTGTCGTGTGACATCTGTGGTGTGTGTCCGGGTGGTGTGCCCCCCACTCCGCCTGCCCACGGCCAGGCGGGCCCAGGCGAGTGCAATTGTGGTGCAATAATGTACTCACCCTCTGAAGTAGACGCTACACAAGGCTCCCCTAATGCATCCGACCCAATCTCCCCTTCTTCCAGGTCTTCCCGGGCTTCATGTCTTGCAGTCGGGGCGTCAAAACTCTTTGAAGTAGTCGCCAGTTCCTTATCGCTCCCTCATGATCTGTAACGCAGCGGTGACTTGGGGGCCTCAACCGTGCCCCCAGTTTCTTGCCCCTGTGAGGACTCAAAAGCAGTAAAACGAGCCATCAGATCCTGGGCTATTGATTTCAGCCTAGATTTCCTGAGACCCCTTGATTCTCTAGCTGACCTGCGCAGCCGTTCATCCCTGAGCTGCGTTTGCTGCCCCGCCAACCTCTGCGCTTCCATAGCTGCCATTTTTTCTTGCAGCTCCCGCCATATCGGCCATGCATCTTCGTACGAAGATGATTGAGGTGGCGACAGCTGTGGTACACTTCGCCTCTTAGCTGGCTGCTTACCCTTGGATATTCCGCGTCCTTTGCGCGGCGCCATCCCTCAAACCTAGCCTAAAACACCCCTCAGCACTATCTATCCGACCAGATCTCTCTCCCTTAATACTCTAGCCCACCAGCTAATATGCACATTCAGCGACTGTCCCACTACTACCAGGCCCTTTAAGACCCACGGACAAACCGGCAGCCTATCACTGTAGGTCAAGTGCTGCTGCAACACTCATGCAAGGAGTCCACCCTGGCTGTCCAAACACCCGAAAGGAAAGATACAACCTGGTAACAAATGCTTCCTCGCCACGTTGTCTGTCTGTTGTCCTAGAAAAAAGGCAGTTCAACCGTTATTCTCCTTAAGCATGCATGCTTGTCGCCCCGATCGGCCATAGAGAGTTGCCGCCCCACTGTCTGTACTAATCCACAGCCCTGGCCACAACCCCTGACCCTCAACGTCCTCCAACCGTGCCCTTTGCGCCTGCTACCAAGCGCTTCCATTCGTATCCCTGGTCCCTTTTTCTTTCCTTTCCTTTTTTTTTTTTTTATATATGTATATATATCTACACCATATACACCTATACATACGGTATCCCCATACGCACCTCTACTTATCTAGATATCTGGGTTAATATTAATATAATTCTTTCGCTTCATTATTTGTTCTGTAGTGAGCACTAACTGGTACATGTACACATACTCCCTCTTCTCTCCTTTTTTTTTTTTAATTTTTATTTATTTATTTCTTTATTTATATTCATTGTATTTTTAGTATTAATCTTAATATTAATATTATTATTATTATTATTACCTGAACCTTCATCCCCTTCGCTATTCCACATTTACTTGTTTTCCTTTTCCTTATCCCTATTGTACTTTAATTTCTTCTTTCTTTCTCTTTCTTTTCTTTTTTTTTTTAATTCTAGCCCCATTCAAAATGGCGCCTAAACAAAATGGCGCCCGCGCATGGCCCTCCGGCCCAGCCAACGACCATCATTACTGAGGGGGGGGCGCCGCAGGGGGGGGCGCGGCGGGGTTCGGTATTTCGCTCCTGTCTCCCCAAGGCCGACCCCGCGCCGCGCACCCCTCGTTTCTCTCCTCCAATCCTTCTTCGGCCTGCTCCCCTATTTCCTTCCCTCTTTTTTTTTTTCTTTTTCCGCCCTCCTGGTCGCGCTCGCCGCACGGGCAGGCTCCCAGGAAGGCGCCGCTCGCCTGCGGCCGGGCGCCTACGCCCAGGCCTGAAGTCTGCACAGGAGGGTGGGGGGTAGCACGCCCCTCCTAGGGCCCCCTCACTTCACCGCCTAACAAGGGGGGGTGGGGGGGTCCGCGGTACAGACGCGGCCACCGCCGCTCCGACCGAGGCTGGGCAGACCGTCCCTCTGCTCCAGCCCTCCTTTATTCCCTCCCGTACTTGGCCTGTTTAGGGCCGCCGCCGCGGTCCTCTGCTCCCTCCGATCCTCTTCTGCTCGCCGTGACGCAGCTTTCCAGCTCGTCACAGCGAGGCCTCCTTCCTTCTCCCTGCCTCCAGACGAAAGAGGCCGACACGAGGGGGGAGCAGTGCTTATAAAGCCTGCTCTCCGCCCCTCCACACTTCCGGTCCCGCGCTGCTCGTCTCCTTCCGGGGTGGTTGGCAAACCCCGCCCGCTCGCTCAAAGTCCGCGGACTTAGCGGCGGGCTATCTCAAGCACGTGAATTGAAAACTCTGTAATTCCTATAGACAGAACTGCACATTGTGATGCAAGCATTCATTACAATTGTGGACTTCAGTAAAGTCCATAAAAGATTTCTCAGATGTGTATATTCTTGTGAGTCAATCCAGATGGAAAGTCAGCTTGTGAGTCCTTAGCCCAAGTGATCATTTTGAATCCAAAATATGACCATCTTGAAAGACTTTCCATGTGATGCCTACAGGAATGAATAGAAGTCTGTAATCCAAATCAATGCTATCCGATCTCCTGCAACCTGATTTTGCAGGAAATGGGTCACTCTCTGGCATATTTTAGTTTTGTCTTGGGGTCTTACTACATGGACTCATGTTACCAGGACCAAGGAACCCAAACAGAATTGATTATGGAAATCAGGGAGCAATCAGACAGGCATTTCTCCTGCTGCTTGATCATCTACAGACACATCCTGGTCTGCTCCTTTTGCCAGTGATCAGATTATCGAGCTGCTGGCGAGCCACACTTCGGCAGCATGGCTTGCCTTTACCTCCTTCCATGGATGCAGCAAGACCTTCTAGTCTCATGTGAGCAACTTGGCTGGGAGAAGGGGGAATGATTGGTTATTTAAGTGCTGTTCCCTCTCTCCCCTGCCTCTTCCTTCGCTGGCAGCAAACAAAGACAGAGTTCACCTGCCTCACTGCGTTTTATACTGCGTAGTGTGGTTACGAGGCCTGCAGAATCAGTGCTTTGGAGAAGGGGGGTAGCATCGGCTCCCTCCCACGGTTTGTCTGATGCTTCCTATTTTGAGTTTGCCCTAGCTTTACATTTTTATAGATTTGTGTAATCACCCCAACTAACTTAAGTTGCGGGGATGCAGAGGTGGGCGCAGTTGCGCAGGGTGCTGCTCAGCATGTTTAGCCTACTGAGTGTTAGAACTGAATGAATGAATGAATGAATGAATGAATGAATGAATGAATGAATGAATGAATGAATGAATGAATGAAGGGGAAGGGGAGAAGGAGAAAAACAGAACAAGAATTGCAGGCATGCTACCTTTTAATGGGACTTGCCTGCATGTTAACAGGGAGCAGCGTCGGTGGTGCGCAACTCAGCTGTGTGATGCTCAGCCTTCCCAGTTTTGAAGACAAATGGGCTTCTTGGTGTAATCATCAAGGGATCTTAGGTCCCATCTACTGGGCCTTTGGAGAGGATACGGCCTTGGTTCTTCAACTGATTGGCACTACTCACCCCTCCCCCCACTTTAAAAAAATTGTTTGAGCGTTTTGGTGAGCCAGCATTCAAACTGAACCACATGTTCAGCCTTTGGTTGAGCACGCTTCGGATTGGGGCACATCTATTGTTTTTTAAATGTTAGATTTGCAATAGACTGCTTCAATTCAATATTGGCTCTTTAGCCAAGCATATAAATACATGAACAGTTAGATCTTGAATTAATTAAGGAATCCAACAAGGATTATTGTCACTATATTTTGGATACTGTTCTAAAGATCAATTGATTATTGAATAAATAGATATTTTAGCAATTAATTAATTAATTAATTAAAGTAATTTAAATAGATAAATAAACTAATTATAAATAGCATTAGTAGTTATAGATAAATAAGTAATCAATTATACTATAATTATTTGCATGCATTATTTACATTGGTAATAAATACATAGTAGACTAAAACTTAGCAAAGGAAGATACTTGTAGTTTTGTATAGTGGTTTACAGTTGAATTTTCACAACTTGTGCCCCTACAGGTGCTAACATGTAAATATGTGGACTGCTGCCAAAGCAGGGGCCAGGGCTACATCGGCCTGTTGGGTTTTAATATGATTTGAATGTTGGGTTCACAATGGCTTCATTAGGACACGGCCTGTCCCTCAGGTTTCACTGCCTCAGTCTTCATCAAACGAGGAGTCATGGCCCATCAGACAGCAGCTGCAGGATAGGATTTCTGCTTTAGAGGCCGAAAGAGTGGCAAGAGAGGCACCACAGACTAATGAGGTGCAGCCATACCGATTGGCCAGGGAAGCCAAGAGTCAACGGAGGGCTAAGCTTAGAGCTATGGCAGATAATATAATGTCCAGGTTTGTTATCCTAGAGGTGGAACAATAGACGGAGGGGATGTCTAGATGGGAAGCAGATGGGGTGGCAGTAACACCGCTGCAGCAGTGCACCAGGGAAGGGAGATCGACCCCGATCGCAGCAGCAACTAGTACGGTGACATTTGGCAGGTAGGAGGCAATGGATGAGGTTGATCCAGACTCCATTTATGGCAGGGAGGAGCCAGTTGCAACAACGCCTCTGTATGGTGAGTCAACTGCCGCACCAGACACCTATTCACCGTTACCTGCTTGGCCTTGGCCAGGCAATGGACAATTTAATTCTCCATTTTACTCAACATATAATACTCGGAGTTTAGGGTTTCAAATACTCCATCTGTGCCCCTGGGTGATCACCTCACCACAGCGACTAAAGAAACTATTTGGAAATGTATATATGTATATTTATTAGAATTGCTGAATACCCCATGGCCTAGTACGAGCACTCAGTGTGGCGCATGGGCCACTTCATACCAACAAGTTACGTTTCAGCTCTGGTAACTCTGACAGCTGATGTAGGAGTCTGGCCATATCCATCGGTACCTGACATGGGTTATAACACCATCCCATTACAAGCCTTGCAATTTGGGGATCACGGTATGCCCATGGGTGATAACCTCACCCAGCGACTAAAGAAAAGATTTAGAATAAAAATATGTAGATTTATTTGAATTACTGAATAGAAATGTGGAAAAGAAGGATTTGGATAAGGAAGATGAGAAGGACAAAGAGAGATGCAGGAAGAAGAGACGAGACAGGACATGGGTGATCTGGCTTAATATATGCCAGGGTTGTAGTAAAGGCCCAGCCGTGACCGGGTCAATCCTTATTCCAATACTTAGACCTAATCTATAGGGCATATGTGGACTTCACAGGGCAAGCATGGCTTATCTAGGATGAACTGTTCACATGAGGAGCTCAATTCACCCAAATTTACACTGGGATGAGCCCCTGCAGGGCCTCTGGCTGTAGTCTATGACCCCAGCCAAGCCCAAACTAGGTGACAGGACCGATAGTGGACATCTTATCAGAAAGACTGCCCTGAATCAGAATCCTCATGTAGGCATGGGGCAGGTGGTTCAACCCCACCTGCTCTGCTGGGATTACAATTCCACAGGTGCGTACTGTAAGAAACCTTGCCTTTTCAGGCATGAGTGTTCAGTGTACAATGGACAGTACCCCAGTGCCACATGTTTATGGGCTGGTGCACCAAGACAGAATAAGGGCCCCAGAGGTGGCAAGAAATCCAATGGTAGCAGAGGTAACCCCGGAAAAGGGCCCCAGCCCAATTAGGGTCTCAGTTTTAGAAGCATTGCTGTGTGCTCATCCTAGTACAGAAGAGGCTAGTTAATTACTAAAGGGTTTTAAGAGAGGCTTTAGAATACTGACGGCTGGGGAGCACAAGGCATTCTTTGCCCAAAACCTTAAAACTGCATATAGTATGGAGGGTGTACTTCAGGAAAAGTTTGCTTAAAAGGTAAAGGAAGGGGGAGTGTTGGGACCTTTTACAGCAGTTCCATTGGAGACCTTGCAGGTTTTCATCATTGGGAGTAGTACCAAAAAGGCCCAAGGGTAGTTTATATTAATACATCACCTCCTCTACACAGATTATCTTTTGTCATGAAACAAGCAAAGGAAGGGTTAGATTTATACTAGAAACCTTCCAATTAATGGTGAATGAGCTTGGGTTGCCTCTTGCCAAAGAGAAGACAGAGGGACCAGCCAAGTCCCTGATGTTTATAAGCATAGAATTAGGTGCAATACAACAGACATTTAGGTTGCCAGAAAGTAAATTAGTTGTCCTCAAAGCCCAGGCTGTTTGATTTGCAATGGAAAAGAGGGTACCTAATGGAGATACAGGAGATTGTCGGCCATAAAAATTTTACTTGCAGAGTTGTGGCGCCAGGGTGTGCCTTTCTGCATAGGCTGTGAGAAGCAATGAGTGGTCCCCATCGCCCCTTCAGAGGACAAGAGTTGCCTGGGGCATGAGATAAGATTTGCATGTATGGAACTAGTTTTTAGTTGATTTGAATGAGATATCCTTTGGAGAGGGGTTATGATGCTTAAGGCTGAATTTCAGGTCCAGACGGACGCAGCAGTTTCATTAGGGTTGAGAATTGATTCTAGGAGCAGGTGGTGCACTGACAAGTGGCCGGAGGAATGGCACCATGCTGGGATAACCAGGGATTTTACATTCCTGGATTTTTTTCCCCAATAGTTGGTGCCTTGTTCCTTTAGACACATGAATGGGCAAATTCTGCTGTGCACAATCAGGTGGGGGTTTATATAATTCATAACCTCACATCACATCACATTCCGAACGAGTTCTGGTGCGGGTACATGCATTCACATTGTGTGTCATGGAATTTAACATTTTAGTTCAGGCCAGGCACTTCCAGGTGTAGACTACAGCCTAGCTGCTTCTTTATCATGCCAACAGATTGAGCAGTTCAGGGAGTTGGATCCAGGAGCCAACAGTTTCTTGGAGATTCTTCCCCCAGAAGTCTGGCAAATTGGCGTGGTGATGTGGAACGAGCAATAGGTTCCTTTTTTGGCACCCTTGGGAATAGCAAAGTGGTCACTACCGGAAAGGGGGATACAGCCAAAGTAGCTCTACAGTGGCATGATGTTAGGCTAGCTGACAGGACAGTCCAGATTCACATTCGTCCTAGGCCACCATTCAGAAGATATAAAACTGATCAGGCGGTGAGCTTCTTCTACTCATTGCAGGTATATCAGAACACATCCTGATGTACAGGCTGGTTTTGTTTTATCATTGCAGGTTCCATCACAATGGTAAGGCGGAGGCACATCATGATCATTGGCCACAGTTATGTTTCCTGGGCAGCACGATATGCTATCACATCCCCATGAGGGGGGCAAATTTGGGCCTCGGAGCTAGAGCACATATTGATTGGAGAGGGCAATGTGGAATGCAGTGTGGCCAGCTTTGCCGAGCAGCTGCTTTGGTTGACATCCTCCAGATGTGTTGGTAATACACTGGGGCGGTAATGACTTGGCCATGCATGGTGGAAAGGTCTTGGTCATTGAAGGAGTGTTAACAGGGTAGTCTTCAGAGCTGTCTGCAGCAGCCTGTGATTGATGATTGATCACCAGAGGATCAGCATGGATAGGCCTGGATTTTTTTGGTCAGATGGAATATATCTTTCCGAAGGAGATTTTGATGTCTTCCTTGAAGACATCAAGGGTGTGTGTGTGTGCGTGTGTGTGTGTGCGCGCACGCACGCACACGCGCGCTTTTGGAGCTTGGTAAGCTTGATAGCAGGCATGGGACTCAGCATGGCCAGTCCCTATGCTGTGGCAGGTAATGTGGATAAAACAGATTTTTTGTGAGTCCCATAGCAATCTCAGTTAATGTATAGCCCATCTGAACTCCCAGCACTGCGGATTGTGCAATTACAGTGCTGGGGGAGAAAGATGTGCTACAGCCACACCTGGACCAACAGTCAACAAGGAGAAGGTGGCTTGAGGTCTGGGGGTGGTCAAATTTGGGCCAGCCACATTCTCACGGTCTTCACAACTGCAAAACCTGGGGCCAGGGACTCACCCATTTGTTGAGACCTCTGTGCTTAAACCTGATTCCCCACTATGGCAGGACCACCTTTTGCCAAAGGATTGACAAAATTGATTATTAAATAAAGTGTGGCCCGTGTTTAACCCACAATTCTGGTCTCACATCTTTATTCTGGGGAAAGAGGGCAATGAGGTAATTGCTAGAGCAGACCAACCTGTCCCCTGAGTATTCCTTCCTGCTTCTTTCTAGATCCTTGTCAGGGGCTACTGTTTTTATCTGTTTGTTTTTACTCGAGGTAGAATCACTCCATTTTGGTTTGTTTTCAGTACGTGTGATCAACAAAAATGAACCAAAGCAGAGCATGCAGTTTTAAGTTTCCCTTCCACTTTCAATTTCCTAATATTGTAAAGTGGCTTAAGAAGCCAGCTTAACTGCTTCACACTATTGGGAAATAAAACACTTCTTCTACTCCTCCATGGAGGGCCAGGGCCAGCCAATTTTTTAAAAAGTCTGCTAGGACAACACTGGTGCACTATACCACTTAGGGGAAGAAAAAAAGAAAATTGAAAACTTCCTCCCAGGAGGAAGAGAAGGAGAGGCAAGGATGGGGATTTTTCCCTTTGTTGTAGTTATTGTTTTTATAAGGGAGGCAGACTAAAAAGGGTCACTTGAGGTGCTCGTGCCATTTGAATTAAAAATCGTGCCAAATGGCATACTGGGTTTCTACCCAACCTTAAGCAAGCCTCTTTAGGCCATTCCAGCTCATTCCAACAGAGCCCGTGTGGAGAAGACCTCAGCCTTTACCTCAGAGAAGGCTCTCTGACTAGGTGGGATGAAGGAGCCACCTCTGGCATATTTTGAGTGTCGTGAAATGGGATTTATTTTGCTAGTGGTCTATTTCTAACAGGAAGGCCAATATTGTTTCATAGCAACTAATACTCAAAGACAAATTCTCTCCGATCTTGGATGTACCGTACAGCCACTATGACTACTACAGGGACAGCTGTGTATTTTAACTCTTGAAGATGGTTCAAGTCATTTTCCCACAGTACTTTGAACATTAACCTTCCATTTGGGGCAGTGTGGTATTCCATTCCTCAGCTGTTGCACTGAACTCGACTACATGATACTCTGAAGAGGGTAAAGCTGCTCTGTCCAGGTGGCTTCTCTGCAAAACCCAAACCCCCAATTTGGTGGCAGAAAAGTGCTCACATAGAAAACCTATCCAAATGTATCTGCCCCCTCCCCTTATCAGACAAAGGCATTTCCATGTTCAGTGCATTTATGGAAGGGGCAGGATTAGCACTCTCTCTTCAGCAAGTGTGGGCTTCCCTAACAGCTAAGTAGATTCTAGCTCTCTCATGAAACCTCCTCTAGCTTCCGCACATAGGTGAAGGGGTGAGCATTGACCCAGAGCTGGATCAACACTGGTGTTTCACCTGCCACTCCAGGGTCCCTGCTAAAGACCGAGGGAAGGCTATGACTGGCTTCCTCCCCTAGGTGACTTCCCAGGAGTTTCCAACCTGGTAGAAAGGGGAAAGGGAAGCTAGTAGATAGCTGGAGAAGCTTGAGAAGAAGACAGGGAGAGAACCAGGTAGAGTGAAAAAAGGACTGAGATGGAGAGTTCAACCAAGGCAAAGGAAGAAGAAAGCATGCCAAGGAATATGCTTCCCACCTGACTAGGTAGGGCTACTAGTCTACCACTTTATGCTTACTTTGCTGGACTCTTCTTAACAGGTAAACCTTTTTCATCTGAACCCAGCAATCTCCAAGACAGCAAAGTGTTTTAGTTCACATCCAAAGAGTACAAACTTTCAGTGGGCTGACTGGAGCTCTAGCCTGCAGAACCCAATGAGAACCCAGCAGAAAAGGTCATACCAACTGAGAAGGTGGAGGGGACCAAGACCGTTCAAGGGATTGTACCAGAGGTCCAAGAGCTTTAAAGAAAAAAAGTTCATATCATGGACCTCTTTCTGTTTGTGCTTGAGACATAATGGCACCGGGGATGAATTGGAACTGCCTGAAAAGGCTAAAGGAATATAAGGTGAAGAAAGGTTAAAAGAAGTGCCTGTTGGACAAATGACCCCCCCTTACTTTTTAAATAGTTCTACAATAAAGGTTTTTTCATTATGAATGCTGTTGGACTTCCCTGATGCTGACAAGCACTCCTTGCAGTCTATTTGATGCCCATCTGCCTATGACGGACTGAGCATCACAGCATACACCACACTGCATGCCATAAACGTCGTATTTTCTGGCCTCCACATTACTATTGGCAAAAAGTTTGTCTTGGCATAAGAACTGACTTCTGTGAATATGAAAGGCACTGAGCATTTGCATTCTCAAAGAGTTCAGTCAGGCTTTACTAAGCACAATGCAGTTCCCAGAATGAGAAGCCTCTACAGGTAAAACTGTTCATCTGGTAAAATTCCACAGAGCATGGAGAGGTGCTTGCTCACTTGGCAGCAAGCCTGTACATATTTTTATTTTAAAATGCAATATTTAGAATAAAACTGTCAATACAAGTTTCAGTGTAATGGCAAAATAAAAATGTTGCCATTGCACTGAATTAAAAAAAAATAGCAAAGTTCTCAGGATAAGTATGTTTCTTCCAAGACATAAATCCAACACAGGAAACTATTTCACACAACTAGGGGGGGGATCAGAATTCAACACAGTACATAAACATTCAATATGTGTTATGTTTAGTTTTCTGATGTTAGCTAGCAAATGGATGCAGAGTTATGTTTCTCAAAGCTGACACCCTTGATTTCTCACATATGACTGGAAACATTTCCTTCCCCTCATTTATAACTATATGGTATTAATCCTCCCAATGCATTACTATTGAAATGAAAAAGAATTAGATTACTATCCTTCCTCTGCCTTGTGGAACATGGATCATTATTACACAGTACCAGTAATTTATTAAGAAAATATATAGGGTCTAAAGATGGGCATGAACTACCACTTTATGTGGAGTGCCACAGCTGCTCACTCACAACTTATTTATATATCAAAACATTTTCTAGTCCACCCTATATTCGAGCATCTCAGTACAGATACAATCAATAAAATAACTTTTTAAAAAATCTTAAGGCAATGTAAATACTTCAACACAGTTTGAACCATTTTGAAGCACTCTGAAACAAGTTACAACTGAAAGAAAACAAAAACCAGCAAACAGAAGGATGGGAGACCAAGCCACTATCTCCCTAGGTGCTTAATGCCCAGGTGGACAGCTAGACTTCAGCCGTCAACAACAATTGGGCTTCCAATGAGAGCTGTTCCATAATCAGATGTTCCATCCCAAATAAGCCTTCTCCTAAATCTCAATGTGGAATATGAAGGAACCTGTGAGAGTGGTACAGTACCTTCTGAGAGTGAAGGAACCCTCTCAGCAGATCTTAATTAGAGATTAATTAGGTTGAAGAGTGGCTCGCAGACTGCGAGCTCTGGATCGATAGCAAGGGAGCGCAGAGCCTGCAGCAACAGTGGAAGGTGAGTGGATGGTCCGGCCCCAGGGGGATAGACCCTCATTATGTCCACCTGTGTGTGGATATTCATATATGAATATTAATACAGTGGTGCCCCACATGACGATGATAATCCGTTCCTCTGAAATCGCTGTTAAGCGAAAAACAATTCCCCATTGGAATGCATTGAAACCCATTTAATGCGTTCCAATGGGGAAATTACCTCATCGTCCAGTGAAGATCGCCCATAGGGAAGCCATTTTCCAAGCACCAATCAGCTGTTAAAATGGCTGCCCTGCGAAGCACCGGTCCAGAAAACACAGGGCAGCCATTTTAGGAACCCGACGATCAGCTGGAAAAATCGTCATCTTGCAAACAAACGGTTCATGAAGCACAGACCTAATCGTCGTCAAACGAAAATCCCCCATAGGAAACATCATTTTGCAATCGCTATAGTGATCGCAAAAAAGTCATCGTCCTGCAGATTCATCATTTAGTGGGGTCGTCGTCATGTGGGGCACCACTGTACCCCCATCTCTAAGCATAATGCTTGAACAGGTACCTATAGGGACAGGCGCTCCCTCAGATAGTATTTGAACATCAACACCTCAAATCAGATTGAAAGTGTATCTGTAGCCAATGCAATTTGTTTTAGAACTGGTCTCAAAAGGGTTCTGGAACACACTGATGCCAACCGTCCAGCTGTGGGATCTGTATCATCTTCAGGGACAACCCCATGTAACACACATTACAGTAGTCTAAAAAGGAGTTATCAATGCATGAATACTCTGGACAGGATGTCCTTGTCCAGGAATAGATGCAGCTGAGTAATAGATGTTCCCAGACACACTCAGACATCTGAGTACACCTGGGCCCACCACGGTGATGATGAAGCCAGGACTACCCCAGTTATGAAGCTACACCTTTGGCAGAGTGCAGCCCCATCCAGAACTAGTTGCTTGCCCAATTTCTGGACAGAACAACCGCTGAACCACAGAGCCTCCTTCTTGTAAGGATTCAGCTTCAAATTATTGTATCTCATGCAGGCCTGATGTCCACACATTGATCCAATTTTAGCGACAATAGATCTAGGTGTAATCACAGTATTGATGGATCAACTCTAATTTCCTGATGATACAAGGTGGCTTCACCAAGGTGCTATGGACAAGGCAATATAAGAACACTCCCCTTTAAATACTGCATAGGACACACAATAAGATATTATTATTTATTTGTATTTATACTTACTTCGTGACTTACACTATTTGTGGCCTGAACTGGCCTGTTCAATCGGCTCTAGATCAGTAGTTCCCAACTTTGGGTCCCCAGATGTTCTTGCACTAATACTCTGAGAAGCCTTCACCACTGGCTGTGCCGGCCAGGATTTCTGGGAGTTGGAGTCCAAAAACACCTGGGGACCCCAGGTTGGGAACCTCTGTGTGACGGACATGTCAGTAACCACTCCTGTCCATCCCAATAGAACCTTGATATATCAACCAATGGTTGAACAGAAGAGGCGGAACTAAGGATATATAAGAAGAATGGAAGACAGTTAAAGATCAGTTAGGGATGAGTTAGATGTTAGAAGTTAGAGTTAGGAACTTCAGTTAGGGATGTCAGTTAGAGAGAAACAATATAGACAGCCTGGTGTTAAAGAAGAATAGAGAAATAGAGAACAAGATAAGAAATGAATAAATACCTTGATTAAAATGATTCTACCTAAGCAAATATAAATGTTACCAAAGCACAATTTATTGAATGAATAAAATAAGACCATCCATGATTCACTTTACATGATTTAGTGATAAACACATAAATAAACATTGTTATATTGGAGAACTGTGATTTAAGAGTCATATTTAAAAGAGTGAGGAATAAATCCTCTGATGGCAGCGGAAAAGGGTTGAGAAATATATGTCAAAGCCTAAAGTGAACATGGGTTGTGTGGAAGAACAAACAGGGGGACTGGGTGTGTGTGTGTGACACTCTGCTCTAGACCTTCTATCAATCATGGGCCATTATGGGCACCACATTGTGGGAGTGGGTTTTGGAAGCCAGCTAGGTCAATAACCTTTTCCATCTCAACATTCCACAGTGAGACCAGGGCTGTGGCAGAATCACCAACCCGGTCAGATAGAAGATACCCTAGAGCAGTGGTCCCCAACCTTGGGCCTTCAGGTGTTCTTGGATTACAACTCCCAGAAGCCTTCACCACCACCTCTGCTGGCCAGGATTTCTGGGAGTTGAAGTCCAAGAACATCTGGAGGCCCAAGGTTGAGCACCACTGCCCTAGAGCCTCCAGGAATCACCAAGAGTAGTTCTCTAATCCCATTTCATGCTGTTGATTATTGTTGATAAGGGAACACGCTGTACTATCATGTCAGGAGATGAAGTATTTTAAAATCTGATAAATAATCCTACTTCAAGAAAAGGACCATAGCTAGGCAGCCCAGCCCACATATTGCATGTACTAGGTACCACATTCAGTCATTGGCAATCCCCAAGAAAAATGTGATGGTGACAAATGCTGGGAAAGCTCATGGACTGTGGAGATCTGTTTCTAGTCAGATACATATTGGACTGGATGTAAAAATAGACATGCTTATGTTCAAGTGAATGACATTTTACAAAGGGAAATCTAGGAATACGATTTCGATTGTGGTATTTCCACCTTTAATTCTGCAGGTTTGCTGGAAAGAGGTGCTTATTGCACGTGTTAACATAATTTGCTTGCCCAAGGGTCAAGGAGCAGCAAAAGGCAGGGTAACATTTAAGTGATACAGCAGAGAACTTCTAAGATAGTCACACTCATTCAAAGAAGATAAGTATTATCCTCCAAGTGGATCTCTTATAAAGGCAGTCATCAGACTTCAGTTCTAATATATAATTCTGTCTTAAACCACATGAAAGAAGAAATCATATTCTGAGATGCAGTAGCAGAAGAACTAGAAATAGACCCTCAGTATTACTATTTATTAATACTTGTGAGGCACTGTTTACACAGTTATTCATTAATAACTCTGAATTGGATTTAAAATATTTACAATGTGCACGCAGCTCCCCAAAAAGAAGACACACCTTTATTATAGTGAACAGAATCCAGTTATGGATTTGTGCCCATCTAAGTATCGTGCTGCATCTCATGATGGCAAATTGCCACTAGTTATTAAGTCCTTTCTTGCATTCCTAGTTGTATGCTAGACATGCAGTTAGGAATGCAAGTGTCAATTCATTATTAGCAGTTTTCTAACATGGTTACCCTATAACACCGCCATAGATCCACAAGGAGTTCCTGGCCCAGGTAAGCAGAAATGCAGTACATGTCACATATGTTGGAACTACGTCAACCAGGCAATTTGTGTGCCAGCTGCTCCATCTGATTTCTGGTGCTAACTGCTGGTGGAAAATGTCAATGCTTCTGCTGTTGTTCCTTAAGTCTTTGAAATCAATTTGGTAATTTCTGCATGAGTCATTGACACTGTGTAAGTGGCAGGAGTGAATTGCCACAATTGTTAAAGCACTGGTCACCTTCCTGGCCATGCATCCAGTCATGCAGTGGGCATGCAGCCAGGAATGTGACCAGCATTCCTGGCTGCATCAGTTAGCAGCAATTCACAACATGGCTTCCATGATTTCATTTACACATGTGTAAATTGCTAGTGAGATTCCTGTACCAATCTTGAACTTGGCAGGCTGTCCAATGGAAGTCTTACAGCCCTTCAAATAGAAGACTGGCCTCTTTAGAAGAGGGCCTATGACACTGTGTGGCCATGTGGGCTGAAAGAGAGAGAAATCATGGGTGGTGTTGGAAGAAATTTGTTTGTTTGTTTGTTTGTTTGTTTGTTTGTTTGCTTGATTGATTGATTGATTGATTGATTGATTGATTGATTGATTGATTGATTGATTGATTTCTATACCACCCATCTGTCAACCGAGGCCAGTCTGAGCGGTTTACATAATATAATAAAACAGACCTTAAAAACAAAACAATAAAAAAAAATCAGTGAACATTAAAATGAAAATAGGAAAAGGAAAAAGATGGTGGGGTTGAACATTAACTGTTGAACCAAGATAAAGTAGAGTCCGGTAAGGGCTGTCTAAATAGAAATGTTTTTTTTTTAATAATTGCCTAAAGATTCCCTATGAAGGTGCTAGGCAAGAGCATTCTACAATTCAGGGCTACCACAGAGAAAGCTCAGTTTCTGGTTACTTTTTTCCAGGCCTCTCTCAAGCTCAAAACTCTCAGCCATCCAGCCTGGGAAGATCTTACAGGATGGGCAGATCTGATCCAAAAGAGGAATTCTACCAGATAATGAGGTCCCAAACCATTTAGGGCTTTGTATGTTAACACCATAACCTTGAAGCTGGCATGGAAACAAACAGGTAGCCAGTGCAGGGCAGTCAAGGTGGGGGAATATATGTTGGTCTCTTCACCCCACTTAGCAATCTGGTGGCCTAGTTCTGGACCTGTTGAAGTCTCCGTGATAGCACCAAGGGCAGCCCCAAATAGAGAGCATTGCGGTAGTCTAATCTTGAGACTACCAATGTATGAACCTGTGTGGTGAGGGACCCAGTGTCAAGGTAGGGATGCAGCTGACCGATTCCCCTTAGATGGAAGTAAGTGATGTGGACCACAGACACTATCTGAGATTCCATTGATAGCGCTGGGTCCAAAAGTGCACCCAAGCTGCCCACCTCATCCTTTGTGGTAAGAGACACCACCCAAAAGAAAGAGAGGCACCCAAACCACAGACACTAGGGGCCTCCACCCACAGGATTTCCATCTTGTCCAGGTTCACCCTCAGTCTGTTGTCCTTCATCTATCCAGTATGGCGTCCAGGCAGCACTCAAGGGACAGGACAGCATCCACTGCAGAAGGGTGGAAGGAGAGATACAGTTGAGTTTCATCTGCATATTGATGACACAAAGCTCCTGATGATCTCCCCCAGCGGCCTCATATAGATTTTAAATAGCATTGGGGAGATTATCAAACCCTGCAGGACTCCACATTTGAGAGTCCACAGAGTGGACAACATCTCCCCAAGCTGCACTCTCTGAGGACGATCCTCGAAGAAAGGACCAGAGCCAGGATAAGGCCTGACCTCTGATCCCTATCCCAGAGAGTCTCCTCAGGTGCATACTGTGGTTTGTGGTATCAAAAGCTGCTGATAGATCAAGAAGGACCAACAAGGACATTTTGCCCTTATTGGTCTCCTGTAAAAGGTCATCTTGCAGTGCGACCAATGTTGTCTCCATGCCATGACATGGCCTAAACACAGATTGGAATGGATTAAAGGCATTAGTCTCCTCCAGAAGCACCTGAAGGTGATTGGCCACCACTCTCTCCACCAGCTTGTTCATAAAAGGGACATTGGCTACAGGTCTAGCGTTGTTTATGCCATTTGCCACCAAGCTGGGCTTTTTCCAGATCAGTCTAATGATTGTGTCCTTGAGGGCAAAGGGCACCCTGCCCACAAGGAGAGACCCATTGATAATAGCGGTGGCCCATTCTGTTGTTACAGTTCTGACCGTTTTCATCAGCCAGGCCGTGCAAGGATCTAGTGAAAAGGTGGTGGTTCTACAGTGCTCAACCACCCTGTCAACCTCAACTGATGTCACAGGGTGAAATAGTGTCAGGTTCTCCTGGCAAGGCGGAGCAGTGGATATCTCGTAAATTGATAAAGAGGAGGAATCCAGGTCCCAGTGGATGGTCTCCACTTTGTTTTTTAAAAAGTCTGCAAATTGTTCACAAGAGATACTACTGGGAGGCCTGTCCTTGTGACCAATCCTGGATAAATCATGCACAATATGAAAAAATTCAGCTCAATGGTCATGAGCTTTGCTTATCTGGGATGCAAAGTAAGCTTATGTTGTGGCCTTCACTTTAGCTAAACAGGTGTTAGATGCAATTTTAGTGGCTGTTAAATTAGCTTTCATCAGGTCCCATCTCAAAATGCTCATTAGCCTCCTCCTGTTTTGCTTCATCACATGTCAGCTGCCCTGGTGGTGGCAGTGTACCATCCATCCACCAGAACTTCTACAGGAGTGCCAGATAGCTCAGTTGGTAATCCCCTAGCCATTCAAAAGCATGTAAAAATGCAAGTCGATAAATAGGTAGCACCTTGGTTGGAGGTTCATGGTGCTCCGTGTCTAGTTGCGCTGGCCACATGACCACGGAAACAGTCTACAGACAAATGCTGGCTCTATGGCTTGGAAACGGGGATCAGCACCATGCCCTAGAATCGGACACGATTGGACTAAATGTCAAGGGGAACCTTTACCTTTTACTACACTAAACAAGAGGATTTCAGCCAATGAGTATAATTAGAGATGGACAGGAAATGCCAGTTCAGCAGTTCATGCTGATTCACCTTCCAGAAGAACAGGCGTTTGGCACTTCCCAGCTCTGACTCCTCTGTTGGGTGCCCACTCAGAGCCAGTGCCCACAGGAGGCAGGGCAGGGAAGCCAGATGCTGCCTCTGAGTGGGCACCGGCTGGAGGAGATGGTGCTCAGAACCACCAAACATGTGTTTGTCTGAAGGATGAAAGAGCATGAACTATGATCCTTTCCTCCTAGCATTGCAAACAAAATTGAAATGGTGGCATATTTAAAACTTAGAGTTATAAGAATGGTGTCTGAGTGTCATTAAGTAGGTCTTCTAGAACCAGCCTGCATATTCTTTCCTCCATATTCTTGTGGTGAAGGATTCATGAATTTTGTGAAGTAGCATACTGTGCAAGCACCTATACTCCCACTGATTGCACATCTCTCTCTATATGTATGTGTGCACACATGTCTTTCTGGGTGAATGGGAAGGATATGTGATTTTTATGGACATAGCAGGCAGGGTATGTAAAATCTCAAATAGAAGAGTCTGAGATGACTTTGAAATAGCTTTAAAAAAAAAACCCAAAGATGATAACCAGCATATTCTCTAAAATACAATTTTCAGGTTGAGCTTTAAATATATCGCAGGTCAGAAAGAAGAACTGATTGAAGCATTTAGATCCATTATTAGAGTTTTGTCCTGTGCTATTATGCCGCCCTGTGTGTTTCAGGGAGTTCAATCTGATTGTTCAGCTATTATCTCTACCCACTTTTCTTTGCAAAGAATAACGAAATCAGGATCCAATTTGAGGGAACCGTGTGAGAATTTCTCTTTCCAAAAAAGTAATTCAAAAGTTTTAGCTGAAGGATCAGTAGTGACTTTTTAAAGCATGCAGATTGCTATGTATGTCAAAGTAACAATACCATCATAACAGATTAACCTCCTCTATATACGTGCAGAGATTGGTTAGTATAAAAGGTATATTTGATCCAAGAGTGAAAGAGCTACATGAGCCTTCAGATCTTTACTAATGGGGTGCATTCTACATTTAGATAATCTCCCTCTTCATGTCTACACTCTGGGACAATAGGCATAAGCACAGGCTGCTTTAGCCTAGCCAAAGAAAATAACTGAGCTTTTATTGCAAGAATGTGGACAGATATCTTCAGTTAAATGGGGCAGAATGTAGAGATGTTTCCAAAAGCAACACAGTAACAATTAATACATTTAGATTATACAGCAGAGGACTTCTGCATTGGAACAGCCTCTCTACAACACGGCTAATGCCAGAGTTCTTGTTGGTGCTCATGACAGGAATGGTGGCCTTGTCCCCATCTTACCTGGCTATTTCTCTGAACCCTCTTGGAGACGACAACATCAGCCACTCTCTTCCACCCTCAGCAAAAATTCAGCACATGGATGTTCTAGTGTTTTGTGGATTTTTGGAACGATGACCTTGTTCTCCCCATGCACCAGTGTCAAAACTTCCACTGAAATGCGTTATGAGAAAATGAGTGCCCAGCTTGCTGGGGGGGCAATGTGTAGCCTTTATAATTAAAATTGTAAACCGCCCGGAGAGTGCTTGTAGCGCTATGGGGCGGTATATAAGTCCAATAAATAAATAAATTAAATAAAGAGGACAACCACAAATGCAGCTGCTGAAACTGGAGGCATCTGTGCCCTGTGCCAGTCATGACCAGTGGTACTACAAATGTGCAGGAAAGCAAACTAGGTTTCTGTTCATTTGAGGGTTGTTGTAGGTTTTCCAGGCTGTTTGACCGTGTTTAGGGGACTGAAAATAAAACAGCCAACATTATAATGCTGCTGTACAAAATGCTGGTAAGGCTGCACCTGGAGTATTGCGTACAGTTCTGGTTGCCGCACCTCAAAAAAGACATCATGGAACTGGAAAAGGTGCAGAAGAGAGTGACTAAAATGAAGACTGGGCAGGGGCACCTCCCTTATGAGAAAAGGCTACAGGGTTTGGGGCTCTTTAGAGGAAAGGCGCCTGAAAGGAGGATGTGATTGAGACATATAAAATGATATCAGGGTATCAGGAGACAGGTATCTGGTTGTCTTATGTGCTCCCAGAGGCATTTGGTGGGGCCACTGTGAGATACAGGAAGCTGGACTAGATACCTTTGGCCTGATCTAGCACAGTTCTTCTTATGAGTCACCCTTTGGCCATGCCCACCACTAAACTCGTATACTATTGTTAATATTTGTGGACTCTGGCATAACCCATTAACTTTCCCACATAACCTAACTTTTCCATGTTCCCATAATTCCATTTATACAAAATAAGACTTGTGGAACCCACAGATCGTTGCATTTTCTTCCAGGACAGCAGTGAACTTTGGCTAGTGGATTAGTGGAATAGCAAATATTGGGGACAGCTGCGAGTTGAAGCAGAGGAAACACAGAGCTCACTGTGAGAAGTGGCAATTCCTTATGCCTTAAAGGCAGTCAGAGCAGAATTGCTCAGACTTAACACCTAGAGAGTATTAACCGTCATGGGTTTCCTTCTTCTAATGACCCACTAACTGGTATGACTGCATTTTGGCAAGCTGTAGCAAGTGGGGAGGCTTAGAGGATGGGAAGTAAGATGTCGTGTTATGTTGTGCTGAGACTTTGGAAGGTCTCACTGTGTGAAGGATAGTGCTAATCATCTGAACAGATGGGGGGGATGATATATTGGGGTTGGTTGATGACAGTGGTTTCTTGCCCTTGCCTTATTCATTCTGTAGTCTCCCCGCTTTCCAAATGGAAAAGATGACATCACAATCTTCAGAAAATACCTTTCTTTAGTATTCAATTGTATACATTTATTTATTGTGAAACATTACCCACCCTGTATTGCAAGTTCGCTGAGCAAACTTACAAAGCTGTAGAAAACAATTTAAAATATAAAATATTTAAAGGATTTAAAATTAAAGCATTTAAACCTTTGCATTCAAACCAGTGCATGCGAAGTTCCTCAGCCCTCAAAGGCTCCAATGAAAATGCATGTTTCGACTTGATGCTGAAATGACATCAATGTTGGTGCCACTTGAGCTTCCAAAGGGTTGTCATTCTACAGTCGTCATGTTGCAACCAAGAAAGCCTTTCTCCATGTCTCGCAATAGGGAACAGTTCTCAATGGTGAGACACAGAGGAGAGCCCTTCCAGCGGATTGTAGTCATTGAGCACATTTATCTGGGGAGAGATGCTCCTTCAAATAATATACTGAAGTAAAGTCAGTACATTTCATCATTCTACAGAGACATCAGGTGAAGTGAAATTCATAGTCCTTGAGTCTCAGTGGGAGTCAATATTTTTAAAGGGGCAGAGAGAAAAACCTAGCTTTCAGATCTCTCTGGCTATATTTTTACAGACCTGTTCACAGATGAAAATACCTGAAAGTACTTGCATAGTGGGCAAGTCAGCAGGTAGCCACATGTTGTGAGACAGCAAAGCTTTTACAGACTCATTAGCACATCTTTTTGTTGAGCCATTCTTTGAGATCAAGAAAATATTGCCTTTTTAATGCAGGCGCTTTCCTCATTTTACAGAGGACAATTGGAGCATGCTGAAGAGCATGATATGGGGATTAAAGTATTGATTGTCAATTAAAAACAGAAAAGGGCATTGCTCATTGTACATACACACACACAAAGTCTCAACAAATTTCATGGCAAGAGGAAAATATATTCAGTAGGCAAAATCCTATCAGTGTTAAGTTACGCCACACAAACCAGATATCATCAGCTCACGAAGGGAATTGTTAATTTTAATTAAAAGCTTCCTATTCACCCATTCAAGTTCTGAGGTTTCCTAGGGCTCCCTTTTTTGATTGGTGGAACACTTTGGGAGCCTCAGGACTCCTTTAATAGTAAAAAAAATCACTGCTTGATGGCTGCCGGCAGTTCCAGTCTTGGTGAGTTTGATCACTTCAGGCCAGTGAAGGCTTCCTTTCCCATCCCAAGTCTCCCAAAAGCTTCTTTGGGGCAAAAGGGAGCCCTGGGGAGCCTCAGGACCTGTAAAAGGTGGATAAGAAGCTTACAATTAATTTAAATCAAAGATTACCAGCAAAGGGTGATTCCATCATCTGGCTTGCACAGCATAAGGATTTTGCCCAGTGCTCTTCTTCAGTGTTTACCCTAGAAAAGTGCTGGAAATATACCTCACTTCAAGTCCAGAAAAAAAAAAGGTCTTCTTATTGGCTGCCTGTCGTGTCTTTGTAATATTCTCAGTTGCTTTCTGGGATGTTCTCAGATAATGCCTAAGTGTGTTGCTGTGTGCTTGGAAATGCAAAGCACTTCCCAAGTATTTGGTACCATTCTTGGTTCTGACCATGCAGTAAAGGAAGAAGGTCCCTTAGGAATGCTTAATAATAATCAGTTCTGACTTATGGAAACCTTTAGCCGAGTCTTTAGTGTGACACCACAGAGGCCAGGAAGTAATGCAGTTAAGTGGGTTCTTCTTCTGGTTTCATAACTGATTAGTGTTGTCAAAAAAAAATAGCCTGTTCACAGTCAGCAGAACAGAGGGTGCTAAACTCTTAGCAAGAGACAGGTGTGGCCATGGTACCAAATAACCACCTTGCCACTTCTCAAGACTAACAAAGGCTGTTGAAAAAAGACAGAAGGGTTTAAGATGTGCATTTATTACAGAGCACAAAGATTTTCTTGGATTAAGATGATGCTCGGCAAAGAGGTTCCAAGGTGAATGACTAAAGATGAGGGGAATATAAAACAGTTAAAAGGTAGAAACTAGAATAGTATCATGGTGAGCAACAAAAAGTACCGAGTTATAGCTGGCCGTTCAAAGCAAAAGGAGTGAGAAAAGCAATGTAGAAAGGAGAAGAGCATTTTGGCTGAAGAACCTTGGTGGCTGGTTTGGATGTAACACAGCACTATTTTTTTAGAACTGCTGCATCTAAAGTCAACACAGACCATGGTGACATCCGGTATCTCGTAAGAGAAAAATGACAAGGTGAGGTCCTCTGCCTCACTTTCCTAAGCCAAATGTTCTCTGCCAGTGATGCATAGGGGGCACAAAGGTGGTTAGGGTTGGATATAGGGTTTTTGTAACAACTTCTAAGAATGCTCTCTCAGTCCCTTTGACCTCCTGTAAGAGTGACATGCTGTCTCCTCCAAACCCTCTTTGTCACAGATTGTCCCTATACTATATTTTGGCCACATTTAATTTTTGCCATGCTAGTATTAATTTTGAACATATGGTGTTACTCCTAATTCCATGTTCCTCTGTCCATCATATTTGGGTTTTACATAGAATTACAGCACCAGTAATAATCATGCTCAACAATGTTATTACAGTTTTCAAAGACCGAGAGAATTATTATTTTTGTTTGTCTTGACTCCATAATGCCATACAGATGCTAGCACAATTGTTCATGTCCTTCAAACTGACTGTAAATGATCAATAAATACAACAGCAGAGCGCTTGTAAACATGAAAATGTTGTTCTCGGGAAAAGTGGGCTTTTTGCTTCAATCATGGTGGGGCCCAGGCTCTTTGACAGAGTGATTGGTGGTATTTAAGATAGAAAATGTTTAGAACTTCTGACCAAAACAAACACAACACATGCTTCTAGCGGGTTGGCTAGGCAGTCTAAATCAATAACATGGACCAAGTCAGCTGGTATTCCTTAAATTCAGAGTACATCCGTTATAATTAAATGAACAGTGTAATTTATTGGCAAATCACAGAGAATGTAGAAATGCAGCCAGTTAAATCAACAAAAAAATAATATTGATTCTAACGCATAGCACTTCTCTTGGCAGTATAACTGACATTTCACTTGTTACAAAATAAGGAATCAAATGTTTCTGTCTGGCCACCTGGCAGAAGATGTAACATGTTCTCCAGGGAACCCAGCTAACTCCAACTGAAGGCAATTACCCAAAACCTGAGCTCTATTTTTATACGCCTTTCCCTATAAAATTCATTCAGTAGCGTGACCTGCTTCAAAATATGGGGAAAGGGCAAAACAAACTGACAGGCACTTTTGCTCCAAATGGAAGAATGTTGGGCAGCAAAGAAAAGAAACAGGAAATCTAATATATACATGTAGTTTAACTCCTTTGCCTCTCAGCTCTCCAAACAAAGAAGATGCTTTCCTGGAGACTGACAGAGGGTCCTTTCAATATATGTAGGTTCCTCAAAATATATGCAGCATCTCCAAATAGATGTAATCTGGAGCTCTGAGCTGAAAATGGAAACATACCCACTGGTATTTGCTGATGGAAGGGTGCAAATCTGCCCGCCAGAAGAGCCATCCAGACACTCCTCCCCAGGGAAAAGGAAACACAAACTACGGAGTCTCAATGAAAAATATGGCCATCATGAGCTGATCCAGACAAAGGCGTTAGAGGAGCCCCACAGTGCAGTGAGAAAACTTCAGTAAGCAGCCAAGACTGCTCAAGATCTGAGTTCAATCCCTATAGGTTCAGGTAGTCGGCCTTCCATCCTTCTGAGGTTGGCAAATTTGAATGCCCAGCTTGCTGGTGTGTGTGTCTGTGCATGCAGCAATGTATAGCCTGCATAGTGCAAACCACCCAGAGAGTGATTTAAAAACTATGTGTCAGTACATAAGCAGCATACTTTGCTTTTGCTTTTTCATCCCCATGTACACCAGTCTCACATGACTCGGGCATCAAAACTGCTAAATTTTGGGATCTACTCAACCTTTTTTTAATCTACATGATGTGATAAGCTTCATACATCTGTCATTCACAAAACAGATTACTCAAAACCCGAACTCCAGAATATGTGCATTAATGGCTGTGTGGGAGTCAGTGTACTTATGGCTCACTCCACAACCCAGAATTGAGCACAGGCATTAGAATGGTGAGTCAATAAACCAAATATTTCACAATGAATAGAGGGCAATTACAATGCAAATGTCTATTTACTCACTTTTATTCCAAGCATACCTAGTGGGAGCAATGTTTATGGTCCTTTTATAAAGCAAAAGCAGATGCAACTGAGATCACTTAAAATTATCCTTGAGAAGAACAGATGGTGTCAAAGCAAATGTGAAGTATCTTGCAATTTGTGTACTATAAATTGAAAATTGATTTTAGGACTTCCCTGCACACACAGACGCACAATTTAAAACTAAGCAAATAAAGAAACACTTCTCCTTATTGTCACAACAGGATATCAAATTACGAGGTTTTTATTCATAGTAGTTCAAGCACTTCTGACCAAGCCTAATGAGTCTCATGTTTCTGTATACCGTAGTTCCCAGTAGCTTTCTATATACAATACCTTTCCACTTTTGCTTGCCTGAGGATTACAAATTGCTTTAGCCTGAGGGAAAAAAATCTTTCCAAAGTATTATCCTGTTTATATGCAATGAGAGCATGAAAGGCCATAGATGTGTTCATCTTCATTAATGTAATCCTTTTAAACACTTTACGCTCAGTTCCAAGTTGATCTAAATGATACCTTCTTTGGAAAAAGTAGAACTATGTTAATTTACTCACGTAGAGTGAAATCCTGACCTTCTGCTTTAATCACTGTCATGCCAAATACTCACTCATTATACTTCCACTTGCTAGTAGTCCAATTAATCTTCTACATGTAATTCCTCCCTTTTGCCCAGGGATTTTGAAAATAAAGTACATAGTTGAATCATATTTTCTATCTATGATGTTCAGAAGCTCTGCTCAACCAGGTGATCTTGCTTACAGACATTATTTTTTTCTCAACAATACAGAACTGTATTCTGATACAGCTCATTCTAAGTCTGGAGTGCAAATGAAGCATTTTAAGTTTCACAGCCCTGATTATCTCTTTCTTAATCTGTCACCTTCCTGGATCATGGTGATCTTGAATGGCTAGTCTGGCAATTGACATGTTTTAGTTTCTTCCTGGTTTGTGTTCTGCATAAGACTAGTCAGGAAAATAGTCAGCACCTTGGATTCATAGGCTGCAGTCTTTGGAAATCCCCCTTCAGAAGTCTCTTGGCTGACAAGCTGTGATGCAGATCCATTGTCAAGATATCTTTCCAGCTCTAGCATTTTCGTGGCCTTTGCTCCTTGCTTCTGGCTGGTTCCTCCTCATCATGGTGAGAATTCAAGCTGTGCTCAGGGTACAGATCACAGCAGAATATTTTGCATATGCCTTCTTTAAGGCAAGGAAGAAAACTTTAGTCCTCATCAGTAATTCAGTAACCATGTAAGCTAAATGCAGAAAGGAGGAGAGTGAGCTAGGTCTGTGCTTTCTGTCATCACTTTTCTTATAGTGGGACTGAAGAGGGGTGAGTTGTCAATCTGTGAAAGTTCCCCATGTGAACCAGAACACAGGGAAATCAAGGCTTCAGTTCACTTGGCGTGTCTTCACAGAAAGACAGGTCTCTCCTCTTCATACTTGTCACTTCCTGAATGCAACAAAGCAATGGAGAGTACAGTGGGGTCTTGACTTGAGAACTTAATCCGTATTGGAAGGCGGTTCTCAAGTCAAAAAGTCTGTAGGTCAAGTCTCCATTGACCTACAGTGCATTGAAAACCGATTAATCCCGTAACAGGCCATTTTTGTTCCATTTTGGTTTTTTTCTGGTCTGTAAATCAATTCTCAGGCTGCAAGTCAAATCTAAATTTTACAGCCAGAGAAGTCTGTAACTCAAAAAGTCTGTAAGTCAAGCCGTCTGTAAGTCAAGGGTCCACTGTATGAGGCTAGCTTCAACATCTTTGCATGTTTGGCCCAACTGGATACTGAATGGATGAACAGGGCTCATATTATGTATTCTAGATTAAAACCACTGTAACGCGCTCTACGTGGGGCTGCCTTTGAGGCTGAGGCAGAAACTTCAGGTGGTGCAGAATGTGGCGGCCAGACTCCTCACTGGAGTGAGAAAGTTCCAACATATTTCTCCAACTCTGACCGCATTGCATTGGCTGCCCATCCGTTTCCGCATCGACTTCAAAGTTTTAATGCTTACTTATAAGGCCCTAAACGGTTTAGGACCTCGATATTTGGCGGAACGTCTACTCCCACCTAGGTCTCCCCAGATCACCCGTGCAAGTCAGGAGGTGAGGCTGAGGAGCCTGACGCCGAGAGAGGCCCGGAAGGAGAAGACACGAAACAGGGCCTTCTCGGCGCTGGCTCCTCGCCTTTGAGCAATCTCCCTCCAGTGATTCGCGCAGCCCCTATGCTGGGCATCTTTAAAACCCAATTAAAAACCTGGTTGTATACCCAGGCCTCCCTTCCAGTTAATGCCTGATTTTCTTTTTATTTGTTCTCTTAATTTTCTCTCTTTTATTATTATAATTGTTATTGAAGGCTTATGTATATTTTTGGATTTTACTGTTTTAATTTATATTGGAAGCCGCCTAGAGTGGACAAGTAGTCCAGATAGGTGGGGTATAAATCAAATACATACATACATACATACATACATACATACATACATACATACACACACACACACACACACACACACACACACACACACACACATACATACATACATACATACATACATACATACATACATACATACATACATACATACAATTCTCTTTCAGCATGTGTGTGTGTTTTTTAAAAGAATTACAAATGACACAGATACTCAGTATTGCTCAGTCTGGAAAGAAATCTATTGACTTACTCATTTTAATATAAACTCATAATTCTGTATACCAGGACCAGTATGTTTAAGTATTCAGATGCTATAGATTTGTTGATACACAATGTATCTATTTAAGTAGAGTTGTAGTGTCATTATTTAGTTATTGGTAGTTATTAAAATTATTTTTGTAGCTGTCATTGTTAAACCAAAAGTACTTCCCTTGTTTTCTGCACATTTTTGCAGTCACTACAGAATCAGGCAGAGGTTTGTTTAAAACCTGGTTATCAAACAGTCCACCAGTTTAAGATCTGAATTACTGCTCTTTCATCAAAACGCAAGCTCCACAGAGGCAGGGTAAAAATAATTTAAATAAATAAAAATAAATAAAAAACCCAACCAAACTCAAGAAAACGGATGCATATATAACTAGATAAGATGGAAGCAGCAAGCCAAAAAAATCATCTCCAGGGACAAACATTCCAGCATCCGCTGCCCTCCCAGCCCAGAAATAACGAGGTGAGACACCGTTTGTTAGGTTGAAACTTGGGCCACAATTTTATTAACTATTTAAATTTCATCCCCCAAAATACAAGGGGGGCTACTGTAGTGCAACATTCTTTAATGTCCGGATAATCCTAGATCTCTGGACACTTCCTAAAGCAGGGCGACCTCCTATTACTGAATCATGCTGCCCACTGAACAGCATGCCTTCAGTTGCTCTGTGAAATGGTAACCCCCTACTAGCTCATCCCACCGAGCCTCATGACCCTAAATGGGCAGCTGGCAGGGAGGTCCTTCCATATGAGACAACTCTCATCTGACAGCCAATAGGCACAACCGTGCCAACCATAAATTTACCCCTACTTTTTCCATCGCACTACCCGAAGCTGTGACTGGTGATGACTTTAACTATTGATATTTAAATGGACACTTAGAATGCCACACCCTGTAGTTAATAATGGGATGGCCGAAAACACACCCACAATCATAAGCCAATTAGGATGCAGGCCAAAAATGCCCATCCGGCTCCAGAGGCAACCAGCTAAACTCACTCTTAAACTAAGGGTGGGCAGGACGGATCGCTTTCTCAGCTGGCAAAGAGGTTGAGCCAAAGGGGACGGAGCCTTTTTAACAGCGTCATCCCCCCTCCCCTCTGAAAACGGTGTCACCTGTGCAAGGCCATTTTCTGAGCGGGAGGCCAAAGTGTCCCCACCACAGCAGCGCAGCGGACATTCTGGACAGAAAATTGATATTGAAGGACAGCTGTAGCATTCAGCCCTGCCCTCACCTGTCCGTCACAGCTGGGCAGTGAAATATCAGCCAATGAGGGGACGGAAGGTGGTGCAGAAGGCGGAGGAGCTGGAATATATAAATGGGTGTATGATGTAAAAAGAGGGGGAGAGAGAGAGATTTTGGGAGAGATAGTGATGAGTGTGTCTATGGGCCTGTGAGCCAAATAGTCAGTGAGGGAAGAGCCTGTGTGTGTCAGTGAGTGAGAGACCTTGATTAACATCTTGTGATTTACTTACTTTATTTTGTTAAACCAATAAACAAGTTTTTATTTTGAAACAACACTTGTCTTTTTTAAATATTGGATAAAATTGGTGGCAGCAACTGAAGAAGAAGAGTGAGCACTCCAGGACGCCTGAGTTGGTAGAGGCTTCAGCGTGCTCGCTACAACAGCCCAGAACCGGTAGTAGAATGCTCTTGCTGGGACATTTTGTAGCTGATTGTATCAGTCTTCTCTAGTCAGATGGGATGAGTGAATTTCATTGGGCCATCAAATTTGGGAGTCACCATTCCAGACTATTCATTTACAGTTAAAAAGCATGAAAAACGTGTTACCTGAAAGAAAGAAATTTTTACATGTAGGGGTGCAATCCTTCCTTCCTTCAAATTTGGATCAATAGTAATGGAGAAGTAAAAATTGTGTCATTGTGGATATAAGAACATTCCAAATCTGCAGCCCATCCACAGCATTGGTAATACACTATATAGGGAGTCAGTTGGTTAGTGTGGTTATGCAATAGCATTTTCTTGGGTGGAATGGAAGGTCAAAAAGAGTGTGTTGATGTGCTCCTGGTTAGACTGAGGAGTTTGGGTTTGTAGCTTGAATTTTTTCCTTTTGGGGATGTATCTCCAGTGATACCTGGAAGGACACCTCCTTCCAGTGAAATCTGACCAACCTACTGGTTCATTCTAGACTGGTTGATTGAAGACATTGACCCTAAGAGACAAACGGAAAGAGAAGACCAGGAACTGGGCCTTCTTGGCAGTTGCACTACACCATTGGAAGAAACTCCTGCCTGAGATTCACCTGGTCCCCTCACTGACATCTTTTAAGGGATTTTTGAAAATCTGGCTATTCAGACAGGCATTTCAAGATATTATGTAAACAGAACACAGAGTTCATTTCAGATTTTAAGTTACTAACTCCACCATCTTGAATGTTTTTATTAACTTATCTTCTATGTTGTATTTTTTTCTTTTTAAGTTTAACTGATTCGTATATGTTTATTTTTATGTTGTTCTAATGTTTATGTCGGTATTATTTAATGTTGTTATTTATGTTTTGTTTTGTTGTGAACTGCCCAGAGTGGCCCTAGTAGCCAGATGGGTGATACGTACATCAAATGACTGACTGACTGAATGATTGATTGAATGAATGAATAAAGTAAGTAACTAAGTTTTGGTCTACATTGAGATTTTATTCTTATCAAGGAACAATATTCTATCATGATTCTAACTGAATCCAATAAATATTCTATCATGCCATAATGAGACATTTGTAGTCTAAGAAGAAGTAGCTGTTCCATCAATTTTGTAGAATAACTGTAACTTTTTAGTTGTTACAGAGTTTTGAATTTTAGGTTAAATTCCACTAGATGCACAGTGGAACTGCAGGGATACACAGAGCAATTCCCCAGAGTTTTTCCTATTAACTGGCACATACAGTCTGAATAACTCACTTTGAGATATTAGTAGGGAAAATGATAAAAGGTTTCATTAATTACAAATCAATAGATCAAACAGCTAACTGACAAACATGACCACTTTCAGAAGAAGACTAGAAAAGGAAAGAGCTCCCAGCAGAGAGCCAAGACTCTTTCTGAAATCAGAGGGAGGGAAGGAATGATTAGTTCTACATAAACTGACAGTCGCTCTGACCCAGAAAGGTGTCTCCCTGCCAAACCTACTAAAGGCAGCATATGAGAGTGCAAAAAGCAAACAAATAACTCCAGCATTAGTTACTCCCACTGTTATGGGGATATAGTCTCACTAAATGACAGTGGAAGAATATTGCATGGGTCAAGCATCAACTTATGGTGTGTCTCATTTTCTGCTTGGATGCTAAGGCAGGGATGATGGGAGAGCACACATTTTGAAGCACAGATAGATGGCTTCTGATGTTCTGGTGTGCTCCTCCGTGTAACTAGAAGTAATTAGTTATTTTTGAGGAATAACAAAGTGAAGAGCTGCTTTTAAAAAATATTTAACAATAAGTAGCTTTTGGGATCTTGGAGTTGCAGCAGTAACTATTTTTAAAAGCCTGATTATATTACTGGAATAAATGACATAGGCATGAGCCTTGAACCGCCTACTGGAATTATTTCAGGAGTTAAAAAATCCCCAAGAAATGATATCTCAAAAATAGTAACTGTTGAAATCATGGTACAGAAACATACAATCATAGTTCTCTTGAAACAACTGAAATTTGCCCCATATTATAACATTATTTGCAATATTTACAGCAATTATTCCAAGAAACACTGCATGAAACATCCTGACATATAATTGCTTTTTTTTCATCTCCAAGCAGAAAAAAAGATGCTGTTGCTTCCTATGGAATATTCATGCGACTTTTCTAAAAAAAAATTTAGCTCAGAAATTCAATTTGCTGTTTTTGCCTTGATCCAGGCTGGGGAGGGAATCTCAATCTGTCTCTCTCTCTCTCTCTCTCTGTCTCTCTCTCAATGTTTACAACTCTGAGTTTTGAAATACAACACAAAGCCTCAGATAAATGAGAGATTAGCTTGGGCTGCATTCTCAAAACGTACGCTTTTTCACAGGCATCTTCTTTGTTTAAATGTCAGCATTGTAGACAATTACTAAAAACCGCCAACAAAGAGGAGGGCTCGCTATGGTTGAATGTCGTCAGCAACTTGTTAGGATTCTCATCTCACCATCTGACAGATTTTGATGCCTTATCAAAGCAGCCGGGCCCATTCAAGTAAGAAATCTTCCTTTTGAATGGTGAAAAGAGAAATGAGACAACACAGTAATAACTGTTAATGTGACTTCCTCGTGGAACAGTAATTTCAATCAGTCTTTATTAAAGCATGACTGGCGCCGGCATTTACATTTTCCTTATTTTATTTTCAAAGGCCACCTGTATGAACCCTATAAAAAGCCGGCACTTCATTCATATTCATAAGTGCGAAGAAACAAAGTCTTTAAGAGAGAAAGGCTATGACAGTTACTGGGTTACAGAATTTAATCAATTGTTTTGCTTTTTGTCCCTTGTCTTTTCCCCAGCTTACTGTGGGGAAAAAAACAGGGGTGACTATTGCCTATAATAAATTGAAGTAGCTGAAAGCTTTTCTCTTCCAGAGCTGATTTCAGTGTTAGAACTCTTGCTTATTTTAAAGGTTTTTCTTCCCTTTCCAAAAAATGTTCCTACACAGCTTCTCAACACAGAAATGAACTATAGGGTTTCACTTGCACTTTACAATGTTGCATGAAATATGATCAGTGAGGTGAAAAGGTAGCAATAAATGGGGAAGAACATTAAATGACTCTGCTATGGTGCTTTAATTTTCAAATCAGTGGCCAGTTGTGGCTGGGCTAGTGGTAGCCACTAAGCACACTTGAAAAAATGCATCTAGAACAATGGTTCTCAACTTGGTCCCCTTAGATGACAAGTTCCGTAAATCCTAGGCAGCACAACTGGAGGTGAAAGACCTCTGGAAGTTTTTGTCCAAGAACATCTGGGAACCCAAGGTAGGGGATCACTGATATAGAACAATGGTTCCCAGCCTTGGTCCTCAGATGATCTAAAAACTCCCAGAAGCCTTCACTACTCACTGTGCTGGACAGGATTTCTGGGAGTTTTAGTCCAAGAACATCTGAGACCCAAGGTTGGGAAGTACTATTCTAGATCAGTGGTTCTTAACCTTTTTGAAAGAAACGCCCCCTTGAGCCATTGAGGAAGTTATCATCGCCCCCCCTCCCTGCGGTGATTATATCTTATTTATTTATTTATTTATTTATTTATTTATTTATTTATTTATTTATTTATTTATTTATTTATTTATTTATTTATTTATTGAAGACACTTAAATCCAATGACCCCTGAAAACAAAATTCCAAGAAAATGAAATGCCCCCCAAAAGTAACATTTAATGATTTAGTTGCAAGCGAATTTTAAGATGCAAAAAGAAATATAAAAAGGGCATAAAAACAAACCGTAATGCAGGAACTAAAAATTTCAAGATGAAAACTCTGAAATTGAATTAAGATTGGAGGAAAATATATATTCATGCACATTGTAAAAAGGCTGCAGCCATCTTCACAGGTTTGGCTTGCTCCAGCGCCCCCCTACTGCCCCCCTTCTGCTCCAGCGCCCCCACGCCGCCCCTTTTCGTTCTACCGCCCCCCTGAAAAATGAAATCGCCCCCTGGGGGGCATTATCGCCCACGTTAAGAACCACTGTTCTAGATGACTGATTTGTTTATACAGCTTTGCAAAAGCTAACAAAAGTTTTCCAAGATTGCCTTATGTCAATTCACTGGCAATCATTTTCTGAGAGGCCTCGCATGTGCTCAGGTTGACTCAGACACAAGGGAATTGAGGGATCTAAAAGCAATCTAAAAAGAAAAAGGTACTGCTAGAGAGATCCTCATCACTCAGACCCCTAGACAAGACTGATAAGGAAGGGAGTAGAGCCAGACCTTGTCTGACCAATTGATACAATGCAGCATGGGAAAACCTTTGCCCATCAGATATTTTAGACTTCATCTTCCATAATCTTGCACTATTGGCTGTCTAGCTGCACGGCCAAAAGTTCCCCTAATTGGATATAAAAATACTTTCTTTATCATATGGTGGGTTCTCGGTGGTTCCCTTCTTTGGCAAGCAATTGATGACTTATGCACCAATTTCTGCCTACCTTTTTACTAGTTCAAGATCCACCTCAGGCTTGAATTACAGAGGGTAAATCAGGCAACATTGCTCAACAAAAGGTTGTTGTGGGTATTTCAGGCTCTATGGCCATGTTCTGAAGGTTGTTCTTCCTAACATTTCGCTAGTCTCTCTGGCTGGCATCTTCAGAGGACAGGAGTAGCACTCTGTGCTCTGATGCAGTTTGTTTGGGAGCTGAGTGAATCAGCTTTTGTCCTTTTCAGGAGATGGGTGATTATGGTGATCAGTGTGTTTTTGTTCTGGGTGTATTGTTGTGATAAGGAGGAGAGATTATCTGTCACTGTGATTGATGGGTGTTGTTAGCTGGTCTTTTGTGTGTAGTGATCACTGGTCCTTGTGGCTGAGTAGAGTTTGTTGACCTTTTGCAGGCTGTATTTTTCAGTGCTGGGAGCCAAGCTTTGTTGAGTATTAAGCTTCTTTTTTGTTGAAGCTCTGCTGGTGTTTGTGAATTTCAATGACTTCCCTGTGCAGCCTAACATAATGATTGCTGGTGTTGTCCAGTATTTCAGTATTTTGAAATAGAATTTCATGTCCAGCTTGTTTTAGGGCATATTCAGCTACTGCTGATTTTTCCGGTTGTTTTAGTCTGCAGTGTCTCTCATGTTCTTTGATTCTGGTGTGGATGCTTCGTTTTGTGGTTCCAATATATACCTGGCAACAACTGCAAGGTATCCGATATACTCTTACAGTTGTGAGGGGGTCCCTTCTGTCCTTTGCTGCCCGTAACATTTGTTGTATTTTTGTGGTGGGCTTGAATGCTGTTTGTAGGTTGTGTTTTTTCAAATGTTTCCCCATGTGGTCCATGACCCCTTTGACGTATGGCAGAAATACTTTATTTGTGGGTGGCTGTTTTTCTTCAGTTTGGTGTTGTTTTCTTGGTTTGATGGCTCTTGTGATTTCATTTTTGGAGTAGTCATTTGCCTGCAGGGCCCAATTCAGATAGTCCAGTTCGATGCTGAAAAATTGAGCTTCACAGTTCCGATTGCAATCCGAATCCAGTGTGAATTCGGGCCACATCATGGCACAGAGATGAGACAGCATTGGTTGACCTGCAGGGTAACTGTCTGAGGAAGACTGACAGGGGCAAAATGTCTCTGCTGTTCCTCCTTGATCTCTCAGCAACCTTTGATACAATCGACCACAGTGTCCTCCTGGGGAGGTTCTCTGGTATCTGTGGCCTGCTTTTGAATTGTGGTGCTGGAGGAGACCCTTGAGAGTCCCCTGGACTGCAAGGAGAACAAACCTATCCATTTTGAAGAAAATCAACCCTGAGTGCTCACTGGAAGGACAGATCCTGAAGTTGAGGCTCCAATACTTTGGCCATCTGATGAGAAGCGAAGACTCCCTGGAAAAGACCCTTATGCTGGGAAAGTGTGAAGGCAAGAAGAGAAGGGGATGACAGAGGACAAGATGGTTGGACAGTGTCATCGAAGCTACCAGCATGAATTTGAACAAACTCTGAGAGGCAGTGGAAGACAGGAGGGCCTGGCATGCTTTGGTCCACGGAGTCATGAAGAGTTGGACACAACTTAACAACTAAACAATAACAAACAGCAAAATAGCTTTTGCTATTAAAGTTTGTCATCAAAACTAATCTTTTTCTCATTTTCTACTTCTATGTTTCTTTCTTTCTTTGTAATGCAATTGTTTAATGACCCCTTGCGTCCATGTTCCATTTGCCTGGTCTTCACTTGTCAATGCCAGACCTCTGTTTTAGAACAACCTGATCACTGTTCTCATTGTAACACAAGAAAATAGATATCCTGAATCTATCAAGGCTTCTCTGCTCATATAAATAAGGTTCAAACCCCTTTTGCACATGGGAGGGGAGAAAAGCTTCTAAGTGAAGAAATTCAAACCTCTGCACTGGGATTTGTGTCAGGTCACAGCAAGATGCAGACCCCTTGTAAACAGAAGGAATCGCCATTTCATTTAAATAGCAGGTCTCATTCTGTAGAAACAAAATAATGACCATTTCTTTTGGCTCCGTTCTTTTAAACAAATGGGGAAACCATTCTGGTTAGGAACATTGTGTGCATATTGACACACAACTGCAATTAAAGTGTATCATATTAGATCACTGCAAAAGGAAATCCAAATAATATGATAAACTAGGCATGAGTTTTCCAGCAGTCCCTCACATCTCTAATTTTTTTAAAAAAATTGATAAAACCTTGCGGCCCTCACAAAGTACTTCTGCGGCCATTGGGGGGGCACACACACATACCAATTTTTTTTTCAAACAAAGGCTGCTAGTGGGTGCAAGAGTGTCATTCCAGTTAAAAAATGAGTAAGAAGAAGTGAACCCACTCCTGGAGTCCATGGATGGAAAAGTATAGCTCCAATCCAACCTCTGATGATTGCCCAACATTGTCTTAAACTTAAGCTGACTGCAGTTTGTGTTTAAGGGGATGACTACATGGATAAATAAGGCAGGAAATACTCCAGGATTGGGATGATCAGATTCACATTATTTTCCATTGACTACATGACATACAAATCAATGCAAATCAGCCCAGGGTTCCCCCCCCCCATTTATATTTTGTCCATCCACTGCTGAGGCTTCTTCCTTTTTTGGAATTCAAGGCATTCACATTGGTTCAGGCAGTATGCCCAGTGGGCCAACAAAAAGCTAGCTCTCCTGGCTTCCTAATTTAAGGTGGGGAGGGAGGAAGCAAAGAGGCACATGTGTGTGGGGGGGGGGTCAGTTCCCTTCAACTTTGTCTCCAAATTATCTTTTTAAGGGTTTGGGGCCAGTACTTGGTGCACTAGAGCAACCAGGAAGAAAGAAAGAAAGAAAGAAAGAAAGAAAGAAAGAAAGAAAGAAAGAAAGAAAGAAAGAAAGAAAGAAAGAAAGAAAGAAAGAAAGAAAGAAAGAAAGAAAGAAAGAAAGAAAGACGACAAGGAAATTAGCAGAGAGGAGGAAATTGGCAGGCAGTCATTTTTTATAACTTCTTAAGCTCAACTCTAGCTATGCCTCCTGCAAATCTGGACAGCTGTGGTAGAGCCACCTTAACAAGGTGCTAACAAGGGGCAACTTCCTCAGCTCTCTTAGCTGATTCTTGTGTGATCCGGTGAGAAAGACTGGACATGAGAGATGTCCAGGACAGATTGAGGAAGGCTAAAAGGACCTACTTCTTTACTTCAAGTATTTTAAAACTATGGATTACATGACCACAAAATGTAGTTATGCCATAAACTCAGAAGGTTTTAAAATGGATTAGACAAATTGCACCAGTTATGATATTCAACTGTTAGTGATGATATTCTCGTATGGATTAGAATCACTGTATTTCTACTTTCTACACATGTGCTAGGAAATCAACACACAGCCAGTAGTACACCAGTCTCCAGAAAAGCCAAATGGAATCCATAGCAACCCCTGTCACAGCGCATGGCACCAAGCTGCATAGTTCAAAATGGTGCTAAATCTGGGTCTTTTGTTTTCACAGTGGTACAAGCTGCCCTTTTTTCCTACCAGTTGTCTGCCAGCCCTGCCACAGAACCCTCTTCTCTGTGCCCTCTTCCAAGTGGAACCTTCAGCACCACCTAAAATAAATTAAGGAAATAACACATTTTCGTGGATGAACTTCACTTCCTCGGGCTAAGCACTTCTCCTTCATCGATAGTGAAGAAAAATTGTAAGCAAAAATCAAAAAATTGATGATACATGTCTGTGAGAAATAAGTCAGCTCTTCTTGAGGCCGGGCCTCTAGTGTCTATGCAACAAGGTCTGCAATTTTTACACCCCTGCTCTTGAGGCCAAAAGGTTGCCAATTACCCTATGATTGCGCGCGCACACACACACCCCTCCTCACGTTGCTTGCTTGAAAGGTGAAAATGTACCTGTGGGGGTTGGGAAAGATAACTGTGAGAGGTTATAATTCAGTTCATTCACCAGGCAGAAGTGTTATCATTCCCCAAAAGAAGGGGATGATAAACCACTTCTGAGTACTCTATGCCTAGAAAACCCTTGAAAAGGTTGCCATAATTTGGAGTCCACTTGACGGCATGTAAATATTAATTAATTGATTAGATCACCACAAATTAAAATCCTAAGAGTTAGCAGTGTTAGTCTGTTAGCTAACACAGGAAGAACGAGGGCAAAGTACTGTGCCATCTTAAAGACTACTGTGTGAGCTTTGCTTCTCTTTCAGCTTTTATGGAACAAAATGTACTGCTTTAGACACCAATATTTGGGTAGGGGGTGGATGTAAAGTTTTGTGTGAGTTTTTGTTTTGTTCTGTTCTATTTGCCAACATAAAAGCAGAAGTGGACAGCACATCACAGAGAGAGACAGGGAGCGAGAGAGAGAGAAAGAGAATATGAGGGCACACCAAGTGGCACGCATGTTTAAAGACATGGCTAGCATTCAGTTTCAAAAATCCTTTTGAGTAATGTATGCACTGCCGTAAAACCCCTGATCTGACCATGGGCCCCAGCCTCGGAACTGACCACAGGCTGCACACAATTCTGCCATTATGTGCCACTGAAATCTGATGATAAAAGAAGTATAAATGACTATTATTATAATTATAAAGATTACAAGAACTTTGTTCCTGATCCCTTTTACTATAAAGAGAGCATTTTTCTCCCAAATGAACAAGGGTGTAGATGTTGTTGCATCCACTTCTGGCTTTTCCTGTATTACTGTTGTTGTTGTTGGTTATTTGAAAAAAAAAAACAGATCTTTTAAAAGTCCATTGTGTTTGCAATACTCATGTAAAGAAAATAGCCCCATAGAACCCAGAGAGTGGTACACCTGCTTCTCATGCAGCTTTCAAACAGCAAACAACAAAGGTGTTTGAAACTATCTTCACTACTGAATGTTGTGGGTGCAGCATTGAATACGATGATATGGAAGGCAGAGGATTTGCAGACTGCAAAAACAAGAGGGGGGGCCTGTGCAAATCATGTGTTTCCTGCCATTCTTATTCTAAATCACCCTTGGTGATTTAGCAACCATTCTCAACCTTCTATTAGTCACAGCCATAAACACAATATGAAAGAAAAATAGGCCAAATCAAGATTGTAAGTTGCATAATGACTTTTAAAGTGAGGGGTGAAGAATTGTTTCCAGTCTGTGCCCCCCTTTTCAAATGTACCAGGGTTCCAGTGGAGCCATATGACCCCCTTTGAGAATGGCTGGTCTAGAGCAGTGGTTCCCAATCTTAGGTAATCCTGGTGTTCTTGGACTGCAACTCCCAGAAAACCCAGCCTGCAAAGCTGAAGGCTTATGGGAATTACAGTCCAAGAACACCTGGGTGACCAACTAGGTGCACCTTTAAATTAATCTGTACTTTGGCCCAAATGCTGGCAGAGAAAATCACATATTTTCCCACTCAAACCCCATTGCACAGAGTTGACCTGAGTGCCATGCCGGGGCATTTTGAATTTGTCTTTTAAATAATCAGTTCAATATATATATATAATATTTATTTATTTATTTATTTATTGGACTTATATACCGCCCCATAGCACTACAAGCACTCTCCGGGCGGTTTAAATTTTAATTATACAGGCTACACATTGCTCCCCCAGCAAGCTGGGTACTCATTTTACCGACCTCGGAAGGATGGAAGGCTGAGTCAACCTTGAGCCGGCTACCTGGGATTTGAACCCCAGGTCGTGAGCACAGTTTTAGCTGCAGTACAGCGTTTTAACCACTGCGCCACGAGGCTCATAAATGTATATATACTGTATATATACTCTGTGTGTGTGTGTGTGTGTGTGTGTGTGTGTGTGTGTGTGTGTGTGTGTGCGCGCGCGCGCGCGCGCGCGCACACACACACACACACACACACACTGTATATATACTGTATGTAAATAAACCTGTTCTGTTATTTCCTGATATGCATTTCCACAGGACTTTCTCCTTTTTTTGTGCAGCACTAAATAGATTGCAGATGGAATCATTATAAGAAGGCAAGTCGCAGCTCAGGAGTGGTTTAGTAGGAATTTGGTGTGGTGGACCATCATGTCTTTAGACCTTCGTCTGTATGGAGAGGGGAAACGGAGCATTGTCATCGATCATGCCCCTTGCATGTGTTTAGTGTCACATACAAAGGCAAATCTGTGTGTGCATGAATTTGTAACGATAGACTCTTAAATGTGAACTTGCCGTTTTAGAATTACTGGCACAGAGCTTCTATATGAAATATTTGAAGGTACAAAGGTTCTTCCATAGGGCATGCCACACATATGTATGCCTGACTGACTGATCCTATTCTCTTTTAGAATGAGGGTGGGGAACATATCAGAGCTAGCATCTAACAATATCCTTTGCTATCAGTGGCTAACGTTCTATAGTCTGATGGAAAAATGGGTCAATCCAGACCTCAAGCTATACTCAGGTCAGAATACTCATATTTATATCTGTACATGAGAAATGCTACTGATTGCCACTAATGGCAAAGTATTTCCTTTGTCCCCTTGCTCTAAAAAGAGGGATGACAGGAGGTGTAGATTCCTATTTCAGTTACAGATTTATCAGGGTCTTAAAACGCAGAAGATGTGCTCAGGTTGGATTGTGGTAGTGTCGCCAGCTGAGGCAGCGTGTGCAAAATATGTTAAAAGCTAGCTGAGAACTACCATCAAAAAGAGTCCTTTGTATGCAATGCTGGCTATGTATGACTCTGTTACACATCAGGTATCTGCCCTGTACAGCTGTTTGCTCAGTTCAAATGCAAACAGATTGGTGCGCTAGAAATCAAAGCAAAGAAGAGATAGTGAGACATACCTTACCAGGATGAAGTAAGAGAGAGAACATTAGATCCACTCCAAAACACAATGGCAATCATGTTTCTTCATACATTTTCAGAAAGGGGAAAAGAGTTTGTGTTAACATCATCTCAAACAGATGCCAGTTCCAGACAACCTAAGCCCTAGAAACAAAGAGACTTCATAATCCCAACTACCTTGCAAGTGTTTCTAATAGATGTCAGATGGATATCATGGAGATCAGTTTGTATATGAAAATAACTGCATTTTATTAGGTGATGACAGTTCACAATTTATTCATTTATTTTTCCAGGAGCTCAGAGTAGAATCCAATAGGTAGGTATGAAAGCAAAAACAAGCAAGAAACGTTAGCACTGTGCCAACAGATATCATTTCTACTGACTCTCATAAAAAACATGTAGGTTGTTGCATGTTTCTGCATGAGATATATGCCTTTGAGTTTAGTGTCATCAGCTGAATAACCCATGAGAATGGATAATACCTAAATATCACAGGGAGCCTCTGAATTAGAAGCATGTAGATCTGTGCTTTTTGGACTACAGCTCCCAGAATTCCACTGGCAGTGGGAAGAACCTCGTGGCGCAGTGGTTAAAACGCTGTACTGCAGTTAAAACTGTGCTCACGACCTGGGGTTCAAATCCCAGGTAGCCGGCTCAAGGTTGACTCAGCCTTCCATCCTTCCGAGGTCGGTAAAATGAGTACCCAGCTTGCTGGGGGGGGGCAATGTGTAGCCTGTATAATTAAAATTGTAAACCGCCCGGAGAGTGCTTGTAGCGCTATGGGGCGGTATAGAAGTCCAAAAAAAAAAAAAAAAACAGGATCTGTGAGAGCTGTTTGGACATTGGGAGTTGGGAGTTGTAGTTCCAGAAGTTCAAATCAGCAGATCTCTACTTTGATTTCCCCCCCCCCCCCCACTTTTGTAAAAAGAAGCAATGAAGTAAATAGAAATAACTTGTCACTCACTTATTCCAGAGTCATCCCATAAAAATTAATACAATTGTTTCACAATAGGGGTGGTGTGGATGCTGCACTGTAACTTCAGAATGTGTGTTTGTGTGGAAACTGTAATCTGCTATTTTCACTGCTCTCGTTTCAGTGCTTTCTTTTTATAATGCATGAGCAATCCTTAGCACTTGACTACATTCATTCTGTGTCCATTTCAGGAGTCAAATAGTAAACGCTCAGAAGAAAATACAGTTGGCTTGGTGTATCTCATTTATTCTTCACATCTTAAATGGAGAGATGAGATTTAAACTCAATTGCTTAACTACCCTTCTAAAAACTGGAAATTGAAAATGTAATCAAAGAGGATGTATGACTTTCTACCAATTAACTGACGGTCAGATTCTAACCCAATCCGTTAATGTCCTTCCCTCTGCTTATGAAAACCATAGCGCCACCAGCCTTTGTAATCCACACCTCCATTAGAGAATGGAATTTATCTATCAATAACCCTATCAACTCCTGGCTTCCACTACTGAATAAAAATGTGGTGTTCTGTTCCACGTATCTTCTATAAATCAGATGTGACAAGCAAAGAGGACCAGGAGATTAGAAAAAAGTTGGTTGTACAATATCCCATACTCGTTATACACTTTGCCTGGACAACAGATTAATCAAGTGTCATTTCCTGTTCTCTTCACTGTCTTTGTCCAATACAGGAGGCATTAAAAGTATAAGAATATCATGTCAGATATAATAGAACGCTGTATGACTTTGACCTTTTGTCTTCTCTACGCTTTGCCTGGCTGGTCATTTTCACTCCCTCCTGACAAATTAGTGAAGTTATAAACAGGTGTATGAGGAGAGGGGAACCGTGACATCTGGTAGCTAACCACATTACTTTAATATAGGTCAATGCATTGTGACATGTTTAATTCAGCATTCTGCCATCTTTCTCTTGCAATAAAATATAATAATCTGGAATAGAAAAAAATGGTCACTTTCATGTAGCGAGCATAATTTGATTATAAGCACACAGTGGTGCCTCAATTTACGAATGTCCCAACTGACGACCATTTCAAGTTATGACCAGCTCCGGCTGCAAAATTTTGTTTTGACTTGCAGCCTGAGCTTCCAGTTACAAACAGAAAAAGGCAGGGGGAAAAGGCAGGAAATTCAAATTGCTAACCATTGGTAGGCGAAGAGGCTGCTTCTTTGTAGCTCTTTCGCCCCAACGGTTAGAGTGAGTGCGATCAGAAGAGGCTTTGGACTGCCTGGTAAGGTAAGGTGCTGCTTTCTGCTTTTTAAAAACTGTTCTGAGTGGGGTTTGCAGCCTAGTTTTGGGCTGGGGGGGTTACGTTTCTGTGCTGTGATGGATCTTGGAGGGGTTGTTTGTTTGTTGGTACTTTTCCCCATTTCTGATGGGTCTGGGGGGTTTGTTTGCTTTTTGGGTTTCCCCCCATTTCTGATGGGTTGTGGGGTGTTTTCTTGTTTTTGGGCTCCTTCCCATTTTTGATGGGTCTTGGGGGGTTTGCTTTCTTTTTGGGATTTTTCCCCCATTTCCGATGGGTCCTGCGAGATTTGCTTGCTTTTTGCTTTGCTTTTTTTGCATTTCCAATGGGTCTTGCACTCTTCACTTGCTTTCTGCTTTCCTATTTTCCCATTTCCGATGGGTCTTGCATGCTTTGCTTGCTTTCTGCTTTGCTTTTTCCCATTTCTGATGGGTCTTGTATGCTTCGCTTGCTCTCTGATTTACTTTTTTTGCTTTTCCGATTGGTCTTGCACGCTTCGCTTGCTTTCTGCTTTGCTTTTTTTGCATTTCCAATGGGTCTTGCACACTGCACTTGCTTTCTGCTGTGCTTTTTTTTTGCATTTCCGATGGGTCTTGCACACTTTGATTGCTTTCCTTCCCCCCCCTTTGGCCGGAATTGATTAATCGCATTTCCAATAGGTCTTGCAGTGATTTTTTTTTGGGGGGGAGGGGATTTTTTTCCTTCAGCCGGAATGGATTAATTGCATTTCAATGCATTTCAATGCGAAATGGTGCTTCAACTTATGACCATTTCGAGTTATGTCTGGAGTTCCGGAACCAATTAAGTTCGTAAATCGAGGCACCACTGTACTTTAACTTTTCATGATGAGATATAGTACTACTTTCAGAGATCCTAACACTCTTACGGAAAAACTATCTGTTTTTTCTAACAATCTCATGTTGGATACAGTTTCATCCACATTGTCCTCTTTCCGTCCTCAAACCACTTTATTGCTTTCTCCCTTAAAAGTGTAAAACATTAAGAAATACACTGGCCAGATTATTTTTCTCTCCCTTCATCTTGTCATTAATGCAGGAACCCAGTCTTATCAAGGGATCCCTGGTTGTGGCTGGAGTGGTGACCTGGGCCAGCAGGAAGCACATGGTTGAGCTCCTGGCAACGTGATGGCTCCACCTGTGCTCAGCAGCAAATGCTGGGAAGCAGGTCATGGTAGCACTCCTCCCGGCCAGCCCCCTATTGGCCATCAAATTGAGGGGTGGGCAGGCAGGACCTGGACCAGTGGACCTGAGTGGATCAAGCTTCACTCAGGTCTACCTCTCCAGTATATTAATGGGAGTCTGTGGTCATTCCAGCCAGTCTTTCTCTTTGCTGGTCTTCCCTCCCATCCTTCCCTTTTTAAACTAATAAATTATGGATGTCTAATTATTGTGCTATACACAATTTGTATTTCCTTGGCGGATAGCTTTTGTGATGCACATGTTGAGCTGTAAGAGGTTGTTGTTTTGACCTTTTTTCCCTCTTCTGTCACATCTTTGTTGGTGGCTTGAGGCATTGGGATGGATCCAGTCATTGTACAGGCAGCAGGTGAGAGATTAGGTGATAGAAGAATTCCACCAATGGACTTGACCAAGCTAGACCAAGCCGTGGTCCTGCTGGGGGCAAGGCCATGTTCTGGCCTAGCTTGGGGACAATCAGACTGTCCAGGCCCATTAGTGGAAGGGAGCCTCCGAGTAGCACATGTCTGTGTGGTTCTGATGGATTGCCACTCCTGATTGAACCCCACCTGGCAGCTGCGGGATGATGTGGTTGCCATCAGGGTGCATTCAGGTCTCCTAATGCTCTGTATCCATTCCCAATGCAGTGCCGGGGATTCTGCTGCTATAACCAATAAAACCGTGGCCTTCCCCCCCCCAAATACTTTGTTGTAGTTCTTTTGTGGAACCCCCTCTTCCTGTGGCACAGGTCTGCTCAGCTTTAGGCTAACAATTTCCTCTTATTATCTGTACAGCTGCAAGTTATCCAGGGTCAGATTCTTTTTCCTCTGGAGAGTTTCAATAAATAGTTTTCTTGTTTTTCAAAGATTTCAGGGACAGCAGAGTTTGAGGATAGGGCACATTTGCCATTTAAAAAAATCTGCTTGTAAATGCTTAAGTTGGATGGAAAACTCAGACGTGACTGGCTCATTCCTCTTAAAATAATATGACTTCAGGGCTATCTAGAGGGAACCTTCTTTCCCCTGATTCTTTGTACTGTTATTGTTTTCTCCCACATCTAAGTTGGAATGTTGCTCTTGACCCAAAGTGATAACTTTTACAATTACAAATTAAGTGAGAGGAACATCACAGCAGCAGAAAGCATCAAAACATATTTAACTCGTGAAGACACAATGACAGGGATACATCTTTATTTCTGGGGGGCAGGGGAGAGAAATGTCAAAGGAAGCGCAATGATCTCAGAGAAGAGCAGTCCACAGTTCTAGCGGCAATAATCTGCCTCTTGTAGACACAGATCTAGCATCCACAGGAGATGGTGCTTTCACCAGAGTGTAAGTAGCAAGTTTTCAGAAAAGTGATAAAAAGAGAATACACTTCCTGAGATAATCTGGAAGTTTATCTGGACTTCTTTCTTTTTAGGTTGAAATGTTTTGCTACTCATCCAAGTAGCTTCTTCAGTCTGAGGAGAAGGACTAGAGAAGTGGGGTTTTCACTCATCCCCTGTCCATTGTCTATCTAATGAACCTATTCAGACCAGGGGGAAGTGAAACCAACATGGAGGATATTTCAGGGGTCTCCTACTAACTCTCCTCAGACTGAAGAAGCTACTTGGATGAGTAGCAAGATGTTTCAACCTAATAGGAAGAAGTCCAGTTGCCATGACTCAATAATTCAGATTATTATATAATATTATTATTATAATTCAGATTATTATTCCAGATAACCTCACCTGGATGACTAAGGATCTTCACAGATATATTCCTGAGATAATCAGTACCGAGACCACTACACAGCCTTTTATATCAATAGCAGGATTTTGAATTGTGAAACACACACACACACACACACACACACAGGTGATCCTGAGATTGCTTCAGACAGGTATTATAACCAGAACAAGGCTTTGTGCTACAAGTCACTGAGCTGACTTATAGTACCAACAATCAGGTGGCATATTCTGCACCAAGTTTCTGAATCATCTCCTAGGGCAAACTCATAATAGTTCTATCAGGATATCACCCAAGCGTGAATGACACTTCTAGCACTGTGCCCAGCTGATATACTACCTAAAGCTATATGTATTGGAGCTGTGCTAGGAACAGAAAAGAACACCTAAACTTTCAACCTATTCCTCAGAAAAAGTGCTACCTTGTCCAGAACGGTCCAAAACAGTCTTTTCTCAGCCAAACCATCATCTTGGTCCTCAACCATCATCAGTGCTATTTTGTCTGAACTGAGCTTTAGTTTATTTAACCTCATCTACTCCATGATTATCTCTTATCAAGGCATAAGGAGGAGTCTAATCAAGGACGCTGATGCTACAGCTGAATGTGATGAAAATGAACAGAGATGGGCATAAACCACTTGTTCAGCAGTTCATGCTGGTTCATTTATTTCCCGAACAGGTATTCGGTGCTTCAAAGCCCCACCTCCTCTGGAAGGCATCCACTCAGAGGAGGCAGGGGAGGGAAACCAGGTCACTGCCTCCACGTCGCTGCTCACCAGAGAAAGCAAAGCTTTTAAAGCACTGAACACCTGTTTAGTTGATAAATGAATGTAATACCCTTCAGGTGTTTCATAAAACTATGAAAACCATGGCATGAATTGTATTGAACTTTGTATTGAACTTTAATTGTTGTGAGCCACCCAGAGACCTCTGGGTAGAGTGGGCGGCATAGAAATTAAATAAATAAATAAAATAAAATAAAATAAATAAAATGAAGATGTGAACAAAGATGTCCCAGAGGGACAAACAACAGTCCTTCTGTCTCTCCATTCCTTCTGGAATCTTTCTAGACATGGAATCATCACAAAGACATGTTTCCACCACTCCCACAGAACAACATCTAGAAGAGAGGTGTCTAAATACACTGTTGGTCTTGCATAGAATTGGACTCCCAACTGCATAAAGCATCATATAGCTATGTGATGTAAGAGCCACTTTCACATGGTGTGCGGAATGTACTGATCTTGAATTATAGCAATGGCAGGGGGAATATCAGAAACTCTCCACCCCCTTGCAGAGGAACAGGTTAACTTATTTCCAATGAACATATAATACATGATGGTGTGCTACTACTGTACAAAAAGAACGTGAGAAATGGAAAGGAACAATTAATTCCCCATATCATTGTTGTGTAAGCCAGTGAATGCATTGAGTAATTCAACAGATCAGATGACTATGGTTCAATCTATCTGGCTCTCCTCGCATTGTCACCCATTAATAGCCAGTTGCTTCCACAATGAAATAGGCAATTGAAATCCATGTGTGTCTCTACTGAAATGTATATATGTTATATCAAGTCACATCCCACTCAGGGTGATCCTAATAGAGTTTTGAAGGTATGTGAGATGCTTAAAGAGTGGTTTCACCAATGTCATCGCAAGTGACTTTCTATGATTATATGGTTAGAATGGCAGTTTATATGAGGGTGAGAGTTATGTGAATCTATACATCAATTTATGATCTCATTATCAAGCTTAATCAATCCTTTAAAAAATTCCTCATACAAGGTTCTAGATGATCAATTTATTGAAGGTGTCTTCATCACTATAATTAGCACTTGGCCCTGTGTTACAGGATAGAAAAATATATTCAGAAAAAGCTCAAGCACAGAAATTCTCCACCCTGTACAGTAAAATTTTCTCCCAATAATTTTAGTACAGTCAAGAGACTGGTGTGAAATTTATTTTAAGATCAAGGCACTTTGCTTAGTTAGGTAGAATATCCTCCACCTTGCTGAATTATAACAGTTTATACATAGTCCAGATTGAAACCATCGTCACAACTTTGATTATACCAGGCTGAATTGTGTGGATGTAATATAGCTGCACAAACATTTCATTAGCATAAATGTCACCTGCAATACAAACCAACTAAAGCTGAACACTTGCTGAGTACAGCGTAATTTCTGCATCCTTCACTTCTAATTTCATCATCTCTGATTTATGAAAATTTGGACACAGCTAGCATACAATTTCACTTGCCTAGCCACACACTCATGTTTTTATAAATGGTTCTGAAATAATGTGCGCCCATGGTCAAGTATGGGTTGTTTGTTCAGAGAAAGAATTAAAGGAAGGGGGATAATCAGCTTTAGTGGACTGGAAGTTGTGTTCTTGGCTAATGGCTGTGAGTGAATGAATGCAGGATATTAATGGCTTTGTAAGAAAGAATTTTCTCTCCCGTTACTGAAACAATAAATATAGCCTTCTCATGAACTCTACTATCCTCTCAGTTATACTTATATCTGGAAACATAAATACTCATCCATCTGGTTCCTATATGTGAGAATAAGAAACCTGCATTTTTTTCCTCCTCACCTGCAAGGTGAGAAAATCTTTTTTGCCAGTCTTAAGGAGGATTCTCAAATCCGTAAAATGATTCCTTCACTCTGAAAATTGGTTGCACCATTGTTTAAGTTTTTAGACTATGATTTAGACTATATTTTTGCTTTTCATGCTGCATTTAGTTCTGTGTAGTTTGTTTTAACTGTCTGTAAACCACCCATAATAGCGCTTTGGCACTGATGGGGCAGTATATAAATCAAAGTAATAATAAATAAATAAATAAATATTTGCACAAATTGCTTAAATTGCACAAAAGCACAACTGCTGTTTTGTTTCATGGACTTCTGAAAATTACACGCTTCAAACTGGTGGTCTGTACCTTTTTGATCAGCCAGCCAGATCTGTGCTTGCTGGATAAAGATACCAGCTCTGAGCATATTTTGCATAAACTTTCAGATATCTCAGGGCAGGGGGATATTGTTTTGTACTGGAGGCGAGATATCTCACAGGCATAGCAATTTGTCAACTGGTTATTTCATCATATTGAGACAGCTGGTATCCTCAAGACTGAGTAACTTCGTGTTTTTGCATATGACTAATAGGATACTTGCCATACAAAATAAACCTGTGTATCTCAGATAATTGTTTGTGTCACATATTGAGGCTACTGAACCTTACACCTTTAATCTGTGCACCTTCCTAAAACACAAGAGGAAATGTAGATTTTTTTAAAAAGATGTCCAAGTGTATTCATGGTTCTCATTCGTTCGTTCTTTCATTTAGTCATTTAGTCGTGTCCGACTCTTCGTGACCCCATGGACCAGAGCACGCCAGGCCCTCCTATCTTCCACTGCCTCCTGGAGTTGGGTCAGATTCATGTTGGTTGCTTCGGTGACACTGTCCAACCATCTCATCCTCTGTCGTCCCCTTCTCCTATTGCCTTCACACTTTCCCAACATTAAAGTCTTTTCCAGGGAGTCCTCTCTTCTCATGAGATGGCCAAAGTACTGGAGCCTCAGCTTCAGCATCTGTCCTTCCAGTGAGCACTCAGGGTTGATTTCCTTTAGAATTGATAGGTTTGTTCTCCTTGCAGTCCAGGGGACTCTCAAGATCCTCCTCCAGCACCACAATTCAAAGGCATCAATTCTTCGGCGGTCAGCTTTCTTTATGGTCCAGCTCTCACTTCCATACATCACTACAGGAGTAGGAACCGGCAATTCCACTCCAGTATCTTTGCCAAGAAAACCCCATGATCAGAATTCATTGTTCTACTGATCACTTATCATGACCAAGCCAAAGTAAAAGGCAACTGTGACTGAATTCATACTTGGCAGGTGTAGGTACATTCTCAGTGGGCCAGTTGGCTGGGAGACACTGGGAGCTGTAACCCCAACAGACATTCTCCAGATTCAGGTATTCTCCAGCCAGAATCCCCATAATGAGCTGCTGAAGCTAGGAAGAAGCAGAAGATACTGCTCTGTTAACCAGACAACTGCTGAAAACCAGTCTCTGAGCCTGCCAGTTCTGAAGCTTCATATCACATCTTCAGGAGCAGAGGTTTGGAAGGCAGTCTCTGGGGGGACTCATTCCCATGTGAATCTCAGGGAATCCTTGGGTGCTCACAAAGGAGCACCAGGGCACTTTGCAGGAGGAGCGAGGAAGTGGCACTAGAATGGCATGGAGGTAAGAGGGCTGCTCTTCTTCCTGCTATTTGACAGCTCCCCATTCCATAATTTGGCATCGGGGGCTCCTGCCAAATTATGGGAATGGGGGTTCATTTCCCCCAAAAAGTCCCATCTCTGCTGGTAATAGTCCTTCCCATAGATGTTGAATTCCTTTTGTATGAAATTATTTCAGACCCTTTGTAAATATTTTGAAGCACAGATATCCCATTAAAAATGGTGTGAAATTACTTTAGCTGTGCTTTGTTTTAAATTTTGAATCCCATATCTCTAACAGGCAACTCTGGCTTTTTCATTCCAGCAAAAGTACAAAGGTCAGCTAACTGCACATATTTAATCATATATGGCTGGATAGGAATAGTACTTGCCTTTGACCAAAAGGAACTTTCTCCAGCACAGGAAGAGTCTTTCGATCAGCAGAAGACCACTTTGGGATGCAACCCATTATGAATACAAGAAGTTAAATAACTAGGGCTCCTAAATTGCCATTCCCAGGAATAGCTCCACAACTACAGAATTCTCTTTGCCCAGCATTATGTCAAAAGGTACTGATTTCTGGGAAAGAACAGAAGCTGTTTTTGTTAGGATCACTGCTTGGTGATTTGGGATAACACACTGAACTAAATCCAACTCTCAGTTACAACCAAAGTAGAACCATTTAAGCAATAGGACTTTGGTAACTCAACATTTATTTATCCCATCAATTCAGTGGGTCTACTGTAATTGGGACTAACAAATGAATTTAGTCTACTGTATTTTTTTTTAAAAAAAAAACTATATTTGTTATTTCAGAACAGTGGTTCCCAACCTTGGGTCCTCAGATGTTCTTGAGCTAAAACTCCCAGAAGCCTTCACCACTAGTTGTGCTGGCCGGGATTTCTGGGAGTTGTAGTCCAAGAACATCCAGGGACCCAAGGTTGGGAACCACTGTTCTAGAGGCAAAGAGTACCAGCCAAGAGCTTTCAAGATAGCATCCTTTTGTTTCTGCATAGTCACAAATTGCTCTTAGGTAGCTTATCATACAAATACAGCCAAACCACAAGAAAATATCTAACAAAATGCACAGATTTTAGTAGATCAATGGAAACCAATTGACCAGTGAAGTCCAAATCTAAAGTGTCCAGTCTTTCCTGATTGCCTTTGCTTCGCATGGAGAACTTCACTCTAAGCAGCAATTCATTCAAGTCAGCAGAAAAGTAGAACCAAACTCTTGTTCCTGGCACTGTTCTAGTTGTCAAAGTACATTTTGTGTGATGTGACTTAATTAACCTGCCATCACTGCAGAATAAAATGTCCAGCATTTATGTATGTGTTCCACTGCCAGTTTAGCATGCTGAATTATTTTAACTACTTATGTGTGGAAAATGAATAATCCCATGCATCCGGCATGCTCCTATCACCTGAACAGCAAAAGGGGAAAGTGTTAGATATTTAAAATTGTACAATTTTGTGGCATGGATCATTAAAAAAAAAAAAAGGAACACTTTCGAGGTAAAACCCATTTGTTAGGTTATAGAGGCTTGACAATTATTTTAAGCTTTGACCTTCATAGGGAAAAGAGGTTTACGAATTGGAACAGTTTAAAAGTATCTGCAAAGAATGTCTTTGGATGATTACCTTCTTTCCAATTATTCAAATATTATGGAACTGCAACTGCTCATTAATATTCCAGTATTCAAGGGTAATAAGAAGTATTGTACATGATGCTCACTGCCCATTCTCTGTCCCCTGTCATCCCCATCAAGTATGATGGGTGTTTCACTCGGTTTATTCTTTGTGACATCTGGTAGTGTGTTAACAAGTGAAGTAAGGAAGCAATAAAATGTGTTGCTCTAACTGAAAATCTTTCTGTGCTGTAGTTGTTATTGCCACCTTTTTGCAAGAAGTATGGAAGGTGAAGAAGTCCTATTTTTATATACTCCTGTTTTTCCAGAGATGCTGGTCACCCACAATGGTGAGAACTGAAAACTGTATGCTTAGTGCCTCACTCCAGTAAGTGTTGATAGGATTTCTCATGTCTTGCTGACTGAAGCTGAGCGTAGCAGTTCTATGTTCCATACTGTTTCCCTGTTTGGTGGTTTGATCACTGTAATTTGCCTAAAATAATGCTTGATTCACAGTCAGGGACCTCTTTGCAAAACAATCATAATGGTGTTTTATATTAGTGAACAACTCTCTGAATAGACCATTCAACTACAGGAATCAAGGGCAAAACCAGTGCTGTGCATTGTGTGGGTGAGACAAAAGGAGTCCGTTTCTACTTTGAATTAAGGTGGTGGGCATGCTGAGCTTACTATGTAGCTGGAGTTACCTAAAGTGGGACAAATCCTCTGAGGCTATTATTTAGTTAATGATGTGTAATTCTAACTAAAATTAGACAATTTAGAGGCAACTGAGCTGTCACTAGGTCAGATGAAATTACGCTGGATCCAAAATTCTCCCTGTCTAGGCATGTTGGAAATTACTTAAGATTAAGCTCATATTGACCAAAGTTTGCGCTTGCTTGTTGTGCTGGAAGATTCCAAGATCCATCCATGCTGAGGCAGCTTTGTCAGAAATTACTCAGCATTTACTTTTCTCTTTGACGACCATGGGATTGTCCCACCTATGCTGCAGGACACACTTTGGACCTGGTTTTCAGTTCTGGGGTAGATGTTAGCAATCTGGTTGTGAAGAAATTCTGCAGTTCTGTTGTCACAGACAGATCATTATCTGGTGGGGCTTACTGGAACTTAAAGCCTATGTGGGGATGGTGAAAAAATAAGATGGGTTCACCCCATGAGGTTGATGGATCCAAATGGTTTCCTGACAGATCTTTGGGATTTTCCTTTTGCCTTGGTGGGAAATTCTGGTGAAGCTCTGTTTGACCTCTGGAACTGGGAAATAGCCAGTGTTGTTGATATAATCACTCCTAAGCACCCCTTCCCACAAAATAGAGTCAAGCTGCCCCTCTGGTTTACTGGGGAATTGGTGGTGATGAAATGAGTGAGATGGAGACTAGAACAATGGTGGCAGAAAATGCAGCATGAATCTGACCAAACATTGGTTAGGGGCCACTGGAAGGCCTACTTCATGGCAGTGGTGGCAGTGAAGAAGTCATTCTTCTCTGACCCATTCCATCTAAACAGTAGAGCTTCTTCAAGGTGTCAAGGTCCTGTTACATTTGATTAGCAAACTTACTAGGTGTGGGCTGGATAGAACAACTGTCACATGGATATATGGTTACAGAATTGTACTCAGAGAGTGCTTATCAATGGCTCCTTCTCAAACTGGGAGGAGAAAACAAGTGGGGTGCCACAGTCTCAGTCCTGCGCACAGTCAGTGCACCTCAACGTTTTTAGTAATGACTTGGATGAATGAGTACAGGAAATACTTAACAAATTTGCAGATGAAACAAAATTGGAATTGCTGTAGATTAAAAGCTGAACAAAGGTCTGCAGGGTCAAAGTTATGGTTTTTCCAGTAGTGATGTATGGAAGTGAGAGCTGGACCGCCAAAGAACTGATGCTTTTGAATTGTGGTGCTGGAGGAGGCTCTTGAGAGTCCCCTGGACTGCAAGGAGAACAAACCTATCCATTCTGAAGGAAATCAACCCCGAGTGCTCACTGCAAGGACAGATCCTGAAGCTGAAGCACCAACACTTTGGCCATATCATGAGAGGAGAAGCCTCCCTGGAAAAGACCCTGGTGTTGGGAAAATGTGAAGGCAAGAGGAGAAAGGGATTATAGAGGGCAAGATGGTTTGACAGTGTCGTCAAAGCTACCAACATGAATTTGATCAAACTCTGGGAGGCAGTGGAAGACAGGAGGGCCTGGCATGCTCTGGTCCATGGGGTCATGAAGAGTTGGACACAACATAACGACTAAACAACAAAAAGCTGAATATGAGCCAAAAGTGTGATGTGGCTGCAAAAAAGGGGCAAATTATATTTCAAGATGCATTAACAGACGTATAGTTTCCAAATCCTGTGAGATACTAGTTCCCCTCTATTCAGCACTGATTAGGCCAACATCTTAACTGTTAGAGCAGTACAACAATGGAACCAACAACCTCAAGAGGTGGTGAACACTCCAACACTGGAGGCATTCAAGAAAAAATTGGGCAACCATCTGTCAGATCTGCTTTGATCTGGATTCCTGCACTGAGCAAAAGGTTGGACTTGATGGCCTTATAGGCCCCTTCCAACTCAGTTATTCTCTGATACAGACCACAATGTAGCCAACTGTGAAGAAATTATGCAACACTTTGAAGGTTCTGATCTGCTCTGACCGAGATCCTGGAGTTGATACAGATGCTTAATGTAACTATGCTTTTCATGTGTTCATGGCTGTTTCAGATTTTGCTGTCTAATGTTGTGGACAAGACGTGTAGAGGCAGCATGCTAAAGGAGGCAGTAGTAATATCATAGCTTAAAAGCCCCTCTTAGACCCCGCAGTTCTGATTATTACTGTCAAGTCTCTAATGTTCCATTTTTGGGCTAGATATTGGAGTGTACAGAGGTTTCACAGTTCCAGAATTTCCTGGATGGAATGGATTATCTAGATCCATTTCAATCTGGCTTCAGGTGTATGGGATGGAGATTGGTTTGGTTGCCTTGGTGGTTGACCTGGATGAGAATTGGAAATGGGGAATGTGCCCCTCTTGGTTCTACTGGACCTTTCAGTGGCCTTTGATACCATTGACCTTGGTATCCTTCTTGGCTTTCTCTCTAGGGGTGAGTGACTCATGAGTGACACTGTTTTATGGTGGCTCCAGTCCTACTTGGAGGGGAGAACACAGAATGTAGAGCTGGGAGACTCCTATTCAATGCCTGTAGTGTCTCTTATGGTTCTGGTTTGTCCCCCATGCTATTTAACATCTACATGAAACTGCAGAGAGGTGTTGTCTGGAGTTTTGGAGTTCTGTGTCACCAGTATGCAGAAGATACCCAACTATATCTCACCTTTCCTTCTAAATACAAGGAAGCTGTTTCAGTTCTAGATTCATGTTTGGCGTCAATAAAGCACTGGGTGAGGATGAATAAATTGAAACTTAATCTTGGTTAGTCAAAGGGTAGATCAGGGAATAGGGATTCAGCCTGTGCTGGGTGGGATTAAATTCTATCTGAGAACATGGGTGTGGATCTTGGATGTGCTCCTGGATTCATTTCTGAGCCCAGGTTTTGGTGGTGACTGTATTTGCACATTTAAAACTAGTGAGCCGGTTGTATGCATTCCTAGCGATGTCTCATCTGACTATGGTGTCTAGTTAAATATGAGTAGAGCCAGCCTGTGTGGCCTTGGGCAACCTGCACAGTGCCACAATGCTCCCAGAAGAAGGGAATGATAAGCCACTTCTGAATATTATCTACATGGAAAACCCTGAAAAAAGTCACCATAAGTGAAAGTTAACTTGATGGCGCATCATTGTTCTTCGTGTTCTTGTTGTTGTTTAACATACTTGTTTAATTATTTTTAAATATTGTAATAATTTATTGTTTTAGCTTTTAGTATTGTTTATTTTAATACTATAAGCCATCATGGATCCTCTTCAGGATAAAGATGGCATATAAATATTTTAAATAAATAAATGTCTTACCATTGCACACACACACAAAACATGGACTCAGCAGTCATAAAATCAGATTAAAACATGGAGAATCATTTAAAGATACTGGAATGAACACATCTCTAGACTAGAGTGCATGACTAGCACAGCTGCAGTTTTTTTAAAAAATCTTTTACTTTTCTATCCTCCAAAAATTGTGTGACTTCTTGGATATGATCTGCACTAATTCAGTCAAATTCACCAGGTCCTTAATCAGAAAGCATGAAATAGCTGATGACGTTTCACTTCTTCTTTCAGTGCATAGTTTAAAGGAATGCAAGTAAAATAATAAAATTTTCATTACTGTGAATCAGTATAGCATAGGCCCAGTGAATGGAATTTTTTCTCTTGGGCTGGTATGTTTTCAGGGAATAGTTCAGAATCATGACATATATTATTTGTGGAGGTTTTCTCTTGTGCTTAGAAAAAAAAGGAGGGAAGTAGTGATTATTTGCGGGCTTATTCCATCTAGGTAATTTACTACCAAGAAGTATGTCACTGCTTTCCATTGCCCTCCCACCCCAGAATAATGAGGCGAGATGCAGGGGATGGGTAAAACTAGGGCCACACTTTATTGAAACATATCATAACATGAAATGCAGGGGCATGCCGTAGTGTGGAATCAGGTTTGGTGCCAAAGGTCTCACGGGACCCCTCACCAAACTTATATGGGCGAGTCTCATGCCCCATTGTCATGCTGTCCTCCAGACAGCATGACCGCAGCTAGCGTAATTTCAACCCCACCCCACCCCCCGGGGCTGTAAGCTGCCTCTCTTTGGCAGCCCTCAGACCAGGGAGGGCCCCAGCAGGTCTTTCCTCCCGGCACTGTAACCTTATAATCCGCAGTGCCTAGAGGTCAGACGTGCTAACCCTTACATTGAACTCCCTGGGCACTTGCCAATTCAATTTCCTTCTGCACTACCTGCCATGACCTAAAACATTAACATAGAACATGCTCTAGGATGTCCATGTTTTGCCCGTCCACTGATCTAGCTGCACAAATTGGTCTCCTCAGCTAAATGACAGCTCTAGGAGTGAATAGATGTATACACATATGCCTCTGTGTACAAAAAGATGTATTAAATGAACACATTCAAGCTTTTTTGTCAGATTGTCCCAGAATGAACTTCACAACCATCTCCTCCATCTTCATTTTTTCTTTATGGCCAGATATGTGTACACATTTGAGTCTCTATGTTTGTGTGCATGTATTTGAATTTGCATATGATGAACCATATTTTAGTGCACAGAGGCTTATACCATAAAAAACACTGATAGTCTTTAAATTGCCACCAATTTTTCATTATTTATCCTAAAAATAATTTCATATATCCATAAGATCCCTTCCATCATTATTTCATAAACAACTGTAGGATCAACATGTTGTCATCCCTCACTGAGTTATTAGATTTTCATAAGTATATCAGGTTTTTTAAATTGAGATAACAAACAAAAACACAACAGTCAAAGGAATACAAATACAGGGGGAAACGAAAAAAGGAGGGAAAAAGCCAAGGGGAACTGTTTACAATAATACAGTATACTGTATAGTATAGTCTTGACTCCAGTCTGCATAATGAACTCAGTGTGTTCAGTCATTTGGGCTGACTACTGCAATGACAATATCAGCCCTCGGACTGCATATCTACAAACCGTCTAGAACCTAGCCCAACAGTAGTGGTTCCAAACTGTATCCACAGGCAATATGAAATGGTGCCTGCTGATGTTTATAGGGAAAAAATGTAGAGGAAACTGAGCTGAATTTCTTTTTCTCTATGTTAGATTGTACTAACGTTAATTTGCCAGTTCATGCTCGTGCTTTGGCAGTGAGAGTGGGGTAGTACATCGCTACTTTCTGCTGCAGTATTGTGGATGCTTTCTTGCCTTTTTCCGCTCATGCATAACATTCATATATTCTTCTGAGTAAACCAAAGCACAGAGAGTATAAATAATGCCATAGCCTGCCACATATATAAAGGTTTAACTTGACGTTCACAGTGAAGAATGAACACTGAACTTTGAAGAGGCTACCATTTGTTTCAGAACTGTTCTGTGTGATAGTAAACTGAGTTCCGTTCCAAAGTGCTGCAAAGTGCAAGAACTATTTGTGAGAAGATGGAGAGACCAACGGAAGAGGATAATGAGGCTAATAAGTCTTTCAGATGGCAATTATTGTGGGAAATACATCTGGAAATATATTCTAATTAAAAGTTGTTATAGGGGCCTGGTTGAGAAAAGCAACTAACTATTGGCATGAATTTCACAGAAACCTCCTGAGGCTGCCCTCCAAAGCATCCTTACTGTAATAACAGAGTTCATAATTTGTTGATAGTCTTATAGTGTTAAGAAGTCTGTAGTTTAAGGAGTGACCGCAAAGCCTTGGAGGGCAGATGCAAAGAGCTCTGATTGTTCTTTCAGAGGAAGGTTCTGGGATTTGCAGAATAAAGTTATCTCTGTTATACTTGTCATTTTGGCAGTCATCTTTATGAACTGTAAAACATTATTCTCACTGGTTGGAAAAAGCACTCTCTGAACTCAGTGAATCTATGCATTTAATGTTGGACTGAAGGACTGCAATCTACCGTACGTTCATACATGAGGAGCCATGCTCATAGAAGGGGTTTGCTCAGGTCTCCAACATGAGAAAATTATTTTCCAATCCTTTTCAGCATCCCAAGCCAGAATGGCATGATGGGGGTTGCAAGCCTAGGTATCTGGAGAGCACCAGGTCGGGGAAGTCAGTTTTAGATTAAATAACCTTAGAGATACATCCCATTGAACAGGAATACAACTTAGGTGGACTGGAAAGGCAGGTATAATTTGTTGTTTGTTTCCCATTTCTCCCCCCCCCCCCCAATTTTAAAAGGTAGCATTTTAGCAGATTTTCAGGAAAGCAATGGAAAAAGAAACCTGGGAGTGATGAACTGAATCTTTTGCACAAGATGATAATAATCTACAAGTTCGGATTCTTGTTGTGGATCACAGCAAGATTCTGAATTGGGAGAGTTTTTTTTTTCCTGGATTTTAATGTGAGCACGTGCACTGATGGTGCAGTGGCCATACACATCGCCCGCTTGACTATCTTTGTAATGGTAGTTAAGTTTTACTTGTCTTACAGGGACCATACAGTACCAGCTATGGCAGAGAACCATTTGGAATTCATTGGGTTCTCTTAAAAGAAACACAAACACACAGAAACTAGAACAGATTTTATATTAAAATGGAAGTCAACTGCCAGAGAATACCCGTAAGAGAAACCCCCAAGGGAACTGAGCAAAATACATTTTCTCTGCCCATCTAAGAGCAAACTATATTGAAAAGATGCCAATGGAGAAATTATTTCTGATTAAAAGATTTTGAAAACAGTGATGATGCCCACAACACACAGACCTTCGGTCATATAGTAATAATATATGCAATACAAACAATGCAATACAATCATACAATAATTTATAAAACAATTTTCATGAGCATACAGTAAACTAGAAAAGTGGAGGGACATAGAAGGAGTCTCCCTGAAAAATATGAGGACTATGAACACATTCAGGCATCCACAGAGCAATAACAGCACCTTGTCAGTTGGTCCTTTCATCACTGTATTATTTCTGATATGAATGAAGCAGAACAAGAACAGGAGAAGTGTGTAACCTCTACAGGAGACAGCTAGCTTTGGTCACTTTCTCTGTGAAATGCACACTCGAATAATCTCATCCAATGTTCTGAGATGCAGAAGAAGGACACCAGAGGGTAAGGGTGTTTTAAGTCACCATACCTCTGAACGTCATTTGCTGAAGACCATCATTTAGAGCAGTGGTTCCCAACCATGGGTCCCAAGGTGTTCTTGGACGACAAGTCCCGGAAATTCTGGCCAGCACAGCCAGTGGTGAAAGCTTTTGGGAGTTTTAGTCCAAGAGCATCTGAGAACCAAGGTTGGGAACCATTGATTTAGAGAATCAGGGCCTAAATCAAGTGTAGATTTAGTTATGTGGTGGCGCTGTGTGCTAAATCGCAGAAGCCTGTGCTGCAGGGTCAGAAGACCAGCAGTCGTAAGATCGAATCCACGTAATGGAGTGAGCTCCCGTCACTTTGTCCCAGCTCCCGCCAACCTAGCGGTTCGAAAGCATGCAAATGCAGTAGATAAATAGGGATCACTTCGGTGGGAAGGTAACAATGTTCCATGTCTAAGTAGCACTGGCCATGCGACCACGGAAGATTGTCTTTGGACAAAACGCTAGCTCTATGGCTTGGAAACGGGTTGAGCACCACCCCCTAGAGTCGAACACGACTGGACAAAAATTGTCCAGGAGAACCTTTACCTTTACCTTTTTAAGCCTACAATGCATTGGATTTAGGTACTGTATTGATTATTACAAACTTGGGCATCAACAATAAAACTGGGGCTTCCATACTCCTGAGCACTGGTACGTGGCCCCTGATACTTCAGTCACAACCCCTGCACTTCTGGAAAGTTGGTTGGGGGGATTCTGAATGTATGAATTGCGGTGCTAGAAATTATGCCAAGCTCTTTAAGGTTATTCTTTAATATTACAACTCCCAGAATCCTGAGGGGACATGGGCTGGCTGGAGATGCTAAAAAACTAGAGCCCAAATCTATAGGTTTCCAACCTCTGAATTTACATACACAACAAGCCATTCCTCATCTGTCCAAAGGCAACTATATTCTTCAAGGGAGCCTTATGGATGAAGAACTGAAATGGCAGGAAAGATGATTCAAGTCTGTTACTTGCCCCACTGGAGAAAGAAACACCCCATCAGCCAGTGATATCAGACATTGCACCTGTAAACTAATCTCCCAGGAAAAAAAAAAATAGAGCAGTCCTATTGGTAATTGCATGGGTGTGTTGTATAGGGTTTGTGATTTACTTGTACATCAGAATGCTGCCAGTGTCCAGCTGGTCTGTTGCTCCATGCATTTCAGACCAATGAGTGAATTACACATGGACAATTAACATCAGCTGACAGAGCTGGAAATGTATCTGTGCACTTTGACCATTTCAAAGATCTGTTTCTCTGAATTTCAGTGCGCCATTAAGGTGTTTCCAATTCAGGATTTTTTTTTTGTCAGATGGGGGAAAAAGGCTCCTGCCCTCACCCATCACATTCCCATTTGGTTGGGAATGATGCTGGGCCTTAGTATCATGATTGTTTAAACTTCCCTTTAAAAAAAAAAGAACTACTCTGAAATTGACTTCTCTTTAGGAAATCTAAAAATCCCTGCACTTCAGTCTGCCTTTGGAAAGTGTTCAGAAACTTCAGTGGTTCAAAGATGCCACAGCCAGATGGCTGTCTAATGCTGCTCACAGGAAGGACAGAAATCCTCTGTTGTAGCAACTTCTCTGGCTACCAGCCCATTTCTGGAAACAACTCAAAGTGTTGGTTAAGATCTAAAGACCGTGTAAGGAGGAAGAAACTGCTACAGAGAACCAAGTGCCTTCCAAGGAAGACTCAACATTCCTTAGTGAGAAGATAAGCTGCTCTGCGCACGGGTAACTGCTTCGCTGAAATGCGAGAAATTCTAGCCAATTAGCACATATTCCGCAGGGACCAATCAACTGCTGTATACTTTTGTTCTTTTTATAGAACTGTATAAAAACTTGAACCTTGTTCTCGAGGTCCCCACCCTACTGGGCACCCAAGGGCGCATTTCTTTTACCTTTCCTCCAAGAAACTGTTTATTATTATTGCTCGAGATTTGGTTTAATAGAATTAGCTAAGCCACCTAGCTCCAGGAGAAACAACCTAAATGACTTTGGCACAGGCTTTCTGAAGGACTTTATCATCCATGTGAGCTTCCTCATATTTTGAAGCGAGGACTTCTTCTTGATCTCGGCACTCTCACAGGCATGCCTGCTGTTGACATGAGAGAGGGCCTTTTCAATGGGACCCCCTCCCAAAGGAGGCCAGACTAGCCCCCTTTTTGCTACTCTTCTGCCACCAGGCACATCCCCTCCTGTTCAGACAGCTTTTTGGCAAGTGACTAGCCACTAAAAACTTTTTAATGGGATCTTTACCCCATTTAGGGACGTGGTGGCGCTGTGAGCTAAACCGCAGAAGCCTGTGCTGCAGGGTCAGAAGATCCGGCAGTCGTAAGATCGAATCCACGCAACGGAATGAGCACCCGTCGCTTGTCCCAGCTCCCGCCAACCTAGCGGTTCGAAAGCATGCAAATGCGAGTAGAATAAATAGGGACCACCTCGGTGGGAAGGTAAAAAGCGTTCCGTGTCTAAATCACACTGGCCATGTGACCACGGAAAGATTGTCTTCGGACAAAACGCTGGCTCTATGGCTTGAAGAGCGGGATGAGCGCCGCCCCCTAGAGTCGGACACGACTGGACAAAAATTGTCAAGGGGAACCTTTACCTTTACCCCATTTAAATTTGCTTTTGAATTTGTAAATGCCGAGTCCTCTTCTGTCTGATTCCTGCTTCTGATTTATCTTCAACACATCCCTCTGCAATCTGTCCTGAAAAATAATCCACCCTGCTGCTTAGCTTGGAAAGCAGGTGAGTCACCTCGGGAGAAAAGTAACTGGCGAAAGAAAAGGTGAGAGGGTGGTTCAACAATGTTTAGATTATGCCATATTTCTTGTTTTACATATAACTGGGCAAGGCATTCATTTAATGGCATGGATCTTAAAAACAAGAATATAGAGCCTCTCCCCCCACACACGCTTGTGATAAATTCCAATTTGAAGCTGCACCACAGCAGTAAGTAGGAGAGGAACAAGAACAGATGAGACAGGACTAAAGCAAAGAGCGGCCAGATGGACTTAACTCTTACCAATTTGTGTGCCTTATTTTGCCACCAAGCCTACAAAACACAACTCAGTTCTAGGAGCATCTGCTCAGAAGTAAGCCCCAGTGACAGCTCTCAGTTGCAAGAGTATATATGGCTGATTTCTAGCAAATGCTGACTGAATGTGTGTTGCTTTTGTATAGCCGTATGCAATATATTGAGCTAGGAACCTACATAGTAGTTTTGTTCTAAAATTTAAGGAAAATATATGTATGGGGGAATGGAGTCTGTTGTGCCTCACCTATGCATATTCACTGAAACATAAACTAAACACATACATCAGCCTTCTGTCTCTCCCTGCAGAACTCCCAGTTGCAAGACTAATGGCTCCACATTTCATGTTCTCATACTGGGGAAAGGTTTTCTCTCAGGGTAAGGTTTTCTCTCATATTGGTTTTCTTGCACCTTGATCCAAACTTCTGCAGCTTCCTTGCCTGTTTCTGTGACAAACTCTATTCTATTATCCTAAAGGTTGCACAGCGCTTCTTTGATCTTAAGGAATGTAAAGGCCAGAGAGACATTCTGGGCTGTAAGATTTGAAGATCATCTGGTTTGAACTTCAAGCCTGGAGACCATGCTGCAATGATTTGCAATTTAAGGGGATGAGATGGTGGGGGTTATACCACAAGAGGCAGACGCTTAACCCTTTTCCATTTCTGTTGCCCAGGCAACATGTCATCTTTGTATATCAGTCTTCCGAATGGTAAATCTTAAGGACACAGTTCTTTGTGTCTGAGGGTCTTCTACATTACAGTGTTACATATCTGATGTATCTATCACAGTCATAAATACAAAGGGCCAAACTAGGCATTAACGGGCATGTGTAGTCCCTACAATTAACCCATTATGCCTCCCGCAAGTGGGATTTCTTTAGGGCTACATGCCTCAGCAATTGAAAATTAAGCCTATGCTTTCCTTCCAGTGACTAATTAATCACACAAACCACTCTAAATGTCAGATGAGAAACAATTATGCAGTGTAACAAGCAGATGTCTTTAACTACTTGTGGGAGCATTCTTCCAAAAACATGCTACACCTATCATTTGACCCTGAGATGGTGAATCCCCAAAGCTACTAAATAGGATATCCAGAAGCCTGGTTCAGGGAAAGAAAATTTTAATATTGCTTCTTGTTACTGGTCAGTGTCATGGGCTGAAAAGGTCTAAATAATCTTGAAACATATGTATGTTTCACCATAGCTTAACACAGAGGGTTCATTGCATAAATATTCTTTGTTTACCACTGGTTCTTGCTATGGCCAGCATTGTGATTGGGCACAGCCACTGACCTAGGCAATGTCCTGATTCCAAGGCATTGTTGGCCTTTCATGGGACAGAAGCCAGATCCTTTCAGTACAGTGGAAGTATGAACGGAATATGTAATTCTTAGAGCAACAGGGGGGAAAAACCATTCCCACACCACAGATTGTCTCTATTCTCTACATATTTGAAATATCAGAAATCAAATTTTAATATTAAACATATTACTACCCGTGTGTGAAGGAAATGGATTGTGATTGGTATGGGATTTGAAGCTTTCTGTGTCTTGGCAATTTGCTCACATGAATTGCCTGTGACTTGATGAACTCAATGAGCATTTAAAAAAATTGTTAGTCATCACAGGGACTAAACTAGCACAGGGATCAACAACTAAAACCGTCAAGGTCAGATGTAACCGATGTATAACTGTTTTATAAAGTGTTACAGAGCAATGTATTTGTGAAGGCTTTCACGGCCAGGATCTAATGGTTGTTGTGGGGTTTTCGGGCTCTTTGGCCGTGTTCTGAAGGTTGCCAGTCTCTGTGGACGTCATCTTCAGAGGACTGGAGTAGCACTCTGTGCTCTGGTGCAGTTTGTTGGGAACTGAGTATTCATAGCTGTTGGATAAGCTTTTGTCCTTTTCAGGAGATGGGCGATTATGGTGATCAGTGAGTTTTTGTTGTGAGTGATAAGGAGGAGAGATTATCTGTCACTGTGATTGATGGGTGCCGTTAGCTAGTCTGTTGTGTGCAGTGATCACCGGTCCTTGTGGCTGGGTAGAGTTTGTTGACCTTTTGCAGGATGTATTTTTCAGTGTTAGGAGCCAAGCTTTGTTGAGTTTTAAACTTTTTTTCTTTTTTGTTGAAGTTCTGCTGGTGTTTGTGGATTTCAATGGCTTCCCTGGGCAGTCTAACATAATGATTGCTGGTGTTGTCCAGCATTTCAGTATTTTGAAATAAAATTTCATGTCCAGCTTGTTTTAGTGTATGTTCAGCTACTGTCGATTTTTCTGGTTGTTTTAGTCTGCAGTGTCTCTCATGTTCTTTGATTCTGGTGTGGATGCTTCGTTTTGTGGTTCCAATATATATCTGGCCACAACTGCAAGGTATCTGGTATACTCCTGCAGAGGTGAGGGGATCCCTTCTGTCCTTTGCTGACCGTAACATTTATTGTATTTTTGTGGTGGGTTTGAATACTGTTTGTAGGTTGTGTTTTTTCAAACGTTTCCCCATGCGGTCCATGACCCCTTTGATGTATGGCAGAAATACTTTATTTGTGGGTGGCTGTTTTTCTTCTTCAGTTCCGATTTGCATGGTCTACCAGTGTTTTGATTATGCCTCTTTTTTGCTGTGGGTGGTGGTTGGAGTTTTTGTGTAAGTACTGGTCTGCGTGGGTGGGTTTTCTGTAGACCTTGTTCAGTACAGTTTCTCAGCCCCAAACTCAACCATCTGAATTGGGACCTACAGGCAAATGGCTACTCCAAAATGAAATCACAAGAGCCATCAAACCAAGAATACAACACCAAGTCATTTGGAGAACAGATTCACCATCAGCTCAAACAGATGATACCGTTAGAACATCATTAGAAGCCCAGCTCCCTAAAGAGGTAAAAGGCATCTGTAACACAAGCTTAACTTTGCATATTACATGCTAGCCTAATTTTAATCTTGTGACTGGTCATTGGAAGCTACCATTCCTTACTAAAATGGATCAAATGTCTGAAAAGAATGGAGAGGACAGCATGGAGCACATTTCTATCATATCTATAACCTTCAAACTATGGTCATTTTTTTGGTCATGTTTGTGGAATATTACACCAGTACGGGACACAGCATCTGAATTGATGAGCACCCTTCCTACACCGCCATGATAGTGTATCACAGTGGTCCCCAACCTTGGGCCTTTGGATGTTCTTAGACTACAACTCCCAGAAGCCTTCTGCTGGCTAGGATTTCTGGGAGTTGAAGTCCAAGAACATCTGGAGGCCCAAGGTTGGGGACCCCTGGTGTATCAGATATGGCATAATCTGGCACTCAATCACAGTACACCAACTGCAGCATATAAATCAGTCCACTCAGACAGAGTAGAATGCAGATGGCAGGGCAGATGACATGGAGCTATATGTCTGCCACTTCTGGTAGCACACATTAGTGCTCACAGTTGGTGATAGAAACAGTTGTGTAAACTGCTTACAAATATGATTGAAAGGCTCATCTATTGATTTCTATATGCATGTTTTATTGACTGATCAATTTAATATCTACCTATCTACCCATCTACACACATATATAAACTGAATAAATACTGAGAGAGAACATCAAAATGAACAGAGGGCACTTTGCACAGAACACATGGCCTCCACAACACACTGGAGAACTCAGTCACATCAGTAACACTCCTCTTCCAAAGTCCCTAAGAGTAGATGCATTTCACCAAAAATGAGTTCACCAAAAAATGACTTCAAATATACTGCTGTAATACTTTATCCCTCCCCTCCCTATTCAAGGAGCAATGTTTCCATCACAGAGGAAGCATCCACCCCCACATATAGGTAACCTGTAGACATGTTTACTGCCCCTCCACCCCAGTCTGCACCTAAAGAAGGAAATACAAATCAGGGTCAAATGAATCTTATGCCGTTTCTCCATAGCTTTACTCAGTGCTTGTCTATGTCCATACATGTATTGGTGTATGTCTAGATCTCCATGGGGAGAAAAATCAATAAATGGAGAAACACAAACAATGATGAATCAGGAAGGATGGTTACCCGGTGCTGTCAGAATTATTTCTAGCAAAAACATTTGCTCATGTCCAGCCTGGAGAACAGAAGAAAAGGAGAAGGAAGAGACAGCCATTATGAACTTTGAGCATTGGTATCGGTACTCCAAAAAAGAGGAGAGAAAGCAAAGGAGAGGGGGAAGAAAAGCAGACCATAATGTCCTAAGGGAAATGCCAGGCAATATACTGCACTGACAGAGGTCTCCACTTTGCACTGCAGCTAGACGATGAAACAAAACAAAATTTGGAGAGTGGTTATGATAGCCTCGTGACCTTGCTGGGAAACCCTTCCTGGTACCTTCATGCCTAGAGTTTCCAGGAGAGATCCAGACCTTCACTGGAGGTTCAGTTCTTAATCTCTTTCTCTTCTGAAACCAGTTTAGCCCTTCTATACTGTCTTACTTCAGTTTCTCTTTATTTATACCACCCATCTTTTTCATTTTTCCATTTTTAACCCCACAAATGCCTGATTTAACATGAGGCATCCATATGGGGAGCCACTCCATCCCACGGGTGACCAAGTCACCACAGGGACAATACCAACAGGTGTTTCAGTCCATACTTAGCCATTCGCCTAAAGACAATGTATATTGTGAATTTCGTTGTATGGTATACTGTGTATATACTTACAATGACAATAAATTATATTATTATATCCCTATTAAGCTCTTTGTTAGCAAAGATTAGCCATTCCATGGCCAGTTTTTTCAACTGTTGACTATAGGCTTATGAGAATTTTTGCCAAGAGAACTTTTGCCAAAAGAACATGAGAACATTTGCCAAGGTCATGGCTCAGATGCATTCACCCAAATAAACAGACATTGCCTTGGCAACTATGAACATTCACAGGTTATATAGGTGTCATTATTCCCTCTTCTTGCACATGGTCTAGGTCCAGGCACTTAGCAAATCACTGGCCATGACTTAATCCCTCTGAGGTTACATGGGCATTCAAGGTTGTACTGCTGGAGTGCAAGGCTGTGTTAGAAGATCCCCACACTGCTTTGAGCAAATGTAAGGTGTTTTAAAGCAAATGGGACTCTCTAGATGAGATAATGATTCCAATTCTGGAAGCAATACTTGCTTGAGAAGAAAGGACTGTCTGTTTATTCATAGACAAATTTGCCTCAATCCACCTTTTGCCCATTAATCTGGTTTTGTACCATGAATTTTTGTTTGTGTGTCTGATGTCTCAGGCACAGAACATTGCAAGAGGTGCTTCCTCCCCACTCCCCCTCACTAAGAGATAAGAATGCCAAAAATTCCCTCAAGTGATCCCTCCACACCAATTCAAAATAACAAGTAAAAGCTCCTCATTGCAGCCAAAACAAGACTAATGAGATAATTTTCCTCAAATGCTGAAAAGTAACAACAATGACTTGAAGGAAGGAAGGAAGGAAGGAAGGAAGGAAGGAAGGAAGGAAGGAAGGAAGGAAGGAAGGAAGGAAGGAAGGAAGGAAGGAAGGAAGGAAGGATGGATGGATGGATGGATGGATGGATGATGGTATTCTTTTTAACACTTGAGTCCCAAACTCTGGATTTATTGAGCCGATCGATTGACCACTTGTGTGCCCCTCACAATCCACTCCATCACCGATACTGTTGCAGAAAAGCTTAGCCGTTGCTCCGTGTGTTCCTTCTTTGTTGTTAGGGAATGGTTCATGGGGATCTCTTTCCCACAACCTAGCATGGTCCCCCAAGTTAGCTGGTCTTACTAGCACAGTGTTTTCTCCTCCAATCCTGAACTGAGATCTGGCATTTGTTTCAGTGATATAAGAGTGGCATCTCTCTCCCCACTACTGGACATCACTGAAGTACTGGCTTGTTCTGTTAAGGCATTAAAGTCAGAAAGGCTGTTTCTTAGCTCACTGTCCATATGGGAACAAGGGACTAAGAGATATGCAAAAATCACCAAGTAATTCAATACATCCTGTGTCTGACAAAGCAAGAATTCATTTGAAATATAAGTCCTGCAAACAGTGCCACACAATAAAATTGGATGCAGCAAACAACATGACAAAACTGGGTTTTCCAGTCTTAAATCTGATTATAATGGGTCTTTACAGTATGCCAGCTGATTTACCTTCCACAAGAACAAGTCAAATGTGTCTCTGAATGGCTGTAAAACAGGGAGCAAAAGCACACATTTTGTGACCTCACAAATCTCCTTTTTGCATTTGAACTTTGTACCCGATCAGGCAAAAGAAAAGATGCTAGGTAATAAAGGAAAAATGACAGCATTCCCCAACCCAGTGTTGTTCCATACTACAACTTCCATGATCCTCAGCTATTTGTAACACCTGACATTTCCATTCTATATATTGACATATTTGTATGCCAGGAATAATCTGTCTGGCCATTGTCAAAGACAGACTGCATGTCCATGTGGACTTTCGCCTGGGCCCTTCCTAGGTTCTGCTGCCTTTCTCAGGGATTACTTTGAAGAATAATTAGTTGCAATTTGAAGGCCCCAAGAATTTTGTTGTCATTACAGTTAAAAGTAAAGAGTTATTTCTAAAAAATCTAAATGCTATAAGACATTTGTGGCCTGTGGGATATTGTACACCTTGTCATACAATCATACATGTGTAGGGCTGGAAAGGACCCTAAAGGTCACTGGGTCCAATTCCCTGATGAAGGAGGGAACCCACAACTAAACATCCTTGGCAGGTAGCTATCTAACCTCTGTTTAGAAACCTTCAAGGAAGGAGAGTCCACCACCCTCAGAGGCAGCCCATTGCACTATCAAACAGTTCTTACTACCAAGAAGTTTTTTTCCTAATGTTCAGACACACTCTCCTTTCTCCTAATTTGAATCCATTGCTCTAGATTTTACCCTCTGGAGTTACTGAAACAAGGTTGCTTTATTTTCCATATTGCCAGCCTTTCAGACATTTGAAGATGGCTCTCATAGTGCCTCTCAGTTTTCTCTTCTTCAGACTAGACATGCTCGACTCCCTCAAACATTCTTCACAGAGCTTGAGTTCCAGATATTTTACTATCCTGGTTGCCCTCCGCCAGACACATCCCAGTTGTTGATATCCATCTTAAATCGTGGTGCCAAGAACTGGACACAAGATTCAGGTGGGGTCCGATTGTCAGGTCAGAAAATCTCATGCTTGAAATTGTGTTTTTATATATATAGGATCCATATATATATAATATATATGGATCCTATATATATGGATCCTAAGAGCCATATAGATTTTTATAGACTTCTAAGAAAAATCAGAAGCCTGCATTCCTGCAGCTGGCATTTACCTCCCAAAAGGTTAATCCCAGTGTGAACCAGATAAACATTTCCAATCAAAGCAAAATTTATTTGAGAATCAAGGTATAGTTTAAACCATTGCTTCACTAATGGTGATATTCATGTCTTACTTTTTTCTCAGGTAGAAAGATTATTCAGTCAACACCAACTTGCCTAATTCTACAAGCTTTTTTCATTTACATTACTTCATTGTTCCATATGCACAAAAATACTATAAAGCCATTGAAAATATGTAACTTTTTAAAGGAATCACACGCATGTTATTTCAGTTAGACAGAAATCAGTCTTGCAGCTATAATGAAGCTGTAAGTGAAAATATCTAGATCATTGTGAAAGATATCCAAAGATCTTACAACTCCAGAAACATTCTAGGCACAAATGCTTAAAAATATATGAAAATGAAACTTGTTACAGTCAAATAATTAAGTTATAGTTCAGTCCAAAATAAAGGAGCCTAAAAGGTATAATAAAATAAAATTTAAAAAATACTTTAGTTAACGTTCTAAAAATACAGGAGTTTATAGCCTAGAAAGGCACAATAAAAAGCTGAGAATACATCTGTAAAACATACCATTTAAATATATATATTTATATATAGTATTGAGCGATCCTTAGTCCTTTAGCACGTCACTGGACATACATGAAAGTGCTCACCCAGCCAAACCAGTATGAAGCTATGAAGGAAAATCCACATTGTCCTCATCTATTCCAAGGTGCTGCTGCAAGCTGTGTTGCTACATTTTGCTGTTCTTTGGTGTCCGATGATGACCAATATTTGTGCATATCCAGTATGTGTGTGACATGTTGCCCTCTTGCATGTCTCTTTCCCTCCTTGTATTTATATTTCTCTATTTATATTACATTTCCCTTCAACGGTAAAAAAAAACTGGATGTTGCCAATGTGGTAAATTATGGTCCTCCATAAATGGTCAGGATTGTTTTAATGGGAATCCTTATTACTTTTGCTCAGTTAGTAAACTCATAAGGAAGCAAATCTTTTGTTTATATAGTTGTGCCCCACTTAATGATTGCCCCGCATTATGATGAATCCGCTTCACGACGATGTTTTTGTGATTGCAATTGTGATAACAAAATGATGGTCTAAATGGTTTTTTTTTTCACTTTGTGAAGATCGGTTCCCTGCTTCAGGAACCGATTCTTCGCATTACAATGATCAAAACAGCTGATCATCGGGTTTTCAAAATGGCCACCGGGGGCTCAAAATGGCTCCCTGCTGTGCTAGGGACGTATTCCTCGCTATACAGGCACCGAAAATGGCCACTGTATGGAGGATCTTCACTGGACTGTGAGTTTTTAGCCCATTGGAACACATTAACCAGGTTTTAATGTGTTTCAATGGGTTTTTTAATTTCGTTTTACGTTTTCGCTCTACAGCAATTTCGCTGGAATGAATTAATGTTGTTAAGTGAGGCACCACTGTATTTTCACTTGCTCCCTTACACCTGCTGTAGTAGCAGATTGATCCTGTAGCACTTTACTTGGTCAACTAATTGCCGGGAGTGAAAAGTGCTGGTACTAATTTGCTCTCTCAACTTTTTCTGCCTCAGGATTTTCACAGTGCTCCAGGAGTTTCTAGGATTTTTTTTCTCACTGTTCTGTATTTCCTTATCATTTGTTTACATGTCCAACTGTCAGCTAGCTAATTAGCTAGAGATACTTTGGGGGAGGCAGTGGAAGACAGGAGGGCCTGGCATGCTCTGGTTCATGGGGTCATGAAGAGTCAGACACGACTTAACGACTAAACAACAAACAACTTTTGGGGAGGCAGTGCTATTTTACATTGGCCTTGCTTTTAGACTTGACTGGAGAGTTGGCTGGTTGTTTTGCAGTGACTTTTACTACACAGCTGTTCAAACCAAATTTTCCTAAGCATAATGTATATTTTTAGGACTGCATTTTTAGCACCCCTTAATTAATTTAGCACACTATACATAGAAAATGTCAAACTTTCACATGACTAAAGCATGATTTGGACACTGTATATCTTTTGATCCAACATAATATTGCATTTCTCTCTTTTGCTAGTGCATCACACTATTGTCTCACATTTAGCTTGTAGACTACTCAGATCCCTAGTTTTTTTCCCATACATACTAGTGCCGAGCCAGTTGTCATTCCTTTTATATTTGTGTGGTATTTTTTCCCTGCCTGAATGTAGAACTTCTCATTTTTCCTTTACATTCAAAATTAAATCTTGTTACTTAGTGTAGTAAGTTCCACTAGAGTAGGATCACTGAATCAGTGGGCATTTGGTGATTCGGCTCCTCCATAGGTTCTGTTGAGTCAAATGAGCCACAACTTAGAAAAGGCCCATCTGAATAAATGGGATTTACAAAAGAGTTGAATCAAGAAATCTCCAGTGATCCAATGGGCCTAGGCTAGTGCAACTTACTACACTAAGCAACAAGATGTCTGCCATTTTGTTTGCTTTGGCCCAGTTGTCCAATCTGCTTAGCTACTCTTGAATCCTGCCTGTTTTCTGAGTTCTAGCCACCTCATTGTACATCAACAATCAAAAAGCACCAAGAAAACCAACACAAAACACTGCTTGAACTATGTGATCTTTCTCTTCCACAATTTACAGAGACTGCATTCCTGTAAGTATATAAGTACCTTTTAAAAGTTACAGTTTCATAACAGTAAAGGATCATTGTCTCTTGTTAAGGAGCCCTAATGCAAGGTAGTTAAACTTTTGCCACTTATGAAAGGAATCCATTACCTGTTGCTAGTTATTTGTAACGAATTATTTGGTGCTTTTTCTGTAGTCTTTGGATTGTTGACTTAGTGAAAGGATGCTCCAGTACTTCCCATAAGTAATGAGTCCCTTGTCACAGCTAGTCAAAACTAGCAGGTTCCTTTTGGCTCTGAATTAAACTGGATACCTAAGCTCCCGGTGAGGAGACTGGCAGAATAACTAGCCTGGTTTTATTGATTTGAATGACTGCTTAATTGGCTGTTGAGCCTGATCAATAAAGTTATAGCCTTTATTTAAACTCCAATTAGTGTGTTCCCTATTAATTAGTGCTGCAGGAGCCAAGCATCAAAGATAAAAACATCTGATGAACAGAAATGATCCCCACCATGTGTTACAGTCAATTAAATTCACATTGTTGCTACCCATGGAAATACAAGAATTTTCAGTACAACTGCTTTGAATCATCCAACAAATTTTCTGTCAGCATTTAAAAAACTTTTCCTTTTAAAAAGTTCCCTCCTTCTTGATTAGAGTTTTTACCACTGATTAAAATATCTATTTTACCTTTAAAAATTGTGAGAAATAATTCCAGCAGGTACCACGTTATGCCAGTTAGAGCTGCTGAAATTCCTTTTTCCACTCAAATATTATACTGTTATGCTGACCATTAGAAATGCAGAAGCCCTGTTGTGTGTTCTTCCTGTGACCATCCTACTATTACTGCTTCTCTTCAAGCAGTAAAATATTAGGAAGAAACAATGTTCATTTTGCATGGGATGCAAGTTAACTAAGAAGTGATGTGCCACAAGATGTAAATTCTTAGGGGGACGGTCCCTTCACAATCCTGAAGGAAGAGAGAGTAGCCTGAGCAAGAGAGAGGGCCTGTGGTGAGGGAAAGAGGAATGGTATGGAAAGTGAAGCCTCATGGCGCAGTGGTTAAACAGCTGTACTGCAGCTAAAACTGTGCTCACGACCTGGGGTTCAAATCCCAGGTAGCCGGCTCAAGGTTGACTCAGCCTTCTATCCTTCCGAGGTCAATAAAATGAGTACCCAGCTTGCTGGGGGGGGGCGATGTGTAGCCTGCATAATTAAATTGTAAACCGCCCAGAGAGTGCTTGAAGTGCTATGGGGCGGTATATAAGCAGCATGCATTGCTTTTTTTTTTTCTTTAACCAGAAGCTGGCATGACAACAGTTTCCGAAAGATGGCCTATAAGAATTCTTTTGTCAAGTCAAAGCTAGATAAGACAATACCTTTGCTATTAAATGTAATTCTTTCAGATACACATTCTGACAAAGCTGTCATACAAGAACGACTGCACTTGTGCATGTTTACCTTCCAATGACCAGTCACAAGATTAAAACTAGGCTAGCATGTAATATGCAAAGTTAAGCATGATACAGATGCCTTTTACCTCTCTAGGGAGCTGGGCTTCTAATAATGTTCTAACTGTATCATCTGTTTGAGCCAATGATGAATCTGTTCTCCAAATGAACAGATTCAAAAGCATGCAAATGCAAGTAGATCAATAGGGACCACCTCGGTGGGAAGGTAACAGCGTTCCGTGTCTAAGTTGCACTGGCCATGTGACCATGGAAGATTGTCTTCGGACAAAAACGCTGGCTCTATGGCTTGGAAACGGGGATGAGCACCGCCCCTAGAGTCAAACACGACTGGACAAAAAATTGTCAAGCGGAACCTTTACCTTTACCTTCTTAACCTCATGTCCATTCTCCAGCAGGGGCACATGACACATAATATGATGTCATGTGTATCAAACAGGTAGAAAAAATACTGCACTCCTCAAGCAACATTCTCTCTCCTGTGGATTCTCTCCATTGTATCCACTTATGCCTTGCTTTTGCAGTGATTTTAAGCACTTGTGGTAGCAATATTGCTAATGTGTATCACCCTCCTAAGAGTAACAGTACACTATTTTCCATGTCTCACCTTCCTTGTGTACTGAAGTGAAGTTCCTGTCTTCTGTAGAAAAAGTAACATTTTGAAGAGTGAGCTGTCCTTGCTCAAATATTGATTACTGTACATCTGAAAGAAACATTCCGTGCCAAGAGCTGACCAGTGTGCCCACGGATCCAGAGATGCCTACATCAAATTGGGTTCTGCTTGCAGAGCAGTGTATGGCCTTAAGTGAATATAAATTTGAATTTAGTGGCTATGATTTATGTCCTCCCACCAGGACTATTATTTAAGCATATCTTGGAATCCAGGGCCATGGCAACAGTTCTTTCCTTTTGCATCGATTGCCCTTGTAGCTCTGGTAACTTTTTAATCTGCCCGAATCCGTTTTTCCCCTAATGAGCCACTCATCATGAGAGGTAGAATTGTTTCAGTAAACTAGCCTTTTATAAAAAAAAATCCACATTAATTTATGGGATTCTTCTTTGTTCCTCTCAGTTGATACATGTGTGAGAGAGTGTGTAGGATTTACATTTTTGCGTCGTTTGTTTTTCGAACCACTTCTCTGGAGAAGATGCACATCTGGCAACAGACATTGTTTGCTGAAAGGTGTTGCTTAATTATTAATGGATTCCAGTTTAAAGTAGCTTGGATTAACTATTTAATTAGCATTCTCCAATGATTAATTGAATGTGCTCAAACGATTAAAAGCTGCTTACCTTTTGTTAGTTTAGCAACATCAAAGGAATCTCCTGAGACCTCCACAAATCTTTCCCCTTTGTTGTTGTTGTTGGGGGGGTTATGATATTACACTTACTTCAGAAAGGTACCAGTCTTTGCATAACCCACAAGTTGTGATTATACAACCAGATGATTTTTATCAGTGGCAGTTCAGTTGGCAAGCAGTGGGAATCAATCCTTTTCAACTGCCATTCGCTTGATTGCTGTGAGGTCACATGATTTGGCAGCTGGGCAGTGGCAGGTGAGTGTTGAGAGAAATGAAAAATATAATGCTAGAGTTGTGTTATGTATGGAGATCACTTTCATATAGTAAAGGTAGTACTAAGCAACATTGGCAGGGATACTGACTAGCACTATAAGATAATGGCTGAAATCTCATCTAGAGTAGGCACATTGAATCAATGGAATTTATGGAGGAGTTGACTCACCAAATCCCTACTGATTTCATGGCAACTTCAGTTGCAACTTCCTACTGGATCACAGCCACTGATCAGCAGCTTGATGTTGTCACTGCCTCCCTAAACTGTGCTTCTTTCTATGACTCCTAGATGGCAGCAGTCCAAGACATCTTGTCTGATGGATCTCTTCCCCTAAGAAAATCCAGAGGGCTCAGAGGGTTATTTTGGAAGCCAGTAAATGATATCACTGGCTTTCCAAACATTTGCCACCCCCTTGCTAAGAGAAGGGCCTGCCTTGCAGCTAGAGAATGAAGACAGAATGTACATGGCAGAGTTATGGCCTAGACTCCTTCTAAGGTTGCCAGTTGAACAGCATCCAACTTCCTGAAATTTCAGGGCCAAAACCCGAGGATGGACTCTTATGATCATGGTGTGGGCCTTCACAGCAAAGTGGACAAGCAAAGGTTTGGAGTCTTTGGGGCCAGTTGATTGTGAAAACAGCCCAAATAGGAATCAAAAAAAAATTGCATGAAACCTATCTAACCCTACAACACTATTAACATCATTTGTGGAAGGGTCACCACAAAACCTAAATGAAAGCTTCCCCCCCCTTCCTCAGGCCCTTCTCTGGCTGTGCAATGAAAGCTTCACAAGTCATAAAACTGGTGCTTCACCCCATGTACTCCATTAACACAATAAGGTGAAGTGTCTGCACCCATTAGATATTTCCTCAGTGCTCTCCCCTTGTTCCTAAACTGGTGTTGCAGAAGGACAAGACACAGGCAAACATCTTCTCAGTAGGTCACTGAGCCCTAGTACTGCCTGAGCGGAGATGGGTTTATCAGTCAGAGCCCTTAGTCTTGACCACTCAACCCATTTCTGTGTTCAGAGCCAACAGTTTATGATACAGGCTATACTTCAAAAATCTTTTCCGATGGCCTGGAACTAAGCAATACTGGAATAAGATACTTAATTCTGCCATGTTGATTTCAGCTTATGGCAACCCTTTGTATTGTTTTCCAGGTGAAAAGTACTCAGAAGTGGTTTTCCATTTCCTTCTTCTGAAGGAAGGCCATGTGGCCTGTGTAACCTTGGGTAAGCTTCACAGTCTCCGAGAAGAAGGGGAAATGACTTCTGAGTGCTCTATACCCAGGAAAGGATAAATATGTAAGCAAAATACATATGAGAAGTAGTTAAGCTTCCTAAGATTTTCGAAAACATTTTAAGCAAGAAATAAGCACCATGTTCTGGAAATAATCCCCATAAAATCTTTATGAAGAGTTTTAATAAGCCTGGCACATGCAGCAGAGGCCTGTGGACAACCTTACATCTTCAGGCCCTAGAGGAACTCCTATTGATCAGACCACACGCTGCTCCCCGACACTTGTGAAAGACTACTGAATGGTTTACCATTTGAGAGGTAAGGAAAAAAACAAGGTACTTTTTCATATCATGGTGACTTTCTTTATATGCTTTGATTGAGCACCAGTTTTGAGCACAGCAAAGAAACTGCACTTTCAATCAAACCAGTCTGCCAACACTAGAAAGGTGATTTGTAACATGTGTCATCTGACCTCACAGCCTAGAGAGAATTGCAGACTCTAACACTATTTGGAAACCACGTGTGCTGTTTTCAGGACACCCCCCCCCTCAACAATAGGTCTGACATTAAATAAACTGAACATCAATAAAGCTGTAGTGAATCTGCCAATGTGGTGATTTTTTTGTAGTGTCAGGCAATAAGTAACCATGACAAAAAGCAGATAAAGTGATAGATACGCCCTGATAGGCATGGTTCTACTTTAGGCTAGGTCCTGTGATCAGCTCTTAGGCAAGTTTGCAATCAATAGGGAAACAGAACAGAGATGACTCAGCCATGTATCAAGGGTGCTTCAGGTAGCACTGGGGGTGGAAAGGCAGGAACTGTTGTAGCAACTGCAATAATGTGTCTGGAAGGGCTCCTCTTTGGGCAGTAAAATCTCTTTGGACCATCGATGAAATCCAAGCAGAGGAATGAATGTTTCCCAAGTCACCGCACTAACAGTGGAATCCTTCAGAATTGTACAGGCAGACAGGCAGGCAACCAACCTCCATGGCTACAAGCAAACCATCTTCTGAAGCATCCGAATTAGAGAGCAACAAGCCAACCAACCTTTTATCTTACACCGTGACATGCCAAAGCATGATAACAGTATAGGAAATTTTCTAGTAGATCATGCAGACTTAACTGAGGAGACCAGAATCTTTTTTCCCTCCTAAAGGAAGCAACTGCTATGTGATGAGAGAAAGATCTATAGCAACTGTTGGCCCTTCAGAAGTTTTGATCTTCAGTTTGTAAAATCCCTGATTCAGGTGATTTAAGGCTTCTGAAACCTAAAGGCCAAGACATCTGAACCTCTGGTCTATAGAGACCGTCCCTTCCCACCACTACCACTTCTTTCCCCTGTTTCTGACTTCTTTTTATGTGTTTTTGTTTTTAGTTTTCCACTCTGATTCATATGTGTTTTGACATTTTAGTTGTAGTTGTAGCTATGTGCTGTCAAGTCATCTGACTCATGGTGACCTTCAAATGTCCTGTCACCATCGACCTGCTTGGCTCTTGCAACTCAAGGCTGTGGCTTTGTTGTTGAATCAATCCATCTCAAATGTAGACTTCTTTTTATTTATTACAATTTATTTTATTCTAATTGTCTTTACATTTTTAATTGATACCACGTGTATTTGTTTTTCACAGAAGGGCATGATTACTAACTACGTATATCTGCAAATGAACCATATGCCCTAGTTGTGAGCTCAAACTAGCTAGAGAAAGCCTGTTGCTAGATAATGGTGATGCGACTTAAAAAAGTCATCCTCCAGCCCACCCATTTTGCAGAACATATAAAAATGGCCAGAAATACCCCCTCTCTTATTCCTTCCACCCAGTTTACAATTCAGCACAATGAGAATGTTGCCATAAACTATAGGCCTATGTTAGAGATGGGCATTTACTGCAGTTCAGCAGTTTGATGCAGTTCAGTAGATTGGTGCACAGGTTTTGGGCAGGCACCCCAGATTCTATGCCCAGCTTCCTCCCATGGGTGCCCACTCAGAGAAGGAAGCAGGGCAGGGAAGCCCATGGCGCTGCTTCTGACCAGCTGCCCAAGGCATAGAATACAGGGTGCCCATGCAATACCTGTGGACTCAATGCACCAAACTGTACTGAAGTGCCAAACCTTGGAAGTGCTCCTCTCTAGTTTCTTTCCATATACCAGAATTAAGTTTAATCCTTTTTTTATTACTTATTTATTCATTCATGCATGCATTCATTCGTTTAAAAGTTGCACATTTAGAGTGTTTAATATGTGTCAGTAACACTGGTGAACAGAAAGAGAAAGCACCACCAGTGTGCATTAAGTTTTGCAGCGTGCACATAATCAAGGAGCTTATGGAAAAATATTTAACCCACAGATTTTTTAAAAAAAATGAGGAAGGGATATCTGATTGCCATTAGTTATATGTTCTTAGCCTAGGTTGAGTGTAGGAGTGGGCAAATACCACCCATTTTGATTCCATCTGAACTATTTCTCTTACTCATTGCAGCTAATTCACTTCAAACTGATTTGTTGCCTGTCCTCTTTTTTGTACTCATACATTAAAAGGTGTTTGTATTGGTCCAAATATTGGAAAAATATGAAATGGGGGAAAATAAAGGGCCTGTCCTGGGATGGGGAATGAAGCTCAGCGCCATCAACTTCTGCACGACCACCAGCATGAAGGCAAAGCTCCCACTAGATGACTTGCTTCCTTGCTTCTTCCTTCCCTCCCTACTTCTCTCTCTCCCTTCTTTCTCCCCCACCAGGAACCATGCCGTTTTTCATAAATACCTAACAAAAGCATTTGTAAAAATTATAGTTTCACTACTTCAGTTGGGCAGAGTACCCAATCTCTGCCTTGTGCGTCATGTTTGTTGCCCACCCATCTAGAACACAGGTAGATACAGGGGGGGAAAGCTACAAAACTACTCACTGGTCTCTAACATGTAGTGCAAAATGTGATGTGCAACTGCCTAAAGCAACAGAGGAAAAACTTATCCAGTGACCTCACAACTTCCTGAAACTGTAAACAATGTAAACGGTAATCTCTAACAGGCTAATATTTTTGCTCACTCTGCCAAGATGTGTAATGGCTGCCGATCACTGGAAAAAGAAGTTTATCTAACTGATTTGAGGCCTCACTGCGGTTCTATAATTGGGGTTTCCAGAAGAGCTTGGGCTTTTCATTAGCACTTGAGCTGTCAATCTTTTGGCTTCAGGCTTCCTGGGTCTATTAAAGTATATCTTTTATTTTCCAAATGAGGCTCACTGGCACCAAATGTGTTTTCCACCCTGGCTTTTAAAACTGAAGCACAAAACAACATTTGATGCTTCAGAGAACACCAATTAGATTTGAGCATCACTTTGGGCATCCTTGCTTTGCTACACTTCAAACAAGTTCAGAAATGGACAAATACCTGGCTTCACTATGGATTCAGTGTGATTTCCAAACACCCCTAGCTAAGAATTAGTTGCACTAAGAAAAGGGAGCAATCCCAAAAGCTTCACCATACGTGGTCATGGTTTCTGAGGAGAAAGCTGAAGGAATTAACAGGGGTGGCATCACATAAGTGTTCCAAGAGGCAGTTTAAAGCAAGAAAGCAAGCAAGAGAGGAACAGGGGTGTTGCCTGTGAGAGAATGAGGATCAAACTAAACAATATGCTTAGCAGGATTTCACAAAGGTTTCTCCTTCAAGTGGTGAAAGACATATGTTAGCATAACACGTACTTTTCCACAACAGTTTATCTTGCTTTAATGTGATTTATTTTGTGATTGGTCACTGGAATGCAAATACAGGCTTAATTTCTAAGTTGAAAACTAGAAGCACACTCCTCTGGGGAAATTCCATTGTGAAAGGGACAATGGATTGTTAAGCACGAGAAGTGTTCTCCTGAACACGTAAGTTCATCCGCAAATCCTTCATAGAGTAGTGGAGCTGGAGGAGAGAAGGTTACAGAGATGTACAATTCAGTAAGAGCAAAAATACAGTAGTGGGAAGGGGAAGGCAAGTTCATTGAGATCTTTAAGAAGCAACCCAGAGGCCCATTGCAAGCAGAAGCAATTTTCTTAAATCTACTACTCTTTTTTCCTTCCCCTTTCTGATTTTGAACACATTCAAGAACAGGCCTTTACACTTTACAAAGAATGCTGTCATTTGCTATTAAAATTCTCTCTAAATATATGAACTGACATCTCTGTCTCCAGTATGGACTATCTGGTGTGTGGGCACACAACACCCCACACCTAAAGACCATCTCCACCAGCTTACAGTTCATTTGTAATGGTGGCTTTCTCAATTAATTCTAAAAAGAATTAAATAATAGGGTCATTGTTCTTGTGCAGATCACTTTTACTGAGGCTTGGCACCCTTTGATAGAGGTGAAAAAATCGACTCTCAGCAGCAGCTACAACAGACATGACACCCAGAGCATTAAAACATATGCACAAACAAATGGCCTTTTCCTCCTTTTAGTTTCACAATGTAATGCCAATAAGAGGCCACAGTAAGTAGGATAACAAATGAGTGCTGTCCAGTGTGATAAGTTTTCTTAGTTTTCCAATAGTTCCATAGGGCATCGCTGGATTACTAATAAGCAATTAAGCATCCAGCAAAATTTGTATTTTCTATTGTCTGTTGGTAGGGACATCAAAAAGTGTAGCAGACTTTCATCTTCGCCTATTGTTCCTGGTTTAATCCACCACTTTCATCTTAGCCTATTGCGGTCCACAGCATTTCATGTTTCATGTGCTTTTTTTTTTACAAGTGATGCTTAAATTATTTTTGGTTTTTTTGGTACTATATATCTGATTCATTAATTTTGAGGTCCCTGCATATGAACTAGGTAACTTGCACATTATTTTTTTAAAAAATTGTTCATTTCAACTTGACAAATTTATCCATACAAAGGAAAATAATGAGAAAGGCTCAGATGAAATTTCTCATGTACCAAAGTTTACTTTTAAATATTTGGTTAATTTATTAAACAGATAAAAGATGGACATTTATCGAGGGTAAAATTTTAAAATTCAAAACCCTCTGTTTCACACAGCAGTTCTACCTGCTGTCAAAGTGCATTGTACCAAACTTGGTGAAAGGTGAAATATAGGACATACATGCATACATGCATGCATACATACATACATACATACATACACGCACACACACACACACACACCCATTCATGCAAGGATTGTTTCTTTTTCTCTTCTCCCTGTTCAGATAGAGCACAAGTAGATGCAATATGTAAAATGAACCAGGCAAGATGGAAGGAATAGTTCCTTGAGCATTGTTTTAGTTCCTATTCTACTGGTAGAGGACTTTGTTGGGATCAAAAGCCATAATTCCTTAGTGAGACACTCATTAATGCTTCCTGTCTTATTTCAAAGCCCTCTCCACCAGTGGAAGTGAGCATTTTCTTATGTGCCAGCATCTGAGAAATTTCTTTGAACTTCCTGACTCTGAAGTATTTCTCTCTTTGCACTTTGTTTCTTTTTTGTGCAGTAGTGAGTTAAGTATCTGCTGTGGAGGCAGAAGTTGGAATTTCAGTTCCTCGCTGTGCATCCCAGAAGAAAAGCCATTCAATGCAGCCTTGGGCAAGCTTCAGAGTCCCAGAGCATGGTAAGCCATTTCTGTGTATTTTTTTTATAAAAACAAACAAACTATAAAGCCCTGGAAAGTGTTGCCATAAGTCAGAACTGATCTGATGACACATAATTATTATTATAGTAGAGCCTAGAATTGCAGAGTCAAAGTTCCACTACTTTCCCTAAAGCAGGACCTACGAGGTCAACAGTTGCCCCCCTAAGTCTTCCCTGTTCCATCTGAGTTTAGTTGTAGTCCTTGCAGTAGGTGGGAAAGAAAACAAATTGCCAAGAAACAATATATTGTTGGAAGCTATCCTTCCTGCGATGCATATATTTCTGGGGTTTTTGGTCCCGGGTGGGCAATGAAGAGTCATCAGCTTTGCAAAGGACCTATACCTCATTTGTTGATATGAATTGATCCAATCACTTTTATTTCTGGACTTTATGGGGAAGCATGGTTATGGTTATTATGATGAGTATCTGGGTTTCTAAATTGCCACTATACTTCTGCTTTCCAGTAGCCCAGTGGTTCCTAACCACGGGTCCTCAGATGTTCTTGGACTGAAACTCCCAGAAGACTTCACCACTAGCTATGCTGGCTAGGATTGTTGGGATACGTAGTCCAAAACAATCTGCGGATTCAAAATTGGAAAGCTCTGCTACAGCCCATTCACCAGGCACTTGAAAGTGGCACAGCCAATTACTGTATTCTCTCCCAAATGAGTCTTGGTTTCACTGCCATAAGATATGGTGATAACTACTGTTATATAGTTAGTTTAAAAAGTAGATGGCAAGTCTCTCTGTCAATAACTCTTGCCCTTTAATTTAAACTGAATTACCCTCATGATTTTATGGAGAGGAAGAGGTGCCATCCGTGAAATCTCATGGCCTGAGGCAAAGAACGCTACTTCCTCTTCATTCCACATACAGATGCTACCTGGATTTGCAGTTGAATTTTACTCCAGAATTGATGACAGAAGAATTTCCACAATCACAACTGATGCAGCAAATTAATTTAGGAGGCCCCGGATCGGTTGCATAAAAGTTCTGCCCTTCCACAGAAGGCAACAGCCAAAGAGTTCAAAGGAAAAGAAAGGAGGTTGCCCCACTGTGAGGGTTCCTTTACTAGGGCCTCCGGCTCAAGGAACAAACTACGAGAAATATTTGATTCAAACATGGGGTTTCTATTTATTAACTCTGGCAAAGGCTGATTAACATCGGTAACTTTAACTGTAACTTTCTCTTGCACAACAGCTCTTGCAAGGGTGACCAAACGTTCTGTTCAAAGGGGTTCAACAATTTTTAATCCCAGGGTCCAGCAATTAGGGGTTCCGTCTCTGGGTTCTCGATGTCCCCCTCATCAGTGATCAAAAGTGGGAGGGTTTCTTCCTCGCCTGCCCAGCCCCATAACGAGGATCTCTCGCCCATCTGGGTGCCCCCAAGGTCCAGGTAGCACCCCATCTTCTTCAGCTCCTCCAGATGCCATACTTTCTTCTCCTTCTCCCTCTCTATGGCTTCTTTTTCCTCCCTCAAGCAACACCGCCACTCCCTGGCGGAGTCCTTTTTGTCTCCGGCTTTCTGCTTCTTGTTTGGGGACCCGCACCTGTTCCCATTTTCTGTCCACAGGTCTTGAAGCCAGATCTTCTCCAAACCCCCCGGTATCTCATCCCGGGTCGTATTTATCTCCCCAGTTCCTGCCTCCACTACTGCCCTTCCCACCCCCTCATTTCCCGCCAAAATGGGTTCTGTCAGCACAGTGACATTTAACTGCTTCATCCCCACTTCCAAGTCCCCAGTATCCACTCCTCGGTGTATCCTCTTTTCTCCCTTGCTGTTGCCTTTCCAGTCCTGGGCATCTATACCCTGATCTTTCTTCCTTGGAGGAGTAGGTGGTGGGGTTGTCTGTACCTCTTTAGATGCCTTGGGGAGATACTTCTTGTCCTTGGTCTCAACCTTCACACCCACTAATCATCTTCCTATCATTTGCCACCTCAGGTGATTGCCTCGTATTATCTAACAGAAAGGCTGGCTACTGACAGGGCCAAACAACACAGAGAAAGCTATATGGCCTTCATACTCTGCTTGAGAGTTTCCTAAAAGTAGTGGGAACAGAAACTTGTGTCCCTGGTCTAATCTGCATCTTAACATTGAATTACACTCTTCCTATGGACTGCACAGTTCTGTTTAGTTCTTATTTACTTCTCTATACCAGCTGCCGATGAACAGAATGGCAACGTTGACAAACAACAGCATAAGTGTAAAACATTGTATGCCAGCTGGAGGGGGAAAATGCCTCTTCCAACTGCTCTGCTATCCAGAAGAACAGAATGCCACACTAAATAAATAAACACATCTTGAAGCGTTGCTTGTTTTCTTTGATTTGATTGCAGCAGCAGCAGTAGAAGTCCCTAAACAAAACTTTCCTTCTGTCAAAGTACTTGTGTTTCTTGGGCGATTCGGATAGTGTGTGATGTTTGCTTCCAGTTGTTTTCATAGAGATAAGTGCATGTCACTTGTATTACAGCAACAGCCATTCGAAATTTGTTTTATTCTGCACCGTAACAACTGGCATAGCGAAGACATCCATCTACCCACTGCAGGATGGTAGGGGACATGATTATACCAGGTTGAGCATAGCGTCCTTGCTAACAATTGCCCAAATCAATTGAGTCCATTTTTATGCAGATAATAATGGTCTGTCTGATGAGAAAGGGTCACAAGGGAAATTCTACTCGCTGGGCCACGGGCATGGAACAATTTGGACTTTTGCTGATTTGATACCAGGCGAGAGCAACTCTATTGTGCCAAGTCTTCCGATGCCAAGCTAATAATGGGTGTCAAGGAAGGCAAGCACTGCCAGCAGATTCTAATGAGGGATTTCAATCAAACACATATTTAGCATCTAACCGTGACTAGGAGAGCAAAATAGCACAGAAAATATATGGGACATAATCATTCCAACCGGATAATAAAAGCCTGGCTCCTGCATATGCATTATAAAAACGACTAGATAAGCGATCTCAGAAGAGAAACTGCAGCATTCACTAGAGGAAAAAATAGGCTAAATAATTCATCAAAGCCAAAACCAATTTGCTTTTTTTATATTCACTCTCCCCCCCCCCCCGAAAAAAACATGTTTGGAAACTCTGATCAACATTTTCTTTGACTTCTACATGAAAGACATTGGAAGCAATCGTCGAAGCCTGCCCCTCTCTCTTGGTAGCTTCTCCCTCTATTTCCATAGCATTTTGTGTCTGCATTCTTTTTCAAGTGCAGCTTCACCTAAGAGAAATGAGCATGATGATAAAATAAAGGTTGGAAACCCCTGAGCTCAGGAGAGGATTGTCAGTTGTTGGTTCAATTCATCAAAATATTTCCCTTTCTCCAGTAATCTGTCCCATTCTATATACTTATATCCCAGGGAAGCCTGTAATCTACACCCCACAACATGTCATTGAGTCTCCAGAGGCCTTAGTTTGTTAATTATGGGAATTGATACTTGGACTCCAACTCCCCAAGCAAGGCAAAGCAAAGCAAAGGAAATCACTAGCAAACCCACACAAGCTGGGTCTGTGTAAATCTTTTCTGCGCTTCAACAAAATATGCTTTAGATCTCTTCCATCTCTCTGTTCCTGGGCCATTGGAAAAGTGCAGGCCTTTTTGATAAGTCTAAACATCTCATATCTCTTTCAAAAGCTCTTTCCAATTGTTTGATTTGAAATATTGTGATTAAAAACAAATCAGAACATTTGTAGGAGGGAGGGAGCGACCTGATCTTTAATTTTTTTTTAACAGAACAAAATAAAACTCTCATCTATCCAGACAGACAGACATTTTAGTTCCCCAGAAGTGCCCCCATCCCATTGTCACATTTTTTTGGGGGGGGGGCAATTTCCACAGAACTAGTTGTATAGGTAAGCCGCTGCTGGCTGGATAGCTCAGTGGTTTAAGTATCTAGCTGTGGAGCCAGAGGTTGGGAGTTCCCCACTGTGCCACAGTGGGGAACTCCCAACTCCACAGGGTCCTTTCTAGCTCCACAGTTCTAAGATGATGATGATGATGATGATGATGATGATGATGATGATGATGATGATGATGATGATCATCATCATCATCATCATCATCATCATCATCATCATCATCATCATAAGTATAAACAAGTTTCAGACACCTGCAGTGCAGCCCTTTCTTTGACACAGTGATTGCCAACCTGAGGTCTCCAGAAGTTCTTGGACTAAAACTCCCAGAAGCCTTCACCTCTAGCTAGGCTAGTCAGGTTTTCTGGGAGTCATAGTCCAAGAACATCTGGGGACCCCAGATTGGGAACTACTGCAAATTTAAAAGGAGGGGGAAAAATAACAGGGGAAAAATTATCCCAATGTGTCTGTTCCTTTTTCCCATTGAAGTCCTTTCTGGTCCCGGTCACTGTAATGTATTAGCACACAAAAAATGTGCCAAGCTTCTTGTTGGTGAACTATGAGGCTGAGAAGCAAAATTGACATACTCCGTTTGTTAGTAAGTAGACGGAAGCCTGGAATTCTCAATGCATTCAGAAAATACAAGAGTTAAAAATAATAATGTATCCCTTCCACAAACTGTAACTCTAAAGCATACACTGAAATTCCTGGTGCATGACAGTGAATAGGAAAAATATACAGAACACATTTCAGTGTAATTTTTAAAAAATCCATCTGGATTATGGCTAATGAAACATACAGGCCAAAATCCTGTTGTTGAGCATAGTAAATCACACTAGAGTAGGTCCAATGAATCAATGGGGATTTGATGAGGCAACTCCTCTGTAAGCATCATTGATTCAAATAGGCTTACTCTAACTGAGGGTTATATTAGCATAGTAATTCGTGGTTAGAGTAGGCCCCTTTGAATAAATGGAATTTATGTAATTCAGCACATCCCCATTGACTCAATCGGCCAATCTAATGTGATTTACTGTGCTGAACGTAAGAATTTTGGCCTGTGTGACTAAAATACTATTGCTTAATCTTGTTAAATTGCACTAGAGTAGGCCTATTGAATGAGTGGGGATTTGGTGAGTCAACTGCTCCATAAGTTCCATTAGTGCAAATGGCTCTACTCTAGATGCAACTTACTACACTAAAGTATGCCACAACTGGCCTTTGTGGCCAGTCAGGCAAAGAGAGTGTGACTGGCCTTAGGTCATCCAATAGGAATTCCGGACTCCCAGGTTCAACAACAATCACTGCCCCTGCTGAATCTCTATGTAATATCCTCTATCATTCTAGAAAGAGGAAGAGGGATAAGAATAACAATCTCTTTGCCAGACTCATGTGTTTCTTCTGAGGTGACTGTCAGCAGGTCAGCTAATCAGTAAAGGTCTACATAGGGAGGAGGTCCACATGGAAGAGGGCAATAAGTGCCTGTCATTTATCTTGGATGGTGAGATGTGAACAAGAAAGAGGCCAACCCTTTACTGCCAGGCTGCTTTTTGGATTTCAGGGGCAGTAGGATGAATGTGACAAGATGACCCGCCCACCATGGAGGCAACTCGTCAAGCTACAACAAGGAAAGTTAAAATGACAACCCTATCAGATTCTGGCCTAGTGTGGCAGTGAGAAAATAACATAAAATAAGAACGTCTTCGTGACAGTTTCAGTGTGAATTTGTGCTCTTGACTGATTAATCAATGTGATACAGTGAAATGTACTCACAGACTTGGGCTTTCATACTGCGTGGAGAGCATAGCTGTCAGCAAAATTCACCCTTTTCATTCTATAGTATCTTACATAAAAGAGCTTTATCACAGGAATTCATATTCTTTAATGTTCCTTAAGAGGCTTACTACTATAGTCTTACTCCTCTGCTACCTGTCATGCCTCCATTTGGGAATGGAATCCAGAATAGTAACATAATGGGATGGAACTCACCATTGACACTGTATTGACCTTGTATCCCAGGCAAGTCCTTTCTCTGATGCTGGGATCTTTAACTGTCTTGCTAATATGCTTCTTCCCCCAAATTAGATTTGACACTTGTCAAAACAGGATTTGAGACATCAGCCTTTTTTTTTTAATGACAAAAACCATGGGAGAAAGCCAGTTTTGTCAGGTACAACAATAGGTTGCTGTTGTTTTGATCTCCTGTCTTCGTCTTTACTAACTTGAAAAGCCAGTAGCAAGTTTTTGCAATTAAAGGTGGCTCTGGAAGCCCCAGTTCCAAGTTGGTAACAAAGGACTGTCAGAGCACAACTAACTTTTTGATATTAAAACTAAGGATGTTGCTAATAAAGGAGAAAAGGATGTGAAGGTGGGGGTGGGGGAGAGAATGAGGTCACATTCACATAGGAGACTTGAATTGGCCGATTTTTAAATTGGCTCCAAGCACAAAAAGTATAACCCAAATTGTCTGAGTTGTACATTCAAATTTTATTGCCGTTTCTTTGCTGAATTGATGCATACATAATCCAAAAAGCACAGAAGAGGCTCACAGCCCATTAAACCATCATTATAAGGTGAGTTGGAAGCCCAAAAAGTGTGCTGTTTATATAGTGCTTAAAGCACTTTCTGGGCAGTTTAACAATTTAACTATGCAGGTAATACATTGCCATCCCCCAGGCAAGCTGGGTACTCAGTTTACTAGCCACAGAAGGATAGAAGGCTGAGTGAACCTCGAGGCAACTGCCTGGGATTGAATCTAGGTCATGAGCAGAGTTTTGGCTGCAGTGCTACAATACCATGAAGCTGAAGGTAGGTTGTGGAGCAAACAGCACTCTGTACTCTAGCAAAGGGGAGCAGCTGGAGAGATCTTGACAGTCATCTCAAGACTGCCCTCATCAGCCTCTACTGCCTGTGACTGTCACCTCCTTCTGCCTTCTTCTTTGTCATACCCATGGCACACGTACCACTGCTTGATAATCTCTGCTTAGGTTTACTCTGCATGTGACTGATGCCAACTAGATCAGTGGCAACCATCAGCAGTGCATCATCATAGTTTAAGATTCTCACACCATCTTTGTCAATAGATCCTTCTCAAATTTTTACATGGGGGGGGGCATAACTTGTGATCCTCTATATAATTGCCACACTGAGGTTGCCATCATTCCTCATCACTAGCTATGATGGTTGTGGCTGCTGAGAACTACAGTGGTGATGGTGGTGGGTCTGCTTGCCTATTCCTGGTTTATATGTTAAATCAGTATGACTTATTTCATGTCTATTCTATGCTTCTCCTCATTATGCTTCCCCAGCCACCATGAATTCAAAAGCAAAATAGTATTTTAAAGATTTGACCATCAATTTTGGGAAATATAAATTTTTAAGACGGGGAGTCAATGTGGAGAACCAACCATGAACCCTTTGGGGAAAGCATACAGGAACTGGATTTGAGTATGTCACTCAAATTAGGAGTTAGGAGGAGAAGGAGGATGACAGTGATGATGGCACCTGAGACAGTGCCTCATTCTTCCAAGTGTTAGGGGCAGCCCTGAAGACACATTTGAGTTGCAAACATTGTTTGTAGATGGGGCTTTCTATAAATCATCATCATTGTCTCCTCCTCCTCCTCCTCCTCCTCCTCCGCCTCCGCCTCCGCCTCCGCCTCCTAGTACATAATTCTTTGTTAGATAAATTCAAACATGCCCCTGTGAGAACCGCAATTCATCATATTTAAAATAGAATCAATCTGATCTTAAAAAATGGTACCCTATTGCTGTTGATGAAAACTCTTATTTTGAGCATTGATATTCCACTGCAACTATACCTCCATGCTAAAATTGCAGTGGGACTCTGAGATAGATTACCATAATTATTTATTAAAATTCTTATAGATGGTCTCTTGGTATTTTATCAGTAGATACCTAGTTTAAATTGGGGTGTATCTGTTGGATAGAGATACTCTCTTAACCCTCATGCTAATGGTGAAGATAACTATCACACTCTACTTCTAAAGTTTCAGATGGAGATTTAATATTGTGTTTCTTTTCTCTGCAATCACCAACTGATTAACACATAACAATATTATAGGATTCCACCTGCAACTAAAAGAGTATGGCAAATGTAAAAGTCTCAATGCATTTAGCTAAGAACTGGTTCTGGCCCTTTGGTAGTGACAGTGAATGCCTTGACTGACATGTAAGACTGAAAACTAAGAGTGATTTAGGGCCTGTCCACACTGGGAAACGTGGTACTGTCGAGTCTGTCGAGTCTGTCCTTAAACTGTTTCTTACCTTAAGTGTAATTTATTTTAACTCTTAATGGAGCAATCCTTCTATCCACAGTAGAGATTGTGCTATGGGTGCTCTTATCCCATGCTACAGGTCCACACAGAGCAAGGTCTACCCAATTTACTCATGAGCAAGGAGGCAGCTGCAGCACAGCTGCAACACAAAGGGAAAACTTTGAAATGAATTTTTTCCTCAGGTGGTGTTTTGCCTGGACTGTGTTGCCTAGTGGGATGGAGCCCATGGAGTTGACATAGACCCTACCTTTTCTTCAGATCATCATTCAGGGTTTGGGGGTGATGCTGCTTTTTTTTCTTATTTTGGTTTTTAAAAGTAAGTGGCATATCAAAACAGCAGTGCACCAACGTAGCACGGTATTAGAATTTCACGGTGTCAGTTCGGGGAATATTTAACAAGAAGAAGATGATGACGAAAATAGAGGAGGGGGTTTCTCAGCCCTCCCTTTTAATGCAACCTACCTATTATGTCACAGGGTTTTGTCTCCTCAGTTAATGCCATCCACAATTCTGAGTGCAGGCTAAGAATATTTGCCCAACCACTGTGCCAAAAATGTGTCAAACAGGTCTTCAAGGGCAGGATGGGTTGCTCTAAGTGAAAACACATGTAGATGCCTTCATTTGGTTTGAACCGAACTGTAGTGTCTGAGTTTGTCAAAACTTGTGTCCGAACCTATGTGTCTGAGTTTGTCAAAACATATGGAATCCACAGGCTATGAGCCAGTCAAACTCAAAACTCAGCTAAAGAGTATTTATTCAACTGTTCTTTGAACAGGTAACAAAACTCTAATTAAAATCTGAAATGTGGTTTTGATTAGAATGTGGAACTTAAAAACAGTTCTATAGGGACAGAGTACATTTATTTTCTTTTTTTAAAAGCAAACCTTCTGATATTGTGTTACCTCTAGGTGTATATATTTCAATGTTAAAAATAAAAATCTGAATCACCTATTTTTCATTTTATCCCCATGTATCATATGGTGGTTATGACAGGGTTCTGTGAAATAAATGTTCAAAGACTATGCATTATTTTCTTATTTTCAGCCTTTATTATGGCTATTAATCACTGATGCTGTAGTTCTGCTTCTCAGTCTTGCCACATTCTGAAAGCTTGACGTCTCTACATTTTTTTTGCTAAGTCAGTATAGAATGGCAGTTAAGGGGTGAACACTGTGGTTCTCTCTATAGGTTGAATGAGCTTTTGGTGGTTCGCATGTGACTGCAGAAAGTGTTTCCAAAAATAAAAAACTTTGAGCAATGGGAGAGGAACCTTATGAGTATAACTTGGTACTATACAGGGCCTGTTTTGAAGGCCGACCCACTCCCTTATCACTGGATGTGGCTTCCATACAGATCCAGACAGTATTGATTAGGAGGTGTTGGTTTGATTGATTGATTGATTGATTGATTGATTGATTGATTGATTGATTGACTGATTGATTGATTGATTGTCATTGTAAGTATATACACAGTATACCCATACAATGAAATTCACAGACACCCAGAGACCAGACACATACACACACATAAAATTCCCCAAACACTCCCCACCCACTAAAAAAATCCCCCAACACTCCCCACCCACTGAAAGTCCCCACTAAAAATACAAACATCTACACCGCAGGCCAAGTAACACAGTCCAACTAACTATTCACTACTGGTGGTCTTTAAGCTCGTTATTAAGTGCAATTATAGCTCTCAGATAAAAACTATTCAGAAAACGTGTGGTCCGAGTCTTAATTGTTCTATATCTCCTGCCAGACGGCAACAGTTCAAAAAAGTTATAAGCAGGATGGGAATAGTCTCTCAGGATGCTGTGTGTCTTCCTCAGACAGCGGGATGTAAAGATGTCATCCAGGGTTGGTAGCTGGAGCCCGATGATATTCTGGGCAATTTTAATGGTTCTCTGTAGAGCTTTTTTGTCCGCTACAGAGCTACTCCCAAACCATGCCAGAATGCCATAGGTTAGGACACTCTCAATGGTGCTATGATAGTATGACAGAAGTAAATGCTGAGATAAATTTAACTTGCCAAGCATTCTCAGGAAATATAGCCTCTTCTGTGCCTTCTTCACTAGCATGTTGGCATTTATATTCCATGAGAGGTCCTCTGAGATGTAAGTGCCCAGAAATTTAAAACTACCAACTCTCTCCACTTCCTCGCCGTTTATATACAGTGGTAAATGTACATTTCTCTTCTTCCTAAAATCAATTATGAGTTCTTTAGTTGTTTTGATGTTAAGTGTGAGATGATTTTCTTTACACCAAAGTATCAACCCTTGTACTTCTTTTCTATAAGCAGGCAACCTGTTAGATTGTTGTTGATTGTGCATTTTTAAAGGGAGGGGTACACAAGTAAAGTTGAATCTACTTACACAGAATGATGCCAAACATGCTTGCTTTGATGTGCATGTTCCACAGATGATATCATATGTAGCTTTGCCTTCAGTCCATGGTCTCAGCTTTCTGTATCAGCGCTCACACATAGATTTTTCAGCCCTCACAGCAGCCCTCTGAAAAGATAAGCTTTGAGACAGTGTCGTAGAATTAATCACATATTGTGCCTCACTCCTGCTGGGGAAGTGAACTCTGTGGCCCACAACAATACTAAACACCATTGTCACCATCTTCTGTATAAACCATACTTTAGTTTATACAGCACGCTCCTGGGTGATAGCCCCTGTCTATGGTAGCTACCTCCAGGGACTTCTCTGTAACATCAACGTTGTTTTATTCCTGCAGTAACACTATATTCTGCTTCTCAACTCGTTGTTGTTTCATATGTTTTATATGTTGATTTTAATACTTATTTTATTTTGCTAAGTTTTAGATTGTCATGTATTATTGTATTGGGCTGGCCGCGTATCATATTCTTGACATGTCAAATTTTCTAACTGCTTCTGCATTTTCCCCCGTTATAGCTGTGATGTGTATACAACATTAAAAAAAAAGAACACTTCCATTGTGTGCAAGAATAATTTCTGCAGGAAATTCCCTAGTGCCAGCATGTCCGACAGTAAAACAAAAACAAAACATAAAACAACAAGTAGAGCAGAGAACAGGAGAATGTTAGTCTCCTTTTTCACAGCATCTGCCAGGAACCAAAAAAATGGGATTTCAGAAAAGTGTTTTGCAGAGGGTGTATTTATTCTTTCATGGAAACCAAGGAAAAGAAATAATGGAACTATTAGCAACTTAGGTCCTGTGGTTTTCTTCTTTTTCCCAGAGTAATTCAGCTTGAAACAGCCTTTTTTTCCCCCATGTGGATTTCTATCCATTTATCACATCCATTGCGATGTCTTACTCTACTTTGTACAGAAATTCAAAAGTTGGAACTTAACTTCTGGAGTCAAGTTCATCCTTTCTTTCCTTCTGTAGACAAGACTCTTTTTGCATTTTACAGTGCTTCTAGAGATGTTAGGATGTTAACCATCTACCATTTTATTGACCATTTGTATGCAAGATATAAGTCAAATACCACATTATCAAATAGAGTCTCTGATTCATGACCAAATGGGTACTGGAGTTTCATTGTTAAACTTCCACAACTTAATTTTAAAGCAAATTGGAAGCATCTCGGTATTTGGTATAGGGGAGTACAGGGACTTCAGACCCAGGCACTACACATTGGGATACAGTGTAAAGACCAAGACTCAGGAGATCTGAATTCAAATCCCTGTTTGGCCATGTGAATTCACTGGGGAGATGGAAGTGGTAAAACTTCTCTCACTTACTTTGAGAATTCCATTATGATAACTATAAATCAGTTCTGACCTGGAGACACATAACAACAAAGGCAGATATTATGGCCAAAACAAGGAATTCCAAACATAAAGGACTATACACTGGCTATGTCTCATCATCTCTATATATGCCATGTCTACCATCTTCTCTCTCACCTTTCCCATGTTATATCACTTAAATCCATCATCCCTGACTCAGCACCAGTATTATTGCTTTAGGCTAAACTGTGCCCATAGGCTTGTGATTTAGTTAAGAGCTTCCTAGAAGCATTTTTTTTTACCATTGTTGGAAACAAGATCTAATGGTCTGATAAGGCAGGCTTATGTTTTCAAACTGTTTTTAAGATCTCTTATGGACAAACCACATCTAAGCCTTAAAATTTGTTTGAGTTCTACCATTATTCTGTAGTCCAAAGAAGCAACACAGGTGGGTTAAAATGACAATAAGCCATCCCATTAGTCGTTTCCCACATAAAAACAGACATCTACTCATCCTATAGACCTAAGACAATTTCTCAGCATTTATTCCCTGCTTTTGTGTTCAGTGCGCTCTGGCTTTGATTTGTCTCTGCTTCTTTGACCTTTTCCTGCAAACTGAACATTCACAACAGTCTTCTGGACAGGTAATATTATTACTTTTTGTAACATCAGTGACAGCTAAAATGAAGACTAGGATACAGTTGTTCAGTTTGAATGATCACATGTCTTAAGTAAGGTGCCAGCACCAGTATATCCCTCAGGTCAAACACAAGTTTGAACTGTGTTTGAATCTAGTCAGAAGAATTCTCACTAAGGAAAGCCACATACTATATTTTAATTAATATCAACATAAGTTGTTCTTGGTTGGTATGAAATTATTCCTGATCATTGCTCGGTATTTTATGTGTGGCAATGGACAGTATCTGCTGATATGTATTATGTCTAATTTTAAAGAATCCATACCAAGAGGGGTTTTTTTTGAACATCTGGAGGTTGTACAATAATCAGAATATTTGCTGACAAATACTAACAAGCAGGTCAACAAATATTGCTTTGTGATTTGATCAATCTTGGCAGAACCTTTTGCCCTGTAACGTTGTCATCGTCGTTTAGTCGTTTAGTCATGTCCGACTCTTTGTGACCCTATGGACCAGAGCACACCAGGCCCTCCTGTCTTCCACTGCCTCCTGGAGTTGTGTCAAATTCATGTTGGTTGCTTCGATGACACTGTCCAACCATCTCATCCTCTGTTGTCCCCTTCTCCTCTTGCCTTCACACTTTCCCAACATCAAGGTCTTTTCCAAGGAGTCTTCTCTTCTCATAAGTATTGGAGCCTCAGCTTCAGGATCTGTCCTTCCAGTGAGCATTCATGTTTGATTTCCTTTAGAATTGATAGGTTTGTTCTCCTTGCAGTCGAGGGGACTCTCAAGAGCCTCCTCCAGCACCACTGTAACAGACTGCACCTTTTAAGTCCAAGGTCAAAAGTTGCATTTCACATGGAAAACGGTGTCAGGAACTGCTAGTTTGCAATCAAGCCAGCATCAGGTCATGTACCAATGAGCAGAATGTGGTTAGGTCACTCATGTCTTGTAGTGTTGTATGTAGTCTGATGTGTTGACTCTTTTCATGTATAAGACAAATCTCTCCTCACGTCTTGACCTGTGAGCATTGGATGTGTTGTATGCTAGACCTGCATATGCTAGTGCTTCACTCCTGTGCCAACACCATCTACGTCCTGACCTCTAACAGGTCAGCAAGTTTTTGCCAGAATGCCAAGATCCCCCATTTTCATTTTATAACATGAAACTTCTAACAACCATTTAAAAGATAAGTCTGGAATCCTGAGGGTAATATGTGATAAAGACTCAAAACCAATTAAAAAAGATGCCCAGCTTAATTATTATTTTTGAGATCTAGCTCCATTTCACAATTTTGGAAGGACTAACTATAGCTCAGCCTCAACGGCCCAGTTGCTGCTCTGATAAGGCACGGCTCGATACTTCGGGCTGCTGCCAAGCCAGCACCCGCGCAGAAAACGTGTCTGCTTTGGACTGAGTTTGCAGCAAAATTGTCTGAAAGTTGCCCTCTCATTGCTTCGGCCACTGTGAAACTCTCTCGTGCCGTTGCTGAAAAGGGAACTGAATGGACTAGTTGGCTGGTCCTGTTGTATGTCCATTGCTCAGCAAGACAATACAAACTGTTCTAACCATTCATATGATTTAAAACAAAACCAAAAATAATTGCAATTACCACTGACACTAACTGATGCAGCACTTGGCACAGTGAAAAGAAAGACCAAGGTTTAAAGATGATGGCTGAAACTAATTTTTGATGCTACAGAGAGGTTTTGCAGGTCAGGGCTAAAGGTTATCGACTGAGCAACAGAAAGAATTTGCACTGCCACTGGCTGCGCTCTGCTCTCACCTTTGTGTCTCTCTGTTCTCCCCTCTATTATTTACATTTCTTTCCAGAAAATTTGTCTTTGCAGTTTACTGACAAAAATTACAAATCTCTGCTCCAGCTGTGTAGGGAAAAAATTCAACAGAGAGAGGAAAGATACAAGTTTGATTTGGGGAAATCAGAAAGGCAGCAATGAGTTTTCTGCCACTCTGCTAGGTCTTTAACCTCTGCTCAAGGACTGAAATATTGACTGTCTTGGGACTAAGAAGAGCAAAACCTAACATCTGTGCATGGTACTCCTATGAATATGTCACCAATATTTACCGTTATTTCTATATAAAAAGCCACACCAGTGGCGAATTTATGCACAAGGTAAGTAAGCTACCATTTAAGGCCAAAACTTACAAGATGCCTTGCATGAGTGCCCACATATAGGGAAAGGGAGGACATCTCCTGCCCCAGACAATTCTAAACTCAGCGCTTCTTTAAATGTACACTAGTAAAAAGCATAGTCAGGTCAACAATCCAGCTGCTGCTAGGGCTCAGCAGCACAAACATTTGTGTGTGTATTTCAGTCAGGTGTGAGGGGAAAGGGATGGGACTCAGGAGAGAAACAGCAGGTGTATGCACTTGGGCTTATCATGTGGGAGAATATTTTGGTTAATTTGTTTTGGTAGCACAGCATAAAGTACAAAAGCCAGCTGCAGCACAGGGAAAATGTGAAAGAATGTATCAAAAAGTCCCAGCTTCCACCCAGTCCTTTTTGTTCTCACAGTAACTATCCCTTCGTATATTTTTTTAAAAAACACTCTACAAGTAGCTTAAGTCGAAAAAGAGAGGAATATATTTACTTAAAATTTTGGAATGTCAGTTTCAGTCAGAAGAATAAAAAGAATGGACCAAAAATTGTACTCTCAACCAGACTGGGAGACTGAAATCTGGCATGGTCAGAAGTCAGGAGCAGAATTTACATGTCATCTCAGACTCAAAGTCAGAGATAAAGAGAGCAAACAAAACAACAGAAGCAAATAAACAGGAAGATGGGGCAAGGGCTTGCCTCAAGTCTGAGGAAAAGGTTTTTGCTAATAGGTTAGTGGCAAGGCATAAGTAAGGCTGGGAAGCCCTCTTCTCACTGAAGCTCAGTGTCAGATTGCATGCAAGATTGTTATTCTTTTTGTACAAAAATAATTGATCCTTCTTTTTGTACAGCAGTGGTACAGGAACTAGGAAAAAAAGCTTTAAGTGAACTGTCAGTGAGCTCTTCAAAGGTCCTGGCAGTAGTGTAGAGAATGCAAAAACTTTTCTCAAGTGTGTGTGGTTATAAGTGATCCAGTACATGGTTATGGACCCTGGTGGAACTTATGGAAAGTTATTTGTGGAACAGAAGCTTTTCTCTTCCGATAGTCCCTCTCTCAATGGAGGAAGTGACAGATGGAGGCGGGCCTAGAACACTATTCCCTATTCACATCTTCTTTTGAACATCTGACTAGAGCTTCAGTCATTAATGCCTAAGTCATTTCCAAATTAGATTACTGTAATGTACACTATGTGGAGCTGCCTTTGAAGATAGTCTTGAAACATCTGTTGGTACATATGGTAGTGGTCTATGGCTAATGGGCTGGACAGAATGAAGCTAATTTTGCACCAATTTCATTGGCTTACAGTTTGCTTCTAGTATGAATTCAAGGTGTTTGCTTTAGCCTTTAAAGCTTTAAGCACTCTGAGATTAGTGCATCTCAGAATGGATTCCTCTCATATGTGTTTGAGATGTACCATATTTGCTGGCGTACAAGATGACTGGGCGTATAAGACGACCCCCCCACAACATTTCCACTCAAAATATAAAGTGCACGGCTCTGCTGCAGCACCAGCGGCGGCTGTCCGGGGCTCTTCCCGGGCCCGCTCTGGAAGTTTATGGCCAGCAACAAGGAGGGCGAGGAGGAGGGGAAGCAGCCGGGCAGGCGGTGGGTGGGCAAGCGGGCAGCTGACTCAGTGGCGAGGAGGGCGAGGAGGAGGGGAAGCAGCCAGGTGGGCAGTGGCAGCGGAGGATGAGAAGTGGCTCTCCGGCAGCAGGCGGGCAAGCGGGCAGCTGGCTCAGTGGCGCAGGGTAGCAGGCAGGCCGGCGGCGGGCTCTGGATGCTCAGGCATGGCCGGCTCTGCTTCCCTCCCACTGTCTGGACTGACCGCCTGCCTGCCCGCCTGCCTTCCTCCCTGGCCAGCGCAGCCCCGCGTCACTCAATCAACGGCAGTGGCGGCAGCTCCTTCCTGGCCCAACTAAAGTGCACCTGGCATATAAGACAACCCTCCCACTTGGAGGTATGTTTTTGGGCCAAAAAAGTCATCTTATCCGCCAGCAAATACCGATGTTCAGTTTCGGAGGCCCTTGTCATCCATTCCCCCACAGAAAAGGAAAACGGTCCATTTCAACTACTCTGCATCGCCCATAGAATAATCTACCAATAGTGGTTCATCATATACTGCCTGAGTCTTTTTTATATATAAAAGACTATTAAGATTGTTTTATTCTGGTGCTGTCAATTTTTTAAGTTGAGCCCTCAATATGTTTTAATCTGCTGCTGGTGATATGTTTTTAATAATGCTTCATGATGCCATTTTACCACTTTTCGCTCTGTTGTTAACATTTGTTTTTAATCTTGTTGTCATTTATATTTCTATTGTGAGCTGTCTGGCCTTTGATTATATCACAGAAAGACAGTTTATAAATGACTAGCAAATTAAATTGGAGGAGTGGAATAAATTGTGGAAAGAAAGAGACATTATAGATAACTCATGATTAGAGCTGAAAGCACATTAGTGTTAGGGGAGCGTGATTCAAGGAACAATTTGTGTTTGAGAAATCCATCTTCAAAGGAATCTCACACTGAAAGATCAAGTGCAAAAAAAGACAAATTCATTTATAAATTACAAGAGGGGAGAAAAGCTGCTATGCATTCAAGTGATACCTGTTATGTCTGCCTTTGTCCTGGTTTTCAAACAGCTATCTCTTGAAAATATCCCTTGTCTAGTATTTTCACTGAGGGCCTGCTAATGATGACCATGAAGTTGATATTAACATGTCAATTCAGCCTGTGAAACTATCTTGTTCTTCATCGTGGTCTTCTGTGAATGCACACAAAAGGCTTAAGTCAGCGCCAGCATCAGTCCTCTCGGAATGTTCTCGAGCTCTGTAGGAAAAGCAACATAGTTTAAGGCTGCCTATACTGCACATGCTCCGTCCGCCCAAGCCTCAGTTCCATTTCTCCGCCGTGCGAAGTGGTTCTTCTCGGCTTGAGCTCTGCTAAATTCTATTTTACTGATCTTTTGTGGATTTTTCTGACTTGGCGTACTTCCTGACTACTCTCTTTGCTTTACGGACTCTGTTTTGGTGTTTCGTCTTTTTCCTGTTGCTCTGGCTGGGGTTTACCCTTTTCCCGCCATTTTTACTGGCTGAGTCCTGGTTTCTCTCGGTCTCTGCCTATGCCCCCTCCATGCTCTGGCCCCTTTAGCTGGTGCATGGTTTGCTCTGGGAAGATTCTGTACCACGACGGAGACAATGCCTGTCATTTTTGCCTTAGGGAATCACATTCATCTCAAAGCTGCAAGCACTGCAAAGCGTTCACTAAGGCTGCTTTGAAGGCACGGCAGCAAAGGCTGAAATTACACTTGTGGGATTCTGCTCTGTCAGACTCTAAACCGTCCACTATGGAGCTCCTGTCTCCTGCTGCCAATCCCCCGTGCTGAAGGTAGTCTTCACCGGTTACCTGCTCCTAATCCCTCTGAAGTGCCTGCTGCCAAGCAAGCAAAAAAAAGTCCACAATTAAGAAGACATCTTCTTCTAAGGCTGCTTCGGTTCCCAAGTCTGCAAAACAAATGAAAACCAAACAGTCAGTCAAGAATAAGGATTCTGCCCAGCAGCTTCCTCCTATCTCCTCATCTCTTCCCTTGCTGATTCTGGAGGACTCATCTAGGGATAAAGATTCTATGTCAGAGGCAGCCCCATCGCTCCCTCCCAGGCAAGCAGAGCCAGTTTTACCCCTTGGCGTTCCCTCCCCGACACCAAGCCAGCTTGTTCAGGTCACTGCAAGCTTGGGTTCTGCCCCTTTGAGCCCTGTTTCCACCGGGCGGGCATCTCTGGCTCATTCTGTCTCTCCAACACCCTCCCTTCCAAACTCACCTCCGCAAAAGCATCGACATTGACGTCGGGCGGAGGCTGAAAAGTTCCCTCAGACAGCCCCGCTTGGGGCTAAACCAGCGGATCCTCCCATTAACATGGCTTCGGTGTCTACTGCGTTGCCACCTCCACAACATGCTACTACTGCAGCACTCGACGTCGAGCCCCAACATCAGACCAGGGGTCATGAACTGTCATCTGAGGATGAGGTACCATTCCCCTCTCAGGCCTCCGGTTCCGATGGCGACCTGCCTCAACAGCCCAAGACTGATGAGTTACCTGTAGGAGAGTCGGTCGAATCGGACACTGGTGATCTGCATGATTCCTCACCTTCCGAAGACTTTTCTTCCTACTCCCAGATGTTGTCGAGATTGGTGAAGACACTTAAACTGCATGTAGACAAGCCCCCACCTCCGGAGGAGGATCTTATATTTGGGAACATTAACAAGGAACAGTCCTCACCTCCTAGCTTATCTTATTTACTGGCTTTGTTGGGAATTATTAAGGAACTCTGGGACCATCCCTCAGTTGCGGTCCCGTTACCTAGACGCACCGAAAATATGTACAGGATCAATGGTGACCATGCTAAATTCCTTTTGAAGCATCCAATTCCTAACACCCTGATAGTCGAGACCAGCTGTACCAAACCGACTGGGAGAGCTCATGTTATTCCAACAAATGAGGAGGGCAAAAAGCTAGAGATTATAGGCAGATGGATCTACTCCCTTATTTCCTTCATGCTGCGAGTAGCTAATTACCAGACTGCCTTAGGGGCTTACCAGAAGCAGCTATGGTTGAAAGTTCTCCCAGGTTAAAGCTGTTGCCCGAAGATGTTAGACAGGGGTACCTCAACACCTATGAGGAGGCCCAGACCGTTTCCAAACATCAGAGAATTTCCACCAGACATTTGGTGGAGGCGGCTGCTAGGGTACTTGTATCTGCTGTTACTCTTCGCAGGCATGCATGGCTTCGGTCCGTGAACATTCTTGATGATGTAAAGACCAAGGTGGAGGACTTACCTTTCAATGCCTCAGGTCTGTTTAATGAGAAAACCGACTGTCATCTTGAAGAGCTGCACAAGGCCAAAAAGACGGCTAAATCCTATTACATTCAGCCTCAGCCCAGGTTCAATAGATATTAGTGGAAGAAGCCCTCCGGCCAATATAATCAACCTTCTCAGCAATACCAGCAATTCAAAGGGCAATCTCAGTCCAGGTCTTCACAAGGTACTTCTTCAACCTCTACTTACCGTGCACAACCTTCCCAGCGACGTCAGTCATACAAGCCTCCTGCCAAGAAACACAAACAATATCTTTGACTTGACAGCAATATTGCCACTCCCCACTCCTGTGACAAGACTGCAACCGTTTATTCAGAATTGGTCCACCATCACAAGAGATTCATGGGTTCTAGACATCATCCACTCCGGCTATCAGCTGGAATTTATAGAATATCCTCCTCTAGGTCAGGTAGAACACACATCATTCAACCCTGCCCTAGAGGAGGAGGTTTGTACCTTGTTGGAAAAAAACGCTATTCAGAAAGTACCAAAAAGAGACATTGCAAACAGTTTCTACTCAAGGTACTTCACCGTTCCCAAAAAAGATGGAGGAAGAAAACCTATCATGGACCTAAGAACCCTAAATACTTACCTTCAACCACGTCAGTTCTGAATGGTGACGTTGGAGTCTATCATCCATCTGCTGAAACGAAAAGATTGGTTCGTGGTCATAGACCTGAAAGACGCGTACTTTCACATAACATTCATCCCACTCACCGCAAATTCCTGATTTGTTTTTCAAGACGCCATTTATCAGTTCCTGGCTCTTCCGTTCAGCCTTGCGACGCCCCCCCTGGATGTTTACAAAGTGCATGGCACCTGTCGCAGCTTACCTGAAGTTAAATGGTGTCCATGTTTTTCCATACATCAACAACTAGCTCGTGGTCTCGCCGTCCAGACGCAGGGCCCTGAAAGACACAAAATTTATTCTTCATGTGCTTCAGAATCTAGGACTCAAGGTAAATTACAAAAAATCTCATTTGATTCACTCAAGAGTCGTAAATTACATTGGTGCCACAATAGATGCTATCAAAGGCCACATCTTTCTTCCACAGGAACGGATCCAAAAGATTCTGACTGCTATAAAGAAGTTTCGGGCAGGAGCTACAGTATCCACGCTGCATGCTCAGCATCTCCTGGATCTTATGCCATCGACAACTCCAGGCTTGGCTCATGCTTGACTGAAGCTCAGGTCTCTACAGGTGTGGCTTCTATCTCTCTTCGACCCTCTCCAACACCATCAGGAGAAGTGCCTTCAGGTCACACCGGAGCTGGCGCAACAGCTACAATGGTGGAGTTTTGAGCCGCACCTACAAGTAGGACGACCATTGTGACCTCTTTGTTTGACTGTCCAAGTCACCACGGACGCAAGTCCCACAGGTTGGGGGGCGCATTGCGGCCAACATTGCATACATGCCTGGTGGTCAGCTCAGGAACAGAATCTCCACATCAACCACCTGGAGATTCTGGCTGTCATCATAGCACTCAAAGCCTTTTCCCCCCTAGTACATGGTCGTGGGGTACAAGTAGTCACGGACAATACCACGACCATGTACGATATAAACAAACAAGGTGGCACACATTCTCAGTCCCTGCTGTTTCTAACGGTAACGCTTTGGGAATGGTGTTACCGGCATCACATTTTCCCGTGGCAGTTCATGTGTCGACGGAAGACAATGTACCGGCCGACGATTTGAGTCGCCGCACGGGACAGATGCACAAGTGGGAACTGAGTGCCAAGGTATTCCACGATTTGTGCCGCCACTGGGGCACTCCTGTCATGGGCATTTTTGCCACTCGAACCAACAAGAAACACCCTCTTTACGCCTCCAGGGCAGGTTGGGGACAAGGTTCTATGGGGGATGCCTTCATGATACCATGGACCATGGGTCTTCTCTACCTGTTCCCCCGTTCCCATTAGTGCAGAGGACGTTAGTGAAACTTCATCAAGAGTCTGCAGAGGCAATTCTGCTGGCACCCTTCTGGCCTCGTCAGTCGTGTTTTCCAACCTTAGCAGCAATGGCAACGGACTCTGCAAAACTTCCGCTTTTTCCTGCTCTACTCACTCAGGATGCAGGCAAGGTTTTCCACCTGGACCTCAAGACGATACATCTCACTGCATGGAGGATATCCCCGAAATTAAGGAGATTCTAGACAAGTCTAAAAAGGCGTCAAATTCTCTGCTATATGGGTATAAGTGGAGAAGTTTTCTCAAGTTTACCGAATCTAGGGGTCTCGCCTGACGTCCAGTCACCCTCTCTACTTTGTTGCAGTTTCTGCGGCACCTGTTCGATTTCAAGTTATCTATTTCTACCTTGAAAGTTTATATTGCAGCTATCAGATGTTATCTATCAAAGCTTTATTTTTGGTGGCTATAACTTCAGCCCTCAGAGCCAGCGAACTTGCCGCTGTTCGAGCTGATCAACTTTTTTTACAGTTTTTTCAGGACAAGGTGGTGTTGCACACTGATGTCTTGTTTCTCCCCAAAGTGGTCTCTGAGTTTCATTTATATCAACCTCTTATACTCCCTACCTTGTTCTCTGAACCTGCCAATGACACAGAGCGCATGCTCCACACTTTGGATGTCAGAAGAGTGCTTGCCTTTTATGTTTCACGGACTAAGGAATTTCGGTTATCTCCTAGACTTTTTCTGTGTTATTTTGGACAAAAGAAAGGTCTCCCAGCGTCATCCTCATCACTCTCAAGATGGCTTGTTTCTACAATATCTTTGGCCTATGAACTCCTACAAAAGGTTCCGCCTGAAAGTCTACGTGCTCACTCCACCAGAGCAGTCGCCTCTTCTACAGCCTTACTACGTGGTGTCGATTTGACTGACATCTGTAGGACTGCCACTTGGTTTCAAGTGTCCATTGGACCAGAGGGCTAAGAGGGAGACAAGGTTCGGAAGAGCTGTGTTGGCATCCACCCTTCAGTGACGACCCTCCTTCCGGTGAGTTAGCTTGCTAGTCACCCTTTTGTGTGCATTCACCGAAGACCATGATGAAGAAAGTCTGGTTACTTACCTGTAACCATGGTTCTTCAAGTGGTCATTCTGTGAATTCACACAATCCCGCCCGACCTCCCCACTTTCCGTCACTGAATATATATAGCTCATGCTTCCATATCTGTGGCAGATAAATGGAACTGAGACTTGGGCGGACGGAGCATGCGCAGTATAGGCAGCCTTAAACTATGTTTCTTTTCCTACAGAGCTCGAGAACATTCCAAGAGGACCGACGCTGGCGCTGACTTAACCCTTTTGTGTGAATTCACAGAATGACCACCTGAAGAACCATGGTTACAGTTAAGTAACCCGACTTTTCTACTGCTCTGTATTTCTACTTGCTTCAGTTAGGTTTTAAGTGGCTAATAGTTTTATATGTTTTTTTCTACTTTTGGATAGTAGTATACATATGTTACTTTATTTGGGGATTTTACTTTTGTCATCCACCTTGGACAAGTTTCTGTAGACAGAGGGGCAATATGGATGCAACCGTATTGTAATAAATGAAAAGTAAAGATATGTAGGAGGTTTGGTTGCTATACCAGAAGGTGAATGGGATCTCCTGTTTAACAATCTTATTGCTGAAAGTTTTTTTATGTGGTATTAACTATTAAGTCACTTCCAGCTTATAGCGACCCTATAAATCAGTGATCTCCAAAATATATATATATTAACAGCCCTGTTCAGATCTTGCAAACTCAAAGCCATAGTATTCTTAATGGAGTCAGTTCATCTCATTTTTTGGTTTTTCTCTTTCCCTCCTGCTTCAGACTTTTCCACATTATTGTCTTATCCAGTGACTCTTGACTTCTCATGATTTGCCTAAAATATAATAACCTCAGTGCAGTCTTTTTTACTTCTAGAGATCATTCATGCTTGATTTGATCTAGAACCCACTTGTTTGTCTTTCTGGCAGTCCATATTATCCACTATCCTCCAGCACCATATTTCAAATGAAACTTTCTTCACAGCCCATCTGTCATATCCAAAGATAGTTACTAGGAAGAGTATAATGTGGTCTCCAGTGAAACATCCTTGTATTTGACGACCATTTCTAATTTTTTCATAGTTTTTCTTTTCTTGTGATTAAAGGAACTACATGACTAGTTTTTGCATTCTTCCCTGGTAATATATCTGGTTTTAATTCACAACCTTTCCAGTTTACAATCAATTGAATTTAGTAATACATATCAGTTCTTTATATTGCTCTTTATAACAACCAAATGGGCCACTGCAATAATTAATGGGTCTCTCCATCTAATGAGTGTCTCCTCAAGGAGGCACTCATTAGGCCCATTAGGAAGAAACCAAATTTGGTGGTGGACGATATTGGCAATTATAGGCCCATTGCCAATGTTTCTTTCCTTAGTAAAGTGGTACAGAGGGTGGTGGCTGACTAGCTTCAGGCCCTCCTGGATGAAACGCCCTGGATGAAACACCCTGGTTCCATTTCAGTCTGGCTTCAGGCTGCACCACAGTATGGAAATGGCATTGGTCACCCTGTTTGATGACCTACTGAGAGAGACCAAAAGAGGCAAAATGTCTCTGCTGGTCCTTCTCGATATTTCTTGTTTCATTATAGATAGAGTCATCACAAGGTTTTGAAAGTTTAAAATGTTCCTAATTGGTTTTCCATTGCTTTCTTCATCCTCGTACTAACAAGATTTGGCTAAGATGTCACTGCAGTTATCTGAGAAAGCTCTCCTTCCACTACTGCTGTTGGCTAGTACTTGCTCTTCAGGAGTTCCTTTGCCTTCAGCATCATTGGAATAATCAGTTCTTTTTCTTAATTCCTGAATAAGATGGATATATAGGCTTCATCTTTGACCATTTTGCCTACTCAACAGAGGAGTCTCACCTCCTAATGGCATTGCTTTCAGCTTCTTTCTGGATTTCAAAACCCTCCTCATCAAGTTAAGTTGTGCACCCACAAGATGGTCCTCTAAGAATAGCTCTTTCCAACTTTTTGTTTCAGACCAGTGGTTCACACACACCACTAGTGAGGTACAGAAGTAGCCCAGGTTAGGTAAAGGGTTTTGTAACCATTGCTTTGAATTTATTCTCCCTAAACCTCCATGTTCTCCTACAACTGTGACATGTTATATCCTACCAATACTGTACTGTACTACTGGTCTTGTCTTACTGAATTGTTTCAGCAATAACATTGGACATGTTAATCAGTAACTTGGAGAGTTGATATTTCTCCTAAGTCCATGTCTCCTCCTGTTCACCAGTGTAATCTTCAGGGAGAAATGAAGTAACAGAATACTTGTAAACGTATCGATATCCTTGTGGGGGGGGGGAATGAGCATTTTGCTCCTATCTTGGTGGGATTGATAGGACACAATAGATTTAGGGGGGGAACCCTGTTTAGAGTGAACAGTTCAGCTTACTTGCTGAGAGACCATGTATGTACCTAGAATTAGAATAGAAATTTGTAGTCTCACTATAAAGCTATGCAGACCTCCTAGACATAAAGTCACTGACAGAATTAATCTCTCCTCTGACATGCAGCAATAGCATCAACCTTAGTTTTCTGCTGAATGTCAGTGGAAATGCTCCATTGGCTTTGGGAACGTTAATGAGAGAGCAACTAATTCCATTAAAACCGAAGCTACAAAATGTTGTGTACCTTCAATGTATGCATCCACTAATCCTAGAACTGCAGAGCTTGAAGGGACCCTATCGATCAGCAAGTCCAGCCTCTGTCAAAGAGGCCCAGTGGGTGATTCGAACTCCCTGCCTAAACCACCGAGTTATTCAGCAGTATTAGCCATTTCAAAGACAATCTTTATTTTACACATAAACATAATGCAATTGATAAATGTTGACTTAATGCAGTGAAAAATATTCTAATAAGCTCATTCTGTTTCTCGTTATCTTTAAAAAATAATGATGATGATAATGATGGCATCCCAACTATCTTATGTATGCCACCAGTTCCGCAGGGAATTTTTAGCAACTGCTTTTGTACCATTTGTTCATTTCTACAGTCCCTTTCATTTCAGTATTTTTGCACATGGACATTTTAAAATATTCTTTACAATACAAGAGATCTATTAGACGATGTAAACACACCTCCTGATTAGGTATCTTTTAACTCTTTTGGGTTGCTACAGGTTAACATGTATCTTTTAACAAGAAAAATGACACTGCTGGAATGCCTTGTGTATTACTACTGTAGTAGTCTTCTCAAACACTGCAGCACATGACTTTCAAAGTCTGTAGTACAGGGATTTTTTTAAAACAACTCTTGCGCCATCTAGTGACATTTGCATCCAGAAATAAAGACCTACCAGATTTAGGATTTTCAAGATGCATATCTCTGAATGCTTCCAGTCGTAGTAGATCGTTTGAATCTCACTAAGAGCATCTGATCCTTAACTCTTGCTATGACTCCATTCATGTACATAAAACTCAATCAGTGGAAAGTTGGTAACGCCAACCTCATGAGCATGATGAATTTTGATAGGAGTTATCCACAGTGCTCAAGCTATTAGAGGTCAAGATTTGGACATATACCTTTAAAATTTCGACTAAACATACTAGCGGATTCACTTTCCCCTGTGAAATATCAGCAGCCACATCCTCCATTGGAGGATTTAGACACCCCAACAACAACTCTCCAATGGGCTACATTTTATATTGGTGCAAACATGTCCACACTATGTCTGAAAATTGATGGATTTCCAGACACACAGAGAGAGAGACACAGACACAGACACAGACACAGACACACACACACACACACACACACACACACAGAGAGAGAGAGTACATCAACACTCCCCAGACCACCATTTTACAAAGAACTGGGGCAGCTTAACATGTAAACAGAAGAGAGAGGCATGTTTTGCTCATATGGAGCACACAGAAGAATAGAATCTAATGGAAAGGAAGTAGTTTAGAGGCTATAACTCGACCCTGTGGGAGAAAAGGGAGAAGGAACTGCTGCTGTAACTCTAATAAAAACTGATATGAATCAAGAAGCGGAGCTGGAGCCCAGGGAGTTATTAAGAGGGAACCTCAACTGCACCAGCAAAGAGGCCTGGCAGTGTGCACAAGATCATGAATGCTGCAGTTTTATTTTTAAACCAATAAAATAAGTCTAGATTTTGATGAGGAAGTATTGCATGTATTTCTGCTTTCCACATAAAATGAAATTTTAAAAAATCTTCTCCTTCAGTATCCCTAAATCTGGCCTATATTTCTTCCCTGAAGTAAAGCCCTGTTAACACAATCTCTGGGACCTTATTTTACTATAGGCCTGCAGTATCTATGAGGGGATTGGTTCCAATTCCTCCTATGCTATAAAGTGCAGGTATAGAAACACCATATATAGCATGGTTTCCTGTTCGCTCTAGTGGCCAGTTTGGGCAATATACTTTGGAAACACATACGTCTTTGGGGTGGTGATTTAATATTTTCAGGCAGCAGATCAATGAAACTGTGGGTACTGATTCCACAGTTTTTCTGTACTCGATTTAGGATGCCAACAGTTCTTTAATCACTCTGCCATTACTCTGTCTTATGGATCAAAGGCTGGAATATTTATCATAATAACTCACAGTCTAGTCACAAGCAAGCGTCCCCCCAAGCAACTGTCTAGAGCAGAAAAGGCTAGATAATTGGGAAATGCTATGAGTACAAAAGCTGCACTAGACTAAAAAAATTGGGGTTCCCGAGAGTTTTTCTCTGCTGACAAGAAAAATGAGTTTGCCTCCCATCCCCCAAACCCAAACCCTAGTGTGAAAAAAGCAACATAGTGGGTGCAGTGCTAGACCTCTGTCTTTCCTCCTGCAGTCAAATTAATCTTTTCCTGAATGTCTGACTATGGCTTGCGTGACAGAATGCTGGACCAGGTATACTTTAATCCAATCCAGAGCCACTCTTTATGTTCTTAGCTGGAGGATGGAATGCTCTGTGTTTTTCAGCCGAACTAATACACATTTCTGTCTAAAGCATTCCCCCTTAAGTCCATTAAGTTCAGGGTCTAAAATTATTTAGCTGTACTACTGAGAGTCTAATTTTCTATGTTTAAAATGCATAATTGTTCACAGCAGTGAACTCAAGATGCCCAGTGGGTAAAAGGACTTTTTTTAAAAAAAAAAAATCATTTTACAGCATATGTTCTAACAACCAGTACAGTTAAAACACTCCAAGACCCTTTCCTCTAAAAAGCAAAAAAAAAAAAAAAAGTAAAGCAACAAACATAGAAACAAAAATAGCACCACAATAAATCCTTAAGAATAATCTTCCTCAGTGTGTCAGCTCCAAGAACAAACCAGTTCACTCCATGACACTTGTTTATGTGATTTATGGAACAGTAACTGGCTTCTTAACCCAGGTTCAATTATTAAGAAAGCTTCCTGAGTTGGTGCTTTTACAGCTGGTCACCATGGAAACATCACACTTAGAACACATTATAGGGTTAAAAACATTCAAGGGTATTGTATCTCCAAGCTTAAAAGACTACCAAACAAAGAACACAATCATCATCTTGACTTTTGTATCTAGCATGTTGAACATTCATACCATGCTGTAGGGTTGGCAATTTTGTTGTTCTGTTGTTAGCCACATTGTCTCAGAGGCAATGAAAGGGATAGGACTGAGTCACTGAGGCTACCTCCTTCCCCTCTCTCTTTTTTTTTTATTTTTTTATTTTTTGTACTCCTATTGCTATCTTTTCCTTTCTGGTTCCCAGTGTGTCAGGGAGCTCATGAAAGTATGCCATTACAAAGAGCACCCTTGAAGACACTAGAACACATCTGGATAAATCATTTGTAGAAGGCTTGCAGATTATGCCAAGGGCCCCACACAAACAGGCTGAAGGCTGGACATGGCAAAGGAGGACACCAGTATCCCATTCCCACCTTATCCATTTAGCTGTCACATTATGTTGTCATAATAGGTTAGAACAAATCCATGTTATTGATCTTCAGAAGGATTAGACATCCTAGATGGAAATGATGAGAGTTGTGGCCATGCACATCTGATGGGGACTAGGTGTAACTTGGGGGGGGAACAATCTAAATCTTCCTAACACCTCTTCAGCACACAGGTATACATACAAAAAACATCTTGCCAACTGTGTTTGCAAGGGCATGGGATGGGAACATCTTCCTTTCTGAAGAGGAAGCTATGGTGGAGCTAGGACTAGCTAGGCCGCAAAGCCTTTTTCCCAGGTGAGCCACATTTAGGTGTCTGTAGGTGTCTCTCTATCAGATCGAAGTCCCAGAATGGAAAAGAATGGGATTTGTAGTCTAAAAATTCTGAATAGAGCACACCTGCAATTTAGCTATAATAAATAATTCCTGCTGGTGCCTCACAGTTTCCATGTTTTTCCTTATGAACATGTAGCATTGAGCCTCAGAGTACATGTTACTAGATCAAAGCACTGTTATTGGGTCAATTAGTGAGAGGATGAGGGCTAAAATCAACTCTGGGAGGTAGTAATCACGCTGTTTAGAGTGTATTTGAACTCTTTCTAAGGGACTGGAAAGGCACATTTGAGGTGTCCAAATCCCCACTTTGGAAAGGCAAATGGCACCCTTCAGTACAATAGGACTTTTTGGCAGTCACTAATTTAGAGGGTTACCATAAGTTGGAAGTGACCTGACAGCAAAACACAACACAACAGCAGTTTTCTGTGGCTGAAGCAGGTTCACCAGCCATAGCCTCCTTTAGATAGTCTGGCTAGAAATAATCTATGTTCTGAAAATATCAAGACTAGATAACTGCAATGTGTTATGCATGGTGCTGCCTCTTGAAGACTGCTCAGAAATTGAAGTTAGTCCACATAAACTGAGATCACTTACAGGGAACACATCTCTTTGGCGCTTAAAGAGCTTTGCTGGATCCCATTCAATTTCTGAACACAATGCAAACTGCTAAGGTTTACTTTTAGAGCCCTTCACAGCTTGGGACTGATTATCTGAAAGAACTGCTACTCTAGTGTCATTCTGTCTGTACTCCAAAATCATTGGAAGACCTCCAGAAACCTCTGCAGTTGTAGGAGAAGGCTGTCTCAATTGTGGCATCCTTCTTATGAAGCTCTCATCATAAAGAATTTTCCCTAACATTAACATCACTGGTTAAAATCCAGTAGTAAGTTGCAAGTAGTGTAGGCCCATTGAATCAGTGGAACTTATGGTGAAGTTCTCACCAAAGCCACTCACATGGACTTACCCTTCCTTACTTGCAGCTTACTGCTGATTCTCAGGCAATGTCTTTCCAGTGCTAGTTGAAAGCTTTTCATTTTACCAGGTCCACTGAGGTTAACACGGCATGAAAACATTTTGCTGTCGTTGTTATTGTTGCTGTGAGAGAACATTATTGATGGTTGTCTTTTCTCGCCCAGAGTCTTATTGTCTCAACACAGAGAATAAGGAGAATTGTGCTAGTGCTTCCCTGACAGGCTCTCTGTCACATGCCTATTCTTGCGCTGGTTGTGAGACTGGTCATCCAATGCTTTTTTTCCCCTTTCTTGTTTTCTCTTTCATGAAAGAGGGGAAGTTTTCAGACAAGTGCAAAAAGCACTGCACTGCTGTTTTTCACATTATTTATGCACACAGTAAAACATTGACGTGTGACTTGAAGTTCAACAAGCCTTTCACATTCAATAAGTTTTAGCAACTCCATCCCGCCACCATTTACTTCACTGTGATTCCTCTATAATTGTCACCAATTATAAAACATGGTGCAGGTCAAATCCTCTCCTAATTTACTGTTCATCTCACGGCTTCCCAGTTTTGGCCTCTAGAGACACCACATAAAATGTGTGCAACCAGTGTGTGGAAAAGCTTGGCTAAATCGTTTTGCTGTAATTCTTTTTAAGTGTGGATAATACAAAATTGCAATCAAAATAGTGTAACGTATTGCATTCATTGGGTAGATGCCTAAATATAACTACAGCTGGATGGCTCCATTTTTTCCTACCAAGGCAAACAGCAACTTCAGGTAGGGGGCAATTTTAATTGGGGAAAAGTAACATCAGGGAAGATTTTTTTTAAAAAAAAAAAACAACTGTTCAGCAGTCATGTTTGCTCACTTCTGTGCCCATTTAATTTTAAAAAAATACATTCAGATGTAAGCATTCATCTCTATCATGTATCTTCTATTATTCATTTCTAATACACTGTTCAACTGCAGACTTCCTTGTACCATACCACACACCTCTGAACCTTAAAGCAGATCAAAAGCTTTTGCTTACAAACTCACCATTTGCCCAATTCATTATCGCATCATGAGAATGCAGTGATGTTATTGTGCAGGAGAACAAATCAAGGTTCTACAAGACATTTCTCAAAATGAGAGCAACCCAAACAAAAAAGTATAACTTTGAAACTAGACTTTGTTTCAGCACCAAATTTGACACAGATGTAACAGACTTTCTGCTCTTGCTTTGTGCCATATTTGGGGATAGGTGGGGAAAGGTTTTTGAAGTTGTGGTTTTTAAAATGCCAAACTGTTCCGTCGCTGCAGAAATAAGCAACCTTAAACATCCCCAGATTTAAAACAGCCGCTCCCCTGTCAGGATATGTATCACATGGCATTTTGTGGCACAGTGGTTCAACTGCAGTACTGCAGTTGACTCTGCTTATGACCTGAGTTCAGTCCCAAGGTTGGTTCAGCCTTCCATCCTTCCTAGCTCAGTAAATTAAGTACCCAGCTCACTGGGAGGGGGATGTTAATATGTAAGTTGCATAATTAAATTGTAAACTGACCAGAGAGTGCTTTAAGTGCTGTGGGATGGTATATAAGTGTTGCTTATAACATTGTAATCTGGATACACTCTGGAACAACAGTGCACGCACACACACCACAGAGAGAGGGGGGGAGGGAGGGAAGGAGGGAGGTAGAGAGAGGATTATTTTTACTTTGTTTTCCAGTGACAATCTTTGCTAACACCCAACTTTCCCTTTGTTTAAAATTCAAAATAGAAGGAGGAATATTTTGTAAAACATGCACACAACATATTGTAGAGCTTTTGGTCTGACATAGCTTTTCTTCCTCGGGTTGCCTACCCCAAGGAAAGGATTTGGAAATTGGAACATAGCTTTCTAGTCTGGTAACATTGGTTTACCTGAAAGGATGTATATGTTTTTCCATTGTATGTGCTGCAGTCACTCAAATCTGAAACAGCCCTTCAAAATATCTTGATATAATGCTATACAGCCACATCTCAGCTATTCTAGCTTATGTCATTCCCAACAACCATAGTACAGATCATCTATTCATCTTTTGGGATCCTCTAGCACTGAGTAATTCTACAAGAAGGAAGTTTTAGTTGGAACTTTATTTGTGTGTAGTGCATGTATATGTAAACTCTCATGTTATAAAGCCAGGTAATTCAATTCTTCAAAAACGCTCTGATTTATGATTGTAGGATGTTTACTTCTGCAGCCATTATTCAAAAATCCAGGAAATCGCCCAACATTGCTGCACAATATCATGCCCGTGTTGCCAAGGATGCCAAGCTTTACATAGCAAAGGGCAACCTGGATGTTGACAACACCAATGGCAGCAGTCAAGATGATCTACAGGATACCTCTTGTACTCCCTACCATTCACATTTATCAAAAATAACTCCAGACCTGACAATTGCTTTGTGTTTGGGTGAGAAGTGCTTAACAGATGAAAAAAAGGAGTCAAATTTGCTTCCCTTGCTTGGTGTCACTTTGTTTATATACTCTTCATCTTCTCTTATAGCCTTAAGCATGTCTATCTCCTGAAGGTAAATCAGAAAACAGAAGTATGATCATTTGCAACATGCAGAATGAGGCAAATTCATGTTTTGTGATCTTTTACCTTTTAAGGAGGTTCCAGTTCTAACAATCAGATAACTGTATCATTTAGCTGGCGCCTCGCTTTTCACTTAAGATGAATTCTCAAATTGAAACAGGTAGTTCTAGTTCTCCAAAGGCAGATGTGAATCTTGCTCATTAAATGAATCACATGAAAGTAAGGATTTCCACTTGTAAGAACAAGTCACACTCTTGCCAAATGTTCACTACGTCTGAATTCTCTCTATATAACATTTTTAAAATGTCTGTTTGAATAAAGGTAACTCTACTGATCCATGAATAAAAGTATAATCCATAGTCAGGCAAGACCTTCGCTGGAATCAACCAAAATGCCACAAGAACACGGAAGCTTTCATATTTTCAAGAACTATTAATGAGGCAGGGGAGATACCAAATAATAATAATAATAATAATAATAATAATAATAATAATAATAATAATAATAATAATAATAATAATAATAATAATAATAATAATAATAATAATAATAATAATAATAATAATAATAATAATAATAATAATGCAAAAGGAGGGAAGAAAGGAAGATCTCCATTTGAAATTCTGCTCTGTCACAAACAGAAATCCAACTAATATTTTTTCTGGATACACTCTGGAACAACAGTGCCTAAAATTATTATGAATATTTAAAACTTGTGCAAGCAAGCTAGTTTGGCATTCAGAGAGAAAGAGGTTAACATCAAAATTGTATTTCTGTGAGATTAAAACTGTGTAATTGAATATAATGCATGCCCATCATGGAACAAGGAAAAAAATTCAAGATTGTTTTTGCTGATAATCCTCCCTTTCCCATCCTGCAGATACTGTTGCTCTAGATTCTGAAGCTCAAGCTGTTAAATAACAATGAATTTAATCCTCTGCAATAAATGATCAAGCTTTGAAGAAGAAGAATGCTGGGAAACACCTGGGAGAAGGGTAGCAAAAGAAAAGACTCCCTTCAAATTAACACGGGGGGGGGGGGAGGTTAGCAATTAGGTCCCTCTTTAGATTTATTGGTCTGCTGCCAAGTTTTATCAGCAAACCAAAATGACTTATAAAAATATCTGGGAGCCCTAGGTGATGCTGGGTGGCCAAAAAAAGCCTTGGGGCTGTACATTTCCCAGCCTTGTCCTAGAGAATCCCCACAGATTGGGAGTTATATGAGGCTGAAGGGAAAGGTAAATAATTAAAAATGGTCTCTTCTGCATTTCTGCCAGCAGAAGTGTTCCATGAGAGCAGAAGCCTTCTGAGCATGGATAGAGGTTCTCTGTTCAGGGGAGGCAAATGAGGAGCTCATTTCCCCTCCACCATGTGTTTGTGACATATACAGTGGACCCTCTACTTACGGAATTAATACGTATTGGAACGGTGGCTGCAGGTCGAAAAGTCTGTAAGTCAAGTCTCCATTGACCTACAATGCATTGAAAACCAATTAGTCCCGTAACCGGCCATTTTTGTTCCATTTTTGTTTTTTTCCAGTCTGTAGGTCGATTCTCTGGCTGCAAGTCGAATCTAAATTTTGAGGCCAGAGAAGTCTGTAACTCGAAAATTCTGTAAATCAAACCGTCTGTAAGTCGAGGGTCCACTTTAGTGCAGTGCTTTAATCTTCAATAGAGCTATAGCTATTCCTGCATTTCTACTGAAATGAAAAAGAGCCATACAGTCGTGTCCCGCTTAACGATTACCCCGCATTATGACGAATCCACTTTACGATGATGTTTTTGCGATGTATAGTCATTCCACAATACAAATGCAGGAATAGGCAATAACTTTATAGACCATTAAATAAATCATATAGCCTTGTAGCTTTCATGGGTTACGATTAGAGATGGGGGTACTTGTATTTGTATACGAATATGAATCCCCCCCCCGCACAGGTGGAGATAGCAAGGATCTGTGGGGCCGGACGGTCCACTCACTGACGCGCTAATGCTGCTGGGTCTGCACTGCAGTCCTGTCACTCAGGGGATTGCAATCGCTGAGCAACTCCTGGCAGGAGGCAGGATGACAAGCCAGGTCGAAGAGTGGCTCGGCAATCGTGATCTCCGGAGTGACAGGACAGCAGTGCGGACCCCGCAGCATCAGCGCATCCCTGAGTGGACCATCCAGCCCCATGGAGCCAGACCCTTCCTATCTCCACCTGTGCATCCAAATATAAATACTGTACCCCCGTCTCTAATCAGGATGTCCACTTCATCTTGTCATTAGTGCAAAGAATTTAGAGTCCCAAAAGTTCATGACAGATGGATTTTGCCAGGCATGTTTCTTAGATGTAAGTTAGGAAACATGTAGGCTGCACTGGAGTTGGGGTTTTAAAGTTACAACTGAGAAAACTGTTGATTGGATATCACACCCCAGTTCTTCAAGCACAGAGGGTAATTATGCTGCTTTTCACATGAAGTGTGCATGCACATTTAAAATGGCTTTTAAAATTCATTAAGTCCTTTAGTGAAATAGAATGTTACCACACTTCACAAATGCATGAGGATAAAAATCAAACACCACAATGACACTGAAAAGAAATAACAAATTCACCAAATAATTTATCAAACTCCAGGCATAGGGTTCATTTTTTACTAGGCATACTTTGTTTTTCCAGACCTACTGAACAATGGCAAACAACTTGTGACATTTAAGAAGTTGTTTCAACGCATTAATTTTTCAAAGCGCACAGTTCTAAATATATATTTTCAGCCTTTATTCAGTGGTATCCCTCCAGCTACACATGAGGTAAGACAGATCGATAAAGTCATCTTTCACACACAAAACCTGAAAGGAAAATTTTGCCTGTGTTTAGAGTGGGAAAATATTTCATTCTTTTTAAGGATACATTACCATCTTTAATCTATTGCCTCATATCTGACTCAAGAGGGTCACTGTAATGCTGCAAAACCATATTAATGCCTTCCTAAAATTTAACAAAGTGAGATCAAGTTTGTGATTAACATAGAGCATACACTCATATACCATTGATGTAAATCCAGTATGACACAAAAATGCCCATCAATGCAATAAAAACTTCTCTTCACTTCCGTAAGAAAGAGCCAAGGTGGTATACATCATTAAAGGATAATATTTAAAGCTAAAAGCACTAAGTATACAAATACTAAAAAAAAAAAAAAAGATCAAGCAAATACCACAATAAAGGACAGTAAACAAAAGCAACATGCACAAAAAGGCATTCAAAGTGGTAAGGCACAAACATCCATTAAAAACTTCTCCTCGGCAGCCAGTGATTAAGGGAAATCTTGCCTGAAGAAAAAGGTCTTGTCCTGCTTGTGGAAGGACAGCAAAAATGGGGCCATTCTGGCCTCCTGTGTGAGGGATTTCCAAATTCTGGGAGCAGCAACAGAAAAGGCCCTCTCTGGCATTCCCAACAAACCACCTCTGAGGATGGTGGGACTAAGAGAAAGTTCTCTCCTAATGTTCTTATCAGCTGGGCAGGCTAATAAATAGACACATGAACACTGGTCCAAAAGATCTGGAGGGGACAAAGTGTAGCCCTTAGGGAGCCAGAGATATAGGCAAAATGTGCAGACGTTATTTTGTCCAATTGTTTTGGACAAAATGGCCCATAATATTTAGAGAACACACCACATTCTTTCTAGGAATGTGGTGTGTTCTCTAAATATTATGGGCCATTTCCTAGAATATCCTCAGAAGAAAGGAATGGTAAAGCACTTCTATGTATTCTCTACCTAGAAAACCCTACAAAGTATTGGTCTAAGTTAGAATCAACTTGATGGCATTGTTGTTGCTCTATAAAGCACAGAATTGAGTTTTCTTAGCCACACATAAAAATAGTATTTGAATGAAAATAAAAGATCAGACGCATCTGAGACTGGACACAACAATCACATTTCTACAAGACTATCACATTATAAAACAGTTTCTCCAAGTCACTTGAGCTATTGTAATTATTACCCCACTGTGCCTCCTTGACAGGGGCTGGTCTTGACAAGCTGTAGGGTCCTTTCCAATATGGCAGTTCTAAAATTATAGAGTTCCTAACGTCAAGTAGCACTTACAATGATGAGCCAAAACACTTTGGGGATTTTACGCTGTCATAACAGAAATGACATAACTTTTGGAGGAAAATTGCCTCAGTTAAGACATCATGGTAAATATTACCTATTGTACACCAAGTTGTGGGAATCATTATGCACAGGCAATGCCTGCAGTGATTTCTTTACTTAAGGCAATCTGACTCCAAATGTTATGCCGTTTGCATTATGTTTGTGGGCATATCTAAGAGGATTTTGGCCACAGAATCTTAATCTCAAGAGTCACACAGAAAGTTATATTTGGGAATGGTAGTTCCAAAAGAAATGTCTAAGTACACAGAAAGAGCCTCGTTCACCTCCTGACATTTGCAAAGTAGCTTATTTCGTGTGAATATTGATTTTCGGAACTTAATGCACCTGATTCCTTCAAAGTCTGATTTCAAAAATGCTAAAGATTGTCTCTTACCCTAAAGTTGGGTTTAGATGATTCCCCTAAATTTAAACACAGTGCAATATGTTTCAGCATCAGTTAAACACTCAGCCAAACTCAATATTATCCAAGGAATGTGCCTGCAAGACATGAGAAGCAGTGCAAAACACCCAACGGCTTGGGCAGAAGTTGCAGTCTCCTTTGACCTACAGCAAAAAGAGAGAGAGGTCTCAATCATAGCCTGCTCCTCACAGCCCACAGGTCTGCTGTTTCTTTTCCAGAAGTTTGATATTTTGCATGATCAAGGGTGCAAGCCAATGCCCTGCATTGCTCAAGGTCAAAGGACATGTCTCTAGTCTTAGCCCTGTGCCTGGGAATAAACTCTCTCATCAGGGAAATGAGCCAGGAGACTGCTAGAATGAAACGAGGAATGCGTATCTGATCCCTCTGCATGTTGAAGGGACCAGCACAAGAGTCCAGAGTTCTCAGCTCTTCCCAGCTATCCATGATTCCATCTCTATTCACTTTATCTTTTGAATGAGCAGCAACAGCAGCCAGTACTACAAGACCACCTGTTCACCTTGCAGTCTCCAGGATTTACTAGAAGCAAGACAAGGGCATTCAACTTGATTTCTGTTCCAGATACAAATCTGTTTGTATGTTCCTTTCATTCTGGCTGTCCCACTCCAATCCAGATCCAAACCCCTCCAAATAAAGCTAATTAGTAATTTGAGATTTGACTTGATCTATTGCATAGGCCTAGTATTAACATAGCTAAGAATTTGCTTGCTGGCTTCCGGGTTCAACAAAGACCCAATTTACCTTACAGATTTATGCTAACATGCTTTGAGCTCCAGTCACAGACCTTCTGTGAGGTCTGTTTCTGCCCTCAGTCACTATGTTTGCCCGCTGATGCTACCTCAGATGGCACTCTTTATGCAAATAAACACTTAGCCGAGAGCAAAGTGGAACTGAAAAAGAAAAGAAACAAACTAATGAAGCTGAATCTAATGAAGTTGACTGCATTGTCTTAATGAGGCATTATTTTTACACCTTCCTTTCTTGATTGTGGAGGCGTAAGCCATATCGGTCTAGTCGGCAGGGCATCTTAGCACAATTGTGTATCCTATTAAAGAAAGAAAACTAATTCTAATATTTACATTAACAAATCTGTGCTCTCAATTAACAGAAAGAGTAGAATATAATGAAGTAAAATGGTCAGCAGATCAAAACCTTAGAGGAAACATTAGGAACATGATTCAATTATTTGTGCTATTCTGGCTTCTTATAGTACCCCTTGTCTGTTCTTCAGAGATTGCCACACATAGTATGCAAATTATTTTGATGAGTCCCTCCACTCTTGGCCTTTTCTTAAGGCTCAAGCAGGAACAGCTTGAAATACAACAAACACAGAATCTAAAACTGAAAGCAGTCTATATCCCGTTTGACCCAAACCTAGAGGAATCTTTCCTAGATTTCAGAGCAGCACATATTTTCTAGCTACTACTTACTTTTCTCATCCATATTTCTTGTAAGTTGAATTTCTAGTAACATTCCCTTTTGTTGTGTGGTACAAGTACAGAGCTACAAGTTCCCCCAGGTCTACTCCTTTCTCATTAACTGGTACTTAAAGTCGCAACGACTCGCCAAGACATTTGTAGGAGGAAGAACCAAAAAACTTTATTTCCTGACAATTGCTTGTAATTAGACTTGCGTATGTTTCTTTCTTTACTGCACACATATCTAACAACCAAACAAACAGATCAACAGCAAACAGACAACTGCACACCAACAGAGGAAGGAGAGGGGAAAGAGAGAGAGATAGGGCTCTCTTTGAAATCAAAGGCTGGAAGAAAGGAAGGATTGGTTAGTGCTGGATAGACAATCACTCCAGTCCAGAAAAGCCCTCCCAGTCACGCAACTACAGATAGCATGCAAGGTTGCAAATAGAATTCCAACAAGATGATGAATAAGTGGGATAAAAATTGTTTGTGTGCATGCATTTGTTCCCCTGCTTTTAGCAAAGTTTAGAAAAGAGCTCAGGTTTCCCAAACTCGTCTTTTTTGTAAACAGCCTTCAATGTTTTTCCTTCTTTGGTTTCCATTGGAATTATTCTGCTATATCTAATTCCCAGTCCCAGTGAAAGTAGATTCATCGAATTCAATGCCAAATGGTATGAATATTTCCAACTCATTCAGTGGGTCTGTGCTAGCTGGAAAAAGGATGTAGACTTCTGTTTTTTATGAATAATTACTTGTAATTGCTTCTTAGTAACAGCAGGAATGGAAAGAATTTTCATTATATTCTTTGTTTTTGTGAGTTTAGTATGTCAGGATGGGAAAATTCAACAATAAATTGTGATGGTTGTTCTGGATTTTTTGGGCTCTTTGGCCATGTTCTGAAGGTTGTTCTTCCTGACATTTCGCCAGTCTGTGTGGCCAGCATCTTCAGAGGACAGCAACCTGTGCTCTGGTGTAGTTGGCTTGGGAGTGCAGTATTTATGGCTGTGAGATAGGCTTTTGTCTTTTCCTGTAGATGGGTGATTAGTGTGTATCATTGTGGGTATATTGTTGTGCTAAGGGGAAGAGATTATCTGTTCCTGTGGTTGATGGGTATCATTAGCTGGTCTTTTGTGTGTAGTGATCCCCTGTCCTTGTGGGTGGGTAGAATTCGTTGACCTTTTGCATGTAGTATATTTGATAGCTGGGAGCAAATTTGTTGAGCTTCATACTTTCCTCTTTTTTGTTGAAACTGTGCTTGTGCTTGTGGATTTCAATGGCTTCCCTGTGCAGTCTGACGTAATGATTGCTGGTGTTGTCCAGTATTTCAGTATTTTGAAATAGAATTTCATGTCCAGTTTGTTTCAGGGCATGTTCAGCTACTGCAGATTTTTCTGGTTGTTTTAGTCTGCAGTGTCTCTCATGTTATTTGATTCTGGTGTGGATGCTTCGTTTTGTGGTTCCAATATATACCTGGCCACAACTGCAAGGTATCCGGTATACTCCTGTGGTGGTGAGGGGGTCCCTTCTGTCCTTAGCTGACTGTAACATTTGTTGTATTTTTGTGGTGGGCTTGAATACTGTTTGTAGGTTGTGTTTTTTATATATATAATTGTGCATTTATTGTGAACTTACTTGCCTCCAGCTGAGAGTGAGCCAAAGATCTCTGTAATATACATAAAAGGCAAAACCCAGTTCATGCAGCTAGAACATAAAATTGTGCTCAGATAAATGTGTCAGGCATGACACCCAGGGAATTGTGCAATTTGAATGCACAATTGGTAATGCAATTCCCATTGCATCAGTTGTATCTCTACTGCTCTTTCCCTTTGAAAAGCAAATACACTTGTGCACACACGCACACACACACAGAGAGAGAGAGAGAGAGCAAGTACAGAAGTGCCGAAAGATTGTTACGAGAGATACAAACAACCCAGCTAGAGCTTCAGATTCTTAAAGAAAGCAGCAGTAACTCCATCTGCCAAATATTCACAATTGTGGAATTTTGTACAAAATTGGGCCATTCTGTACAAACTTTTTTTGCATAAAACATTATTCTTAGCACTACAAGAATTGTATCAAAATACTTCATATGCTTGGTGGCAAGAGAAAGAATGTTTCACCTCCTTGCCCTTGCTTGTGAGGATGAGACAAGCAAAAATTCACATCCCTACACTAGTTCATCACACCTGTCAATGTAGATAACTGAGAATGAGCAATTAAAGATGAAACTAGTCTCCTTTCATTGTAGAGTGAGCCACAGCTTTTAATGTTTTTTTTTAATATATCTTTTTGAGATAAGAGTCACCAAAAGAAGTAGATGGGTGGATCTTTCCTCTGGGAACAGCAAACTTTTAATCAGCAAAAATTCATGTGCATATAATTTGGCTAGAACCTGATTGTACTATTAGAGTTAAAAAAACACTAATAGTCACAACACAACATGATAAGGTCATCTTTTTTACCTTTCTTTATAATACCTCCAAGAGCAGTGAAAACAGTCTTGAAATATACATCGTACAGACTTAGAGCCATACTGTTGCCACAGACATATAGTGTGCAGATAGATATAATTTTTTTGTTTAACTAGAGTAAATACACAGTAAAAATTGGTGAGAAAAACATTAACAATTTAAGATATTCAAATGACACCATCTTATTGGCAGAAAGCAGCAATGACTTGAAACAGCTGTTAGGGAAAGTGTCAAAGCAGGACTGCACCTGAGCATGAAGAAGACAAAAATCATGGCTACAGAAAAACTACACAAATTTTAATGTAGACAATGAAGAAATGGAAATAGAGATTTTGTATACCTTGGTTAATCATCAGTCCAATAGATCCTGAAGCCAAGAAATCAGAAGAAGACTGAGACGCGAGATAACAGCAATGAAGGAATTAGAAAAGATCATCAAGTATAAGGATGTGTCATTGGAGACCAACACCAAAATTATCCACATTCATATTTCACACCCGTGTATGGGTGTGAAATCTGGACAGTGAAGAAATCTGACAGGGAAAAAATTGTTTGTTTGAAATATGGTGTCAGAGGAGAGCTTTGTGGATACCCTGGACTGCCAGAAAGATGAACAAATGGGTCTTAGAATAGATCATATCAAGTCTGAACTATCTTTGGAAGCAAAAATATTGAAACTGAGGCTGTACTACTTTGGGCACATCATGAGAGCGAGCAGGATTCTCTGGAAAAGACAATAATGCTGGGGAAAGTTTGAAGGCAACAAGAAATGTACAGAAAACATGGGTTGCCTTTAATGTGTGACTTAAACCTCAATACATGTTTTTATATATTCCAGCATTGTTGGGTTTAAGACTCTGGCTGAAATCTGGTTATATGTGGTAACTTCAGTATGCCCATTTGAATCAATGGAACTTACAAAAAAGTTGGCTCACCCCCACTGTTTCAGTGGGCCTACTCTAGTTGCCACTTCCTACTGGATTTGAGCCTCTATTTCCTGCTTTTGTAGTGTACCCTGACAACTTTCCTTCCCCTTGCCTGTTCCTTTTCTTTTATCCTTGTACAATAAATTTCCTTAATGAAACTATTGGGCTGCACTTAGTTTCCTACTTGTTCTTTCATTGTTTTGTTCCTCCTTCTCCATGTCAAGTGGTCTGGAACATTTCAGCCATGCTGTAGCTAATCATTGGCCAGGAGAAGAGATGGGACTAATACTGGCAGTCTAGTAGGCTGTCCCCTATTTATTCCTGAGTAACACTGCCTGGCAGCCTGAGGCTATCTGTCTACCTTGTGGCTAGAGTGTTACTATGGCAGGGATGGCCATACCAAGAAAGTCAGGGGCTGAAAAGCAACACCCAGAGAAACCTGGCCATGGCTACCGTAATCTTCACACTGGCACCCCTACAGACATGGAAACTAACAGAGTGTTTCTTCTACCAAAGATCTGACTATCTCTGAAACACACAACGTTCTGTGTAGGCATCCTTCAGTCTTGAGAGACTATGGTAACGTGCTCTGAATAGAGGTCTTGTAACAGCATCTAGCGTGGCTGAGAAGGCCAATACAAGAGTGACAATCCCTTCCACACTGAAGACAAATCCAATCTGTCCCCTGTCCAGCTCCCTGGTTTTGCTGGTTTCAGGACTGTGCTTTGCCTCGGCCTGCTGAACAAGGGTATCTTCAAATTGGGAGAGGCCATGCTGCGCCGCCTGCCTCCAGGCTGAACACTCAGATGTCAAGGTTTCCCATCTGTTGAAGTCCATTCCTAACGTCTTCAGAGCCCACTTGCAGATATCCTTGTATCGCAGCTACGGTCTCCCTCTGGGGTGTTTTCCCTGCACTAATTCTCCATACAGGAGATCTTTCAGAATCCAGTGGTTAGCCATTCTCACAAATGCCCCATCCAACATTCCAAGAGTCTAGATAATGGTATAAAGGAGTGGTCTGAATCCTCCAGATGTTTTTTTGTTTTTTGTATTGTGTTTTTACTTCCACTGCCAGAAGCTCTGACATCTTGACAAATGGCAGGAGACTGTGGGAGCTGTAGACCAACAAGCTGAAGGGTCAAGATTCTTCTATTGCTGGTGTATTGGGTGTTGACTGTCTTTATCTGAGGTCTCATGAGAAACATCTGCCCAGTGGCTAAAGATTTCCTTTCTAACATTTCAATCTAAACTGAGGGGAAAAAGCTGTTGTTGTTTTTTTAAATGTTTGTGAAGCTGTATGTTTGGAAAGAGATAAATTCTCACAGCTAGAATATTCCTTGAGGATGATAGAAGGTGAAGGGCACAAGTGCAGATCTACATCAGGCAAAGTTTAAAAACTGGATTATTTGCAAGAAATAATCCCAGCAGAAACAGATTAGTAGGGGAGAGTTCAGAGATGGTTGAGTGGGAAAAGACATTTATTGTGCCTAGCAGATTTTATAAAACAGAATTTTTAAAGAAGCTATCTGTGTGCGCAGGAAAGTGTATGTAAGTTTAACTCCCAGCTACAATGTTCCAGAAAACAGAAGCTGAGAACAAAAAGCTTTGCCAGACCATAAATAAGAAAGTCAAGACATCACAGTTGGAGAGCAGTGCTTCAGAAGGATGCCCTGTTTTCACAATGGCTGCTGCTTTGAATTTAATGGCAGACATTAAAAATGCTGTGGGTATCTGGGCGGGATATTATTAATTCTCAGCATGGGCTGCTGCCCAATTAGGTTGTTTCTCTCTCACACCCACACTCCAAATATAGCAAACGTCTTGCTTATTTGTCTTCGTCTGTGAGATTTTTATGGCCGGCAATTCTAAATTACTACCCAGAAGAAATTAGGAGAATTTAATTCTAGCAAAGCTTGGCTGGGATGGCTTTACTCAAGCAAATTTACTGCTTAGCTCCACCACATCCATTGCTGTGCCGGTGGGGACTGTCTGATCCCACGGGGGGGGGGGGAGAAGCAAGGGGAGGCACCTATGTGGCAGGCCTTGGGGCGGGGCTATGCCAGATCGTAATTAAGCCTGCTTACCCCCAGCCAGCCCTCTTTCATGAACAGGAACCCACAGCCCACCCTGGGTTCAATGCGGCTTGTGTGGTTACTTCAGGGCCAATCGGGAATTTTGGGCCTGTCTTAACAAATTGGTTTAAAGTAGACAGGTGTATTCTTGCCTATTCCATAATGGTTACCCATGGGCTGTTAAAGGTAATTTGATGGTGGAGTTGCTTTAAATAGGCCATGTGGGCAGTATTTCGGAATGGGAAATCTGTTTCGGTGAGATCCCAATAATCCCTGAAACCCATTTCAGCAAATAATTTTAATCTTTCCATGTTTTAATCTTTTTAATTTTAAATCATTTCATTTCTCTTTTAATATTTAACTCATTGTGTTTTTAAATTGTGTGAATTTTAAATCTTGCGAGATGCTTTGGGTTCCTTGTTGGGAGAAATGTGGCATATTAATCATGATCATCATCATGATCATCATCATGATCATGATCATCATCATCATCATCATCATCATCATCATCATCATCTAGTGCCCAGTTTTGCAGCAGCTAGGATCCAGAGATTCACTTGCCATGATGAGGGGTATTTAGGGGGGCCAGAGCCCCCCAAGTATCATCTACGTCCAAGGATTCGACAGCTGTCAGCTGGGGAGGGGCTCCCTATTTTAGCCAGGTATGAACTGCTCTGGGGACAGCTTGGACCAAGCCTTTGGGACTCATTCACTGGGGTCACGGAGGGGGTAGGAAATACCCCTAGAGCCTGTCCCAGGTTTCTGCCCCTCTGCAGGTTGCGGGTGGTTAAAATATTTACTTAATAAAATGGCCCTAGTTAAGCTGTTTCCGTCTTTTTATTCTCGGAGTGAGCAGGCAAATTCTGTATGCTTGTTTTCATTGTATTAGCACCTGGTTTACCTTGTTGCTCTAAGAATGTCTACATGGAGAAGAGGATCCTAGTGCCTTGTCTCTACAGAATTTGCCATGTATTGATTTGTCTGATTTCTAGTATAACTGAATTAAAGGTATCATCCTACTGACTTATGTGAAACTCAGGAACACCAGGTTCCCAAACATGTTCTGGAGCATAACTGGATTTTATATTTACAAACTACTGAACTATTATGTCAGCCCGAGATCATGGCAACCGAGGTCCAAGAAATTTGGAGGACACAAGTTTGGGAGAAGCTAAATTACCGTATTTTTCGCTCCATAAGACGCACCTTTCCATAAGACGCACCAATTTTTTAGGAGGAGAAAACAGGGAAATATAATCTGTTTTTTTCACTCCATAAGACGCACAGACTTTCCACCCACCCTGTTGTGTGGGGGAAAAGTGTGTCTTATGGTGCGAAAAATACGGTATATGCCTATTTATCCCAGCAGTCCTATTTGTAACCTGAAAAGCATTTGCCTAGACTCATGAAGGGCAAGAATGTTGCAGATAAGCTTGGCCTCCTAATATTCTCATCAGTTAGAAGACAGATGGATGTTTTCACACTGATTGCAAAGGTCTATAGTGTTGCCAGCTGCTTGGTGATGAATGTCTGGATGTCTCCACCACAAACAGGCTTAGAGTCTAAAATGGAAATCTGCCCTTGACTCAACATGGTCAAATGTAATGCTCCCATTGTGTTTTGTACAATTAGCTGCCTGTTAAAGGGATGTGGTGGTGCTGTGGGCTAAACCGCAGAAGCCTGTGCTGCAGGGTCAGAAGACCAGCAGTCGTAAGATCGAATCCATGCAACAGAGTGAGCTCCCATCGCTTTGTCCCAGCTCCTCGCCAACCTAGCAGTTCGAAAGCATGTAAATGCGAGTAGATAAATAGGTACCATCTCGGTGGGAAGGTAAAAGAGTGTTCCCTAGTCACGCTGGCCATGTGACAATGGAAACTGTCTTTGGAAAAGCGCTGGCTCTACGGCTTGAAAATGGGATGAGCACCCCCTAGAGTCGCACACGACTGGACTAAAAAAAGTCAAGGGGAACTTTTACCTTTACCTTAAAGGGATCTAGAGATGTCAATGACTTGTCCACAACGTTGTACAAATCTGTTTGCTTCTAAGAGAGGCATTGGCTGACTATGGAACTGGAATATTTCCCCCCATAAAAACCTACTATGATGTACATACCTTCTGATGTTGTTTCAACAGCATTTCAGAATTCATCTCTCACTTCCAAGTTGAGCTCCTGAGACAACTCGGTATTGAATTTAAACTTGAGTTCTTCTACAGCCATTTCAAGTTATAACCAAGATCATTCAGGTTAACAAACACTCAATACGTCTAAAATTTCAAGAAATACACTTTGTTAATGACTTCACAGGAGAATGCAGGAAGTAGTCATATCTTAGAGATAACAAGCGTATTGATCCCTCCACACCTTTTTTTAACGCCAGCCAGAAGACACACTCTTCAGAAGCCAGTTAGAGCTCCTTTTAAACATTTCCTCTCCGTCTCTTCTTCCAAACTGCAGCTGCCTATTATGACACCATTGTGTTTCTTACTGAGCCACAGGGGTGCATTTTCACCTCTGCCCTGCCTGCCAATACCATCTTAAGGCTTTTTTCTCGCCTTCCTTTGACAATCATCCACAGTTTCAGTTTCATGCCATCTGTTACTTACCTCAGGATGCCTCAACACCACCTCCATTATCGGCAGCAAGATAATTTTTGTATATACTATATATAAAACCCCTACTGTGTGTGAATACTTTGAAAAGCACTACACAATTAGAAAGCTCATTAACAGGTTTTCTCTGCTGTTTTTACTTACATTTCTTAATCCTTTCTTGTTTGCAATATAAAAACAGAGTCAACTGGATGGAGTCAACATGGCTTTTTGTGCTGACCAATACACAATAAAACACTGAGACCAGGCAATATAATGAATGGATGTGCAATATTTTTATGCTGTGGTCAGTTTAGATATCTGCCCGTGAGGGGAAAATTGTTTGTCTTTTTGTTGGAATCATCAAAGTCCTCACTTAGTCATGATCTCAAAGGATTGCTGGGGGGAAAGGATGGGGGAAAGGGAGAGATGACAGGTAGCTAATTATTTTATATACTGGAATCATATATTTGTATTTTATATACTGTAGTTGGATTTCATTTCAGCAAACTTTAGCAGATGCTTCTTTCTTTGAAATCTAGAAAATTGTTCCACTCTTCTAAAAATATTGCTATTAAGGTATCTTTTGGATGGCCATTCACTGAGGGTTCATAATGGAAGATCCCATTTCTTCCGTGTTGCAAACCTAGAAGGAAATTATTCTATTTATTTAAGATCTGAGCTGATGAGCCTGTAAACTGAAAATATCTCCTCTGTCCCTTTTTGTAATTAGTTCAGCGGGTTTAGAGCAAATCTTGGAAACTCCGCTTTTCTGGACTATGAGGGGTTATCAGACTTCCATCTCGTTTGAGCTTACATGAATTTCTTCCGACCCTTTTGGAGGTCCAGTTTTCATACCAGCCCCCCAAAAGATGCAGTGAGAGAGAAATTTCTTGTCGTGTGTACAAAGGTCTGCATGGTTTAACCAGTCCTCTGGCCATCAATGCGGTTTGACCCATCCTTTGATCTATCTATCCCCTGACAAGTGTGCCCATTCTCTGACATTTCTTTCCAACTTGACACATAGACATCTCATGACTACAGCAGGGAGAAAACCCCAACATTTAGGAGAACGAGGTGCCCCAGTCCCAGTCCTTGAGCCACCACTTCTCCTTGTTGCCTCTTCCTGTTGTGCTGGAGACCATCTGTGTCCCTCCTTGTGCCCATCAGCATTTCCCTGCACAGGATCTTTGTGATATGAGTCCTGCTCTTTAAGAAGACAACACCAAAATGGATTCATACGTCGCTGTTCAGCTGAAAATGAAAACAGAGCTGCTTATTGGTGTCTTGAATCTTATCACTGGTCCATGCAAGACAATAAGATGCCTATGGTTCTATTATATGTTGTTATAGTGTAGTTATTTAGTTTTTATATAGTGTATGTGGTTTATTGTTATGATTTTAGGATTCTTTTTCATTTCAGCTGTCATCAGGTGCTCACCTTTTTATTATAATTAACGTCCAATTGATTTAGCTGGGGAGGTATGGGGAATACTGGGTTTTTTTGGGTATATATCTTTTTGGTTCATGTTATATAAACCACCCCAAGTACTGATCTTAGGAGTTGGGCAGCATATGAGCTAAATAAATAAATAAATAAATAAATAAATAAATAAATAAATAAATAAATAAATAAATAAATAAATAAATAAATAAATAAATAAATAAATAAATAAATAAATAAATATGGGATGGCTAGAGATGAGGTAACCCCATAGGAATGCCACTCTAGCATGTCACAAACAAACAAGTGGAAAGTACTGCAACCATATTATCAAACACATACACACTGCAAAATATTTAGATTGTGAGTGTAATGAAAAACTTAACAGGGGAAAGGAAACAGACAGGTTTTTATGGGGAAAATATAACATGTGGCAATGTTATGCAAAAAAAAAAAACCACACAGTCAATGACCTGGAGTACAAATTCCATATTTAAATTCACATCCGAATCCTTCCTGTAACACCTAGCCAGTGTGGCCAGGTATAGGAACAGGTGTCAGAAACATTCAGTTGCACATCTTTGGTTTTTCTCAACAAAGTTGTACAACATGCAACCAGTTGCTCATTTAAACTACATGTTATGGAGCTTGCATACTATCAGGTATAAAGATGGGCATGAACTCCTGGTTCAGTGGTTCGTGCCAGTTTGGTCAATGGCTGAACAGGTATTCTCCAGATTGGGGGCCCACCCCCACCAAACAGGTGCCCCCTTGGAAACAGCAGTCTGGCTTCCTTGCCTCATCTCCTCTGGGCACTCCTTCTCAGTGGGCGCCCGCCAGAGGGGCAGGACGCCTTTGGAACAGGTTGTGACCACATATTGTAACTTTGGATTTAAGAGAGACAATGGAAGATGTTCCAAGTCTTCTTTTGAAAATTCCTGTTTGGTCTCAGAATGACACCTTTGCAAGGTACTTTGACACACAAATAAAAACAACTCCCAAGTTAGCTTCTATTTATTGAAGTTCAGCCCGGTCTCTTCATACCAGTCTTCCAATAATCATTAAAAGAAAAAAGAAAAAAAACTAGTCACAAGAATTACCATATTAAGATACTTCAACGCTTTAGCCTATCCAAAAACATGTGACTCCTACTGAATTTACTCAGATTTATGTTCTGGTTAATAATCTCAGGATACTTTCTCCATTGATCTATGCATGCAAAACTCCATATTCACAGCCATATAATGTAGATTTGAGTCTCCCAGTCATGCACACACTGAAATTCAATATCCATTTTATGATCCATGGCACTTGTTTAAGTCCTTTGAGTAGTGAACTAGCAGCAAAACTGAAATCCCCTGTGGAACACAAAGTGTTTCCAATTGAGAACTTTGACTCATTAGACCAGGCACATCACAAATCTGAAAGGTGTCTCTCTCTTCTGCTCACCATTCTCGTTAGGTTTCAGCATGTGTTTGCTTTTTCCCGGCTTTTGCACAGTGGAGTCCAGCTGCTCTTGCAGCTCTGAAGCCTAAGAATAATAATGATTTTTTTAAAATAAAAATAAATGAGAATCCTGTCTTTGCTCAGAGCTAGTAGCTGTTATGCAGTTGCCATAAGAAAAAAAGAGATCATTAAGATCTTCTATTATTATTATTCAAAAACTCCAGGCATAGTCAAAATTATAAAAACATTGACTGGTATTATATAACAGATACAAGTTTTAACCAAAAACCTAAGTATCTGTTAAATATTGATGCAGTATATACTGTATGCTGTTCCTAATATTGCCGTTTTTGTAGCTCTGATGGTGTGATTTCTGAGATCTGCAACTGCTTATAGTACTGGGTGTAATTTCTTGATATTGTTCCCAAAGCCCCAACGACTACAGGGACCACTGAAGTGTGTTTCTTCCAGAGGTGAGATGTTTCAACTGCCAGGTCTCTGTACTACGTTAGTTTTTCCAATTCTTTATTTTCAACTATGACATTCCCTGGAACTGCAGTGGCAATGATCCGGCCATTTCTTTGTTCTATTACTACTGTGTCTGGTGTTTTATGTTCAAAGTGTCTGTCTGTTTGGATCCGGAAATCCCACAAGATCTTGACTTCCTCATTTTCTGACACCTTCTCTACCTGATGTTCCCATGGGTTTTGGGAGGCCAGCAAGTTATATTTTTTGCATAATGACCAGTGCACTAACTTTGTCTAACTTTGTAATCTGTACAATCTTTGGACATTCACAGATGAGGTGTGACACAGTTTCATCTTTTTCTTGGCAGAGTTGACATTTTCTGTTAGCACTAACTCCTTGGATCTTAGCTTTCATCACGTTGGTTTTGAGTGTTCTTGTGCAGCAAAAATCAAGCCTTCAGTTTTTTTCTTAAGGGTCCCCAGTTTTAGCCATGCCCATCTTGAATTATAATCATCCTTTGTATCAACATTTCTCAGGTGTTGTCCATGCAGTGGTTTATTTTTCCAGCTGTTTAATTTCTTTTCAAATAGTTGTTTCTTATATTGAGCTTTGTTTCTGTCGTTTTCAAAATATTCTCCATTTTCACAGCCTTCAGTAATTTTTCTCTGCTTGTACTGATATAATCATTTAGGTTTCTTTTTTTCTTCCTCTACTACCTCCTGTATTCGCAGTAATCCATGGCCTCTGATTTTTTGTGGTATATATAATCTGTCCACATCTGCTTTTTGGATGAAGTATGTGATACATGTTCATTAGTTTCCATGTTTTAGATCCAATTCTTCTAATTCGTTTTGAGTACAATATTATTATTCCAGCTGGGTATCCTAATCACTGAAAGGGTCCATGTGTTTATGTCTTTGATTGTATTTGCCCATTTATTTTGATTTTAAGATTTTTCAACAGTCTTTTGATATATTCTCTTTCTGTCAGCTCTTTAACTTTTGTGTGCATGATATTGTCTGCTTCTATATTCCAAGGTATTTATGATTTTCATCAGTTGATAGTGATTTTATAATATTCCAATTTTATAAACTCTATTTCATCTAGTTTTGGGATCTTGCCACGGTGTATAGACAGAGCTGCAGATTTGTCAACTCCAAATTTCATCTGGATATCTTCACTAAATATTTGCACTGTGTTTAGCAATGATTCTATCTCTGTGGAACTTTTTGCATATAGTTTTAGGTCATCCATGTATAAGAGATTATTAATTTTTCCATCTTGTGAAATATGGTAGCCCAATCCAGTTTTATTTAAAATTATTGACATGGGGATTAGTGAGACATTAAACAGTAGTGGTGACAAAGAATCCCCCTGAAATATTCTTCTTTTGATGTTAACTCCCCCAGTTTCTTCATCATAAGCCATTAAGACAGTTTTCCATTTTTCCATGTCTTTCTTGAGGAACTTTTGAATGTTTTTACTGATCACGAACATTTTTAGGCAGGTGTTAATCCAGCTGTGTGGCAATGAGTCTAATGCGTTTTTATAGTCTATCCAGGCCAAGGTTTGTTCTTCATCTTTTTGCATTCTTCAGGATCATTTTATCAATAAGCAGCTGATCTTTTGTGCCTCTTGATTTTTTAAAATTTCCTTCCTGTACAGTTGGGTATAGGGAGTTTTCAGGTATTTATATATTGATCTTGCAAGTACTCCTGTGAGGAGCTTGAACATTGTTCGAAGGCATGTAATTGGTCAATAATTACTGGGTTCATTGCCTTTTTGATTATCTTTTATTATCAGAAATATGCGGCCTGTTGTCATCCAGTCTTCAGTTGTAGAATTTTGAAGTAAGTGGTTAAATTGCACTGCTATACATTGATGGAGACTTGTTAGATGCTTTAACCAAAATCTGTGCAGCTCATCTGGACCAGGTGCACTCCAATTCTTCACAGCCTTTACTTGCCTCTTAAACATTTCAGTTGTTATTACAATATCATCCATTTGTTTTCCTTCCATTTCCTTACAAATGTTTTTAATCCATGATGCATTTTTGTTATGTCCGGTTGGGCTCTCCCATATTTCTTTCCAAAATTTTAGAGCATCATCTTTACATGGGCATAAATTCTTTTGCTCTGCATTTTCTCCTAGTGATGTATAGAATAATCATTGGTTATTTTGAAATTGCCTTTTTCTTTATATTGTTTCAAACTTCCACCATATCTTTCCATTTTCTTTGCTGTAACAGTTATTCGCTGTTTTAATTCTTCCATAGTTTCAACAATTGTTTTCCTTTCTAAGTCATATATTTTGCATAGTCTAGCTTTTACATTTTCATTTTTAAGTTCTGAATCTTTCAAGTGTCTGCACTTGGGGTGCCATGAATTTTCTGGTGGTTTTGTAGTTTGTAACCAAGTTACATGGTTATTATGGTAGCTGTGCTATACATGAGTTGGTTTGTTTCCTTTAGCATGTTGGTTAGGATTGTTCTGATGATAACATTTGCATCATTCAGTAAATCTTTTACTGGTTTATTTGTAATTGCTGCAAATTTGGGAGCCTTTGTCTTTCTGTGTACTGGCTAATATGGTTTACTATTTTTCCCCTCAGTGAAATTTGCTATTCTGTCAACTCATAATTTCTGGGGTTTTTTGTAAGTTGTTCCTCTACTGATATGTTTTCTTCCACTGTTGTGTCTACCTCTACCCTCCATTTGTCTTCCATATTATGGTTGCTGTTCTGTGTTGATTTTGCCACCTTTTCTCGTTCTTGCAATTCCAGTTCTGAAAACACTTTACTCCTGGCGATAAACCTTCTCTGGCCCATTAATCATTGTTCAGTTACGTCACTACTTGGGTGTTTCCTTTTCCAAATTTCCATCATTCTTTTTTGAAAACCACAGGTTGTTGGATTTGCCTCATAAAAACATTTCATAATTTCTCAATTTTCAGCAAGAATCCAAGTTTTCCATTTACATTGTTCCAGTAGCTTTGCAGCAGCCTGTCCTGGTCTCTTAACAGGGTCTGCTGAGTCCTGTAGTCCGTTTGGCAGCAGCTTCCCAGAGGATATACCATCTGACATGATCCTTGTTGAATCAGTGGGGATTTGATGAGTCTTCTTTAAGTTCCATTGATTCAAATGATTCTACTCTAATAGTAATATAGTTTAGCTTAGTAGATCACAGTTAGAGTAAGTCAATTTCAATAGAACTTGCAAACGTATTTACTCACTAAATCATAATGCAATCTACTGTGCTAAGCAACAGGATTTTGGTCAATCATGAGCCATACAGGAGAAAGTAAGGATAACTAATTTTTTTAAAGAAGAATCTTTTAATGAAAAACCTGCAGTTGTAAAATGTGAAGTGAAAGCTGATTTCCAGTTAATAGGAAGAAATAAATCACCATGATTACTGAAATACCAATAGAACTATTTCAAGATACTGAGACAATTTCTGCAAATTAAGAAATGCCAACAAATATGAAAAATAAAATAATGGCCAACAGGATGAAAATAGTATAAATATATATCTTAAAATCCAAAAGAAAGAGATTCCAAAGAGTACAATAACTAAAGGAACTTTATATTAATTACCTGTGATAACAAAATATTGTACAAGCTTTTTACAATGAAGAGTTTTATAATCTAGTTGTAACCTGACAACTCCCAGGAATCTTGGTCAACACAAATAGTAGTGAAGGCTTCTGGGAGTTTTACTCCAAGAATATCTGGAGACCCAAGGTTAGAAACCACTGCTCTAGGAAGTGAGAAATGCCAGTTGCTCAAACTGGGTTCAGAGAAGGTCAAGGAACCAAACATTCAATTGCAAACACATTAACTACTGGAGTGTGCCAAAGTGTTTCAGAAGAAAACCAGTTTGTGCTTTATAGATCACCACATAGCTGTTGGCTATGTAGATGACAAAAACCTATGGATCATTCTAAAATAATGACCACAACATTTTCTTGTCCTGATATATTCTGTACAAAAGGCTACTGTCAGGCCACAAAATGGATAGACACAATGGTTTCCAATGGGCAAAGATGTCAAATAAGGGTATATTTTATCTCCCTAGCTGTTCGATCTGTATGCAAGAAATATAATATAGAAGCCTTAATTAGATTCAAAGGATGAAGAATTGAAAATTGCTGGAAATAAAATCAATAATTTAAGATATGCAAATCACATCATATTCCCAGAACCAAAGACCAATAATCTGAAATGACTATTGATGACAATTAAAGGGAAATGCACAAAATTGTGATTACAATTGAATAATGAGAAAAAATTACTACAAAAATTGCATAATTTTAATATTGACAATATAAAGATTAAAATAGTTAAAAACTATTTATATCTTGATTCAATCATCAATCCAAATTAAGACTGTAGACAAGAAATCAGAAGACTGAGGGCTCAATCACACTTGCCAAAAGAACCCCAGTTATATTATTTTGGGTGTTATTTGGATCATTTCAACATGTTCCATTTATGTGATGCACAGCTAATATTAATTTGTTTGCCCTGGCAATCAATTTATTTCCTCTCAACAGGAGAGTTGTTTTAAAATGTAACAATCATGTATTGCTTCGTTTCTTACCATTTCAGTGTATGTGAATGTTAGTAGTAATGGTTGCTGTTGATTTATTTTCTTTGAGAAGGGGTTGGGTTTTGGGATGCCATGGGCACTTCATGGCCACTGTGCTTCTACCTCTTTTAATTTTTTTTAAAAAACAGATATCAATGAATCGCTAGTAGCCACTGCCGCCACAAAAACAGCATGAATGCATTGCTTAGGAGACAGTCTTTCCCTTTCTTCTGAGTGAAAGAAGGCTTGAGCACAGAAGCAAAGCAAAAGCATGCTGCTTATATACCGCCCCATAGAGCTTCAAGCACTCTCTGGGTGGTTTACAAGTTAATTATGCAGGCTACATATTCCCCCCCCAGCGAGCTGGGTACTCATTTTATCGACCTCAGAAGGATAGAAGGCGGAGTCAACCTTGAGCCGCCTACCTGGGATTGAACCCCAGGTCATGAGCACAGTTTTGGCTGCAGTACAGCAGTTTAACCACTGCACCACAAGGCTAAAAGAAAGAAACATTTCCTTCTTTGAATTATAAAGAAGGGGGTGTTGCATTGTCTCTTCTCTCTTTTTTAAAACCCTGCTCTACACAATACTTTGCAAGTCTTTTGAAACCTACTTCCTCCTCTCGATGCTGTGCAAAAGGGAAAAGAAAAATGCAAGCAATGAGAGGGAGAGATGGGAAAATGGGAGAGAGAGAGAGAGAAGGCTTGTACTGGTCTATCAATATATCACTTTTGTAAATTTAAAAAACAAAGGACAAGGGGGGGCTGATCTCCCCAAGAAACTCTAGAAAAAAATGAATCGATACAAAATTTAGAGAGCAGTGTAGCCTGCTATAACGGTTGAAATCGAAAGAAATGTAGCAATGCAGTTCAAAAAGGAGTAAGCCCTCCCACATTTATATAAAAATGTATCAGTACAAGAGAGGGATGAAAAGAATTTATGTAACTGAGGTTCTTTTCTCATGTGTGATTGGGCTCGGAGTCTATTGTACTTTGGATATATCATGAGAAGACAAGACTCGCTGGAAAAAATAATAATACTAGGACAAGTTGAAGGCTTTTGTTGCTTGCCCCTTGCAACTGAAAACAGTAGGAAATTAGGAAGATTAACAAGAGATGCACTGATTCGGTAAAATAAGCCACACTGTTTAATTTACAAGGCCTGAGCAGGGCTGTTAATGATAAGACCTTCGGGAGGTTATTAATTCACAGGATTGCAATAAGTCAGTAATGACCTAACATCATGACAACATAAAAACAAAAACAGGTATGCAGTTACTTTAAGTAGCTCCACTGCTGAAATGATGAGAATTTGAAGTGCTTTACTTTCAACAGCTTCTCAGAAAACAGACTTCGTTGTTATTACAAGTTTTCCATTTGCAGCTGTTTTTCTCCCTCCAAAGGCTCTTCCAGCTTCTTCCCAGAGATACCTTTGAATTCACAACTGAGAAAATTACACTTGAAAATTACTGTCGGTAGCATATGGCATGCTCAGGGGATTAAGAAAGAAAACAAGATGCCTTATTGCTGGATCACAACCTAAAATCCACAGTAAGAAAGGCCAACAGGAACGTTTGATAGCTTTTAAATGAATAGTCCTACACAGTAAATTATCTTCCCATATGACACTCTGAAGTTGCAATCTAGAGAAAACCTGTTTCATAGCTGTGTTTTAAACTGCAGATAAAATGGAACCGAGGCAAGGCAAAAAAAAATGCTTTGTTTGTTTAAATTTGTAATTCACGATGTCTGAAGATGAAAAATTCAGGTTCGGATCTCCACTCTCTCCAGAAACAGATGCCACGGCTGTCTTGTAATTAGAGGTCAAGATATATTAACACTGAAGAGATGTGAGGAAGCTCTCAGTGGCTGCACCTGAATTGTGGAGTTCATTTCCCCCAATGGCTTAAATTGGTACCTTCTCTTCCCGTATTATTCCACACAATAAAGACCTTCCTGTTTACCGAGGCATTTGCTGCAAAAGTTTAAACTTTCTTGTACTCTCAGTGCATTTTTATCATTTTATTTGTTTGTTCACTTGCTTGTTCTTTTGCTCGCTCGTTCGCTTGCTTGTTCATTCATTCATTTGCTTGTTCGCTCACTTGTTCGCTCATTCGCTCGCTCGCATACCACTTGATTAGTGCTAGGCACTACTTTGGATGGTTTACATCAAAAGACAATGAATGAAATGTAGTATAACAGATGGGATGTTAAATCATCAAATAGAAACAAAATAAAATTAAAAAAGTAGACAAGAAACAAAACAACTAAGCCACCTTGGGTGCTTTCAAGGAGAAAGGCAGTGTAAAAATATTTTAAATAAATGATTAATAAGTTTGAATAAAGCAAACAGATGGGGCACAATCCAAAAAACAATTTAGCCAAGTATGCAACTGAAGACTTCTTGAAACAGCCCAGTTTTTAATATTCTTTTAAGGACAGGGAGGGCTCAGCTCCCCTGGGAGCCCATTCTATAGGGATGGTGCCACAACTGAGAAGGCCCAGTTTCTTGTGGATGTCTTTCTGGCCTACCTCTTATAATAATCTAACAGTTATTGTTAGTGACGTTGAGTGATATTATCATCAAGCATAGAAGCTGCTGTTAGCAGATAGCTCCTCCTACTTGCTACTTTCCTTCAAACTGGCATAGAGAAATGGGAAGGGAATCCAAAACTGGGCAGCAGTGGTGGAAAAGATGAGTCTTTCCATCATGCCATTTCAGGGTCAATACACATAATTAGAAGCAGAGCTCTCTTCAGAGGTAAAAGACCTTCGTTTTTCCTAGCACAAGATTTGTAGGTTTCTGCAGCTCTGTAAATTACAAATTAGCTTGCTTTTATTTCAGAATTGGTCACAGAGATGGAAGTAAGAACACATTTACATATCTGATTGTTGAGTAATAACAGCTTTGAAGGAATCAGACTCTGGAGGAATCGTGTTTTGTCATCTGCCAGTTGTGAAGCCAGCATCTTTAGCCCTCAGTTTTACCAGAAAGCACAGAGGGAATATTAATAAAGAAAAGGCAAAAGACCCTATATTGGACATACACTTTAACATGGTGAAGGGGTTTCAGCGTGTCAGTGAAACGAAGAGCAAAGCTGTCAGAAGGCCAGACACCATTACAAGCCTGGACTCCTAGCAGGGTCAGCCAAAGTGGAATGGGTTGACTTCTTAAAGGAAGCCAAAAACTTGAGATTGCAAGAGCTGAGCAGGGCTGGTGAGGACAGGACATTTTGGAGATCAACCATGTGAGAAGCAAATTGACAGCACATTACAACAACGAGCAAAGGAGTAGAAAGATAATGGCCAAAATCTGAAATTGTTCCTTATTTATCCATGTTGGTTGGTAGATTCTGTGAACTGTAGTCTGAAGAAATAATCTTTCTCAGCTCTGGGAAAGGGTAGGGTATAATGTAAAAAACACATTCCAATCAGGTGAATCCATAGAATTAGTCAGTTTATACAGTGGTGCCTCAACTTACGAACTTAATTGGTTCTGGAACTCCGGTCGTAACTCAAAATGGTCATAAGTTGAAGCACCATTTCCCATAGGAATGCACTGAAATGCAATTAATCCATTCCAGCTGAAGAAAAAAAATCACACACCCCAAAGAAAAAGAACTGCAAGACCCATTGGAAAGGCTATGAATCTGGCCAAAGGAGGAGAAAAAAAGAAAAGCAAACAAACCGTGCAAGACCCTTCAGAAATGCAAAAAAAAGCAAAGCAGAAAGCATGCAAACCATGCAAGACCCATTGGAAATGTAAAAAAAAGCAAAGCAGAAAGCAAGCGAAGCGTGCACGACTCATCAGAAATGCAAAAAAAGCAAAGCAGAAAGCAAGTGAAGCATGCAAGACTCATTGGAAATTGAGGGGGGACTGAAAAAGCAAACAAACCCTCCAAGACCCATCAAAAATGGGGGGGAACCAAAAAACAAACAAACCCTGCAAGACCCATCACAGCATAGAAACCCACCCAGAACAGTTTTTTAAAAGCAGAAAGCAGCACCTTACCTTACCAGGCAGGCCAAAGCCTCCTCCGATCGCACTCACTCTAACCGTTGGGGTGAAAGAGCTACAAAGAAGCAACCTCTTCACCTACCAACAGTTAGCAAATTTGAATTCCCCACCCTTTCCCCCTGCCTTTTTCCAGTTGCAACTCAAAGCTCTGGCCACAAGTCGAAGCAAAATTGTGTGGTTGGAGCTAGGAGTAACTCAAAATGGCCGTATGTTGGGACGTTCATAAGTTGAGGCACCACTGTATATGAAATCTTTGTGTTACAATTACACTAAGAAGTATAAAATACAGTCTGTCTGAAAACTTGCTCTTGGGAAATAAAATGGAGTGACACGAGGGGTGTGTGATAACACAACTGTTTGCAAGGATTATAGTTGAGATTTACAGAAATAAATTAGTGAGAAAAATTAATTTAACACAGAAGAAAAAGGCATGAGACAAAATACCTTCCAGGCTAATGAATCTGTTTTGATATTTAGTAATACAAAAGAACACTTAACCAATGTGTGTGTATGCTTTGTAGTGTTTATGTTAACAACATAAATTTTCTGTTTAGGCTTGCAAACATCTATAAACCAATGGCTCACCAGTAGAGATGGGCATGAACTGGAAAAACTATGTATCCAGGTGGTTCATGGTTCATGGCTAACCACGAACCACAAAACACCCTGGACCCTGGAAAAACAAAATGATTTGCGGTTTGTTTTTCCAGTTTGTGCCTCGAGGACGGGGAACCTAATGTCTCCACCCCCTCCACCACCAACCCGCCCCCTTCCCACTGCCCCTGTCACCTCACTACCTAGGTCTGCCACCTTCTCCACTGCTGCCATCATCTTCAGAGACAGCTGGCCCAGCTTCCCTTCCAGAAGCCAGGCTTCTGTCTTTAAAGATGATGGTGGTGCAGGAGGAAGAGGCAGCAGAGAAGCCAGGTAAGGAAGTGATGGGTCAGCAGGAAGCAGGTAGGGGCATCCATTTTGCTGAAGCAAAAAAAAAAAGCACTTAGTGGGAAAAAGTTCAATGTTCCACTTCATTTTGCAAAATGGCTTGCACAAACTGAACCACAAATCACCTTGTTCATGGTGGGTTTTTTGGTTTGTAGTTTAGTTCATGCCCATGTCTACTCACCAGTGCAAGCCAGGTTGTAATTGTCAGACTTTATTCTGCTGGCAGAAATTCTTTTGTACTGGCACAACTACAGACATTGATCTGCTGGGAGTGGAATCTACTGGCAGAAAACTAAAAAAAAAGAGAGAGAGAGAGTAGAGAAGGGGAAAAGTAAAGGAGGCATTGTGCTGGCCAGGGTTTCTGGGAGTTGCAGCCCAAGAACACCTGGGTTACCCAAGGTTTGGAACCACTGTCTGAGAACAGAAGGACACAGCCACACAAAATTAGGCTGAGATGATAGCAATCCTAAATAATTTCCAATCTGCCTAGATAAGGAAAGGTTTAGATTCAACACAGTTTCAGGAGGCCTAGTGTTCACTCAACTGTCTTGGATATTTCAACATTACTTTCAAAGAGGAATTCTATGGCCAGAGGCACAGGATACTGTGGCCATTACGTAAGAGCATAAGAAGAGCCCTGCTGGATCAGGCCAAGGGCCCATCTAGTCCAGCTTCCTGTATTTCACAGTGGCCCCACCAGATGTCTCTGGTAGCACATGAGACAGCTAGATAGCTGTCTCCTGATACTTACTTACTTACTTACTTACTTACTTACTTACTTACTTACTTACTTACTTACTTACTTACTTACTTACTTACTTACTTAGATTTATATCCCGCCCATCTAGACCAAAGGCGATACCCCTCCCCTGCATCCGACATTTGGAGATACCTTCCTTTTAAGCCTGGAGATTGTACATCCCATCATGGCTTGTAACCTGTTATGGACTTTTCCTCCAGAAATCTGTCCAATGCTCTTTTAAAGGCATCTAGGCTAGATGCCATCACCACATCCTGTGGCAAGGAGCTCAACAGACTAACAACACACTGGATAAACAAATATTTTCTTTTCTCATTTTCCAAACACTCAATTGGAGTGGGTGTCCTCTGGTTCTAGTATTGTGTGAAAGGGAAAAGAGCTTCTCTCTATCCACTTTATCAACCCCTGCATAATTTTATATGTCTCAATCATGTCCCCCCTCAGGCACCTTTTCTCCAGACTAAAGAGTCCCAAATGCTGTCGCCTTTCCTCACAAGGGAGGTGCCCCAGCCCAGTCACCATTTTAGTCACTCTCTTCTGCAACTTTTCCAGTTCCACAATGTCTATTTGAGGTGCAGCGACCAAAACTGTACTCAATACTCCAGGTGCAGCCTTCTTTTTCATGGGCAGAAATGTTGGAGGGGATCTGCTGATGAAGGATTCCTCATTGCAGCCTCTGGTGGAAACCTCAGCTAAACTTATCCTCTGGTGAATATATGGGGAAAGGACATATCAGGGACATACCAACAGATGCCTTGAATCCATAGACACCCAACTTATCTTGTCTCTCTGACATACACCCAAAGAGGCTTGGTAACTACACCAGCCATGAAGCTGATGTTCTCAGCCATCCACAAATGTCTATGGACTGGATCAGTGGTTCTTAACCTTTTTGAAAGAAACCCCCCCTTGAGCCATTGAGGAAGTTATCATCACCCCCCTCCCTGAGGTGATGATATCTTACCTACCTACCTACCTACCTACCTACCTACCTACCTACCTACCTAGTCTCCCTCCCCACCCAGGTGCAAGGCAGCGCTTCACGGGGCGAGGATGAGAACCCAAGAGACCCTTTCCTTCTACCTAATCCACACTCAGTGCTCCCCTTAAGGAGAAAGGCGAGACATGGCAGGTAGAAAGAGCTGGATCATCTGGCAGCAGCAGAAGCACCGGATCTACTGCCAGCACTGCGGCTGCAGTCGCCTTCACAGGTTTGGCTCACTCCAACGCCCCCCTACTGCCCCCTTCTGTTCTTTTGCCCCCACACCGCCCCTTTTTGTTCTACCGCCCCCCTGAAAAATGAAATCGCCCCCTGGGGGGCATTATTGCCCACGTTAAGAACCACTGGACTGGATCAAATAGTGTACTTGAATAATCAAGTGAAATGGGGCTACTTCAAACCTGGGCAAAGTGCGGCCCACAGGCCACATATGGCTCGCAAACCGCTCCTGTCCAGCCTGCCAGTCACTGCTGAGTGAGCTGGCTCCAACTCCAGTCACCCAGCACAGCGGTAAGCAAAACTCGTGAGATCCGACACTGGGATCTCATGGGTTTTGACTTCCTCTTGAGCCACAGGCTGCGGAGCCTGCAGCTCAAGAGGCTGGAAGCAAGCACAGTGTCGGGGCTGCGGTCTCCTTCCCTCTGGCAGGGCTCCGGCGCCTGGTAAAGCGCTCCTGCACTCCTGTCCAGCTGCCCACCTTGCCTGCCATCTGACACCAACCCAGCCTAGCCAGCCAGCCAGCCAGCTTGCCTGCTTCTGCACACCCTGCTGGGACTCACAGGCTCCTGCAGGAGGCATGGGGATGGAGACCGCACCAAGCTTACTGCGCACAGCGCTCCGCTTGCTCCCTTTTTCCCCCCCAAGTTCATTACGTTTCTCCCTTAGCCCCCAACAACCCAACCCCCTCTCCCAGCACACTGTAACAAGAAGGGTTGAAGACATTGTGGAAAATCTGGAGTTTCAGCTGAAGAACTGAGCAGTTAAATTTTACTGTTTTACACTGGCTCTGGATGAGAGCTGCAATGTACGTGACACTGCCCAGCTGCTCGTATTCTTACGTGGGATCACTGCAGACTTCAGAATAATGGAGGAGCTGGCAGCCATGCAGTCAATGAAAGGGACAACAACAGGGAGTGATTTCCTAACGGAGGTAGATGCATGTTTGGAAATGTTGGGACTGAAATGGGACCAACAGATGGTTGTCCAAATCTGATAGGGGAAAATGTTGGACTTTTGAAGAGAATGCAGGATTAAGTGACAGAAATCAACCCTGAGCAGAAATTAACATTTTTGCATTGTATTATGCATCAGGAAGTATTGTATAACACCATGTTGTTGATGTTGTAACTAAAACAGTTAACTTCATCAGAGCAAGAGCACTGGGTAACAGACAGTTTGTTGCACTTTTGGAGGAAAATGAGTCTGAACATCGTGACATCAGCTACCACTCAACTGTCAGGTGGTTCAGCCTGGGAAAAGTGCTGAAAATTTTCTGGGACTTGAGAGAGCAGATCTTGGAGTTCAGTGTGAGGAAGGGAAATGACATCCCTCAGCTTTCAGATGCAGACTGGCTGGTAGACCTTAGTTTTGCTGTAGATGTGACTGCTCAGATGAATGAACTGAATGTCAAACTGCAATGCAAGGGCCTTTTTGTGCATCAAATGTACAGTGCAGTGAAGGCTTTCATGAGAAAGTTGCAGCTTCTCAAAAGCCAAATGGGGAACAATATTCTCACTCACATGCCAACACTAAAGGAAGCCACACCATCAGCTGATCACCTCCACAGGTATTCATCCATGTTAAAAGCACTGCATAGTGAGTTTTCAAGGCGATTTCAAGACTTCAAAACACTTGAGAGTGAAATGAACATGGTTTCTTCTCCCTTCACTTGCAATGTTGATAATGCACCTAGTGATGTTCAAATGGAACTCATTGACTTGCAGTCTGACACACTTCTGGCAGAGCACTTTAGGTCAGTCTCACTGCTTAAGTTTTACTCTTCACTCAAAGAGTGAAGTTTTACTCTTCACTCAAAGATATGCTCTTTAATATGCAGATATGCAGATGAAACCACTCTGATGGCAGAAAGTGAGGAGGAATTAAAGTACCTTATAATGAGAGTGATAGAGAAGAGTGCAAAAAACGGTCTGAAACTCAACATAAAAAAAAAATAAGATCATAGCCACTGGTCCCATCACCTCCTGGGAAATAGAAGGGGAAGACATGGAGGCAGCGACAGATTTTATTTTCCTGGGCTCCATGATCACTGCAGATGGAGACAGCAGCCACGAAAATAAAAGATGGCTGCTTGACAAATCTTGACAGCATCTTAAGAAGCAGAGACATCACATTGCCAACAAAAGTCTGAATAGTCAAAGCTATGGTTTTTCCTGTTGTGATGTATGAAAGTGAGAGCTGGACCATAAAGAAAGCAGACCGGCGAAGAATTGATGCCTTTGAATTGTGGTGCTGGAGGAGGCTCTTGAGAACCCCCTGGAATGCAAGGAGAACAAACCTATCAGTTCTAAAGGAAATCAACCCTGAGTGCTCACTGGAAGGACAGATCCTGAAGCTGAGGCTCCAGTACTTTGGCCATCTCATGAGAAGAAAAGACCCCTTGGAAAAAACCTTGATGTTAGGAAAGTGTGACAGCAAGAGGAGAAGGTGACGACCAAGGATGAGATGGCTGGACAGTGTCTGCGAAGCAACCAACATGAATTTGACAGAACTCCGGGAGGCAGTGGAAGATAGGAGGGCCTGGTGTGCTCTGGTCCATGGGGTCACGAAGAGTCGGGCACGACTAAACGACTAAACAACTACGACGACAAAGAGGAGACCTTTCCATTCATGAAGAGAGATGCTCTGAGGATTCTAGTCCTCTTTGGATCTACCTACATATGTGATGAAGTTCAACAAATCCAGATACAGATCCTCTATCACTGATGAACACCTTTCAGCTGTCCTTCGCATAGCCACCTCAGACATTCAGCCAGATTGTTCAACCCCAAGACAGACCGGATTTCTCTCACTAAACAAGCTGAATATCAAACCCTTTATAGCTTTTTGTCTAAAGTTGATCAGTTGGTTATCTTTAATATACAGCAAAAAACCTCTTTCGTATTTGTGAAGATTAACAAGTTTAAAATAAAAACAATCCTAACATCACTGTTTCATTTTATTTTTAAGTAAAGTTGGTTTGGCCCCCGAACACAGTTCAGATTTTTCATGTGCCCCCCCCATAGAAATTAATTGCCCACCCCTGGGCTACTTGGATACAGGAAAAAATTTCAGTGACTGTAGAGAAATACAATGCAGCACCATATGCATTCCATTTATGTCCCACCAGGTGTACAAAGATAGATTTAGCAAATGGTCAAGAAAACACTGTTTAAGTAGCTCATTTCTGGTTAAAAAGAGTCTAATTATTTTAACAGTTTAATTTGTTTTTAATTTTACCTGTATTTCATAATAATAATCATAAGTTCTGACTTTTGGTGACCCTTTTGCAGGATTTTCCTCCTTCTGGGTGTCCCTGGGACTGTGAACTTGCAGAAAGCCACTCAGGCTGGCTCTACTCTCAGGAGGCAGCATGGGGGATTAAACTCCCAAACTCTGGCTCTGGAGCCAGGTACCTAACCACTGAGCTATCCAGCTAGCTCTGTATTTCATATACATCCATAATTTTAAATTGTGCAGCACTCTAATGCAAGGAAGGAAGGGAGGAAAGGAAGTTTCTTTTAAAGGTCACAGCAGTGAAAGGGTTAAAGAAAATCCATATCCCATCTTCGGCAGCAGAAGAAGGTACATTGTGGGTTACCTCGTCCACCTGTTTAAAGATTGCTCTGCCTGTACCCTGTCATAAGATACATGAATGCAAAGATTATTAACAGCAGCCATTCCAGATATGACTCATCTTCAGTTAGTCATCCCACTACAGAAATGTCTCAGCTACTACTTAGAGCAAATGAATTCATAAGTCAGTTTTATCTTAACGAATAATGACATCTCTGTTTAAGAAGAAAAGGAGCGCGCAAGAGGCAAATGGCAATTTTAACACCACTCGGATTTGCCTTGGCAGTAATGAAGCTAAGTAGGTCTCTTGTGTAAGTTGTAGGAAGGGTGTGTGTGAAATGGAGGGACAACTCACAATCCTGGAAATACACCGGCAGAACAACTGTGCTAATGGAGACAGTAAGAGCAAGCTGGGAGGTTAGAGAAAATTACACACCGCAGTTTCTAAAGTAATTGGGGGGGGGGGGGGGGACTAACATAACATAATTGCACCAAGTATGATTTACACATACACAGCAAGTCCCTTATTGTTCTTTGCTTCACCGTGTTAGAAAAGTATGCAATTTTTCTTTTCAAAAAAAGGCCACCTACAGAGTTAATGAGTTAATGCTGGAATATATTTTGCTATGCAAACATTAAGGAATGAGAAGAAGCAAAGGAGATAAAAACGTTCAGTGGGTTTTCTAACCATTGCTTTTCTTGTCATATGCATTTGGTTGGAAGAAGGTAAGGCTTATGTTACCACACATAAAATCCTCTTAGAAACTGCAAACAAAGCTATCTCTAAGGTCAAGCAAAAAAAAAAAAAATTAAACTAATTGCTGTAGCTGAATAAGATTTAATCTCATCACTGTGTGGGCCATAAGGGAAGTTTAAAATTCCCTAATAATATTTTTAATAAGAGATGAAAAATTGGATTAAAGGCTTTAGATGCCTTGACAAAGTATAGCATCTGGTCGCATAAAGGTGTGAAAGTTTTGGCATTAAATACTAAACCAGAAGAAGTTAAGTTAAACCTATGGAGAACATAGAAACCCACTCTTGCCAAATAGATGAATGCTGGAGTGTGTACCACCAGGATAAGACTTTAGCTGGACCATCTGGAAGTCACTTAACAGACTTTGAAGCAAGCAGGAAGATCGCAGAACAATCAAGTAAAATGGGGCTACTCAGATACAGGACAAATTTTCTGTGACTGTAGAGAGATCCAATCAATGCAGCACTTATACATACGCAATTGACACCCCAACACATGCCCTAAAGAAGATTTAGCAAATGGTCGATATAATTCTATTGAAGTAATCCACTAATAATTTAATAACCTCAGCATTTTAATAAGTTTTGGTTTATATTTGTTTTATATATATTTGAAAAAGTCATCATGCTTTGTTCAGTTTAAACATCTACATGGATAGTGGAGCTACTCATAAAACTGGATACAGGTGTGTCATTTTTATTCATTTTTATGGGTAGCTCCACTGTCTATGGCCAGGTTGTAACTGAAGAAAGCATGAGACCTTTTTCAAAAAGTGCATTTCACTTAGGACATGGGGTTTGGCAAATACCAAAATACTTCTGAAACTAATTCAAACTGAGGGGATTCATTGGACATTGTTAACAACTGCATGCAAGGTAACCTTCCCAATGTGGAACACTCCAGTTGTGTTTGAATATAATTTCCATCATCCCCAGCCATTCCATACTGGAGGAAAATGATGAGCTTTGCAAAGCTTGCGGAGGAGGATTAGGAAGTAGTACAAAATTACTTCCTTGGACTTCATTTAAAAAAAAAAATAAAATCCTCAGACAGTGTTGGTTTTATACCTAGACATACTATATTTTTCTGTCTATAAGACACTACTTTTTCCTAAAATCATCACCCTAAAAAATTGAGGGGCATCCTTTTACATGGAAGTAAGCTGAGATAACTGAGAAGAGAACAAAATGGCATATACCTTGCCTCTATAAACAGACTCCCTTCAGCCACGAGGCTGAGTTTCCTACAGTCAGGTAGGTAAAGGTTCCCGTTGACATTTAGTCCAGACGTGTATGACTCTAGGGGGCAGTGCTCATCCCCGTTTCCAAGCCATAGAGTCAGCGTTTGTCCAAAGACAGTTTCCATGGTCATGTGGCCAGCGTGACTAGACACGGAACGCTGTTACCTTCCCACCAAGGTGGTACCTATTTATCTACTTGCATTTTTACATGCTTTCGAACTGCTAGGTTGGCAGGAGCTGGAACAAGTGACAGGAGCTCACTCCGTTGCGTGGATTCAGTCTTATGACTGCTCGTCTTCCGAACCTGCAGCACAGAGACTTCCATGGTTTAACATGCAGCACCAACATGTCCCTTAAGGAGACTTAGCTTCTTCCTAGCTTCTTCCAATCTGGCCCTGAACAAACCAATTGGAACACACCTCCTTGGAGGTGGAGCCTGTAGGCTCAAGATTCAACAGAGACAAAATGTCCTACATTCTGAGCTCAGAGGCTGAATCCTCAAAGCTAAGTTTTCTTAATTTGTGGGTTAGAAAATTGGGGGGGGGTCTTATAAATGGGAAAATACAGTATATATTGTTTGAATTTCTGCAAACATCAGGGTTCATCATATGCTGCTAATACCTCCCTGATTTGCTTAACGCTGTCTTGACCACTTACATGCATTGGCATTTGTAGATCTGAGATCTGTATGACTATATATCAGAGGATGTGGGGGCAAAAAGTTGGCCACATACCATTGGGGCTCGCTGCTCCTAATATATAAAACAACAGAAATCCGTGTTTCATCACACAACAAAGTATTCATTGCTGACGTTATTTTCTTTCCTTTTTCAGTTGGTTGGTTTAAAAGGATTGATCTGCGATACCCACCGAGTGCAAAGTTTATTCAGTCTTTTCAGCCTAAGCATGGAATTAATGGCATGTTGGTTGCAGATCTTCTATTGCAGCAACAGCAGTTATAAAAACCATGCATGTTTTGGTGACATGTTTGCAACTGCCTAATTAGTTTACATTGAAATGGGAAGTGTTTTCAGATGGAGAGGTTCTTCCAATCCAAAGGCCCTGGGCATCTATTCCATCTTTGCTCCCCCAGGCCCCGAAATGAAGACGCAAGACAATAACTTTTGGATAAAATATGGGCCACACTTTATTAAACCAATTCTGATTAATGCAATCAACCAATTCCAAAATTGAGGGGGCCTGTGGTAGTGCGGGGAAATAACTGCCTGGCATCCAACCAATCCTTATAAGTCAATGGGCGAGTCCCAGGCCCCAGGTTCCAGCTGTCTTGACGACAGGAGCAACCCGGCAGGCCTCTATTAAACACCCCAGACCTCGAGCCATCTATATTTTGATGACAGTCGGTCCGAAAGTGGCCCAACACATCTTGCCGCCTCTGGCTCTGTAATCGCACGATCAGCAAAGCTGGAAGGTCCGATGCGCTGTAGGCTTGGCATAATTATCAAAGGGACACACCGTGACAACCAGTTTTTCCCGCACTACCCGCCAGTGTGACCGAAGATAAACCACCATCAAATGCCAACAATCCTTCTCCAGTGTGAGATAGGTGAAAAATCCCCCCATCCAATAGCCAATCAGGATAGAGGTCAAAAATTCCTATCCGGCCCCTAAAACAGGCGACCTAAAAAACACACTAGAAAGAGGGCGGGCGGGTGGATGCCAAAAGTGAAAGAGGACAAGCCGAGGGCTGGCACCACATATAAGGGCCAACCCTCACCCCTGTCATGTGGCCCAGCTGTTTTGCCTCTTATGGGGCCGGGAGAGCAAAGCCGCCGTGCATTTCGAGGGCGTGGTCACGCCCCTCCTTCGCATGAAACCTTCCCTCTTTAACCCATTGTCTGTAGTGTTAAAGGGGGGCAGAAGAAGCACAAGAAAAATAGGCCAGGGTTCCAAAAAGGCATTGCTATCTGGAGCCCCTGCAAAATGCTGTGAATGCAGCAAGGTGACTGTACCTAGTGGCTTAAACAGACCACAGGGTTTAATCATAAGCATACAGCTTTAAGTGGTAGAGATTAGCACAAATCTCCAGTTTGGTGTTTCATGCTGGTTCGTTTATTGGCTGAACAGGTGTTTGATGCTTTGCAGCTCCATCTCCTTTGGTGGGCGCCCACTCAGAGACAGTGCCCAGAGAAGGTGAGGCAGGAAAGCCAGGGCACTTCCTCTGAATGGGCACCCACCACAGGCGGCAGGACTGCAAAGTCTAGATAAGCAAACCAGCATGAACCGCCAAACTAGTGGTTCCTGCCCGTCACTAGAAATGGTTTCTTGATGTAATCTGACCTGACATTTTTCAATAGATGATGAAGTATATAAACAGTCTAAATAAATAAATAAATGTACAATAAAGGCTCCCTCTGGAAATATGAGCTCAAAGAAAAATATCAGGAGACACAAGGGCTGACCCTGAGGAAATCGCCAAAGGAGCTCAGCAAGAAGATTCTTTCTCATCCAGGACCACGAAACCTCTTTGGGAGCCTCTGTGTATCAGTTGCAGGGGAGCACAAGCAATGAAGGGCTTGCTGGTGTGCTGCTTGTGGGCTTCCTATAGGCAGCTGGTTAGCCTCTGTGTAAACAGAATGCCAGAGAGGCCTCAGCATGGCTCCTGTCTTATCTTCTGTTTTCCTCCAATTCTTGAGATTCCACCTCTGCTTCCCACAGAGCAACCACACAAGCAGTGGGAAAGAGCTTTCTCATTTCTTATTTATGGAAGAAGCAAAAGGAATAACATCAGAGCTAGCAAGATCAGAGGCCATGGCTGCTAAGAGTCGCCATAGTCTACAAGTCACAGCTATCCTCTACAAGTTAGAGCTGTCCTCTATCTCTTGGTCCAAGTGAAGCATGATAAAAAGTCTTCTAAGCCTTCCTATGAAAGGTAATATCACTAGTTGCTGGCTGTCTTGCAATTTGCCATTTTGAGAGCTCTGCATCTGATCTGTGCAGCTTTCCCTCCAATTGACTCTTCTCCAGCTACAATAACAATATTAAAAAGACAGCAAATAGGTTTCCGTTAGGGTAAACATTCAGAATTGCTTTAAAGACAGCAACTGGAGTTCTAAAGCTTTTTTTCCCCTAGACATATAATCTTCAAAGTGAAGAGAATTTCTTTGCTTCTTAAGTGATCTCGGAAAACTCATTTCTTCTCTGAGACTGACCCCCCATTATCTCTGTCCTGCACTCCCCCCCCTCAGTCTCCTATTTCTTTATCCTTATCTTCTGAAATTGACATTCTATCATTATTTTTCCAAATCACAGGTTACCGGGTCCTTTCATTAAGAAAGAAAAAGGAGTACTTATATGGAAGAAAGCTAATTTCATCAGAGACTAAAGCTTTTTCAGCTTCTGATTTATTTTACAGTGCCACACTCAGGGCCATGTTCCTTTTCCTAAAGTACTTTTTAAAAATACAACTATTTTTTTTTCATTTCTACAGTTGAATCTCAAGCACATGAAGCAAAAGCCATTAAGTGTACTTAGGATTGCACTAGGCATTTAAGTAAATTTGTTTCTTTCCCCCTACAATATCCAACATCCTAAAGTTTTTTAACAAGTCTGTCACAAACTTTTAAAAAAGTTTTGCAAGAGATTATTTTTTTTGTCACCATGTTTGTTCTTACCCTTTATCATGCTAGAGTGGAAGAAATTATTTTCCAGCAGAGGGTTATGAGCACTGTCCTAACCTGCTTGATATTGATAGAGGGAGGCTGTGTTGGTAGAAGGAAGTACAGTGGTACCTCGCTAGACGATGACCCTGCTATACGACGAATCTGCAGGATGGTGACTTCTTTGCGATCGCTATAGCAATTGCAAAATGATGTTTCCTATGGAGGATTTTCGATTGACGATGATTAGGTCCGTGCTTTGCAAACCATTTGTTCGCAAGACAACAATGTTTTCCGGCTCCGCAAAATGGCTGCCCTGTATTTTCCGGACCCATGCTTCGGAGGGCAGCCGTTTTAACAGCTGATCAGCGCTTGGAAAATGGCTTCCCCTATGGCCGATCTTCACTGGATGACGAGGTAATTTCCCCATTGGAATGCATTAAATGGATTTCAATGCATTCCAGTGGGGAAACAGTTTCTGCTGGACAATGTTTTTGCTTAACAGCGATTTCAAGGGAAAGGATTATCATCATGGTGCGGGGCACCACTGTATGGCAGGAGGAGGGAGCACCACCTCATGTGGGTAGCTGATGGATAGCCCAGAAACAGGGTGTCAAGAGGAAGATGGAGGAAGTCAGCTTGAGACCTTCTGAGCTCCAGTCCTAGAGACATACTCAATCTAGGCCTTTGTATCTGATTGTAGGCAATCATTCCAGCCAAAAAAAAAAATCCATGACTATTTGAAAATTGCTTTACAAGAACCACACATATAAAAAAAAACTTATACTGCAAAGCTGCACCTATTTCCTTAGAAATACATGCAATTGAGTTCCACGAAACATGCTGTCACATAAATGTGTACAGGATTGCAATGTTATAAGCACAGTGAGTTTCACAGCAGCCTATTTTGAAAGCCAATACTGACAAAATAAAAGCTTATTCAAAGGTAAGACAAAGAGAGATCATTTAAAGCCCACATCTGGGTATCCACATAACAATTATATTTTCATATACCTGCATAGCAGATGGCATGGAGATATAAACTCGCATGCGTGTTGTTCCTATATAGTTCGAAAATGCTCACAGGTTAAAATAACCAAGAAGGCTGTTTCTTTTTTATTTATGGGAAAACAGAGGAAATAGATTATCACTCCTGAAAGTGTCGTCCCCCCCCCCCCCGTTAAAAAAGAATACTAGAACAATGGATTGGCATCATCTGTATCTCACACAGAAGAGGTCTTGTCAGAAAAGGAGTAGGAATACATTAACATTATTTGACAATAGTACACTGAGGAGTGTAAAAAACATAAGATGAATGATAATTGCCTTAAGGCAATTAGTGCTTCAAGAGAGAAATTAATTACTAGGCACCGAAAACAAGGAAGTGGAGAGGTAGTTGCAAAACTCATTACACAGATTTCCTTTCTAATCGGCGGAATGATAAAGATGGTTACTTCCTCCGAGCGTAGTAGGCTGCAACTACAGCAATTCAATTAAAAATGATCTCTCTGACCTACATACACATTTCTGAAATACCTCAGAATAATCCATAACACATAAGGAGTAAAACCCACACTAAATAATAATGAGGCTTTTACGCATCCAGACACAACACTTGTCTAGTTGTAATGGGACTGCCGAATGCAAGGTCAGCCAAAGTGCTTCCAGGAGTACTTAATTTCATCCAGTATCAAAAACAAACAAGCTCAGTGCAAAACCAAAGCAAAGGGAGAGCAACAGATAATGAACCCTGCTTCCTAAAGTAACAATGAAAGGAGTTAATGAGTAGGCTCCAAATTACTAGTTGGACTCATGCACAAGATATCATACTACCCCAGTAGAACTATTCCCCTCTCTCTTCCTCTTCCCCACACTTACTTACTTTGTTATTATGAGTTTTTAAGTTGGAACCAACTTATTGTGACTCTAATAGGGCTTTCAAGGTTAGTGAGATATTTAACAAGTAGCTTTACGAGTTCCACTTCCCCAGTAAGTTTCCGTGGCTGATCAGGGATTTAAACCTGAGCCTCCTGCATCTTATTCCATCATTCTATCCACTACAATGGGGTCTTGACTTGAGAACTTAATCCGTATTGGAAGGCGGTTCTCAAGTCAAAAAGTTCTCAGGTCAAATCTGCATTTCCCATAGGAATGCATTGAAAACCATTTGATCCGTATCTGCACTTTTCCGTCCATAGAAACTAATGGGAAGCTGCTATTCTGCCTTCGACCACTAGAGGGGGATATTTTGTTTCTTTTTTTCTTAGGTCAAGAAAGGTTCAGGGAAGGCAGGGAAAATACAGTCCAGGCAGTACCAGGCAGTCCGAAGACTGTCTCCCAATCCACTCTCTAAACGCTGGGAGGAGTGAGGAAGCAGACAGGCACCCTTTTCACTGGCCAACAGTTAACTAAAAGTTCAAATTTTGCACTTTCCCTGCCTCCCACGTGTTTTTTTTCAGTTCTTAACTCAAATCTAAGTATGTAAGTCAAGTCAATATTTTCCTATGAGAGTGGTTCTTAAGTCAAAATGTTCTTAACTCAAGCCGTTCTTAAGTCAAGACCCCACTGTACCTATATCACACTGTGTATCACATTTATTTACCTACCTATCTACAGTAGCTATAGCTGATGACACTTCTCTTGTCCATACATAAACCAGAGCTAGGAAATGTTACTCTAAAACCCCAATATTTGTTAAATGTTATGAGTAATGCCTTGTTTGTTACTTCTCATGCTGGCAATATTATTTTTATTCATTTTTTTCTTTACAAAATCACTAAGCATGGTCCTCCTTCTGCGATGAGAAATAAATGCGGCTCACAATTTAGAAACAACATCACTTGCTCTATTTTATTACAAGACTTAAAAAGAAATGCCTTGGGTCCTTTTTAAGAAGAAAGAGAGAGTAAAAATATTTTAAATAAATAAGTAAATAAATGCTGGATCACAAATTCTGGGGGAAGTCCAAAATCATTGCCTTTTGTAATCCACAAAGTAACTTTTTTAAAGCTCTGGAAATCATCCTTCTTCAGACATATAAAAAGAAAGAGTCAAGGGGAAAAACATTAATGACTGCATTTTAGCTTGTTAACAGCAGCAGGAATTGTTTCAGCTAAGTACCCCTTCACTTTAGAACTGCTCAATAAAGGTCTGGATGTCAGTTGAATAGGTAATCTGACATAATTGGAAACTAGGGAATGAAATAACAACATTCATAAATAACATGCCCATTTCTTTTGAAACAAAAACACATGGTAGAATCATACAACTCTAATGTTGGAATAATTGCAAAACTCATCAGGTCACATCTTCTGCCAATGGAGGAAATCTAGAAGTAAAAAAAAAAAAGGCCATCCAATCTCTAACAAAGTTGAGCCCAAGATGGCTCTTTTCCACTGCCAAACAGCTCTCACATTCAGTACGTTTTGCCTAGTGTTTAGCTAAAACCTTATTTCTTCTGCTCATCTGAGTTTCAACCACTACAGCTGCAGAAAACAAATGTTTCCACTTACCTTGTGATAGATATTTGAAACAAGGCTTCAGGTATTTGGAGACAGCTATCAGATTGCCTCTCTATCTTCTCTTCTCCAAGCTCCTTTTACCATTCCTCACAGGAAATCGTTTTCAGACTCTTGGTTATCTTTATTGCCTTCCTTTGGACACATTCCAGCTTGTCAATATCATTGTTCTACTGTGGTGCCAAGAATTGGACGTTATGTTCCAGACAGCCTGACCAAAGCAGAACAAAACTGTACTATTACTTTCCATGATCTGACTCAATAATATATTTTTGTTGATGAAGCCTACAATTGCATCAGCTTAATTTATGAAAGTTATATATAAAGATGTTAAACACTGTCAGATCCAAGTCAACCGATTTGTCACTTCTTTCCAAAATACCAAGGAACTGTTGGTGAGTACTCTTTGGCTATACTCTACAAATCCATCCATATTTTATGGGTTGGTTTGCAGACAATACCATGAGACAGTAATCATATTGTCTAGCCCATATTTTATCAGTTCGTCCATGAGAATATCATAGGACACTTTTGTGACGTTTGCCACATGGTCCCTGCTTGTTTCACCAAACAAAGAGCTCACACTATGTTATCTCACCAGCTGACACCAATTGTGATATTAACTCCTTTGACACACCTATGTGTTGTGTCCTCACAAAGGGTTCAGTCTTCTCTTTCCCTCGTTGCCACCAGTGGATTTCGTTTATCCACAATATAAAAGACTTTACCCAAAGCCTTGTCTGGTAACTACCAACAGAACTTATTTATTGAAGTGTATCAAATTTAATCATAATCACAGATGTTCTTCAGATATTCATTGTACACAATCAAATCATTAAAATACCATGTATCTTGTCACATAACCAGTCACCACCTGATCTATCTATCTTGACAAGCTTATCTCTATTAGTATCTGTTCCTTCTCTCTCTGCTCTCACTATCTCTCTGACTATCTGATATCTATCTGCAAATTCTATCTCTGTCTAATCTTATCCTTCCAAACCTTTTTATCCACTGACTCCGCCCCTCCAATCCTCTCATAGGCTCATGCAAATAAGATACTGACTATGAGTGACGTGAGGCAATCATCAGAACTTTATGAAAAGCTAAAATTTACCAAACCAATTGTACATTCTTTTTTTTTAAAGATAAGAGTAATCTAGCATGAATTTTTTTTTTTTTTGGAGAAACACATGCTAATCACAGCAATCTTTTGGAAATCATCACAGATTGTTTAATAGTCTGTTATATAACCATTCCTAGTATTAAAATCAAATTCACTGATAATAGTTGCCTGGATCCTCTTTCTTCACTGTTCTGAAGACAAGAAATATATAAGCCCACCTCCAGTTTCCCAGAACTGAACCTGTCTCCAAGAATTTTCAAAGGCTAAAGACAAAGAGATTAAATCTACAAGCTCATGTGGATACAGCTCATTATTGGGGAGTTTTCTACCGGTTTAATGCCATTTTTTTCTGTTAAAATTGCTAATATTTTCATTACTGGTAATAGTTGTGTTTTGTGAGCAATGCCTCCTGGTTCTCATATACAGTGGTGCCTCACTTGACGACGTTAATTCGTTCCAGTGAAATCATTGCAAAGCAAAAACGTCGTCAAACAAAATAAAAAACCCATTGAAACGCATTGAAAACCGTTCAGTGCATTCCAATGGGCTGAATGCCTGCTCGTCCAGCAAAAATCCTCCATATGGCAGCCATTTTTGGTGCCTGCAAAGAGAGGAATCCATCCTAGAAAACAGCGGGGAGCCATTTTCTTCAGCCAGTGGCAATTTTGAAACCTGACAATCAGCTGTTTGCTGATCGTCATAAAGCGAAAATCGGTTCCTGAAGCAGGGAACCGATCATCGCACAGAGAAAAAAACCCATTTAAAACATCGTTTTGCGATTGCAAAAGCGATCACAAAAATATCAACATAAAGCAGATTCATCGTAGAGCGGGGTAATTGTCCAGCAGGGCATGACTGTAAATGGATATAGGGGATATAAATGAAATGTATCTAAATAAGTAAAGATGAACAAAAAAAAATTCAGCTGGAACCTATGGAACAGATGCCAGTCTAGGCTATGCTTTTTTAAGCTGATGAAAATAAAACAAATCCCTTGTCTGTTCTAATTCCTCTTGGGAGCCTTATATTATCCATTCAGTCCTGAAACTCAAACTGAATTCACATTTTTCTGGCCTCTTGATGCACATAACCTGTACCAAAGGCCCATTTACAGGAAATCACATTACATGAAATGCTGTCTGCACATATGATAAATTGAGGCTTTCTTTTTTTTCTTCCTGAAATGAAAAGATAGCACGTTCTAGATGATGTTTAAATGTCACTGGTCAAGAGGAAAGGAAAGATAATTGTGTTTTCCTTATAACGTTCTTGATATAGGACTAAGCAAAACTTACTGTATTTTTTAATCATTCAAAATGCTGTTTCATAGGCAATAATTCACATTGCTTCTTGCAAACATTTAAGAGTGGTTAACTCTGAGCAGATTGCACCTAGTGTTGCCGAGTGAGCAGCATTGCATTTCCATGAGATTTGGGGCGAAAATACGAAGCTCAAACTAAGAGTTTCTCCTTATGATGTTGAAGAGGCAGGACAGACAAAGACTGAAAGAGGAGGGTTTTTTTTTTCTCATTCAGGTTTTGTTCTGCTGCTGTTTGGACATGTACCATGAGCTGTGGTGCTGGTGCTCCACTCTCAGTCTTGCTACAAATGGCACAATAGTTCCAAATTTGGTGCACCAAACAAAAATAAAAACAAATGCTCAACGTGATGTAAGAGGACAGGGGAAAGAGCCAGTTGGTGCATGCATTTTGACCTTTTGGTCCATTTCAAAACACACACACAACTTTATACTGAGGCAGTGAAGTGTCACCACCTGGAAATGACCATAGAATTATGGTCAGTCATTTAAGTCACCCACATGCCAAGATTGAATCGTCTTCTCCTCTAGTACTGCCTGCACTGCTATTTGGCTCTGCATTTGGAGACCTGGAGAGCCGTAGCAATTCTTTGAGGCTTTATATAGCACCCTGAGATGTGGACACCCTAATTGCTCCTTAAATCTCCTTGTTCTGCATTCATGTACACTCCTTGTACATTAGAGTGGTAGATCATGCCAGTTGCATGACTCACATATCCATATTTCTTTCAGCTCAGGACGCTGCACTTAAATTGCTCACACATATTTGCACCAGCTCTTCTCTAGCACACACATTCTTTACTAGACATAGGCATTAATCAGAAAAATTGTGATGATTTTGATTCATGAATCATCAAGGTTGATGAATCACAAATTACACATTTATGATTTTTCTGACAAATCAACGAATCACTGTCATTTTTTTTTTACTTTAAAACTCTATAATGTGTCCCTCCCCAGCACCTAGAGACACCAGATTCACAGGGAATCTTCCACTGACTCTCTTATACAAGTCCTACAGGTTTGATGGAGTTTGGTTTTGGTTTTCCGACGTCTGAGTTAAACATGTTAACTTGGGTGACATACACAGAGAGGTGGCAGCTAACAGTGAAAGACTCAAAGCATCTACATAAGATGCACATCCACTCTTTGTCAACTATCCTAGCTGTTCCAGATTAAAATCAAGAAACATTTTTTCTACCACATCTGCAAATCATGAAAGAACAGCAGAAAATATCAAGGCTATAATGTGGAAAGAAAGAACTACCTGTAGCATTCAACCCTGCCCTCACCTGTCCGTCTCAGCTGAGCAGTAGAAAAGGAAAGGGATGGAACCCTTGGAAAGTCTAACCTCAGGACACATGATGAATATACCTGGAAGTCACTTAATAAGCTATTATTATGGATTTGACACAACCAAAGTGAATCTAAGAAAAATGGGGCTTTTGTATCAATGAAATTCTTTGCAATTTGGAGATAAAAATGCAACTTCACACCTATGTCAGTGTTCTCTCAATATGTACTGTGGAAGACTTAATGTTAGCTGCCCCAAATGCTCTTGATGCTGTCTTAAAGGTAAAGGTAAAGGTTCCCCTTGACAATTTTTGTCCAGTCGTGTTCGACTGTAGGGGGCAGTGCTCATCCCCGTTTCCAAGCCATAGAGCCAGCGTTTTGTCCGAAGACAATCTTCCGTGGTCACATGGCTAGTGCGACTTAAGACACGGAACGCTGTTACCTTCCCACCTTATTTAGCAAAAATTGCCTGATATTTATTTATTGCATTATGGTGCTTTAAATATTAAGAAAGAAAGCTACACAACAAAATTTCAGCTGACTAGAGGTAACTCTCTCTTGGTTTCTGCTGCCTGGAGAACAGCTGATGTTGATGTATTAGCATTCCATGCATTTGCAAAAAGTGAACGAAGAAAAGGATTCTGGTATATATTTGTGTCCTGTTCCAAGTTGTTGGCAATGACAAGCATTGTTATTGTTTTTTGATACAACAACCATATCTCTTAAATATGTCTAAATGAATGCTTGTGTGGATAATACCAAAAGGGCTTTAAAGTGCTTAAATTTTGCTAGATTGCACTGTAAAAGTTAATTGAGCAGTTGTCTGCATGCGTTCACAGAACTCCCACTTCTTCAGCTCCTTCATAACCAAAGAAAAATCACTTTGGATCCATTTTGATACTTTTACTACAGTTAGCTTGCAGTTACAAGTTATTGACTACAGTTACAGATCCAAGGCCTCAAAAACAGTCATCATTACCATTAAAAGTAAATTATTGCTTCCCAATTTTTCATAAGTACTGTAACTAAAATAGCTACTACTCTTTGCTTTAAAAATATGACTGTGATAAGTCACCGATGTTTGATACAAGAAACACCTAAGCAATCGAAGACAGTATTAAAAATAAATAAATATACAGGATAGGTGAATGACATACTCTGACCCAGTTATACATCCAAGTCCCAAGAGATACCCCAAAATAAATTTACCCACCCACCCACACAAACCTGAAAAATTGCATTAAAATATTGTGTTTAAAGCACAGCTTTGTGTCTCCTTTGAGGGAGATAATCTGCTCCCTCCCTCAAAAAAAAAAAATTTAAAATTAAAAGTAGAATTTTCTTCTTCTGTGCTGCTATCTCTCTGACACAGGGAGGAATAGTAATTCCCTAAGAGTTCAGCTGATGCTCTGAAATCTGGAAAGTCTACAGGCTAGTGATTAAGGCAGCAGTTTTCTAGATCTTGGCTGAGAGTTAATCGTCCTGGAACTCATTTCTCATAAGAGAAATGATAGGAGTATCTTTATACTTAGGCCACAGAAATAAAATCACCTCTATTTGCATTACAACCACAAGGTAACATGCCTACACTTTTGTTATAAAAGGAAATAACTGCTTCTTTGTAGTTAGTTACTTTCAATCTCTGCTCAGAAATGCATTTATAGAGCCGGTTCCAGACTTCTGGGGCCTATGGGACTGAGCAGAGAAATGCCTCAGCCTAAGATGTTGTGAAGGTATCCCCTTTGCATGGCCCTGTGTTTTGGGCTTCAAGGATTTTCCTGGTGACAATACTGTACACTCCCAATTTCCCACAGTGTTCAGTGTAAATTGGCTTAGGGTCTTGCATAGAAGTTAACTAGCTCAGTGGAATGGACCCCATGGGAAACATCACCACCAGTGGCCCTTATGGTATCCGTTGCCCAAGGATGGTTGCTGCGTGCTGAAGCCAATCTATGTGTTTCGGATTGCAACATGAGCATATTATTACAACCTCTCATGGAGCCTCGTGGCACAGTCGTTAAACTGCTGTACTGCAGCCAAAACTGTGCTCACGACCTGGGGTTCAATCCCAGGTAGCCGGCTCAAGGTTGACTCAGCCTTCTATCCTTCCGAGGTCGATAAAATGAGTACCCACTCGCTGGGGGGGGGAGCAATGTGTAGCCTGCATAATTAACTTGTAAACCACCCAGAGAGTGCTTGAAGCACTATGGAGCGGTATATAAGCAGCACACTTTGCTTTTTTGCTTTGCTCTCTTCTTCTTCTTCTTCTTCTTCTTCTTCTTCTTCTTCTTCTTCTTCTTCTTCTTCTTCTTCTTCTCCCCCCCTCCTCCTCCTCCTTCTCCTCCCCCCACCAGAGGCTGGATGTCAACTCAGCTATTTTGATATTTGATGCAGATGCAGATGATGATGACTATTTTGATGATAATTATTGTTGTTGTTTCTATTTGGGACATTCTCTGTATGGCTTAAAACATAATTAAGCAAGGAACACTTTGACCCCCAGTGAACTGGGGACTCACTTTACTGATCTCGGAAGAATGGAAATCTGAATCAACCTTGAGCTGGCTACCTGAACCTGTCAGTATCAAACTCAGACCATAAGCAGACACTTAACTGAATACTACAATTTAACCACTGTGCCACAGGGCACTTTATATGTGCAATTCTGTGTATAAATTGATCCTGGAGGGTCTCCAGTCAATATGCTCTTCTCCTTTCTGCACTCCCCTCCCGTTCTATTTTTAACCTTGAAATGATCAACTGTAGCAACCTTAAATGGTTGTTTCTCATTCGGTGACCAAAGTAGCTCTCTTCATTTTATGTATTTCAGCTGGGGACCGACATCTCACCCACGGATATAAATCTGTGCAACTGTGTGATACTGGCCCTCCCGTCAGCGGCATAGGTGACTCCCTTTCTTTTGGAGGGATGACCCTTGCCACAAAGAGTGAGGTCCGCAGCTTGGGGATACATCTGGACCCGGCGCTAACCATGGAAACCCAGGTGGCGTCCGTGGTCCGTTCTGCCTATTTTCATCTATGGCGGATTGCCCAGCTGCGGCCATATCTTGATCGGGGGGCCCTCACTACTCTAGTCCACGCGCTCGTAATCTCGAGACTAGACCATTGTAACGCACTCTACGTGGGGCTGCCTTTGAGGCTCTTGCGGAAACTCCAGATGGTCCAGAATGCAGCAGCCAGGCTTATTAGTGGGGTGAGAAAATATCAGCACATCTCCCCCACTCTGGCTGCGCTGCACTGGTTACCTATTCGTTTCCGCATTGACTTCAAAGTATTAATGATTACATATAAAGCCCTAAACGGTTTGGGACCTCAATATTTGGCAGATCGCCTCCTCCCACCCAGATCTACCCGAGTCACCCGACATAGCCAGCAGGGACGGCTGAGGGGACTGACGCCGAGGGAGGCCCGGAAGGAGAAAACAAGAAACCGGGCCTTCTCGGCAGTTGCCCCTCGGCTGTGGAACACACTTCCCACTGAAATTCGGCTGGCACCCTCGCTGGGTGTGTTCAAAAACCAACTAAAAACATGGTTATTCAGACAGGCCTTCCCCCCAGTCACCTAAGTTCCTTCCCCTTTTTTTCTGGTTCTTAATGTTGCCATCTTGGATAATATTAATTATAATAATTGCATTATGTTAGTTATTTTTCTACATTGTTTTAATGTGTTTTAATGTTTGTAAGCCGCCCCGAGTAGACGTTGTCTAGAGGGGCGGGGTAGAAATTGAATAAATAAATAAAATAAAATAAATAAAATACTCATGTCTCTGTGCAGTTGTGTGAAATATAAGATAAAAACAACTACCTTCATGTTGTATGGACCTTTAGATGGACAGGGCCTGTAAGAGCTCTTTGCTTCCTTCCCATTTTATTTGCTTGCTCTCTGTGTGTATGCATGCATTTTACACAAATTGTGCAACACATGCCTGAAAAAATGCTCGCTGCTTTATTTTCAAAATGGGAGGAAGATCTCTTGCAGCATTTTACAAATACTTGTCCAGCCTGTTTTGCTCACAAATAACATTTTGGCAAGGTTTCTTCACACTCCTACTCACACTTACATTTGTGATTTTGGGCTAAAGCTGCATCTTGGGTAAAAACAAAAGTGGAATTTTGTCAAGGAAGTATTGACAAATACAAAAACTGGGGAAGCTCCAGTAGACAGGGCCTACCAGGGGAAGCCCCAGGAGACTGGGCCTCCCCTTGTAGGCTTAGTCTAACCTGGGAAAGCCTGCGTCGGGGTGGGGAAGGCCTGGGAGGCCTCCGAAGGTGGCAATCGCAGCAGCGGCAGACCCCCGGGAGGTCTCTGATGGTGGCAATTGCTGCGGCGGGGGACCGCTGGGAGACTGAGCCTTCCTTTTTCTAACCATGGGGCAAAAGCCTCTTTGCCACCAATGGTTAGCAAATTTAATTTTTTTTGCCCTTTCCCCCTGCCTTTTTTCGTTTGTATCTTGAAGCTCCGTTCACAAGTGGAAGCAAAATTTTGTGAACAGAGCTGTTCATAAGTTAAATTGTTCGTAGGTAGGGATGTTCATAAGTAGAGGTTCCACTGTATTACATATGTACAGTCTTTACAAAATACTCCAACAGCATGTCCTCTAGCAAATCTCCACACTGTATGTGTGCTCCTCTGTACAATATATAGTACATATGACCAATCAGGTAACATTACCTTGTCTCAGGTGATCTCATATGAATTGCATCAGCCTTCTGCCTAGCAAGCATAACTCAGCTTTATGTGCAGTTGTACAATATGGCTGATTAACTATTCCTTTACACATTGAGTCTAAGATGGCAATTTCTCCTACTACAATCCTTGTAATTTTCTAACAAATTTGCAGTAACTACAAACAAAGCTTTTGACTGTGTGGACCACAGCAAACTATGGAAAGTCCTTAAAGAAATGGGAGTGCCTGATCACCTTATCCGTCTCCTGAGAAACCTATACGTGGGACAGGAAGCAACAGTTAGAACTGGATATAGAACAACTGACTGGTTCAGAATTGGAAAAGGAGTATGACAAGGCTGTATATTGTCTCCCTGCTTATTTAACTTATATGCAGAATACGTACATCATGTGAAAGGCAGGAGTGGATGAATCCCAAACCGGAATTAAGATTGCCGGAAGAAATATCAATAACCTGAGATATGCAGATGATACCACTCTGACGGCAGAAAGTGAGGAGGAATTAAAGAACCTCTTAATGAGGGTGAAAGAGGAGAGCACCAAAAATGGTCTGAAGTTCAACATCAAAAAAACTAACATCATGGCCACTGGCCCCATCACCTCCTGGCAAATAGAAGGGGAAAATATGGAGGCAGTGACAGATTTGACTTTCTTCGGCTCCATGATCACTGGATGGTGACAGCAGCCACAACATTAAAAGACACCTGCCTCTTGGGAGGAAAGCAATGACAAGCCTCGACAGCATCTTAAAAAGCAGAGACATCACCTTGCTAACAAAGGTCCACATAGTCAAAGCTATGGTTTTTCCTGTAGTGATATACGGAAGTGAGAGCTGGACCATAAAGAAAGCTGACCACTGAAGAATTGATGGTTTTGAATCATGGTGCTGGAGGAGACTCTTGAGAGTCCCCTGGACTGCAAGGAGAACAAACCTATCCATTTTGAAGGAAATCAACCCTGAGTGCTCACTGGAAGGACAGATCTTGAAGCTGAGGCTCCAATACTTTGGCCATCTCATGAGAAGAGAAGACTCCCTGGAAAAGCCCCTGATGTTGGGAAAGTGTGAAGGCAGGAGGAGAAGGGGACGACAGAGGACGAGATGGTTGGACAGTGTCATTGAAGCTACCAACATGAATTTGACCGAACTCCGGGAGGCAGTGGAAGACAGGAGGGCCTAGTGTGGTCTGGTCCATGGGGTCATGAAGAGTCGGACACAACTAAACAGCAACAACTGTTTCTGCACATGATACAAGTCCTACCAAGGTTTTAAAATGGCACCAATCCCTATTTTAAAGCTTCATTAGGATTTCCATTACTGGCTGGAAAGTGCTGTGAGGCTTCCACCTAGTGACAGTGCTGTGAGTCAGACACATGGCAAAAACAGAGCTGTTGGAACTTCCCCCTGGGTAAAGACAGCATCACAATCTGACGGATGCTGGGAAGCTGCCCAGGTATGCTGGCACTGGCTGGCAAGTGCTGCCTTTGTCTGGGAGGGGAAGATCCAGCAGTTCCCTTTCTACCACATGTGAAGCCGGTGAGCTGCTGACCCAGGCACTGACAATAGGTAGGAAGCCTTACCACAGGGCCAAGCAGCTGCACCTACACATCCTGCTTTAATGAGAGGAGTTGCATTAAGACACCATGTGTGTTACAAGTGGGTTTCTGCCTCTTTGCAGCTAACCTGTACAGTGGACCCTCTACTTAAGGAATTAATCCGTATTGGAATGGTGGCTGCAGGTCGAAAAGTCTGTAGGTCAAGTCTCCATTGACCTACAATGCATTGAAAACCGATTAATCCCGTAACTAGCCATTTTTGTTCCATTTTGGTTTTTTTCTGGTCTGTAGGTCAATTCTCCGGCTGCAACTCAAACCTAAATTATGCAGCCAGAGAAGTCTGTAACTCAAAAAGTCTGCAAGTCGAGCCGTCTGTAAGTCAAGGGTCCACGGTAGTAAAAAAGTTCACTGGAGGCTTGCAGTGATTTGCAGTTCATTTTTCATTCTCAAATATATACAAGTTGAGCAAACATGGAAGCTCACAGCATGAAGATTTCACAGGTGTGTTTTTCTGGGGACATGCAAAAAAGCTTTCTCTGTTGCTACTCCCAGTCTATGGAACCCTCTCCCACTGGAGGCCAGACTGGCCCCACTTTTACTGTCCTTCCACAAGCAGGCAAACACCTCTTTTCTTCAGGCAAGCTTTCCCTGAATGAATCGCTGCCAAGTGGGTTTTTTTTTTAAATGGATTGTTGTACCTTACTGCATTAAATGCATTTTGGGATTGATTACTCTCTTTTTTTGTTGTTGATTCTGTATTCATTGATCCTTTTGTTATTGTGTACTCATTGTTATTAACTTAAATCTTTTGTTGTAAGCTGCCTGTAGTGTTCTCCATTTATTTGATCTATGGTTCATGTTTGTTATGTAATGGCTTCTGAATATTCATATTGCTGAAAGGCGGAGCCAGAAGAGATGCTATAAGAGGCAGAGCCTGAGTCAACTAAGGCAGTTCAAGTCAGTGTGTGTAGATTAAGTGAGATTGAATAAATTAGAGAAATGTAAGAGTCAGGCAGGAGAGAAAAGCCAGACGGAGTAATAGAGTGTGTAGTTTGGGAAATTTAGGAGTGATTAGCTACTGAAGATATTTATGAATCCCTGTAATCAATAAACTAAAGTTTTATTTAAAAGGACTTGAAGTGTGGACCTGAATCTTTCTGAAGTAATGGTGATTTATAGATCACCTGGTGGCAGCAAGTGTAAAAGGAGAGAGTGTCTGCCTTCGTGTGCTCTGGGGGCTTGAAGGTCAAGCAAAGAGGCACGAGGGTGGACACCACACTGCCTTAGGTCCTTTTTAAGGACAAAGGCAAATTCAGAAACACACAAGTAGTGTAAGCAAGGTGGGATGGGGAGATGGAAAGTCAGCAGTGAACGTGGAAAATCACCTGCCCATCATCTCTACCTTCCTCGGACACCTTAATTTCACATTCAGACACATCGTCAGAATAATTATATCAGGCAAAACCCGGGGGGGGGGGGAATAAAGCACAATCGATCTGTTCAAAATTTGATAAACTTTCATTTTCCAGGTTGTATACAGCAGTGAATGAACAAAACAACTTAAAAATGCACAGGTCATCTGTTTAATATATTCATTTAATGAAAAAAAATTCTATGTAAAACAAATCTATTTTCAAAGTATAATGTACACTAACACAGAGGGCCTATGAAACAAGTAATTTTTCATAGGTAACAGTTTACATCCCAAAGAGCTTATGACTCTGATGTTTGCACAAAATAAAAATACAATTATTTTATAACAAAAAATACCTAGGTAATTAGATGATCAACAGTGATCAAAGTGCTTAGCTTTTAAAAAATCCTTTCATTGTTTAAAAGCAAAACTCATTTCCTGAACTCTTTTTTTTTTTTGTACTTTCTTCCCTTGAGGTTCCGTTTCATACCTCCAAATTGATATTACAAGGCTGCTTATCAGAGAAACTTTTTTCCCCACAGTAGTATTATGTGCTGCCAAATTTTTACTTGGCAGCTATAGTTGTGCCTTTACCTCAGAGCTCTGTAATTTATTATTAAAAAATGAATACAAGGACATGCTGAAGCCATCCGGAACTGACCCGGAGTATCATCCTACTGCTGTTTAGTTACGGATGGTTTCAGCCTGCCATACACATCCATTCTTCCCAAAAGTAACTGTCTGAGCTCTGCTTGATATGCATACTTTATCAGGAAAGTGACAACGGTTATTTCCATGCTGTGAAAAACTTTGCCGGCTGACTTCTGTAGCTCAAGCTGTAGTGAAATGCACAACAACAAGCCAGACTTGGTTTGGGATTTCTTTACACACACACACTCGGTCACTGCACAGTTTTAGCTATTGGCTCTTACCAAAGATTTTTATCCTCAAAACAAATACCCAACAAGCAGACCTCATTCTTCTGTCAGATTTCAACCCAGCTGGGGGAATCTTTAAAACCCAAATTTGCATGACGCCGATGGAATTACTTTTCATTAAAAAAAAGGCAAGACTGCCAAGCATCTTCCAGATCTTGGTTGCTTTGGCTGAAGCCTTAATAATAATAATAATAATAAAAAGAATGGGCCATCAAGACAATTATGACTTATGGCAACACTTTTCAGGGTTTTATTCTGGGAGCAGCTCTAGGACTGTGCAGCTTGCCCGAGGCCACAGAGGCTGGCTCTGCCCACAGGAGGCACCGTGAGGTATCCAACTCCCAACCTCTTGCTCTACAGCCAAATATCTAAACTACTGAGCTATCCAGCCAGCAGAGGCCTTATATATAATTTTTTGTCTCAGCTATATATAACTATAAATTGATTTCTTAATATTTCCTGAGATTAAAAAAGATGCTGCTGGATTGAAGATGATGTGACAGATCTCAAATGAGTTGTGGCAGGGAGAGAAACCCAAACATCTCCCAGAACTAGCACATGCGTGTAAGATTCTGCACCACACCTTTTATTTCAGCTCTAAGATGACATGGTAGGAAGACATTCTATAACAGTGGACTAAAAGGTTTATTGCAAAAAATTACTTTTTCTCCAAGGATACAACTGCAATAAACCTACCATTAAGTGAGGCTACATTTAGACAGTAGTAATATCAGCTGGCATGGGGTTTAAGCACCACAGGTGAATCAGCATAGTTCTCTTGCCGATTTTAGGTATAAGGTTGGCTAGTTCTGTGCACCTCTCACTGGAAAAGAGTTTCAGGTATCACTTAGGAATAAAACTCATAAACTCTAGAGGTTTCTTCTGAGTAAACATGCACAGGATTACACTGTTGGAAACAAATTATAACAACGATCCAATAGATCATGAGTGCACAGTACGATAATGTGCCAGTAGATCATGGGTATATATACATCAATGGTGACTGGTCTAAGGACCGTAAATAAACTCTTATTATTATTATACACCAATGGCTGCTACAGAATGGAAAATTTAGAGGAAATCAGATACCCACTGTTGGTCTTTAAAAATTGCAGTATATCCTATGTCCTATGCATGAACACTTCCTTCTGTTTTTATATAAGAAACACTGGGGTTCACATAGTGCTTATAATTCTCACAAGATAAGCCTGGTCATTTGAAGCTTCATTATGCATCCACTACCATAGCATTTCTTGCTTGTTTTGCTTAAAGTGCTTGCGTTGCCAATGCTGTTTTCCCATTCATTTTGGCAAAAATAACTCTTCAGAGTCGTTGGTGAGGTATAAGTTCCAGCTCTCATATTTGGACACTGAGCGATACTTTTGTAGTATAGCAAGGAACCGTTTCTGTTAAGACAAAATAGAAATATGCCATGTTTGTTGTCAAATCATTCAATAATCATGATTCATTGAAGATAAATGGGCAAGTATTAAAAGCATATTTCCAATTATCCTCAAAACCTGAAAACATGAAGGCCATTATTGCACATTGTAGAAACACAGGCAATTTTAAAGAGCTGAATAGGTAGAGGGGGAAATTCCATTCATTGTTGACAAATAGAAAATTAGTATGCAAGAAACTAGTCCTTATGCAACAAAATATTCAGGAAGGATTTATTAGCCTGTCAGGATGCTGGTGTTCAGAATTATCAAGAAAAGAACATTTTTAAAGTGAATGCAGTGTTATTAAATTGCTCTCCACACAGCTCCCCTACTGGCTTGGCTATTTTATTCTCCACTTCCACATCTCCATCGCCCTATCCCTCTCTCTCACACACACACACACACACAAACTTTGCCTTTCCTAATGACAGGGAAGAGGCAGCTGAAACGTGCTCAGCTGAAGTTTGAGGTCAATGGAGTAATAGTCATGAGATGTTTCTCTGCCTGCCAAAGAGCACAATGACATCTCTGGCTCTGCGGCACTGCAGCTTTTCCCTTGCTCTCTGTCACCACCCATACAGCAGCTGTAGAGTCAGAGACTTATGACCTTCCTCTCTGCTTCAAGGCCACTCCTTCCCACCATCACTGCAAGCCTCCTTTCTGTCCCCTCTAGGAAACGGCTTACACTTTATTTCTAAAGCTTTGAAAATGAAAAAGACATGGTTAGGCCGTACCCAAGTACTAATTTCAATTCAAGACACAAGTCAGAGTATATTACTCAAACGGAAAACAGAATTACAATGGTTCTAGAAGGCACTCCTCATCAGAAAATTAAGATCAGAATCCTACTGAGGGAATTTAAAGTGGAAGGGCAGGAGCTTAAACATTTCCCTGGCTCTGGAAGGCACCTATTCATGTAACAGCACCCACACTGGGTGTCAGGTTGGTCGCAGACGTGGGTGAGAGAGGAGGGGGGGTACCAGAGGGGAAAAGCTGTTATGCAATTACCCTTATGCTCATGCTTTTTCTCATAGGATTCTGCCCTCTATGTCTAATGATAGGGAAAAAAGATATACTGTATTATGTAGTTTAAATATAATTGGAAAGAAAAGGGGAGAAAAACATTTTATCACAGTTCGGAGAGAACAGAACATGAAAACAATGAGTTTAAATTTCTGGAAGCTAAATTTGGTTTGGTTAAATGTCAGGAAGAACATCCTATCCAAATGATTAATTCCATAATGAACGCTGAAGACAAAACGTCTCCAGTGCTATAACGGCCTGTCATAACTCAGACGTGTGACCCATGCGGTCTTCTCGACTTGCCTTCATTTGATCTAGAGAGGCAGGCTTTAGCGCTTGAACTGGTTTGGGATACTAATAGTTCAGGATCAGTGACTCCTACCCTGGTGATGCAGCGATTACTTCTTCTCCTTCCTAAAATATTGCAGCAGGCATGACCCCACTTCTGCTCCTCTCAGGAATGTTTAATTTCCAGACAGTGAATAGCCCTATTCTCATAATTTTGAAACTCACTTGTACTTTTTTTTTCTAAACTCAGTTGGGTCCCCAAAGACCACCCACTGGGGCAACAATCCACCCTCCAATTAGCATAGGACAACTCATACCATAATCCCTTTCACCCCACCTAGTTCAGAATGAAGCAAAAAAGACCCACACTACAAAGTGGATGGAGGGCAGGGAAAACCTTACTCCGCCCCAAAATGACCAGCTAAGTCAGTACTAAATACAGGCAAAGTGGACAGATGCCAGAAATCCGTTTTAAAAAGTAAAAAAAAAAAAATAGGCATGGTGTGGAAGACCCATACTTCTCTCTACTATGCGAATTACAATTCAAGCAGGTATGGAGAATCTTTCTCTCAGAAATGTCCATTGACCTCCAGGAAAAGTCAATGGAAGATTGGGTGCAGCTTATGACAGAAACAAAAATAGTCAAGGGTTCATAGCATTGCACGCTTCTCTCCTGTGCTTGCTCTCTCTCTCTCTCTCTTTTCTCTCTCTCTCCCCTTCTGTGCCACCTCACAATAAATCCACCTTCACCAAGGACTGGATGAAATTAAGATTCTACATTGCAATGTTAAAGAAATGTCTGGTTACGAAAGGCAAAGTTGACAATTTCTATGTGTGTTTGAAACTTCAATTCCCAATCACAGTCTTTTACCAAAAACATTGAACTCTTAGTTGCTCTCCTATTTTGTCATCAGACAACATCTGGGTTGTTCTCCTCTGTTCCTGTCAGACAACAATATGCTATTAAGGGTATGGCTACACTAGCAGAAAGGAGTGAATTAGTACTGGATGGCAGGGAAAGGTTGAGCTTGATTAGAATGATCTAATCAAGCCTGGCCATACACAAAGAAATGGTTCCTGTCAATATTGTGGAGTGACTTAATAAGTGGACCATTTCAAGAGGTTAATCACTTCCCCTGCTTGAGGAAGAGAGAAGTGAAAAATCACTGTATATAAACTATTTTTGATGCACTGCATAAATTAACAAAAAATAAAAAAGATTTTCTTTTTGGAGAAACTGCCTGCATCTAAAGCCACCAGCATAGATTCACCCATGGGTGGACTAGTGCTTTACAGCAAAGCAAAGAAACTATCTTTTTTTATAACTGATGTAGTGCATCAGTTATAGCCTATATATAGTGATTTTTCGCTTCCCCTGCCCTCTGTTGAGCACAGGAAGTGATTGATTTGCCTTTATGCTGAAGTGGCTTGCTTATTAAGCCACTTCACGATATTGACAAATTGAAAGAGGAAGGCTTGCTTTGGATTGGTTCCAGCAATCACATGATCCTACCAATACCAGTAAAGTAGAAGACCCTTGACAGAGGCTAGAAATGAAAGGGTCAGGATTCTGTGGTATGGCTGGATAGCTCAGTGAGTTAGGTCTGCAGAGCCAGAGACTGAGAGTTCAATTCCTCACTGTGCCTCTTGGGAGAAAAGGTGGGTCATGTGGCCTTGGACAAGCTACACAGCCCCAGAGCCTACCCTAGAAGAAGAACCACTTCTGAGTACACTCTACCCAGAAAACCCAAGTTAGAATTGACTTGGCAACATCCAATGATGATGATGAATGCTCAGGAGGCAGACTGGTGTGATCTAGTAAAGGTGTTGTTCAATTGCCATCTTTTAAGAGTGTACCACCCCATCTCTGTACTGCTCCAAAGAGCAAGCTAAACAGCCTGTGTGGTCAATCTCTAAACAGCATGTGAAATCCTTCAATAACCAGAAGGATTGTACTTAATCTCACCTCAGACTCTCATATCTTTTTGGTCTTTACTCTCCTTCTCTGGACAAGATGGGAAGTTTCTAAATGTCATGGCTGCTGTTCTTGATCTGACATAAATATGCACATAACCTTCCTGATCATTGCCTTGAAAACTTCTGCTGCAGATGAACTTCCTATAATCTAACTCCAACCCACTTTTTCAATGATTCTCACATAAAGAATTTATTGTCTTCCAACTAATGGGAATTTGACCTAAAATAGTAAACTGCCTGTGGCACTTTTAGTATTGTGACAATAAACACCCTAAACTTTGTAAAACAAGAGGTTGAAAAAGTTACTTTGGGGACTACAATTTCCCATATCTCACAGGATTTATAGTCCCCCCCCCAAAAAAGGAAACAGGAGTACCCCCCTATAACCCAGATACTTGTTCATTTAAATTGCAACTGCTTGGACTGTTTGGTGTGGAAAGCTAATGCACAACCTCTTAATTACCTCTTATTTCTAAATACTACTCTTGCACAGAAAATGGTCAATAGCATTTAGACCAGGATGGAGTAATGCAAGGTAGAGAACTTATGTCCTTCCTGATGTTGTTGAACCAGTGTGCAGGTTCTCTACGAAACATCTCAAATGCAGTCACAGTGTATCCTTGACCAGTGCTTTCTTCATGCAGTCAGAAAACCAGGCTGAAGTTATTAACTTGCATATTTGAATGAAAAAGAAATTAGCACATTGGCTAATATCTCATCTATATAGGTCTGTACCTCTTTCTTTTAAATCTGTAATGTAGGCTTTCATAAATTCCTTTTCAAACAGCTCACGATCACGGTCACTTTCTGTTATTTCTTCAATCTCTTGAAATGAGGTTGTTTCAAGAGGGTTATCCTTGAGGCTTATAAATCTGCAAAAAGAAAAAAAAATTATTAGCATGGAGGGATTCTATAATGCTTCTCATCACGAGCAGACTGCTGCTTGCTACATGCCCAATGATTGATAACTCCATAAATTTTCTATCCTTCCTACTTTGTTGCAGAGCTAAGTCCATTTATTTGTGAGCACAACTTACCTAGTCTATTTGTGGGCAACTTACCAAAGGTTTTTAATGATAATTTGCTATAATAAATGTCAACTCGGAAATAGCCTTGTAGAAAAAACACATGTAAAACACTATGAACATATGCTTAATTACACAGTCAACAGATTTCCCATCTGGCATGTAAAGATTTTACATTCTACTCTTTTGGTCCATAAATGCCACCTTGTTCGACCACGGTCTGCGATGCACCACTTTACAATAGTTCTGCTTCTATATGAACGCCTGGCTCTACAAGGTGATTCTGTGAGACTATTGATCTGATGCAGTACTTGGAAAGTAACTTTTAAAGTTTGTTTTATAAGTTTAAAAACTTAAAAAGTTAACTAAAAGTTTATTTTCCCCATAGAGTATTTGTAATTCAACAAAAAAAATCTAACAGCATTACTCATTACAATACAGTAGTTAAAAAGAGTAACTTGTCACGTTACAGTTTGTGCTCCTCATTATTTTTTCATTATTGTCTTTTACTTTTTTAAAAAAAAATAGATTTGATAAGAGAATGGCACAAAACTTTAAAAAAATTCCTCCAGAACATTTCTAGAATGCTTGAATCCAACCTTTGAAAATAACTATAGCTTGTTTGAATCACCAGAATACACTGTCATCAGAATGCTTATGCTACTCCATGTTACCTCCCTTTATCACTGAATGCAGATGAGGAAGTAGCTCATTAATGGATTGGATGAGGTCCTATAAACAAAGACGTGATTGAACTCTGTTCATCCACCCAGTTTAACCATGCTCAGCCTGCTCTAAAATGGAGTTGTAATCACCTCAAAAGAGCAGGGTTGTCATCTCAGGAGGTGACAGAATATTGTTCCTGCTATGCCACCTTAGGCTCACATGACTGCCATGAGACAGAGTGCTTGATAGCAGCTTTGGCCATATATCTATTGATGTGCTAGAACCTTGTGTTACTGCAATGTGCTGTAGATAGGGCTACTTTTGAAGACAATCTAGAAACTTCAGTTAGTGCCAAACAGAGCACTAAGGCTACTCATGGGTAATGGTGATTTTTGAACATATTGCTACATTTTGTGTTAACTGCAATGGCTACCAGTCAGTTTCCAGGTCCAACTCAGAGTTATGACACTGACCTTCAAAGCCATAAATGCCTTAGGACCAGTCTGCCTGAAGGAGAATGTTCTCTCCTATATTCCTGCCAAATAATTAAGAGCAAGTTTGGAGTCTCTTCTCTGAGTGGCACTGCACAAAATATGCAGAAAAATCTCTGAACAGCACCCTCATCTCATAATGCAACGATCTGCTCATTGGGAAGAGCCTGATGCAGCATACTGATAGTATAGATTCCCTATTTGATCCATACTCTGCCTAGTAATGTAGTATAATTGCAGCAGTTTGATAATTTATTTATTTATTTATTCATTCATTCATTCATTCGATTTATACCCCACCCATCTGGCCTACAAGGCCACTCCATTTTATAACTGCTGCACCTCCATCCTATGAAGTCCTGGGATTTAGTTTGTTGTAGCAATTGGAATTCTCTGCCAGAGAGCTCTAAGGTCCTCCCTCACACCACAACAGATGATTATAACTATTTTACCAAAGCCCAGAATTCAATTCCATGGCACCTTGCCAATCAAAATGATAGCAAACTGCTGCAACTACACAACATTGCTAATTAGCATATCTACACACCATGTACACAGTACACCAGACTGATGTCCTTAAAAGGTGAGGGCACAGTTCAGAGATTCTTCTGTGCTGTTCTTAGGTGCTGCGAAGGGCTCTATCCTGCTAAACCAAGATTTAAGTACTATGAAATTGAGCAGGAACACCATCGTGTCCTTCACCTCAGGCGCCATGTTATCTTGAGATGTTCTGCTTCCGTCTCAATAACTGTATCAGTTACCTGTAGAGATGGGCACAAATCAGATAAATGGTGGTTTGTTTTGATTCGCGATTCATCAATTTGATGAATTATGAATTTATGATTTTTTCTGACAAATCGATGAATCCATTTACCAATTTGGGTTTTTTTATTTAAAACCCTATAAAACAGCCCTCAAACACCTAGAGACATCAAATTCATGGAGACGCTTCCCCTGACTCTCTTCTACAAGCCCTGCAAGTTTGGTGAAGTTTGCCTTTTGAATACCTGAGTTATACACCTACAAGAATGCCTTCCTAGGAAAGTTTATCCAAGGCACCTAAAGACACCAAAATCACAGAGAGGCTTTCTCTGACTCTCCCTCCCAGTTTGGTGAAGATTGGACTTCTGACATCCATGTTATACACCCACAAAGTAGATTCCCCAAGGAAAGTGCCCTTTAGCAGCTGGCCTGGGGAAACCCAATATTCACCAAACTTGTGGGGATTGTAGAGAAGAGTCAGTAGAAGCTTCCCTGCAATTTTGGTGTCTCTAGGTGCCTTGGGAGCAGTTTATAGCCAAATTTATTGAAAAATTTTAAAAATCATTGATTCATGATTCATCAGGGCATTGATTATATGAATACAAATTGATGAATTAGCAATTTTTGGACAAATTTGGTGATTCAGTTTTTAATTTGTGCCCAGCTCTACTCATGTACCTGCTAACCTTGAAGGAAGAAACAGGAAGCAGGAGTAGTGATTTTGAAGGCTGAGACTTTAAACAAATTATATTCATCTGATTTTGCTGCACTAGTCATTTAGGACACATCAGACAGTAACAATAATTGGGTTAATGGAGACTGTATCTTATCCAAATATATAGTCTTGATACATAATAATGTAATGTTATAGTCTAAGGAATGCAAATAGCAGCTACTACTTGTTAGATTTTATCCTTTATCCTTTTATTCTTCCAGCATGAAGTATTTGATAACTAGTATATTGCCCTCATACCCTTGGAATTAAAACTCAGTATTAGGCTAAATGATGAGCCATTACAGTGGTGCCTTGCATAACTAGCACACCGTTTAACGACTAATTCGCATAGCGATCCGTTTTTTGGGATTTCTGTGGCCGAAAATCACTTTGCGACAATCGCTAAGCTGATCGGTGGTTCCAAAATGGCTGCCGGACGCCCAAAATGGCCACGCGTAGCATTTTCGTGCCCTGCCCTTGCTTACCGAGGGCGCGAAAATGGCAGCTGGATGGGGAAACATCACAGAACAGTGAGTTTTGGGCCCCATTGGAACTTCATTTAATGCGTTCCAATGGGTTTTTCCGTTCCGTATAGTGATGTTTCCCCATAGCGACGGTTAATCCGGAACGGATTAACCTCGCTATGTGGGCACCACTGTACTTCACTTGAATACAAGTACTGTATTTTCTGTAGCACAACAGGCAGCCAAGTTAATTTTGTTGCTAAACTGTGGGTAAATGTGCTACCAAGATACAAAACGAGAGCTCATTTCAACTATCAGATCAGTAATATAACTGATCTTCTCTCTTCACATCCCGTACATTATGAAGGGATGTTCAGGAGGCCCTATCAATGCCATAAACTCCTTAAGTGGCTATCACTGGGGGCCAACACATCTAGGCAATGGCTTTGAAAAACAGTTAGCTTTGATTTGGGTAGGGTTTCTTCCACCCGGATTGTAACCTGAGGTGCTCCTCAGCTTTTTGGTTCCCATCCTCAGCACCTTTTGAGCTCTAAAATATTATTTTTCTATTATGACAACCACAATTATAGAGAATGCACAAAGTGTTGCTGAACCAGAGATATTGGCAGTTTCATGTTTGGACTTTTTCATAATGATCCCTAACATGGGATTTGCATTCTTCACAGCTGCCATAGACTAAATCAAGGTTTCCACCTAATTGTCAACATTGACAAACACCTCTTTTCCTAGTCACTGCCAGACCCGATTCCACCATTTTAATACCCGTTCATTCAGTCTGTATGTGTGTTACATGCCATCAAGTCAGAAGTGACTTATAGCAATCCAAATGAGGCTTTCAAGGTAAGTGAGATGTTGGAGTGATTTTACCAGTTCAGCCTCATCTCACTCCAAGTATCCATGACGGAGGGGGAGATGTGAACCCTGTTTTCCAGAGGTCTAATCTGTCACTCCATCCACTACACCAAACTGGGAATCACCCAATCTTTTGGTGTTCTCTAATCCTTTACTACTGTTCTTTTTATCATCTTTTGTTATAAAAATAACAGGACATCAAGCATGCTTAGGGGGAAAACTGTAAATGATATTAAAATCAAAAATGATATACCGTATTTTTCGCTCCATAAGACGCACCTTTCCATAAGACGCACCGATTTTTTAGGAGAAGAAAACAGGAAAATATAATCTGTTTTCTTCGCTCCATAAGATGCACAGATTTTCCACCCCCCTGTTTTGTGGGGAAAAAGTGAGTCTTATGATGCAAAAAATACAGTAGCTTATCTAAAGTGACTGAGGGAACAAGAGTGACAAAGAGTTGTATTAGGAGTCATCTGAAGAAAGTTCAGAACTAGATCCCATTTACTACAGAATCTTAAATGAATTGATTGAGGAAAAGTGTGGAGCAGAAAGGTAGAAGCACAAATATTCTTTTCAGTTGCTATTTACTTACTTCAAACCTGTTGTGGAATCACAAACAGCTGAAGGCATCTCAACCAAATGATTACTGCTGACAACCAGTAATTTCAGTTTTGACATTTGGGCCAATGCTTGTGGAAGATAGGTCAGCTTGTTTTTCTGCAGGAGAAGAGTCTGCAATTCTTCTAGCCTTAAGAGAGTAAGAGAACAACACAGTTAAGTTCACCATACAATAAGCTAAAGTTGCTATATTACTGAAAAACCAAACTATATTACAAAATATATTACAGAATATATTACTGAAAAACACATAAGGCCATTTCGGTTTGCCAAGTTGCGAGGGAATGTTGTTTGCTCATACTCAGAGGGGATCCTCTGACCATTCAATTTGCCTTCTTTGCCTGGCTGGGTTATGTCCAGGAGGTCAGTGCACTAAAGGTTGGGAAAAGCCTCCTATGGGCCCATGCCTTTCTTAGGCCATTCTGAGTCTCTTACTCTTGGTGCTCAAAGAATAAATGAACACAAGCACATTGTTGCTCCTGGTTGCAACCAACTCTGCACAGAAATTAAAGTAACCCAAAATACTTCAAACTCTCAGAGCATCCTCAGACATAGGGAAAAGTGCCTTCAACCCCCTTCAGTTGTCTAAACAAACCACAGCTTGGACAAAATTTTATATTTTATGAAAAGCAAAAGTTGCAAGGCATAAGACAAAAGTTCCAATAATTCAGCAGTGATTACAAAATCCATTACTTGGTAGCAAAAGCAGACTTCACAGAGCTCAAGGTATAATAAAGTGATCCCCACAGAAAATTAAGAAAAGTTAACTCTCTAATCTATACCTACAAGCATGTATAGAGTTCTTCATAGCAGGTAGCATGAGCTGGCTAAATCATGGTGATGATCCATGATGGAGGATAAAACTAAATGAATTAATCATCTTCCTTAAATCCCATCATCCCACAGTTCACTGTTGTAAGAGTCCACCAATCAGCAGGCAGATTTTAATTGGCTTCAGCTGTACCAGCCAAGGCAAATTAAGAAGTTCCAGGTGCATCTTCGCCTGATCTACAAAACTACCACCCATACCAAGGTCAGGATGTTCTCTCCAACTTGCTTAACTGAGGATGGTGTATTGGCATTGCACTTCTCCCAAAACATTTATGCCTAGGCTGGCCAGCAAGAGCATTTTACAGATTTAACCCACTTTATGTTAACCCTTTGACCACCTTACAGATGTTACCACCCTGGTGTAAACTCCATAGGTCACACAAGCCAACAGAATTTGATCCTTTCTCTACTATTCTTTTTCTCACTGTGTTGGGGAGGTGGTTCCCTAATCTTGGTTCCAAGTTTCCTCAAGGTCCACAGCTCCCATCATGAGACTGTCCTGGTGTTCAGATCTTCAGGAGAGGCCTTTCTCTTGGTTCTACTACCTTCACAGGTGCATTTGCTGGGAACACAGGAGAGGGTTTTCTCTGTTGCTGCTCCCTGACTTTGGAACTCCCTCCCACAGGAGGTTAGGCTGTTACCATCTTTGCTGTTCTTGCACAAGCAAGCAAAGACATTTCTCTTCAGGCAAGCTTTCCCTGAGTGACTGGCTGCCTGACTGGGTTTTTTAAATGGATGGTTATACTTCACTGCCTTTAATGTGTTTTGCTTTTGTTTACTGTTTTTCAGTGTACTATTTGTTTGATCCTTTTTAGTATTTGTAGACTTACTGTTTTTAGCTTCAAATATTCTCTTTTAATGATGTAACACACCTTGGGTCCTTTTTAAGGAGAAAGGCATGATAAAAATAGAAGGAAGGAAGGAAGGAAGGAAGGAAGGAAGTGCAATGACATACAATGTAAAGTTAGGACACAAGCTTTGAAGTGGTGTCACTAAGTGTGAGTACTAGTGGGGGGGGGTTAAACCTGCTCCCACCTGCTTCTTTGTTTTTATTTTGCTAAATTCCCCACTCCCATTCATGCCACTATAGTGGTGATTTTAGTTCTCATGAAGAGAGACAAATGGAAGAGAAGCAGCTGCAAGATAATTGAGCCTGCCCCCACCTGCAAAGGAACAGACATGAGCTTATCCCCCATATGATTACTTCAGAGAAAACAATGCTCAGCTGCACAGCATGTAGTTTAGTCCAGAAATTCATAGAAAGAGAAGACAATGAACAGAGTTACATTGCCTCCCAATCCATTGTTCATGAATGGTTTCTGATATAATCACAACCCTCTGAGGACAGGAAGATGCATAACATCAAAACTCAACGTGAGCAAAAGATAGACTCAGTACATAGTCTCTCTGTTCAAATGGCAGCTAATGTACAGTATTTGCAATGGCTGGAAAAGCTTGTTAAAAAGCCATGTTCTTTCTTTTTCCCTCATTATACAGGCAACATAGAGGCACACCTCACATTTGTTTTCCACAGGGATGTATTCTCGAAGGCTTTTACAGCCTGGACCCAATGGTTGTTGTAGGTTTTTCAGGCTGTTTGGCCGTGTTCTGAAAGTTTTTCTTCCTAACGTTTCACCAGTCTCTGTGGCCAGCATCTTCAGATGATAGGAGTTAGAACTCTGTCTGTGTTCTGGTGTAGTGTGTGAGATAGTTGAGTATTTGTAGTGTGGGATCCTTTTTTTATTATTTCAATCACCCATTCTTCTGAAAAGGACAAAAAACTGATCCCACAGCTACAAATACTCAACTATCCCATACACTACACCGGAACACAGAGTTATAACTCCTGTCCTCTGAAGATGCCAGCCACAGAGACTGATGAAACATTAGGAAGAAAAACCTTCAGAACATGGTAAGACAGCCTGAAAAACCTACAACAACCATTTCCACAGGGACATTTACAATAGGGGATTGAATGATACTGTTGAGACTGAATATTGTATGTTTTAGTAGTATTAGTTTACCAAATGCAGTCCAATCTTGTTGCTTATTAATAAATAACACTAGAGTAGGCCCATTGAATCAATGAAAATTTAGTGAGTCAGCTCCTCCATAGGTTTCATTGATTCAACTGGGTCTAATCGATGCTAAAGTAAATTGCAGTTATATTCAATGGGCTTACTCTAGTGCAATTTATTATGCTAAGCAATAGAATTTTGGCCAACATTTACAAAATCCAGTTTAATACAACCATTGCATCTCTCTAAGTTGCCTACTATATCCCACCCTCAAATTTCAGAGTTGGCATGTATCACCATGATGGTGGTAATTGACCTTATTCACAAGCTGACTTCCTTATATGTTGAAACACATGCAAATCTGTGTAGATCTTGAGTTTATAGCACTATGTGCACACAGCATTATATCCTGGCCACTCTGGTGAATAAGATACAACAAAAAGTCCACATTGTTATTAATTTTTACAAACTAGGCAACATATGCAAATTAGCTACCATCCATCTCCAGCTGATTGGCTGGAACTGTTTTGCAAATCTCAGGTGTCATGGCTGCCATGGCAGACAACAAGCCAAATTACATCCAAATCAACACTATTTTTATTTATTTATTTATTTAAAATATTTCTCCTTAAAGGTCTCAAACATCATTAAAAGGACAGTATTTAAAAGCTATAAACAGTAAGTGTACAAATATTTTAAAACAAGTATCATACTAAAATGGTAAATAAAATCAATACTAAAAAACATTTAAAAGCAACAGGGCACAGCAATCTAATTTGAAAAACTCCTCTCAGACTCTTAGTCACTAAGGAAAAGCCTATCTGAAGAAAAATGTCATTGACTGCTTGCAGAAGGACAGCAAAGATGAGACCAGCCTGGCTTCCCATGGGAAGGAATTCCAGAGTCTGGGAGCAGCAACAGAGAAGGCCCTTTCCTGTGTCTCCTCCAAGCACCGCTGTGAGAGTGGCGAGACCAAGAGAAAGGCCTCCCCTGATGAATTGATGCCCAGGCAGACTCATAGAGGGAGATGCAGTCTTTGGGATAGCTTGGACCCAAGCCATTTAGGGCTTTACAGGTTAAAACCAGCACTTAGAATTGTGTTCGGAAACAAAATTGGCAGCCAGTGGAGTTACTGTAACATAGGAGTTATATGCTCCCTGTAACCAGCCCCAGTTAATAATCTGGTTGCAGCAGTTTAGACCCTCTACTTGCACATCTAGA